>NW_017729028.1:35616851-35619517 GCF_001723915.1 Gavialis gangeticus | reverse complement strand
ACAATGGGGGTGGGGGGCAGGCAAGAGCACTGCTGCCCCCACCAAGAGCACCAGCTGCGGAGTGGGGGCACCAGGAGAAGCGATCCCCATGGTCCCCCCATGGATGATCGCACCAACTGGGGGGACGGGTTCCCCCACATCCAGTCACACTGACCCAGAAGTTGCTGCTGGCAACTTGGTCGGCATAACCAGCTGTGGGAGGATGCCCACCCTCTGGTCGCTGACTGGCCGCTGCAGAGGCAAGTGCCCCCCCGACTCAGGAGACACCAGTCACCCATGTGCAAACACCTGACCTTTTTCAATCTTGAAGAGATTTCCCAAGTTCAATTCATAGTTTTCCATTTTTTAATTCCTGGAAAGGGAGTCTGGTCTTGTGGAAATCGGTAGGAAAAATAAAACTTGCATCACACTGACTCTACTATTGATCTTCTGTGTAGATGTTGAGCAAGTCATTTCACTTGCTTGTGCTTCTTTCCCCTTCTACTGTTGTTCAAGAACACAGTGGTGGTGCTGTAGCCATTCTGGTTCAGACATAGAAGCTAGGTTTGTGAAGTGAGGTAATAGCTTTTATTGGACCAATTTATGCAGTTGGAAGAGAGAACAGGCAAGCTTTCAGGAAACAAGCACCCACAACAGGTCTGAGTTCTAACGGTAAAAAATTTGTCTCTTATCTTTCCCAGTTAAGTTGGCCCAATTTAAAGAACGTGGACTGATGTAAAACCTCAGGCTTTCAGGGTTTAAGACACCAATGAGAAGGGATCCTGGTTTTCTCTGATAAAAAATCCTCAATTTTGAGATTAAAACAAGTAACCCAAAATTCACATTTTTTCTATGATTAAAATAAAACACCACTATATATATATATATATATATGTTGGGTAAAATGTGGATTTTGGGTTACTTGTTTTTATCTGAAAATTGGGGATTATTTTTTTATCAAAGAAAATCAGGTTCCCTGCTGATGAGGCTTTTTGGGGTCAGATTCTCACACCTGTAGCTATCATGGAGCTTCTTATATTTGTTACTCGACACTGATGGAGACAAAAATTCACCAGATGAAACCTGGCTTCTGGTCCAGTCTGGCTGTTCCCATGCCCCTCCCCTGTCAGAAACTTCAGTGAGTTCTTGAGCTGCTCCTGTCTTGCTCCCTTTCAGTGATAACTTAGGGCACCTTTACACGTGCTCCAGAGGTGGGGGGGAGGCATTTTAATTAGAGTGTCTCCAAGAGCAGTTCTAATTAAATTGCCTGCAGCATCTTGTGTATTCAGCATCCCATGCTTCAGAATGGAGGCAAGAGTGTTTTATCAAAAGCTTGTTCAATAAGCTTTAGTCAAAGTACTCCTGCTGCCATTTTGAAGTGTGGGGATGCTGTATGCATGAGACATGGAAGTTACTTCAGTGCTCCTCAACACTCCAGTGAAGGGCTCCTCAATGTCCTTACTAGTCTCATATGTACCATTTCCCATCAACAGCATAGACTCCCCATTAGACTACCCTCCACTGTAATGCTACATCCCACTTTCCACTGAAGGGAAAAAATAAGAAATTATACAGAACTCATCCATTGCTGAAGTTGCAGAATTCCAGAGGCTCCACTTGATTGGTCATAAATAGATACACCCCTGCCTACATTTGAAATTTAAATGCAATCCACCACCCTTCAAATCCCAGCCAGAGGCTTCCACCTGCACATGGTCAAATACCTCAGATGTTCTGGAGGCAAAATACTATGTGGTGAACATAACCTAGCCAGAAGATCAACTGAAAAAAGTATGCACAAGCTTGAAGTTAAAATAGGTAGGTCAAAGCCCTTAGGCTGTAAAGTCTTTATTGAAAAAGCATTAACAGATAAAAGCCTGAGCTGGAAGTATAGTGATGTTTATGAAGAGTCTTTCAATATAGATACCATTTTCCTTTTACAGCTTTAGAAAAACACACCTACACAATGGAAAATATTACTAGGTACATCTACACATCCAATTAATTTGAAGCAATAAACTCCAGAGCAGTTTGAGCCAGCGTAAACTACCCCCAGGAGCAGCATCTACATGTGTGCCAGGGGCAGCAGCAATTTGAGCTGAGGCAGAGCAGTTTAGACCAGGGATAGGGGAAATGGGGTACAGTTCTGGGTTCCAGGTGGTGGCATTTACCAGTGGAGTGGCTGGCTGGAGCACAAGGGTGTTGGAAGTGCAGAGCTGTGTGTCTAGCCAGCAAGTAGGAATCTGGGTCCCTGCTGGCCAGGCTGACTGGGTGCAATTTATGCCCACAGTAGTTTTTTACACTTGCATTTAATCACAATTACCCCAATGTAATATAGCACTGTTTTATGGCAGCATTAATTGGTTTACTGCAGCCTACTAGTGTCACATGTGTAGATGGTGACACTTTATTCCGCAGCTAATTAGTCTGCTCCACAGTTAAGTGCATATGTAGATGTGGCCACTGACTGTAAAATGCTGTGTCTGTTGCTTTAAAAAAGACAGGGTCCTCACTCCTCCCTGTTGTGTGTCACCCCATTCTCATTAAAAAACTGGGGGACTGTTGACACCTACACAGTCAAATGGGTCGCTAACTGGCTGGAGGGCCGCACCCAAAGAGTGGTGGTGGATGGGTCATTTTCGACCTGGAGGAATGTGGGAAGTGGGGTCCCGCAGGGCTCGGTCCTC
>NW_017729028.1:35615265-35616756 GCF_001723915.1 Gavialis gangeticus | reverse complement strand
AGGCTAGACAAACACCCTACTGGGGTCATTTGATCCCAGTACTCTTTCCTGCCATGACAGGGGGTCAGAATTGATGATCTTCTCAGGTCCCTTCCGACCCTACAAACTATGAAACTATGGGCAGAGGAGGGGGAGACGGGTTGAGGTAGTCACCCAAAGACTGTGGTATTGGTGTCATCGTGAAGGCTTTGACTTCCATGATCACAGTCCACTCTTTGGTGAGAGAGGCAGTGGTCTGCTAGAGAGAGATGGCCTCCACCTCAGTCCACTGGGGAGAAGGCTCTTCTCAGCCAAACTGGCTGACCTGCTCAACTGGGCTTTAAACTAAGCCCACCGGGAGTTGGGGGAATTACCGCCACTGCAAGTCCACTGGACAACCTTTTTAAATTCAGCAGGCTAAAACACATAAGGGAATTCACCCCTACCCTAGCCCCGGAACAATCTGTAGGGAAGACAAGGGCCCCCAGTGGGGCACTTGCCTGCCTGTACACCAATGCCAGGAGCTTGGGGAATAAACAGAAGGAGCTCATCCTCATTCTAAACAAGAATGACTATGACCTCATAGGGATAACAGAGACCTGGTGGGACTCCACCTATGACTGGGCTACAGGTATAGAAGGCTATATCCTGTACAGGTGAGATCATACAGATAAAAGGGGTGGGGGTGTAGCTTTCTGTATCAGGAACAGCTACACATCCCTGCAAATTGACATTGGCACCCAGGAAGGATGACTGGAGTCTCTCTGGATTAAAAATCATGGGGAACATGGCATGGGGGACATCATGATAGGAGTCTACTACACACCTCCTAACCAGAAACAAGAGCTAGACCAGGAATTCCCCAGGGAACTGGCTGAGGCTGCATGCTCTCGGTGCATGGTTGTCATGGGAGACTTTAACTACCCAGACATCTCATGGGTGGAGCACTCAGCCAAATCCAATCAGTTGCAAACCTTTCTCATGTGCATGGATGAGCTCTACCTGACTCAAGAAGTCTGTGGGCCAACAAGAGGTAAAGCATTGCTAGACCTGGTACTGGCCAAAGGGGATGACCTAGTCAGTGACCTAAGAATTGATGGAAAGCTGAGTAATAGTTACCACAAGCCGATCACCTTTACCATCCATTGCAAAGCTGGCAAGTCAGTCAGCAATACTGAAGTGCTCGACTTCAGGAAAGCTAACTTTGACAAGCTCAGGAGGCTCACTGTAGAGGCCCTAAGGGACCACGACTCAACAAGAAGAGGAGTCCAAGGGGAATGGTTGCTCCTCAGGGAGCAATCCTGACAGCACAAGGGATGGCCATCCTATCTTGGAGGAAGGATAGCAAAAGGGTACAGCAACCCCCTTGGCTCAGCAGGGAACTTGAGGACCTCCTACATCTCAAAAGAGATACTTACAGAAGATGGAAAGATGGAATTACCACCAAGGAGGTGTACTCATCACTGGTCCGTACCTGCAGGGAGTGGATCAGGAAAGCCAAGGCTGCAACTG
>NW_017729028.1:35606599-35610265 GCF_001723915.1 Gavialis gangeticus | reverse complement strand
TCTCAAAAGTGATACTTACAGAAGATGGAAAGATGGAATTACCACCAAGGAGGTGTACTCATCACTGGTCCGTACCTGCAGGGAGTGGATCAGGAAAGCCAAGGCTGCAACTGAACTCCATCTGGCTTTACATAACAAAAAGTCCTTTTTCAGATATGTAGGGAGTCAGAAAAAAAGCAAGGGTAACATTGGACCCTGCTGAACCAAATGGGACAGCTGATAACTGACACTCAGGAAAAGGCCAATCTGCTCAATGGGTACTTCGCATCAGTCTTTTATCAGTCCAAGGGGACCACCCTGCCTAGCAAGACGTGGGACAACCAGAGTGAGGGTGTATTTATACCCAGCATCAGTTTTGATCTAGTAAAGGATCACCTTGAGAGGCTGAACACCTTCAAGTCCACTGGTCCTGACAGATTACACCCTAGAGTACTCAAGGAACTGGCAGGTGTCAAAGCCCAACCATTGGCACAAATATTCAAACACTCATGGCACTCAGGTGAAGTACCTGAAGACTGGAAGAAGGCCAATGTGGTACCCATCTTCAAGAAAGGGCAGAAAGTAGATCCCAGGAATTGTAGGCGAATCAGCCTGACCTCAATCCCCAGTAAGATACTGGAGAAAATTATCAAGGAGACACTTCTGGATAAGCTGGCTGAGGGCAACATCCTGAGGGATAGCCAGCATGGGTTTGTCATGGGTAGGTCTTGCCTGACCAATCTCATCTTCTTCTATGACCAGGTGACATATCACCTGGACAAGGGAGAAGATTGACGTCATATATCTGGACTTTAAAAAAGCCTTTGATCTGGTGTCCCATGACCTCCTCATGGAAAAATTGGCCAACTGTGGCCTCGGCTACACCACAGTCCAATGGCTGGGAAATGGGCTCCGAGGTCAGACCCAGAAAATAGTGGTCAATGGTAGTGAATCATTATGGCGCTCCATGACCAGTGGCATCCCCCAAGGCTCCGTCCTTGGACCGGTTCTCTTTAACATCTTTATCAACAATGTGGACATTGGTGTCAGAAGCACACTGGCCAAGTTTGCCGATGACACTAAACTTTGGGGCATAGTGTCCACACCTGAGGACATGCTAGTGATCCAGGCTGACTTGGATAAGCTTAGTAAGTGGGCGGACACAAAACTGATGATGTTCAATACCGATATATGTAAGGTACTCCAGCTCGGGAAAAAAACCCCACAGCATACTTATAGGCTTGGCAGTGCTATGCAACACTGCTGAAAGAGACTTTGGGGTCATGATTGACTACAAAATGAACATAAGCCACCACTGTGATGTCACAGCTGGTAAAGCAAAAAAAACCCTGGCTTGCATCCATAGATGCTTCTCAAGTAAATCTCAGAATGTCATCCTCCCACTGTACCCAGCGTTGGTGAGGCCACAGCTGGAGTACTGCATCCAATTCTGGGCTCCACAATTCAAGAAGGATGCTGAGAAGCTTAAGAGAGTCCAAAGGAGAGCCATGTGCATGATCAGAGGGCAAGAGAATAGGCCTTATGAAGACAGACTAATGGGACTCTTCAGCCTGGAAAAGCTCAGGCTCAGGGAGGACCTGGTGGCTGCTTATATGTACATAAGTGGTGTACATCAGGATATGGGGAATGTCTATTCACCAGAGCGCCCCAAGGAAAAACAAGGACCAATGGGCATAAACCCCTCCAAGACTGTTTTAGGATGTACAAAAGAAAAAAATTCTTTACCGTCTGAGCCCCCAAGACCTGGGATAGACTCCCTCCAGATGCGGTGCAGGCACCTACTCTGGACTCATTCAAGAAATGCTTGGATGTTTATCTTGCTGGGATCCTTTGACCCTAGCTGACTTCCTGCCCCTAGGACAGGGGACTGGACATGATGATCTTCGAGGTCCCTTCTAGCCCTAATGTCTATGAAATCTATGAAATGAGAGGAAAATTTAGACTATTTCTGTTTAAAATCATGGTCAGCATTTCTAATCATGTTCAGTATTTGGCCTGTGGGGCTTCCATGGGTTGGGAAATTTGGTAGTGATGAACTGGCAATCGATGAGGACACCTTCCTCTACTGCCAAATTCCCAAACCCCAATACCTGTACAGTTGCATGGGGTGATGCCACACCCCATCCCTCCCACAAGTCATTTGGGGCTGGGCCACACCCTGTTCCCCATGCAGCTGGATTGGAGATGGGGCGTGCCCTCTCCCCACTCCACAGGATCAGGTTAAGGCCAGGTTCAGTTCCCTTCCCCTGCTTGGGGACAGATTAGGCCAGGCTTCCCCCCACTCTGCATGCCCAGATGGGGCCCTGCTGCAAACACCCTGGTCACTGGATCAGGACCACCAGCCAGCCCATGAATGGACTTGGTCCTGCCTATCTGGCCCACCAGCCAAAAAAGTTGAGCACCACCACTGATCTATATTAAGCCTGACTTGAGGCATCAGGCTAGATCAAGCTCAGAAGCTCTGATGGATATCTGGTGACAAACCCATCCATCTCCTAGCCTTCCTTTTTGTCCTTACAGTTTGTTTGGAACTAACCCAAGAATGGGAGCCTCAGCCACAAGAAGTCAGCCAGCAGCCATCCCACAATTCCCTGTTCAGTTTTCCAGCCAATCTGTATCCCACTTCATATCCATACTGCCTTTAAGTACAGACAAGCCTAGAAGGAAATAAAAGCAAGTTACCCTGGGAGTGGTAGGGAAGGCTGCAGACTTACCAGGATCCTGGGGGCCTGCTGGGGCTGAAGCAGGAGCAATCCTGCTGGGCGGAGCCTGGCCAGCAGCTGCAGCACAACTCCAAGCATCTCAGCTCTGCTTTTCAGAGGTGCATGCTGCCTATGCACATGCTGCTTTGCTTTATTTTTTCTGTAGTTTTTTTTTTACACCTATATATCTAGGGGTAAAAAAAAAAATACCCTGGAAAAAATGGAGCAGTGCACATCTGGGAAGTGTGCCCTTCCAGTGCAGAGAACACTTGACTATGCAGTATGCAGCCAGAGATCCTGCAAATGACTAAGGTGTTATCAGGCTGGATGGTCCTCAGTGGAGATCTTAATGTCACCTTTGAGATGCAGGACCTAACCAGCAGGGCATGGAACAGGGTGCCACAGATATCCTAAAATGGGCCATCTCTGACCACTCTATGATGGATGTCTGAAGTGCCCACCACCCAAAAATACCACCACTTTCACCTTTGCCATGGTGGAAGAACACTAGACCTGCCACTCCCAGCTGGACAGGATTTACATCTCCCTGCTGAACACCACACAAGTCCATATCTGTGGCATTCACACAGCCTCCTTCAGCGATCTTGCTACACTCAGGTCACTCTGAGTCCTAAACACCCAGGGTTGGCCTCTTGCTGCTTCAACAACAGCATGCTGGAGAATTTGGGATTCATAGAGTCCTTCTGGGAGTTCTGGATGCCCTGGCATGAGCACCAATGAACCTTGGACCCAAAGGAAGTGGAATCAACTTGAAGGCAGGGTACCTGACAAGCTGCAGGCATGGACTTATCTCCTTTAGTTTTATTCCTTCTGCAGAAGGATGCTAGTGATCAACTAGCTTGTTGTAGTCATGCTCTGGCACCAGTTCAACACCCTGCCTATGCTCCCAGACCTCCTAGCCAATCTCCAGAGATGGGTGTTGGGGCTCTTCTGGCCAGGACAG
>NW_017729028.1:35597526-35601599 GCF_001723915.1 Gavialis gangeticus | reverse complement strand
CTGCCTATGCTTCCAGACCTCCTGGCCAATCTCCAGAGATGGGTGTTGGGGCTCTTCTGGCCAGGACAGCACTGGGTGTCTAAAGATATCCTGTCCCTCCCCTTACATGAGGCGGGGAAGGTCCTGGCTTCCATCAACTACTACATATACTTCTTCTACCTTCAGGCCCTGCTGAGGGTCCTTTATAGTGTATATAGCAAAGCTATGTGGTGCCTGATTGGGCACCCCTTCCTCTGCTGCATCCAACCAGCAGGTCTTCTACCTGAGGGGTCTCCCCATGCAAGATCTCCCCAAGGTCTCCCTTTTGCAAGCTGCTGGATTTCTACCAGGACTTCCTAGTGTCTGGAGGATCCAAGATGTGGTTACCCAAGGTGCAGGCCTCTTAGTTGAGCTCCTGCTGAAAAGCCTAAGCTGGTGGTACCAGCAACAAAGGTGCCCTGGGTGCACCAGAGAATGGTCCTGGCCAACATCACTAATACTGGGAACCTGCTGGATTTTGTCAGGCAGGAGTGGGCAGATCCCTCTGCACTGGCTTAGTGCATGGAACTGCCCACATTGCATGTGACCTACTGCTTACTCCAGCAGGTCAAGGCCTCATAGATTCATAGATGTTAGGGGCTGGAAGGGACCTCATGAGATCACCGGGTCCATCCCCCCTGAACTTGGGAAGGAAAGACTTCTGAGGTCAAATGACCCCAGCAAGGTGCATGTCAAGTCATTTTTTAAATATCTCCAGGGTGGTTGATTATACCACTTCCAGGGGGGATTCTGTTCCTGACCCTCAGCACTTGAATTGTGAAGAAGTTTCTCCTTATGTCCAATCTGAAGCGATCTTCAGGAAGTTTGTGGCCATTGTTTCTTGTCTTCCCCTGGGGTGCCTTGGTGAACAGATGCTCCCCTAGGCCCTGATATACTTATACCCCTTATATACTTATAGGCTGCCACCAAGTCTCCTCTAAGTCTTCTTTTCTCCAGGCTTAACAGTCCCATGTCTTTTAGCCTCTTCTCATATGACTAGCTCCCCAGATCTCTAATCATGTGCATGGCCCTCCTTTGGACTCTTTCAAGCTTCTCCACATCCTCTCTGAAGTGCGGCGCCCAGAACTGGACACAGTACTCCAGCTGCAGTCTCATCAAGGCTGAGTAGAATGGGAGGATGACATTCTTAGTCTTCCTTGAGATACATCAGTAGATGCAAGCCAGTGCTTTATTCATTCTGCCAGCTACAGCATTGCATTGGTGGCTCATGTTCATTCTGTGGTCTATCATGACCCCCAGGTCTCTTTCAGTTGTAATTCTGGCAAGTGTATCACTGCTGAGCCTGTAAGTGTGTCCCTTTCTTGAAGATAGGCACCACATTGACCCCCTTCCAGTCTTCTGGGACCTCTTCTGAGTGCCATGAGTACTCAAATAGCTTTGCCATGGGTCACGTGATGATGTTGGCAAAATCTTTCAGTATTCTTGGGTGTAGTTCATACAGTCCTGCTGACTTGTAGATATCCATCTCTCTAGATGTTCCCTGACAAGATCTTTGCCAACTATGGTCACCCCCACCTTGACCATCTTGTATCCTGTCAAGCAAGCTAACACTTTGGACTGGTGAAATACTGACATGAAGCACTGATTTAGGAGTTCTGTTTTCTCCTGAGTGTCAGTTGCCAGCTGTCCCATTTTGTTCAGCAGGGGCACTATTGTTTCCCTTATTTTTTCTCCAACTTCCTATATATCTAAAGAAGGACTTTTTATTGTCCTTGATTCCAGTGGCCAATTTGAATTTGGTTTCTGCCTTTGCTTTTCTAATCTGCTCCCTACAGGTGTGGGCTTTTGCTATGTACTCCTCCCTGGCGGTAATTCCTGACTTCCATCCCTTATATGCTTCTCTTTTCAATTGAAGGAGGTCCATGACTTCCTTACTGATCCAAGGAGGTCTCCCAACCCTTTTGCTGCCTTTCTTATGAAAAGGAATGGACTTTCTTCATTCTCCAAGGATCACATCCTTGAGGTATGGTCACTGTTCTTGGACTCCCTTCCCCATTGGACCATGGTTCTGCAGGGCCTCACCAACCAATCTCCTAAGTTTATGGAACTCGTATTTCCTAAAATAAAGCATTTCTACCTTCCTGACTGATTTCTCTGTCTTATGGTGGATAGAGAAAGTGATCATCTAATGGTGATCATCTCAAGTGATCTTCTCCCTGCTGTTCACTTCTCTTGCCCCTATCCAAGAGGTCCTATGCAAAGCAGTCCTCACCCGCCCATTTTTCACAGTCCTCTGGAGCTAGTTGTGGGTCCCCTTCCTTCACAGACCCCACTATACATCCCATCTCACCCCCTCAGTAGGTTGAGGAATATCAACTCTGGCTTCTTCCAGAGATCCAATAACCACCAGCTCTACATGTTTGTTCTCCACAACATCCATCATCCTATCCTTGAGTCCCACCCAGGCACCAAGTGGCAGGACACTTTTGGGAAGGATGAGGGTCCCTGGTGAATGATCCTATTTTCAACCCTAATCCCATGAGCAACCAGGGGCCCAAGTTGGTGGCTTCTTCATCTGGCACACTTCACAGATTCCCTAGACACTTGCCCCTTCTGTAATCAGAGGAAAATCCTGGATTGTGCCAGACTGCAGCCCATCCACCGCCTCCTCAGAACCTCCTCCTGAGGTTTTGGCTGTACTTCTGCCTTCACTTCCAAAGCCCCACCAAGTCCTGGGATCTTCTAGTCAACCTCCTCCTGGCTCCAGCCAAACTCACCGTCTACCAGATGAGGAAGGAGACCTTGGCTGAGGGGAGCCCAGGCAACTGTGGAGCTGTTTTCCTGCCACTCTTCTATACACGTGTCCAAGAAGAGGTTCACTGGTCACCATCCACAGACTCATCAGATACTCAGTAGTGTTCAACCTTTTGGCCCTGTCGGCCATTGTGAATCAGAACCCACACACAAAGATGAGGCCCCAGGGGCTCTGCATCACCTCTGCCTGCCAGGATTGGGCCCCATACTTCCTCTGTCAGCCTTGATCAGACTCCAGGTGTCCCCTAGTGCCTCTGCCCTCTAGGATTGGACTCTGGGCTCCGAGACATTCCCCATCCCCATGTACCAGGCCCAATCCTGTCACTGCCCTGCATGCCTCATCCAGTATGCAGGTCTGTGGTCCCACTTGGCTCCTCCTGGACCTGAGAAGGCACTGTGGTTAGATCTGCCTGTATTAAAAAAGAAAACTCTTTTGGACAAATTAAATGCAATATACCAAATCAAGTTGGATTACAGCATTTTGTATCTTGCTATAGACCTGAGATATTTAGACTACAGCTCAGGGGGAAAATCCTTACTGTTTAAACATTAAGGCAGTAGAATAGACTGTGCAGGTAAACTGAAGATCTCCTTCATTAGCGGTTTTCAAGAAGAAACTGGATAAGGACTGAACTGGGATAATTTAGGAACAACATGCCTGTATTCATGCAGGGGCTGGACCAGATGATGCTTGAGGTTCCTTCCAAACTTGTGATTCTGTACTGGAAGTTATTAGTTAAACTTGCAAAGATGGAGATTGCTGGAATACAAAATTGGGAAAGTGAATAAGAAACTGGATATAGGGGACACAGCAGTAGGTCATGTCAAAAGAGAAAGTACCAGGCTTCAGGGAGGTTTCCAGTGAAGCTTGATAAGGATAAGTCTTGCTCTTCTTAATATTTTCGTCATTGACCTTGGCACACAAATTCAAAATGATACAATTTGCTGATGATACAAAGTCATGCAGCATCTGAAATGCAGGGGAGGATTGGTGTATCATGCAGGAAGAACGCTGAGGTAATAGAAATGTGATGAAGTTCAGCAAATCAAAACACAAAGTCATGAACTTTGGGACTAATCACAAGAATTCTGGCCGCGTCCTGGGGTTCTGCTGCTGGGACCGACGGAAGAGAAGGATGTGGAGGGGCTGGCTAATCACAGGGTGACTATGAGCTGCTAGGGTGATGCAGCTGTGAAAAAGGAACATGTGATCCGAGGTTTTATCCATAGTGTTATTTCTTTTAGAATGGAGGAAATAGTACCATTGTGTGAGGCCCTGG
>NW_017729028.1:35578341-35592526 GCF_001723915.1 Gavialis gangeticus | reverse complement strand
TAGGGGGATGCAGCTGTGAAAAAGGAACATGTGATCCGAGGTTTTATCCATAGTGTTATTTCTTTTAGAATGGAGGAAATAGTACCATTGTGTGAGGCCCTGGCAAGGCCCCATTTGGAGCACTCTGTAAAATTGTGGCCAACCATGTCCAAAACAGATGAACTCAAACTAGAACAGGTACACAGAAGGGCTACTAGGAGGATTAAGGGAATGAAGAGTCTGCCTAACCACAGGAGATTGAGAGCTTGGCTTGTTTAATCTAGCAAAACAAAGGATGAGAGGGGATAAGACTGCTGTCTATAAATACATCGGGGGTTAACACCAGGGAGGAAAGTGAATTATATACGCTAAAGGAGAAGGTTGGCAAGAGAACGAATGGATATAAACTGATTATGAATATTTTTTGTCTGGAAATTAGGAGACAGTGCTTATCTATTAGATCAGTGAAATTCTGGAATATACGTCTCATGTGGGGTGGGGGGAAGGGGAAACATTTAAAAAATAGCTACGTAAGATAGAGCTCGATCATTTTATGAAAGGTTTATGACAGCAGGGGACCAGATCATCCAAGGCTTCCAAATACTGTTTCAAGAAATCTCACTTCTTGCATTCCCCCAACTTTTTGTTCATTCTTGCTCATTTTTCTAATTGTAGGCAAAGCTCTTTCTGTTCTCTCTGTCACCACAAAAACAAACTTAGTATTATCTCTGTCCAGTTTATTTCATTAAATTTCACCAGCGCCCTCTGCTATTGTGGTTGGGGTTTTTTTTTCTTTTCTTTTCTTTTTAGTGGCAATAGACAGAACTGATCAGAAACTGGAATTTCATTCTGCAGAAAATTTCTGACATCTTTTAAAGTAATTATTCAAAGGAAGAATCAAGAAGTGAAAATTTTAACTTGCCTTAAACCAAATTATTTCAAAGCAAATTCAATTGAAGGCAAGCAAAACCTTCCACTGCAATAGGCTTGAAATGTCTTTTTTCTTTACCATTTGGCTTCATTTCATTTTGACTTTTATATTAATTTAGAACACTGAATGTTTTCTAGATTATGCATTACAGAAAATACAAAATGTAAATGTTGCAATACAGTTCATGTTTTATAGTGTACTAAAATCTAAGCACCTGAAGCCCAAGGTGATGAAGTCAACATAACTAGTTCAACCCTTTTCTCTTGACTATGCAATTAAAACTTTAAGACATTTAGATGAAACATTTAGTTCTTGACAAAGTAATAGTTTATGATAGAAGAGTGCTCTCATAATAGCACCTATCAGCCCTATTTATGGACTGAGGGTAAATTTTATTTTGGTTTATGAACCTAGATGGCATGCGTTCAACTGGAAAATTGCAGGTTTGGGCACTTATGCACAGTTTGGGATCCTGTATTTCCAGAGGTAGATCCACCATGGCATGGTCACACCCCTATTTTCAGTCTTGCTGGGGAAGCAGCAGCTAGGGATATTTTTAAGTCCCTGAAACAGGTAATAATCCACCCTTCTCAGCACCCCTTTTCTTTTCCTCCATGCTCAGCAACCCCTTCCATAACCTTCCCCATTCTCCTCTTCCTGTGCCTGCAATTGCATCTGCCCACAACTGCTCCCACTGCTGCTGCCCCTCTCCACCTGGGCTGCATGGGTAGTGAGGCTCAGCTGTGGATAGTGGCAAGGGATGCAATGGGTTCTCCAAGTCCCCCTGGGTATTTCCCACTAACTTGCGAGCAGATTCAGGGAGGGGGAACCTACCTGACAGCCACTGTCACTGTCCCTAGCCAAGTTCAGAGAGTCCAGCTCCCTGCGCAGCCACTCCCTGCAGCCCCATCTGGAAGGGGGCAGAAGTGACCAAGAAAGTGGTGGCAGTGGGTGCATCTCCCTGCACCCAGAAGCATAAGTAGAGGGTGAGTGGGGAGTGAGAGGGAGGAGAGGAGGGGTGTTATTAGGGAGATGGTGCTGAAAGCTGTAAGGCCTATTGGCTCACCTTCAGTACTGTGGGCTATGCCCACAATGGTACAAAACACCTGCCACTTGGTTGGGCAGCTAGCGGGGAAGGGAACAACTGATTAAGAGGGACAACTAATGAGAAAAAGGATGTGCAAGTGGACTAGAGGTTCAAAATGAGTGCAGCACCAGGGGACACTGAGCAGAGCACCCCAGACTGTGCCCACCTGAAAGCTGGTGGGATCCTTACCTGATTAGGGACTTTTTAAAAGTTCCTGTCTACTGCTTCTGCAGTGTAATCTGCCCACTCCACTGTGGGGGACTGGGAGGTAGAGAGGAAGGTGGGAGCCAGGAATGCATAGACTGGATTGTGTTAAGTATGCTTTGGACAGAGACTATGGATTTTCTTATCCCATGATCCGGATTAGCTTTTTTAACCCTTATGTCTCTATGGGTTTGCAGCTTTGTTTTTCTCTTCTACCCACCTCAGCTGTCCCTCTCTCCTTTCCTCCTTGCTTCCCTATCCTTTGCATTTACATCACATAGCCTGCTCCCTGCAACTCTTCTCATAGCATCTGATGAGGTAAGATGCTGCTGATGAAAGCTCATGCCTGTATGAATGAGTTAGTCTATATGGTGCAACTCTGCCTTGCCTCCTACCTGACTTCAAACTAACACAGCTAACTACCTCTCCCAGCTCCTGGGGTGTTCTTTCTTATGATAAAAGCAGTGCCCATATCTTTATCTTTGTGCGCTTTGGTGTTTTTGTCAATTCAAGAGTTCTTGGCCACCAGAGACATTACCAGGGATCACTACGTGGAAGTGACTCTCATCAATCCCCCCTGAAGCATTGATGCTATGAGATGCTAAGCAGTTTTGTAAGGAGCTGCTTAGCATCTCAGGGATGCTCAGCACTGAGCTACTCTCCCAACATACACAGTGGCTAACTTTTCCATGATATTAATTCCACTATTTGAATAAGAAGGTGCCAGTCCTATAATCAGGCCAATGGGGATCTTGCACCAAAATAGTGGTTCCGCTCACATGAATCCTCCTAGATATGAAGGATGCAAAATCAGAATTTTGCTTCTTTGGGTCATGTAATTCAGTATCTGTATATATAAAGGGCTTACTCTATCTATCTGCGTGTCTGCCTGTCCGTGACGCTTTTGGGGGATGTGGCTCCAGCCAGGGCATGGGGGGCATGGCTCCAGCCAGTGGTGCATCAAGAATACTTGTCAAGAATGACAGGGGGGTGGCGGGCAGGTGGGGACAGAGCGCTGCCACCCACCATACTGTACCACCACCACTGCTTCCCAGGAGCAGGGGTGAAGCTTGTACACAGTGAACACCATTGCTACCCACTGCCCCATGCTGCTGCCGCCCCACATTTGGCCAAGTGCAAGCTTTCCCCCCTGCACTCCTGGGAGGTGGCAGTGGTGGCACAGAGCAGGGGTGAGGGTGCTGGATGCAGAGCGGGGGGGGTGCAGCTGCATGTGGAGCAGTGGGAGCGCAGGGTGGTGGGTGGCCATGGCAGCTGCCACATGCAAGCTCTCCCCCCACGACCTGCTCCTGGGAAGAGATGGCGGCGTGGAGTGATGGTGGTGGTGCTCTGTCATTCTTGACAGGCAACTTGCTAGTATAAATATACTAGTCAATGAAGAATTTTTGTCAAAAAATGAAGAAATAATTTGGGAAATCAAAAAATTGTATGAGTTTCAAAAGGTTCTGGATCTTTGATGAAAAAATGAAACCGGAAAAAATAGATTTTTCTTTTTTTGAACACTGAAAAACTCTTGGGTTTTGTTTTGGGGGGGGGGGTTGAGAAATTAACAATATTTGGGTTTCACTTTATTTGGATTTCAATATTTGATTATTGAAAACCCAAGGTGTTCAGTTGTTTTGTTTTTAAAGGAACATTTTCAAGTTTCCATTCTTAATGGTTAATTGGATTTCAATTTTTTTCCCCATATCCTTTCAAACCTCTGTGAGAATGACCATTTTTCTGACCAGTACTCCTACCAAATCAAATCTGGTTTTGAACCATTTTGCTCATGGCTTCATTGCCCAACCATTGTAATTCATTTATTTCGTCCTGCTGACTTCTCCATTTAACTTGCTGCTTCACATCAAAGCAGCTAAAGAAAGGTCACGTATCTCACTGGCAAACTATTAACTGCTGACTACCTGCAGCTGGGGCTTAGCCCTCTGCAGGCTATATACCTCCTTACAGGAACTTTTTAATAAGGCCAAGAAGAATGTTTTCTTATATTATGTGAAGTCCCTACATCACAGTATGGAACACACCAGGCCTTCTTTTGTTAAACAGAACATGACATTGAAGCCAACCAAAAAAATCTGTTTTAAGAAATCACTATCTGGTAGGAGCCAGTGCAAATATAACAATCTGGCTGCAAAGTCGTTAAGGTATATTACTGCCACTCTAACTAAATGAGCTTGGGCTTTGTTCAGGATGCATGGGAAATACTGGCCCAAGTGTAAATTGCTACTGTCAGTTGGGCTCAAGAATGGAAGGCAGTGTAGGAATTTCCTTCTGAGGTTCCCTTGCATAAATCCAGTTTCAGGTCCCTACTCCTATATAATACCACTAACAGTTTATTGCAGTATATAAGTCTAATTTTAGTGCTGTAGTTCTCCTCCTGGCCAAAGGCAGATGGACATGTTAACCACATCAGTCCCTTGGGTGCTGCTGGCTACTGAAACTAGTGTGCTCTATCCAGGCTAGCTCGATAGATAATTAGGCTTATGTGGGACTTTGACCCTACATAAATAATAACACTACCAAAAATGAAGTAAAAAATCTACATTTTTTGTTCTTTTATCAAAATAATGGACTAAAAGCATTCCTAGGGTAACTTCACTGAAGGAATGAATCTATGCTATTAATTCAATAGTAGACCCTCAATGCTTATAATTTGCATATTTTAATATTAATATTGCTATGCTGAATTATACGTGCAGATGACATGACCCTCAAACGTTACTTGTTATGAATGGTCAATGCCATATCGACCAGAAGTGTCTACAAAGAGAAGAAAGGAGCAAAATAAAATCAAAAGCAGAGAGATGAGACCAGCAACGAAATTTTGATCCAGCTGTCAGTCTTGAATTGTCCCTGTCTTTGGTGGCATTTGAACCTAATGTGATTTATAGAGAAAGAAGCTTACTGTAAAATTAGCTAAGTAGGTGTTGGAACCAAGTCCTCATGTTACCTTGCAGTGAAATGGAAGTTGACTCCTAACTTTGTTGTTAATAAATGTAGGTTTTCCACGTTCAGCTGGTTATGTTTTTGTTCATATTTAATGACAAGGAAGCTTAGACTTCCATAGCTATTTCCTCTAAAGTCGGCTGACACGAAGGTCAATTTAAGGTCAAGTCAGAGGGCTTGCCCATTTGATGTTAGCAAGTGTGATTTGCCCGTGACCAGAATACATGGTGCTGAGTTATGTGATATTCATGAATCTTCTGATCTTGTGGGACAGATAAAAGTAGAAGATAGGAAAAGAACAGAGCCCACATGTTTGGTAAGTGGTCAGATTATCGAGGTAAGTTTGGGGTTTTTTTGAGAATCTGGAGCTTTGCTTTTATAGATGTCCCTGAGAAAATCTGGGATTTGCTTTTAAATGGCAATGTGCTATTGTGGTGTTCATATGGATGGCCATATACGATACTGGAGGGTAACGTGATTGCTCCTGTTAAGATTTCAGGCGAAAAGTAACATTCAAGTACTGGTGCTGTTGATGTTACTGCATTTTCTGCTTCTGCCCATAATGTGGCTAGGGTCAGCATGAGGGTTGCTGGAGCACTTGCGGGTTTGCAAAGGCTGTTGAATCCATTTACTACAGATAGGCCCAATTGTGTAATGGTTACAGAGTTCATCGGATACACTCATTTGAGTAAGTGCTCTCTGACACATCAGCCACATCTTCTTAAATCAAAAAAGCTAGCCCATAACACTGGGGTGGGCCAAATATACCCCTTGGGCCATATCCAGACTGCCAATTGATTGTATCTGGCCTGTGCTTAAGTTTTGGGTAGACCTGTGTCACATTGGTTAGCAAGTTAATAAGTGCTGTTATTTTGATTAAGTGTGGAAATGACATGAAGGATGGAGAACCACTGCTGCACATGGTCCTTTTGGCTGCTTTGCCTGCACTTGTCCCTTGGAGGGCAGCGGGGCCCAGTGCTTTGCCCCTACCCTTGCCCACAGGAGGGAAGCGTTACTCCAGGCATGGTTTGCACCATGTGCAATGGCAGAGAGAGCAGTGATGTGCACCCAGGGGCCTTTTGTGTGCAGACGTAGCTGGCAAAACAGCCTGGAAATGTCCAGCAGGTAAATGAGCTGCAACCCTGACACAGACAGCCCCTGTCTGCTCCCCTCCCTGCGCTTCCCCCAATTGCTGGGGGTTGCAGCTGAGCAGAAGGCAGACACAGGATGCTCCTTTGTGGAGCCAACAGGACACTGCTCCACACTGCCCACCCCAGCCTTCCTTCTCACTCTGTACTCGCATAGATTTGCCACTCTTCAGGAGTGGCAGCAAACACGGCACATCTGACACCACACGGCCTCACCTCGCAGCAGGGAGTGTGACACGGCCTGCACCCCATCAATGGTGGCACAGCTGGGGCAGGGTATGAGGGCTACAGGCAGAACCCAGGGCCCAGCACTACTATACCACAGGGGATGTGGAAATTGTGGCAATGCTATTATCTGTGGTGGTTTGGGAATTGTTTTTTAGAAATGTTTCTGAAAATTGTGTGGGAATCTGGGAACTTTTTCTGGAAATGTGTGGAAATACGGTGGCACATGGAAAACTGGTTATGACTTTTACAGTATAAACTTTACACTATAAATGCCATCACAATTTTTAAATAAAGTGTTGTTAAACACTATAAACTGTATGTGTGTGGCCCTCAATACCTTACCAAAACTCGTTAAGTGGCCTGCCAGACCAAATAATTGCTCATCCCTGCCTTAAAACATGATTCATCTATCCTTACTCATACCAAGTATTGGTCTCTGTCTATGGCTCCCTGTCTAGTCACACTGATTTCAGTGGGCTGCATGGCATCATCTAGGTGTAGCCTACAGTAACACTTTTTGGGCAAGGGAACCAAAATGCAGGCCTACAGTGAATGTGCACTTTTATATGGAGGTGCAGTTTACTGTAACCCACCATCCAGACTTGTATGGCCAGCCCGCAGGTGACAGAACTCTGCCTACTTGTCCCTTCCATGATCTGGAACATGATCTCGGTTTCCCTGTATGCAGTGATGGCTGGGGTTACACCCTCCCCAAGCACATACATCCTCCCTGCAAGATGAAGGGATTGCTCTATCCATGCCCCCCAACCACCATAAGGACCAAGCCAAATCTCACCCCATGGGACTCCCCTCAAGGCAAGGGTTTGCCAAGTAGAGACCGTAAAGAGAGTGATAGTGCAATTCTCTAGCACATGTACTAAATGTCTTTGACTTTTAGCACGTCTTCTATGACCAAGTGCTCACCAACCTGCCTTTTCCAAGCTCCTCCTACAAGCTTAAATGTCTTAAACAAGCCATCCACACAATTCTGTGTAAAACTTTCACTCTGCGCAGTTCTGCAGAGCTTCTTACACTGCCGCCATCACTGCAATATTTAGGAACCACCCAGGAACCAATGAGAATGGCATCTTTCCAAGATGGTTTATTTCCACTCACCCTGCCCCAAAAAAAATATCAGTTGCTCAACTGAGAGGGAGCAATCGAGGCAGCAGCCTTAGTCACCATCTTTGGGTAGAAGGTGTAATAGTAATCACAGGTGGCAGGTTGCCACCAGGGCCAGACACAGGTATGGGCAAACCGGGCAGCAGCCCAGGCCCTGGACAGAAAGGGGGCCTGAAAAGGATGAAAATGACAATTATTATTACTATTATTTCTGGTGAAGGGGGGCCCAATACTAAACGTTTGCCCAGGGCCACCAGGAGTTTAGGTACAGTGCTGGTCGCCATGCCACCTCTGGCAGCACAGCAGCCAGTGCTTCCCCCTGCACCACTTTTGCCCAGGGTACAAAACTTCCCTTTGTACCCTGGGCAGAGGTGTACTCCTCTGGGAAGTATAGTGTATGCAATAATGTGTTCTGGTTTAGCAGGATTGTAGCTGCAATTATTTGTGTTCTTTGATATCATCTACAGTATAGCGGTGCACCGTTTTTTTTACATACTAGTAGAACAAGCTACTGCGCATTAAAGTGAACATGTAGATGCACCCAGTGATCAGGTGCACATAGTAATGGACAGAATATGTCTCAAAGATCTTGTGATCTAAATAGGAAAGGCAACCACAGAGGCTATGCCTACATGCTATGCTACAACAGCAGCGTGTCTCATCTGAGAAGTTCCCGGGCATGTCCAGCCCATGTGCTCCCCTTCAGGTGCTTCAAATTTGGAAATATGCCAGAGAGGTCCATATGGAGTCATCCCCAGTAGCCATTCCTGAGCACCCTGGAGACTATAGACTCAAAAGTGGCTGCAGAGGAACTCTCTGGCACTAGCCAGTACCTTCCTTATAAAATAATCCAGTTTCCTTCTACCACCTCTTGACCACACTAAATGTCAGTCTGAGGGGGTTTGCTGGTGAGATGAAGATTGTGCAGATCTCTGAAGTTAAGGAACTTTTCCTTGCTTCAGACATTTAAATTAAAGTCTTTTTAAGAAAAAAAAAAAACCCTACAAGACACAGTGCAATTTTAAAGTCATTTGGCAAACTGATTCTGTCAAGAAAGCTTAGTTTCATTCTGTTTGCTTGCAACAGCTTTTTTTTTTTTCCATAACTCTGCTGTTCTTGTTCTTTTAATACATCGGGGAGGCCTGTCAAGGCCTATCCACTCTCTAAATAGCTTTGCAGATTAAATTTTTAACTCTACTCTCTTCATGCAGATGTATATTTCTGACAAAGAATTGCACTGACATGTCAGCTTCCATCTTGCTCACAAGAGAGGAAACAGCTACGTGCCAGCGCTGCTCAAAACTCCAAATCGCTCCAGCCAAAAAAGGGGGGAAAAAAGCAAAATTTAAAATAAAATAAAATGAAATAGAAAGAGGAAAACCTCACACTCATTTATTTCAGCCTTGGCTGAGTTAATTTCACTCCACATGGAGGTTCCTTCTGTTTTTCTTTCACCTTCAGCAATGCTCAAAGCCAGCAAAATGAGAGATTGGGGAAGGTGGAGTGGGTTTTGTTGCTGTTGTTCCTACCATAGAGACACCCAAACTTCTAACCAAGGACACTGTGCTACAACCAGTCTTGCCCTTCAGCTCATGTTTTAGCTGGGAGTTATTTTTCAAATACCGTTTTGTACGTAGAACTGCCAATAGAATTGTAGTCCACTGCAGGCATCCTGCCTGGGGAGGGGTTGGGAAGCCAGAAGAATGAGTGGTTTTGATTGTGATTAGTGCCCTGTTAAGTGTTTCTCAATGTTTTTGGAAGACAAAGAAAGAGTTTTAGGAGGAAGATCCAGGTTTTGAAAACATAATTAATAAAGCATCATACCTGTGAGCATTTCCTCGGATTTAAGTGGGATATCTCATGATGTGGAGGAATTACAGACTCTGTCCCCAGGTCAGATCTATTCATTTACCTGGACCAAAATTTGACCTGTGTGTCATCATCCTAGGTTCAATTCCCTCCCCCCCCCGTGGAACCAATCATGTAAATAGGTCATCGCTTATGCATAAGTCATTGCTTATGAATTCTTATTGCAAAAAGCTTCTTGAGGATTCGGGAGTCTTCCGTGAGCTAAACCTAGGGCACACATGCTTGAACGTGGATCAACAATATGGGTAGAAATACTGGAGCAATTTCATCTCTGGAACATTTCCAAAGATCTGGGCATTTAAAAATGTTCATGAATCCTTTATGAGAGTAGGTATATGGAAATGAATGGGATTACTTGTGTGATTAAAGAGTTCTAATAAGAATTTGCTGGATTATGCTTTACGAAGTCATATCCTCAGCTGATGTAAATTAAATGCATTGGGGATGTACAGTTAGGAGATGCCACTGAATACAATTAGAAGATGCCAGTCTACACCATCTAGCCCTTGATTTTTCAGACAGATGGTACCTGTGCCCAGTTGTTTTCTGCATGTGTGCATGTTGTAACCAGCGGTAGGATGATACAATGTATATCAACACATTAGAATGGGAGTTTCCCCTTTGTAGGAGATGAGCACTGAGCTTGTGCATGCAATGATTAATGGGATTACCTTAGAGTCATAGCTAAATGTTGTCATCTGGCACGTACATACTATGGTCTCAGTTGGGGGGGGGGGTGTGTGTGTGTAGATAGATAGATAGATCTAGTGATATAGATAAAGATATAGATATATCTGCAGTTTATAGACATCAGGTGATGAAAAAGGCCCACTAGCTCATGTCATTCTACCACAGCAGGTCAAGCTTTGCCACCACTGCAGGCATCTCCACATGCATTAATGAACTTCTAATGTTCACTAAATTTAGTACCTCCAATGTGAGGTACTAAATAAATGTGCATTAGGCTGCACTAATGTACAGTATGGCATGCACACACTTTTTAGGTGATGCTTAATGCACAGTAGCATATTGTACTGTGCATTAGCGTATTAGCACAGTTTTTTAGTAATAGTAGAATAAGCTACTGCGCATTAAAGTGAACATGTAGATGCACCCAGTGATGCTAAAATTGCTATGTTCTTCTTCCATGATCCTTTTCCCAGAATCTTCTGTATGGTAGCAGCTGATGATGTTAAAATTTCTTTAAAATAGAAACGTGTCAAGTATGGCACTGGAACTATTCTGACATTCAAGTACTGATATGCAGCTATAGATACATGTATAGATATAGAAGACCCTGAATGATTTGCATCCCAGTGGTTCAGCTAAGTTAGACTCCTACCTCCTTTTGGAAATTCATTAAACAAGAGCTAGGAACTCCAGACTGAAAATGTTGGTTCCGGTCCTAATTTCTGCAGCCCTTTTAGCACATGGGTCTCTGTTTGGGGATTTGGTTTTCATTTGCATTGGGAATAAATGAGTGCTTTCTAGTGAAATCCATGGGGAAAGGATTGGACTCTTTTTACCTCCATTTGCAACTACACAAGGAAGTGTGGCAACAGAAGTTTTTTCCCATGTCATTTCTGGCTATGTCTGGAACCAGAAGTTGCTAGATGCCATCACAATGGAGGAAGCCATAGACAATACCTTTGAGGATCTGAGTCTTAATATCTCTAGGCTTCACTTCTCCAGTGAACCCAGGACAGGTCATAGGGACATTTGTATTCTGTCTCTTACCTGACCTGGGGCATAGAATTGTGCTTCAGTTGCCTTATTTATTATCCACAGAGAACAGCACCTTGCTGCCTAAGATATCTGTATGGCCTAATAGATGTTGTCCTAGAGTACATCATTTTCTGTAATGCATTTTTTCTCATAGCACCTCAGAGCAAGACAGAAGTCCTGTTGCTTTTTTTTAATAGCTGGAGAAGTGAAACCTAGAGATATTAAGACTCAGATCTTCAAAGGTATTGGGAAGTAGATACCTAATTACCTGTTGTAGGCTCTGGGCCTAACTGACTACAGCAAAGTGATAAAGAAAGCCTGTGGCAAAGCAGAGGAGGACTGAAGCCAAGGGTACATCATGGTAGGAGACACACCAACCACTCACTCATCATTTCTTTGTCCCACTTACATGACCTGGAACAAAAGCTTCTGAAATATCAAGGTTGAATATTACCAACCATCACTGTAGTGTGACCAGCTCCCAGAAAAAAACCCTCAAGGCTTCTTTCCAGATACAGTGTTTGCTGAATACATTTTCAGTTCTGCTTCCCACAGTTAGCCCAGGAAATATTGGCATCCATTCAGCCCTTGAAAAGCTGAGATGTGTTGCCTCTTTCCCCCATTTCTGAAATCTGGGGAATTTCAGAGATAACCTCTTTAAACAAGTTTTCATCAGGATGATAACACAACCTGGAGTAAGTCCCTTCTATCTCTCTGTGTTGTTTTCTCTCTGTGCAAAATGACAAAAAAAAAATCTTACATACTGATGTACTTCATATGTTGTGAGATCTCCTGATCAACATTTTTGAGTGCCACTTTGTTCAGGCATAAAAAGGCCTTTTTTTGAAAATGAAGTCATATACTAAAAATGCTAAACATTATATACTTAAAAAAATATATCTTCTGATATTTTTGCAAGAGTTTTTGTTTGAGCTTTATGGGTATGTGATAATTGTTTTGTTAATGCAAATGTGGTTTTTTTTCAGTAAGGAGAAAATATTAAAAGCTATCTGGATAGTCATTTCAATTCAACCTTTCATACCAAGATGTCACAACATTGTGAAAGGAGGAAAAATGGATTCATTCTGAACCCTGAGAAACAGTCAAAATGAAAAAAAAATATATTTTTTTACTAATTCTTTTTGTTTTATTGTTTGCCCAGCTCTAGTTGAGTGGACTAGACAGCTATTTAGAATTGTGCTTCTAAAATATTATGATACTATTATACTGGAACAAGGATAGGTAGGATGCCCTCAAAATAAATGGGACCTAAATCACAGGCAGTGGAACCGAAGACAAGTATTGTTGACCACGTGAGTCTGTAGTGGTCACTGCAAGTTTTTCCCTAAAACCTACTTTGCAATTCTGTGAAAAGTCTGTCTTTAAATATATTTGTATTTAGTGTGTGTGTGTGTGTGCTTGAGTAGTGAGGAGGAGAGTGTGTGTGGTAAAAGACAGCTGTGGGGGTGAAGACAGAGAATTCAAGGACTTAATTAAAAGCTCCTTATTTCTTTTAGTAACTGAAGCCTCGATATGTCATTCCTCAGACTCGGCTGCTGCCGTAAAAGAGATGAAAGCTCGACACCTCAGCCCAAGAGTTGAATTGACAGTTTACCTAACAAGTGCTTACTTTTGAAAAAGCATCCAAACCAATTTCCCCTTCATCCCCTTCTTTCTTAAGGAATAAGAGTGGAAAATATATCCATGTCACAACAATACTGAAGAGTAAACCAAAGAGCTTTTTTAACAAATGCATGAGCCCAAAATTCCTGTAATCCCCAAAAGGTGATAAAAAATATATATGCAGAGTGAAAAAAATCAAAAAAATCAGTGCATTCACATTTTGGTAACAAAACATTTGCAAAACCCATTCCTGCCTTAACTGTCCACCAAGACTTGAGTTCAAGTGTTTCCTTTCAAGGGCTGATAAATTTTAAAGCATTGCAAGCTTTAAGTGCTGGACTTATTTAGACTGCACTGTACAAGACAAGTGCCAAGAGGTCTCCAAATGAATTCACAACTTCACTGCGTCCAGCACACTGTCCCTATAATTATCTGAATAAAAAGATGAGAGAAAGGTGACATAATAGCTATAGGATCAAGGGTGCAATCCTGATCCCACTGAATTCAACAGCCCCACAATTTCACCCCAATGCCTTAGATTATATAGAAAGCCTATGAGTTGAACCAATATGTCCCAATTCAAAACCCTGGGCTCTATCCATGAGACCATTTCTCCTTTCTAAGTGAGGCCACCAATTCCCACAGAGAAAAAAAAACACCCTAAAGACATGTCTTGGCAAATAAGTAAAAATAAATAAATTATGAACTGATTTTTACCTACACATATATTCTGCTTTGGTATTTAAAGCACTGTTTTACATCTGCTGTTGGATTCACCTTTGAGAGAGCGGTGACAATTATTGTGCCACCTCGTGCGAAAGGTTTAAGCCTGATAATTGATGGCAAAACAGATCTGATCAAACAGATGTACGCTTAGCTGTGCCTCGAATAGTTATATACTTTATGGCCCTGGTAAATGAAGGAACAGAATGATTTCTTCAAAGTCAGAACAATAATAAACAAAAATGCTGTTACATTTGACGTGTCCCCCATGTACATTGGTTCCTGCTTTGATCTGCTTCTCAGCAAATCTGTTCTATGTCAGCCCTCCTTGTTCCACAATATTTCTCCTCTTGCAAATATTGATCTCCCATTGATCATGACCCAGAGTAATTAAATATTTTCGCAGAGAAACAAATATGTCTGCTTCCACCATGACCTTACCCTGCTCTATGAATGGGTTAGGCATTGGCAGGGAATCTTCTCCTCCCTTTTTGGTGCAAACTTGACCTCTGTTGTCTTAGTTGGAAAATGCACTTGACTCCTAACAAGAGCTTTTTTTTTTTTTTTTTTTTAAATTTTAAA
>NW_017729028.1:35571370-35578069 GCF_001723915.1 Gavialis gangeticus | reverse complement strand
TTTTTTTTTTTTTTTTTTTGAAATGTAACACTGCTGATTTGTTGGATAATGAAATCCAAATTGTTCCACAAAAAAAGGTGCAATTATACAGCGTGTAATACACAAATAAATTGACTTAATGTTACATTATAATGAAAACTGTGCAAAATCCTCTACACAAGCACAATAAAATAATAAAAAGTAATAGAACAGGTAATAGATGTAAAATAAATGCTAAAAAAGTAGTTCAAATCATTTTCATACCAGTCAAAAGATACTAGGAAGGGCGCATCCAATCACAATAAAACACCAGAATGAAACACTTCTAAATAGTAATATAAATTTTTGTGGACACTTCATGTCCCATGATGTGGAATTGACATATAGTTTGATTTTCTTTTTCCTAATGTAAGCCACAGTTTTACAGTCCTAGTGAAAACATTTTATTGCTGGGGATGTATTAGACATGGTTCATTTCCCTTCTCAGTATGGCTTTAATTTTCCACATCCATGGCTTGACACAGACCCAAACACCAGAAGATGGTTGTCTGCTATAAACTGTTTGGTTTTCTTTGATTGCTTTACAATTTAATCTATAGTTCATTCCATTAACCCTTTCCATTTTAATGCCGCAGAAGTCTTTCCCCGTCTCCTTAGTATAAAGATAAACTTCCCTTGAAACATTTATGTTCTAATGTCCAGAGGATTATGACAATGAGACAGGCAGAGGGATGGGGGCAGGGAAGCCGAATAGTTTCTTTCCTAGTTAACTTTTCCATGGCCATATGTAATTGGTGAAA
The DNA here is from genome assembly GCF_001723915.1 of Gavialis gangeticus. Lineage (NCBI taxonomy): Eukaryota > Metazoa > Chordata > Crocodylia > Gavialidae > Gavialis > Gavialis gangeticus. Next base: position 35,577,290 of record NW_017729028.1, on the reverse strand, counting down.
TAATTGAATGCATCACAGCGGTGGGGTTTTCCCTTCTGTTTTCATAATACATTCATAATTATTCATTCATTTGGTTTGGTCATATTCATACTGCTTCACAGAGCCAAGAAAGTGCCATTGTCATTCTAACTTGTTCCTCAATCCCTGATCTTTAAGCGGGGGGAAAAAATCTTTCCCGTCTGCAGTGTTGTCACATCCGATATCCAGTTCCTTCCGGCAGAGAAAGTATATCTGGGAGGGTCACCAGATCAGCCTGTGCCTCAGGGCTCCTCGCCTAAAGTACAAAAGACTCAACTCAACTCACGTTAGTCAGCTAGGTGGCCTATCGGTGGTGACGGTCTGCCAGCTCGGTCTGTGGGCTAGCCGTGATAACTGCCTTGAAATGCTAAGTGCTTAATTAAGGACCTTTCATATCCGTTATTGAGGGCTCCATCTCCCATAGCCCAGGGCATTGTACTTTACAGAGGACTCCCCAGAGCCACAGCCAACTTTATTGCAGTGACAAGTCAAAAAAAGAGAGAGAGAGAAAGAGAGAGAGAGAAGAAGAAGAAAAAAAAGAAAAGAAACAAGTAGTTTTAATCCCTTCGCAGGCTCCCAAAATCTAAATACAAGCAGACAGCTGAATAGACATCATTGGTCTCAGAGTAAAAAATATACTTTTAATGTTGATGAAAATTTTGCTTGCTTGTGTTCTGGGCAAGCCATGGAGATGTCTTCTGACGAGACAATCAGGATGTTAACTAGCTTTAACCTGCAGGGGTGTGGGGAACAGTAAATCCTTTCCTTTTCCTGGCGACAATCGGTCCAGGTTGATGGGGCATATATTTTTGAAAGCATCAGAAGAAACCTTGTATAACTTATATTTGGTTTGTATACACAGCAGAACCACTACTGTAAGGGACAGAGGGGGAAGGAATCTACGTGTAATTATATGTGAGAGACCGGTGGGGGGAAAAATCATTTCACTACTATGTGCAATGGAAGAGTTGGAATGATAATAATCGGTATTGTTACAGGGACTAATTCTGTCAGTGCAGGTTATATCAGGGCCAAACCCACATAAGTGATATTAGAAATGGGCCCATATCTTTTTCCCCCCAGGATCTTTGTGAGTAGAGAGGTGCAGTAGAGAGCCACATCTCTCACACATCCAAATATGGCAATGCAAGTGACTGCAATACAGTTTCTCCTGTTTTCCAACAGTGAAAGCATCAGAATCAGGACAAAGAACAGAATCTGGTTTTCAGTTGTTTGCTTTCAGTAAACTAGAAGCAGCCCCGGTAAAGTCAGTGAAGTTACTTTGGGTTTAAGATGGTGCAACCCAGAGAAGTTGGGCTCTGCAGGCCATGTCTTCTACTACAGTTAATCAGCACAGACCCTTTGAAGTCAATGGAGCTGCACCAATTTACACTAGCTTAGGAGCTGACCCTCTTAACCAAGAGAAACATCAGAAGGTCAGAAATTAAATTCTGTAATTTGTGGGGAAATAATCCCCACAAATCTGTGATCTGACAGGCCAGATTATGATCTAAGCCGCCCCATTAGAACTCAATGCATTCAGAGGATTTGCACTGGACATCAGATGCAGAATTCGGCTCTAATCATGCTAGTTCAGAAAGAGACTTATGCAAATGTTGGCTGTGTTTATAGGACAAGTAAGAGGTGTGATGCAGTGAAGCCATGGCAGAACTGGACTCTGGGTACACCCTGGTAGACTGAAGTCTGTCCCCATAGTCAAGATAGCTAGATTATGAAAATTTCTACAAATATTTCTACATCGTGTGTTGTAATTGCACCTTCCAGCTCCATTATAGACAACCCCCATTGTCACTGGACAAGTAACATATTAGTAAACACCCAAATCTAAAACTTCATCAGACAGAAGCTGGCAAGACTACTTGTTATCTAGACAATGAAATACATTTTTCCTTAGAAATATGTTTTAATCAACCTACTTTGTGCTGTTTGATGTACATAAAGCTTTACACCTGTCTAGCTGTTGATTGATGTGGAAGCAATTGATGTCTACAAGCTATTGATAGCTGTGATTATTTTTTTTTAATACAAATAGTGGGTATTAAACGGAAAAGTGTTGCTGTTTAAACAGGATCTTGATTGTCGCTGTGTATCGATATTACCTGCAACACTGTATAGTCATTTGACAGCTACGGGATTTTTCCAATCATTGCAGACATACACAAAGAACAAGCACATACTTGAATTCTCGAAATGATGTGCGAACTCTGCTTTTGTAGTGCACAATATTTTCATAAATACTAGAATTACTGGAAGCAAAACCAGATTACAGGGGTGTTAGCTGTGGGCTAAAATAAGGTTTTAAGCAAGGTTATAGTTGCAAAGATGGGGGTTACGTTATGCAAACCATCAATGCTAATTATGGAACCTGATTCTGCACTGTCCACATATGTGAATAAAAACTCCTGGGTAAGGATGAGAGGAGTAAGCCGATAGCCGGTAGAGCACAACGGGATCTGACGGAACGAAGGGAGCCATACAAATATAAAACATGATTGCCGCTTCATCTGAATTTGTAATTAACAGGACTTTTTAAGGCAGAAATCAGGGAGCTTTCTCCTTGTGTACAGTTTTTTCATGCCTAATTTAACAGACTATTTTTCTCCATCACCCGGTGCCAGTTAAATAAACCTGCACCGTGAATATTCTCCAAATGGTTTAAGGTTTCAAATAAATAAAAAAAACCCACAAAACCAAACCAAACCAGGGGGTTGTATGCTGAAGTGAACAAAATACACGTGGATGCATGGGAATATTAGAGCAAGCGCTTAATTCAGAGGCGAGATCCCTGGAAAGATTATTGATAATGCAGAGCCAAGCATCTGTGCTCACTCACCAGTGTGATGCTGACAATTATTAACTACAAAACTGTTGTAGCCGAGGAAGGGTAAATAAGCTATCACCATGGAGCTGCATGGTAGAATGGCATTCCACTGGAATGTATTTTACTGCAGCAAGCTCTACCTGATGACAGCTACAATCAAGAGTGGCTCCAGGCAGCTGCTTTGCTGCAGGCCACATTCAATTATGTCGGACTGCATTAGTCCCTGGCGAAGCTGTCACCTTCCAGCTTGTGAAGTGATAGCATGAAGAGGCTCCTGAAGTCTCTGCAGTTCTTGCTTCAGTGAGGGGAGCAGGGCAAACAATGTGAAAAAGGACCATTAGCACTGTGACTGCTTGCAGCATTCATTTTGCTCATGGAGGGGAAAAATAGCTTAGGTGAGCTAGACTCAGAAAGTTGTCTGGTGTTGGATAATTGCAGAGGTTTTTTTTTTTTTCCCTGGCAAGAACCTATTATTTGAGGGGGAGGGGAGCTGGGGTTAAAGGTGGCCGCAGAAGCTGTTCTATTTCCATGCTTTTTGCCGAGTTGCTCACTAGCCTGCTTGAGAAATGATCTTACTGTACATACACTAGCAGGAAATTGTACAGTAAATTACCTTTTATGATATTTTCCCAAGCAATCCCATAGCATTTCTAGAGGTATAAAGCCCTGGAGGTGTCTGTGTTTCTGGTTGTTCCGAATTTTGTCTAACCCACCCAGAGCTTTAAAAAGAGTCTCCTTTGGGTAGGTGGGGAATGGATGGCTCAGGGGATTGTGAAATGGAATAGAGAGTCTCTCTTTGCTAAGTGAGTGCCTCACATCCACCCCAGGGCAGTAGCAACTGAACATTGCTACTTTCAGATGGTTTCCGAGTGGCCAGTCTGAACTAAGGTGGACAAATCCAGTTCAGGTCCATGAGACAGGAACTCATGAAACACCAGCAGAATGGGTGGTCTTTTATAGAAAGATCTGATTGGGCCACAACACCCAAATAATCCCTCTCGCCACTAGAGGTGGTCCCTGCACAATAATTCTGTGCTAGCTAGTATAACAACAAGAAACCTTTTCTGCTGGCTGTTATGCTCCTCTTTTAGGGAAACAGGACCCCAAGACTTGGGGACAGAAACTCTTTTTTTTTCACGTACCTGTATATACCACAATGAAGATCTATCTGAACCCTAATTTGCAACTTTTCTAGGTTCTTTTGCCATAATAATCTTCATCGGTGCCTACATCACACTAAAATCTACTCAAAGATTAAACAGATTTTTTTCCTCTATAGAGGTCAACATAAGCAATAAGGAGTATTTGTAAGTAGTCATCTTAGAGTTGAGTTATACCCACCAGCTTGATATACGTGATCAAAATTATATTTTCCCCTCAAACATTATTTACCCTTTGTACATAGTTCATAAAAGTTGCATAAGTGTTAAGTGTTATAAGAAGTAGTTATTATAGATTGTTACTGTCCAACAAATGAATAGATCCTTAAAAGCATAGTATATAGCCATCAATAAGACAATCTACTGATGTGTTTATAGTCAGCTATGAGAGACGCTTATGTCTGTAATGTGTATATAACATTATTAATCATGTATCATCCCTTTATAAACTATTTATCTATATAACCTTAATGTAAACTGTGAGCAGCAGAGAACTTCATTTGAACTGTAAGAGAAGGCATACTTACTGGATTCTCTCATGGGCAAAATGCAGTACAGGAGAGAAAAGTTGCTGGTGGATATGGGCTCCAGTTCTGCTGTATGTTCATAGAATCATAGAAGTCAGGTCGAAGGGACCTTATAGATCTTCAAGTCTGACCCCCTGCCAGGGCAGGAGAAAAAACTGGACTCAAATGATCCCAGCTAGGTAGGCATCAAGCCTCCTCTTAAAGACCCCCAGGGTAGGAGCCAGCACCACTTCCCTTGGAAGCTGGTTCCAGATCCTAGCCTCCAGGACAGGGGGACATAGTCCCTGCCTGGGTTCCTGTGGGGGAGCCCACTCTGGCAGCAGGCAGCTCCTGGGGGCAGGGAGCAATTTCTTGCCCCCTGGTAGATGGGTGACAGGGAGCAGATTTTGTTCCCAGTCACATATCTACATGAGTGCTAGTGCACCATTCCTAATGCTGAGTAAATTTGCTACTTGCATTTGCATATAGCAAATTTACTCAGTATTATGGAGGTTTACTGTGATGTAGCGATCATGTGGGTCTATACATGATTGCCAGCTACGACTCCATAGCAGCACACTCCCTTGTTATAGCGTACCACTATGGCAATGTAATGGTGAAATCTAACTGTGCACCGCATACACCGTGCAGTTACCACTCGTACTGCACCATATTTAGTACTTCCAGAAGGCATTCCCCTAAAAGGGAAGTACTTCCAAAAGTACTTCCATAAGGCGACATTTCAACTCATTGTTCATTGCTTAAAAAATGAAAAGATTAGAGTCAATCTCACTATTAATAGAATTCATTTTTTATTTAGGGCCAGAGTCTCTGTGGTGTACATTGAGATAATGGTTTCCTGTGGTAGAGCTACAGTTCCTTCATAGTTTCATAGTTCGTTTCATAGTTTCTAGGGTCCGAAGGGACGTGAGTAGATCATCTAGTCTGACCCCCTGCCATGGCAGAAAAGAGTTTTGGGGTCAAACGACCCCAGCAAGGTGTACATCTAGCCTCCTCTTAAAGACCCCCAGGGTAGGAGCCAACATTACTTCCCTTGGAAGTTGGTTCCAGATCCTAGATGCCCTGACTGTGAAGTAGCGCCTCCTGATGTCTAGTTTAAATCTCCCCTCTGCCAGCTTGTGACCATTATTCCTGGTCACTCCTGGTAGTGCTCGGGGGAACAGGGACTCCCCCAATGCCTGCTGATCCCCCCTGACTAGTTTGTAACAGGCCACTAGATCCCCCCTCAGCCTTCTCTTTTGGAGGCTGAACAAGTTCCGGTCTCGTAGCCTCTCCTCGTAGGACCTGCCCTGCTGCCCCCTGATCATGTGAGTGGCCTCCTCTGGACCCTCTCCATGTTGTCCACATCCCTCTTGAAGTGCGGCGCCCAAAAC
>NW_017729028.1:35551606-35566370 GCF_001723915.1 Gavialis gangeticus | reverse complement strand
CTCCCTTCTAGCATGCCCACATCCCCCCACATCTTAGTGTCATCAGCAAATTTGAACAGGGTGCTTTTTACCGCCTCGTCCAAGTCACTGATGAAGATGTTGAATAGTGCGGGCCCAAGGACCGAGCCCTGCGGAACCCCACCGCCCACATCCCTCCAGGTTGAACCTACAGTTGGAGATCTAGGCTCTAGATTTAGTTGTAACCCATAAACCTTAAATATCATGACTTAATATTACACAAGGAATTTCAGATGAAGAATTCTAATGCAACTAAAATGAAGTAACTCTGCTGAAACTCAAACCAAGCATGAATGTTATCAATCACATTCCCTTTTTTATGTAATAGAATTAAATCCCACTGGGCCAGCCTGGGTACTTCTGCTGATCTAAAGCAGACCAAACCTCAGAAATGTTGCCTTTGCTAAGTTTCTTCCAAGTTCTACTGTCCCAACAGTCAGAAGGAACAATCAATCCATGTCAGAAGGAACAAGTTGGGCTCCAAGTTCTCTGGGTCCCCTGGAAACTAGGAGACCAGGAAATCTGTGTCCTTCAATTCTCTCCTGATGTCCAGCAGCACAGGTTCATAGGATGTCATTACTAGGGCATGTTCAGCTGTAGGTGGCCATGTGGTACCATCAGTTTACTGAGTGGCTTTGAGACTTTACCACCATGCTTCTTCTCCCTTCTGTAGTGTACATTCTCTAGTCAAGATGAATGGGGCCTTGATCTTGGTTGGGGACTCTAGACACCACCGTCATACAGTTAATAGATAATAATAATGAAAAATGTTCCATCAAAATGTTCAACCACTGAAAACTTTTTCTTATGTCTTTCTACAAATAGAGCACCATTTTTTCTGATTACAAAATAAGAAACAATGCCCATTCTTATATCCAGGTACTAGATTGCAATATGTGTTGTAATCAGTATACCATATATTGGCCCTCCAGGAAAGGCCAGGCATGGAGGTGCTGTCTACCACAACTGTAGGTCCCATTAGCCAATATTACAACTTTATGCAATTGAAAGTGGTGACACACCTGTACAGATGGTCCTGGGGCTATCATATTGTCTATATAATGGTGATAAAGGGTGGCCATTGGACTCTGTCATGTCTCCAGCATGGAAGTCTCAGTAGTAGCAGGCAGGAGCTATACATGCACATCCAATAGCAAAAAGTTGTTCCAAATAGATGAAAATCACACATCTGATCAATGTGCTGCCAAAAGTGTGAAGTTATTTAAGAGCAAAGCACACATTATACCAAATTCTCTGTGAACATGGTTGTAACCCCGCATTTGCTTTTACCAGGTTAGTCTTCAGGGTTTGTACCCTGCGAATTCTAGGTTGAGTTCTGATCCCAACCCTATGTAAGACATGAGTGATACCAATAAAGCCAAACTCTGCTGGCAGTTACTCTGTTGGAAAGCTGGAATTAACTTTACCAAGTTTGACTCTTCCTACATTATGCAAAACCAAAATAAGGCACTATGGAATGACATAGCTCCACAAAAAATGTGAGAAAAAACCAGAGTCAAGCCTGTGAGCATAGTTTAGGAAAACTGTGAATACACAGTGGGCATGCCATTAGCTTCCCACATTGAGCATTATGACATTTCATAAAATATGAATAAGGCAAAAACATTTATCATTAGATAGCCAGAAGTAGCAGTAATGGAGAGATAGGATTTGGAACAGCTTTGCCTTGAAAAGTCAGAGCAACCTTAATCTTTGATTCTTTCCCCTAACTTACTGTTAATAGAATAAAACATTGGAAAGAAACAGTAAATGTTCCTTATGGAAGGGAGATGCCTAGTATGCAGATTGCAGCAGTATAAATGTGGCTATAGATAATGAAGAACATCTCATACCTTATCAAAACTTCACATTTATTTGTAGTAATAGTCCTGATGAAACCTTTGGTCCGCTGATATTAAAAATCTCACATGACTTCTTGCAGAAACAGAGGTATTGAGCTAATCTTTCTCGTGAACTTCTAGCACAGATGATTATTACACTGCTATTATTCATTACTCACATGGCTCTGCTGTGGTTAGCTTCAGCAAAACAGATGTTTCAGTTGCATGTCTCAGTGTTCCTAACACCGAAACACAAAACAAGTAAAGAGAGAGTCCCTCTCTTTACATGCTAGGAAAAGAGCTGCTGGGGTCTGGGTTCAGGGAGGGAGGGAAACTCCCTTTCCCACAAGTACAGAGCTGCCCTGCCCTGCCCTGCCCTGCTTACTTAGTATTGTTGGCTGTGACTCTGGACTACAAATCCAAGAGTCACCTGAAAGCAGGAAGAGGAAGTGATGAGCAACCCTGTAGATTCCTGCTGCTATGAGTCTGGACTGCAAATCCCAGAGACCACTGGGGACATCAGGAAGAGGAAGCAAACATACATTCCATGCTGACTACATGCTAGAGAGTCATGCTGTAGCACCACCCAGCTTCTGGCTTAAGCCACTGCAGGCATGTGGCTGCATTTCTGGACTCAAAAGTGAGTGTCTGTTCATTTGCTTATTGGTTCAATCCTTGCAGCTTAGACTAACCTAAGCATTATCAAGCATTGGTGGCTCAATAGTAGACTTCCTACCTCCCATGCAGGAGACCTGGGTTCAATTCACATTCAGTGCAGGGACCCCAAGTCAATAACTTCCACCTAGAGTGGGGGCTGAACCCAATGATCTGTAAGGCTGTTCCAGCCCCTAACAATTTATAAATAAGACTGAATCAATTCAGCCTTGGTTTTTTTGACTATCTGTACTTAGCCCAAGCCTCTAGTGGCAAGTCACATCTGTGCAGGTGGGGGACAGTCAGAGAAGGTTTATAGACCAGGGATGGGCAAAATACAATCCATAGGCCAGATTCAGCCCAACAGGCCATTCTATCCAGCCTGTGAGGGCCCTAAAAAATTAAGCAAATTAATATTTATCGACTCCTGGCTGCCTGTCAAAGATGACAGGATCCAGGGGCAGTAGGACCCAAAGGAAGCCAGCAGCAGGACCCAACAGCAAGGCCCTCCCAGTTCTCCCCAGTCCCCTCACCCCATCCCTCTGCAACTGGAAGACCCTATCTAACAGAGGCTTCTGGCCTGGGACCGGGGGCCTGTTTTTGCCTCTCTGCACTGGAGAGGGAAATTCAGATAAAAATGCAGGGTCGGGAGGAAAGTAGGCAGGGAAGGACTGTGGGCAATCGCCCCAGTCCTCGGAGCCAGGCTGGCTCCTGCTGAGTCCTGCAGTCATTGCCATGCAGCTGGGAACCACATGGTGCCAGAGTGCCATGGCAGCAGGCTGAGAAGTGGAGAAAGTGAAAGTGAGGGTGGGGAAAGTGGGAGTGAGGAGGAATGCAGAAGCACGAGGCTGCACCAGTGTCCCGGGGCCAGGACTGGTGGGGCCTAGAGCGGGGCGGCAAAAGTGCAGCGGGTGGGGTGACAGGGGTCTATGAAGCTGGGTTGAGCTGTGCCAGCAGGGAGAGAGGGGAGCTGACCCAGCTCCATAGAGGCCTTACTGACCAGGACCTGGCGCTCCTGCCACCCCACTCTTGGCTTGCTCGTGCTGGCCCTGGGACACCAGCAAGGTCCCTCTGCTCCCACCCAGCTGTCACTGCACTCCTGTGCGCCTGCTCGTTGCCACTCCCCTCCCCCATCTGCTGCTGCTTTCAGCACTTCTCAGCCTGCCCATTGGCCATTCCTGCACCATATGGCTCCCCACTGCATGGCTGGATGGTGGTAGCACAGGGCCCAGACCAGCGCCCTGGGATGGGGAAGGGGAGGGGTGGGCATGTGTCTAGGCAATGAGGGAGGGAGAGAGAGCAATGAAGGGAGGAACAGTGTGTGCTTGTTCATAGGGTGAGCCCCACACCCCCCCACCATACACATGCACCCACACACCACCTTGCACTGCCATAGATGCAGATCCCACACCTACACCCCATCACACACCCGAGCTACCTTCCCCCCAGACAGCTCTCCCACAATCCCCATACCCACCCACACCCCACATATCCACACATACCCCTACCTATCCACCCCCACAAAATGCCCCCACACTTCCCCCACACCCCACATACCCACACACCCACAGCCCCTACAAACTTATACGCACCCCCCATCCCTCCATCCCTCCCCACCGTATACAAAAGTAAGACTTCATTTTAAGCTATTGTGCAATCACTTCTATGTACACTACACAAACATATGTAAATCAGGACAAAAATGTTTTTGAAATCAAATTAATGAATGTTGTAGATGTTCAATTTTTAAAATATAATTTGGTATTGTTCTGGTTCTGAGATTGCAAAACCCCTTGTTGAAAGGAGTACTTCCAGGGGCAAGGGGAGGGACTTCTGGTGGGGGTTAGGGAATGGGACTTCCAGTCACAAGGTAGTGACCAGGGGGCGGGGTACCTGTCAAGGGGTGGGGCTACCCATGTGGCCCTCGACAGCTTGCCAAAACTCTGTAAGCAACCCTCTGCTTGAAATAATTGCCCGCTCCTGTTCTAGACTAAGGGGGTAACTGCTCTAAAATCCAAGCTAGCACTAACTCTGATCAACATGTGTGTGGCTCACAGCACACAAGGCATGACAAAGTATAACAAGGCCCTCAGTTATAACACTCAGTAGATTCACCTTGGTCCCCCTTGGTAAATCTATCCTTAGCCCAATAGCACATAAAAGCTGGGATGGAGCAAAAAAATGAGCTTTGGTCTCTCACATTCTATATTAGGAAAATAAAATATAATACTAAAACCAGACTAGCTTAATATGGTAGGGCCAGCTAACCTAATTTAAGCAGGGGTTGAACACATTGAAGTGTATCTGCAGTAGAGGTTTGTACTGATGTGACTTGACTGATTTTAACTGATTTAAATCAGTGAAATCTTTTCAGTACAGACATGCCTTTAATTCTTTCCCCATCAACATTAGGAAAAATAGAGCTTGATTCATTTGGCAACACTCGCTCCTCTGAATTCACTCAGTAGCTAAGAAGTGGCAAACCTGTATAACTGCAGCAGAATCGTGTCCAGAGCAGCTAAATTCATATAAATCTGGACTTGACTCTTAACATAAGGCATTTTCTGAAAAATGGTACAGTGGTATGTGAGTTACTAGATTTAAATTCTTTACTCCACTGCAAACTATCTGTATGGCCCTTGGCAAATTACCTAAGCTGAGATACATAAAGAGGTGGTGGTGCCTAACTTTCATTGACTTCAGTGAGAGCTAGCCAGCTCCATATCTTTGAGTATCTGGACCCTAGTTTCTCTGAGCCTTAGTTCCCCCCAATATAAAAATCAAAATTAGCTGCACCAGTAGTTTAAATAAGGCAGGGAGATAGGGAATGACCAAGGCAGCAACTAAGATAGCAATTACCTCCTCTACAAGCTAGCCATGGCCATCACTGTCCAGGGTGCAGAACTTCCCTGCCCTTTCAGGCCTCTGAATAGCTTTTTTCTGCCTTCCAGAGGTGTTGGGGCAAGAGCTGCATTAAAGATTTCAGGGTGCTCGCTTGGTATGGCAATGAGACCCATGCAAGTCTAAAAGAGAAAGCTGGGGTGAAGAAACCTAACAGCTAAAGGAGTCTTGCATGTCCAAAGCGACTGTCATAAAACCACCAACTCATATTAGTGGCATTTGCACCCACCTGGCATGGATTTTACCCAGAGATACATTACTACACAAGTTGCAAGGCAATGGACTTGATCTGTATACAGTCCCTTAGGTGCCCAGGGTCTGCCCATGTTGATCAGAAATAGACTGAACAACGATCGGCTGAATGTGAAATATATATTTTCTTCCTAGGCATTTTTCTCTTAAAACGAGGGACATTAAAATGCCCTTAAATTTATTTAGTAAAGTCACTCATTGATTTCCAGGCTTTTAGGCACTTTTCATATTACATATTTTACTATAACTATCTCTCAAATAGGTATCTTAATAATAACAAATATCTTCAATATAATAAGAGGGGGCTCCAACTCTGGAGGAACAAATATTCCTTCTGGGTTTTATGGATAATAAAAAAGCTGAAAAAAAATTAAGTTACATTCTTGCCTCTTGTTTAACTAGTACCCCCTCTAGTGGTATTTTGATAGCAATACCGACAAAAAAAAACCCCATGACTAGCTTCCTATAACATTGATAAGCAAAACACTTTGCTTCATAAAATGTTTTTTTAAAAGCATTTGAAAGAGACAAGTTTAGTGAATTAAAGAAAAGAGCGTTCACTACATAAGTCAGAGGTCAGCCACTGATTACAGTCATGAAAGAGAGTGGCAACACAGGAGATGTAGAAGGGACAATGCAACAGATTTGAAAATGGCGTGCATCTAATTGCAGAGATTATTACCCCTTCTGCCTGAATTTGACTTTTTAGTCTTAAACCTCTCACTGGCATCTTGCTTCGAACTTTTCTGCAGGCGCCATTCTTTCCATAACCTTCCTTTCGTTCCCTTCCATCTTGCATTTCTCCTCCTTGCCTCTCCCGACCAGTTCTCTTTTTTCTTATTTTGATCATCTGTAATAGCAGTTCTCCAGTTTCTCTGCTCTCTAACTTTCTGTTGTCATTGTTGTTTCCTCTACAAGTCACACAGATGCTTCAGGTTCAAAGCGTCTTCCCTTTGCCTTGTTTGCCATTCCCAGCTTGTCTTTTCTTAACCACTTTTTAAAGATTCTCTGCTGAAGCAGCATTGATTTTCTTTTCAGATTAATTGTATTTGTGCTAGCAGGGATGAGGGAAAAAATAACCCTGAAATGACCATCCTGAATACTGACTTGTAAGTGTCTTCATGGAGAAGTTTTAAGCCGGTAGATGCATCTTGTTCTACAGGGATCTCTGTCAACTTCTCTTTTTATGCATTTAATGTTCTTCCCTAGTGATAGCCTAAAGGTGCTTTCACTAAACAATTAATGTAAGGCATCTCCTGGGAACCTAATGGGTATTTAGCAATAAGTTCACTTCCAGTGTATTGTATAATGTGATATTTTGACAATGGATATAGTGAGGTTCTTGAAAGGTGAAGTTTTCTCCAAAGAAGCAATACAACATTTGACAGAACTTGTGGTTCAATTGTGTAGGGTGGGATAGGACAAGCAATGGGGCAGGAATAGCAGGTAATTTTACACATTGTTGTCTGCTGTAGTATGGCATGTTCTTTAATTTTAGTGTCACCCTGTAATACTGTTCACTTTCACTAATACAATGTACAAGTCGTAATCTATTAGTGAAAATAAAATTTGCTGTGACATTTGATAGGAAAGCCGCCAGCAATGAAAGATGTACTACTGCAAGTGATATTTGTATTATGTTAATAAAAAATGATATTAACATATGAAACTAAGACTGGCAAAGAAAACTGTTTAATATTAAGTCCTGACTTGCAAAAAAAAAAGTAATGTAAAATCTTAAATATGGCTTGATGAGGCAGTGTGCAGAATCACAGCCCCTAAAAAGGTTGTACGCATTGTCAAAAAACCTGATTTGAGGACAGATGTTCCAATAATAATTATACTACTACTGTGGTGTTGCTGCTGTTATTTAGTATTTTATTCCAGTGGTTCAACCATATCTGGTATCATCTGAAATGGACTTAACATTTGTATAGCATAAATTCACAACTGACTCTTGCCCTACCAGAAATGTTTTTATGGCTTATTTAAAGTATACAACATTTCCAAAGAGACCGTGTGGAAGTGTGTAGCTTTCCTTTATTTCGATCCATCACAGAGTGCAATAAAATCATGTAGAGAAATTTAGTATTGTAGTGTGTGGTAGCTTGGGCATACCACTTCTATTTGTCTGAACATAAAACCATATGTTTATGTATAAAATATGTATAGCATATATAATCCATGGGAATATGCATAATCTCTGCGTTGTAAATTTGTGATTATGCATTTGATGAGGGAGAACAATTTTTGAGGAAAGGCATCCAAAATATCTTTAGGGGGTTTTTTTAATTACTGTATCATTAAACACAGGCAGAATGATTTGAAGGTATATGTACATTTCCATCACTCACGTGCACACACACACATATATGTATACACATGCACATGTAGATGGATGCAAATATTAGGTTTAAAAAGAAAATCACCGTGTTCCCATTACTGATAAACACTATTACAAAAACAAATTTGATTTTTGCCTTGATTCTTCAATGTTCACAAACACAAAAATGTATATGAAAAATGATGAGCTAGTGTGGAAAAACAAATGAAAAGCACGTCTTTACGTAGCTCACTTCCACTTTTCTTTTAGTAGTAAACTTATAGAAAGTATGGAGTGCTGATCAAAGTTAACTGGATTTACAGATTCTATGCAGATTTTCAGTTATGATATACTATTGATTTTGCTTTCATCTGAAAACAGTGTTTTTTAGACACATCATATCTAATATTATTTATGTGCTACAGAAAATGCCGATGGCTCTAAGAATCCATTATTTCTTTAGACTGTATAATAAATTATGTTTTTGGTTTATGATTAAATTAAGCTTGTAATCATTACTAGTAATTCTAGTATTTCAGGTAGGGGAAAAGGCAGATAAAAGTGGTTTGTTTTAGGAATCTGTTTGTGAGGGGTGAGAACTGTCCTTTTATATATTTCAGAGGAACAAATCTGGCCAATGCTAATAATAAAGCACACATTTAATATGTGAGCAATCAATAACAAATATTTTTTCTGGGGGGTTTTGAGGGGGTTTTTTTACCTTACTTTTCATTTTGGACACCAGAAATTAAATCATAGACTCTCACATCATTTTTTGTTCACCCCTCTAGGCTGGCTTAAGCTGAAAAAAGAAAATAAACTACCAAGGATATTTTGTGAGATAGATGCAAGTTCCTGGAGATTATATTTTTATGGTAATTATTTCTGCTTAGTAAATAAATAATCTAGGAATATCTGAATGATTTTGTTCAAATTTCTAAGTAAACAGCCGTTACAGTTCACATACATTGTCAGAAACTCAGCTGATATAAGTTGGTGTCATCCCATTAAATTAAGCAGAGTTTTGCTGAAATAAGGCAGCTGGGATGTAACCCTGTATGTGTAAAGGACATTTTTATCTGCACTCTATAATATAGTATAACATTATATCTTACCAGTCTTGGTATTGATCAGTATTAGCATTGTATGTGATACTTTGGTCGTGCTGTTGATAGTGATAATATTACAATGTATTGCTTTCACTTCTTCTGAGGTATGATTGTACTACCAGCCTATATGCTGAATATGTGTTAAGGTTTATATGTTCTTGCAAAACCATATGCATGAATTTAAGCACTACTGATATAAATGGGTGTACTTGCATGCTTTAAATTAAATATGGGCAAAATTGTCTACAGGTATAAAGCTCAGACCCTGCTTATTTTTCAAGGGTCAGATCTTGAGCTCAGTTAAATCAAAGTCAATGGGGTTGCTCAGGATTTATGCTTGTGCAAATATAAGTTAGCATTTGGCCTTTAGGATCAATAAGTATATTTCAGTACTTAACTAGTATAGGTCTTGATTCAATGAGGTATTTAGGCAGAAGTTATCAATGGAGCTATTTCTGGGCTTAAAATTAAATATATTATTAACTGTTTTCATGAATCACTTGCATCATCTATGTATAATCTTTGTTTCCTTCCTTCTTTCCTTCTCTCTCATAATAGCTGAAAGGGAAGGACCAAATCAATTGTAAGAGATCCTCAAAAGCCAAGGGAGTGACACTACAGATTAATTTGGCCTGTTTTTATGACAGTACAACCATGCATTTGAATGTTTCTTTAATTAGCATAGACATTGCAGAAGGTTTTACGATCCTCAGAATATCATGCTGTACTCCATTCTCAGCCACACCCATGCAAACACAAATCTAAAGAAACTTCACTGATGTCACTGGGCAGTTTGTGTGATCAGTCCCTACTTAATGTGAGTAGGTCTGTAGAATCAGGCCCTTTATGAGAAAATTGCATTTAGCATGTAATTCACTTGGTGCTCATTAATCTGGCTCAGAGTCTCTAGTAAAGAAAAGCCTCATGAATGAATACCCATAATTGCAAACTGGGTCTACTTATGCACCCACTTACATTACTGCAAATTCAGAATAACTTTGTTGACTGCCATGGGAGTTTTGGACATCACGTGCTAAAATTCTCTGCATGGGCCAGCCAGGAGTCATTGTGATGGATATGCCCTTCCACAAGCCGGGAGAGAGGTGTTATGAAGTAAACCAAGACAAAAGCAAGTGAAGCAATCCTGTTTCCCCACAGGCCAGGAGAAAGTTTCTGAAGAGAACAGAAGAATAGTGATAAATATTACCTAGTCACATCACTGCAAAACTTCTTCACCATAAATTCACCCAGGTCCCATTTCACACAATGATCATGACAAAAATAAAGTCATATGAATTCTAATCCCATTCTGACATTCTGGACAGAAAATGATTTTTCTGACCCTAAAATATTTTTATTTATTTATTATTTAATTTTTTAAAGATTTGGAACAATTTACTTACCCTGAATCTGGATGAACAGTTGCCATACTGAAAATATCCAAGACCTAAAACGTCAGATATGGCCAAATGCAGAGGTACATTTTGATCATTTTGAATTGTTTCATTCTGTTTTCAACTTCTGAATTTTTTTAACATAATCTAACACATTTCTGGACACAACAGTCATTTTAAAGTAAAGCCTTTCTTCAAAATGAGAAATTAATCAATGTGGAGATTTTTGTGCAAACTCAATTTTCACAAACTTGCATATCCCAAAGGAAAAAGTTTTGTCTAAAACCTTCCAACAGCCTTTATTTCTGTGCAGTCTTTTGAAACATGTGTTTCCCCTCATAACATTTGACTGTCTTACCATTTAGAATATAAACTTTGAAGCATGGGTTTTCTCTTACTGTGTATTTTGTAAGATGCCTAAGTCATAGGTCCCCTCTTCCTGCTTGGGGCCCTTGTTTGCTGCTCCAATACAAATAATCATTGTTATTATCATTATGAAAAAAGCATCTGATGACATGAACTCAGGTTCATAAAACCATATGCATGTCTGATTTAGTTGCTGTATAACATGCATATACCCTGCCTTCTCCCTGACTTCAGGCTAATACAAATGACTACCTCTATCTTTTATCATTACAGAATCTTAGAATCATAAACAATGCAGGTTGGAAGGGACCTCAGGAGGTCACATCTACTCCAGTCCCCTGCTCAAAGCAAGACCAGCTCCAACTTTGTTATTTCAGCCAAGGCTTTGTCTATCTAGTTCTTTAAAAAGTCCAAGGAAGCAGGTTCCACAACCTCATGGGGTAGTCTGTTCCAGTGTTTTACTACCCTCCTGGTGAGAAAGATTTTCCTAATATCTAGCCTAAACTTCCCTTGCTGCAGCTTGAGATCATTGCTTCTTGTCCTATTATTTGCCACCATTGCAGTGGACAATAAGCTGAATATAAGCCAACAGTGTGTCCTTGTTGCAAAGGAGGCTAACAGTCTACTGGGCTGCATTCGTAGAAGCATTGCCAGCAGGTCAAGGGAGGTGATTATGCCCTTCTATTCAGCACTGGTGAGGCCACATCTGGAGTACTGGGCGCATCAACATTAGATCATGCTTTAAGGTGCATTAGCCTAAATTTTAAGCACATTAAGGCACGTATCTACACATGCGTGCCATTAATGCACTTTAAAAATGGTGAATTTAGGCTATTTGCACCTAAATTTGATACCTGCATTTGCAGGTATCAAATTTAGGTGTGAATAGTTAAAGCACGTTAACAAACATGTAGACATGCTTAAGTGCATTAACGCTGTGTGTGTGGACTGTCTTGGGACTAATGTCTTGGGACTAACTTTAGTCCCAAGTCAGTCCACACACACAGCTTTAATGTTCTTTAACACCTGCGCATGTAAATGCCAGCCTAAACCTGCTTAATGCACATTAAATTTAGGCATGCTTAAATGCATGTGTAGACATGCCCACTGTGTCCAATTTGGGGCACCCTACTGCAGAAAGGATGTAGACAAATTGGAGAGAATCCAACAAAGATCAACAAAAATGGTCAGGGGGCTGGGGTCAGGGGGCACATGACTTATAAGGAGAGGCTGAGGAAACTGGGCTTATATAGGCTGGAGGGAAGACTGAGGAGGGGTTTAATAGCAGCCTTCAACATGTGCCCCAGCCCTCTATCCATTTTTGTTGCTCTCTGCTGGACTGTCTCTGAAACCTCCAGGTCCTTTTCTGCACAGCTGCTGTTTAGCCAGCCAGTGCCCAGCCTGTACCAGAGCACGGAATTGTTTTGTCCTTGGTGCAGGACTTTGTACTTGTCCTTATTGAACTGCATGCAATCTTTTTTTTTGATCCAATCTTCCAACTTGTCTAGGTCTCTTGCTGAGGGTGCACTCCATCCCAGCTTCCAGGTCATTGATGAAGATATTGAACACAACCAGCCCCAGGACTGACCCCTGAAGCACTCCACTTGATATCTGCTGCCACTAGAAATCATGCCATTGATTAATACCCTTTGAGCCTGATGATCCAGACACTTTTCTATCCACTTTACAGTCTATTCATTTAACACATACATCCTTAGCTTGCTTGCAAGAATATTGTGTGAGACTTTATAAAAAGCCTTGCTAAATTCAAAGCATATCACATCCACTGCTCTCCCTACATCCACAGAGCCAGTCATTTCATCATAGAAGGCAATCAGGTTGGTCAGGCCTCTAAGTGCAGCAATCAAGGAGAAGCAAAGAGGATAGTTTTCAGGCAGTTCACTGAGAGCAAAAGGAATAAGGAGAAGAGAAAGCAGGCACCAGTCCTGCTCTAGGAAGGTAACTGGGCCAGGACTGGCTGTGTTTTGGTCTTGGTGAGGGATGTTTAGTAGGTCTGTGTGTTTGGGTGTGTGCTCTGAGCAGCTGAGTGGACTGATTACTGATTGATTGATGCCTGGGTGTGACAAAGGGCCTAACAAAGGGTCCTAGCCAGTCTAGGCCCAGGAAAGGTATATAAGGAAACAGTTCAAGTGACCATGGAAGGTCTGCTTGGAAAGAGAGGCAAGAAGTGAGAGGCAGCAGATTAGAAGACTCAGAACCATGGCTGGAGGATGTTGCAATCCCAGAGCCACTGCTGCTACCAGCTCTTCCTCTGCTTGCACCTGTGAGGTGTCTGTCCAGGCAGGACCACACACCAATGAGGCTTTCCTGGTTTGGTGCTGTGCAGACTGTGGCTTGCAGATTCCTTCCAGTGTCAGCCAGGTGGGGGACTGCCTGCAATGTGAGCAGTGCCTTCTGGCAGTTTCCCTCAGGGAGAAGACAAGAGAGCTACAGGAGGAGGTAGCAAGGCTCTGAAGTATCCTCCACCATGAAAACTTCATCAATTCCATGCTGGAGGAAATTTCTGGGACTGCAGAGGAAGGACTGCCAGAGGTGGTGCTAGAAAAGGAAGAGGGTATGGACTCCCAGGGAGGTGGAAGCTGGAAGCTTGTGACTTCTGGCAGCAAGAAAAAGTTTTCATCTCTACCCAAGTATGAAAGTACAGCAGTTTGCCTGGAAAATGGATATGGAGCCCTAGCAATAGAGGAGGAGGACCACATTTCATTGATGGAAGAGGCTGCCAACCATCCCCAGGGTGGGGAGGATAAAGACCACTGACACCAAGAGGAAGCAATGGGTGGTGGTGGTTGGAGACTCCCTTCTAAGGGGAATGGAGGCATCCATCTACCAGCCTGACCTGTTGTCTTGTACTCTGCTGCTTTGCTTCAAGCTTGGATACAAGATGTCATGGAAGGATCTTAGAATCATAGGAGTACCGAGACTCATCCATCCCTCTGACTACTAATACATGCTGCTCAACCAAATGGCACCAATGAGACTGCCGGGGTGACCATGACCAGTTCAAAAGTGACTACAGGGCTCTGGGTGCAAGAGTGAAGGGGCCATGGGTTGTGTTCTCCTTAATCTTTCCAGGGCCCTGGCAGGAGTAGATGCACCCTGCAGATCAGTGCATGGCTCAGCAGATGGTGACACAAGCAAAGCTTTGGCTTCTTCCACTATGGGATGTTGTTCCAAGAAGGATTGCTACCAAGAAATGGGATCCACCTGATAAAGAGAGGGAAGACCATTTTCACAGACGGGCTCACTAACCTAGTGAGTAGGCCTTTAAACTAGGTTCGCCAAGGGATGAAGACCAAAAGCCTGAGGTAAGTGGGGAAGCCGCACAAGCAGGAGGGGATAACAGAGGAGGCCTTATCATGGTTCCTGAGAAAGTAGGGCAATTGGCTAGGTACCCCAGGTGTCTGTAAACACATGCAAAGAGCCTGGGACACAAGCAAGAAGAACTGGAACTATAACGTGATTGGAATAACAGAGATTTGGTGGGAGCTTACGTGACTGGAGCACTGTCATAGATGGGTACAAACTGTTCAGGAAGGACAGGCAGGGGAGAAAAGGAGAAGGAGTTGAACTATATGTAAAAGAGCCATATGTTTGCTCAGAGCTTCAGTATGAAATGGAAGTAGGCCTGTTGAGAGTCTCTGGATTAGGGTCAGAGGGCAGAGCAACAAGGGTGATATTGTGGTGGGTGTCTGCTTTAGATCACCAGGCCAGGAGGATATGGTAGATAAGGTTTTCTTCAGACAACTAACAGAAGTTTCCACATCACAGGCCTTGGTTCTCATGGGGGACCTTGATCACCCTAACATCGGCTGGGAGGGCAATACAGCAGTGTGCAGGCAATCCAGGAAGTTTTTGGACAGTGTTGGAGACAACTTCCTGGTGCAA
>NW_017729028.1:35535169-35546606 GCF_001723915.1 Gavialis gangeticus | reverse complement strand
AGACCAACTAGGGGCCATGCTCTTCTTGACCTGCTGCTCACAAACTGGGAAAAATTGGTCAGGGATGTAGTGGTGGATGGCAACTTGGGCAGCAGCAACCATGAGACGATTGAGTCCAGGTCCCTGACAAAAGGAAGAAAGGAGAACAGCAGATTATGGACCCTGGACTTCAGAAAAGCAGACTTTGACTCCCTTAGGGAACTGATGAGCAGGATCCCCTGGGAGGCCAGTTTGAGGGGGAAAGGAGTTGAGGGGGCTCACTGTATTTTAAAGAAACCTTACTGAGGGCACAGGATGAAACAATCCCAATGTGCAGGAAGAATAGAAAATGTGGCAAGTGACTAGCTTGGCTTAGAAGAGAACTCTTTGGTGAGCTTAAACACAAAAAGGAAGCTCACAAGAAGTGGAAGCTTGGACAAACCATTTGGGAGAAGTATAAAAATATTGCTTGGGCATGCAGGGATAAAGTCAGGAAAGCCAAAGTGCAATTGGAGTTGCAGCTAGCAAGGGACATGAAGGGTAAAGAGAAGGATTTCTACAAGTATGTCATCAACAAGAGGAAGGTCACGGACAGTATGGGTCCCTTATTGAATGGGGGAGGCAACCTAGTTACACATGATGAGGGTCAGGCTGAAGTACTCAATGACTTTTTTACCTTGGTTTTCACAGGTAAGGTCAGCTCCCAGACTACTGAACCAGGCAGCACAGTTTGGGAAGGAAGTAAGCAGCCATTAGTGCTTAAAGAACAGCTTAGTGGTATTTAGAAAAGCTGGACATGTACAAGTCCATGGGGCCAGATATAATGCAACTGAGAGTTGGCTGATGTGATTGCAGAGCTGCTTGCCATTATCTTTGAAAACTCATGACAAACAGGGGAGGTCCCAGACAGTTGGAAAAGGGAAAATATAGTGTCCATCTTTAAGAAAGGGAAGAAGGAAGATCCAGGGAACTACAGACCAGTCATCCTCACCTTAGTCCCTGGAAAGATCATGGAGCAGGTCCTCAAGGAATCCATTTCATAGAATCATAGCAATTGAGGATTGGAAGAGACCTCAGGAAGTCATCTACTCCACCCCCCTGTTCAAAGCAGGACCATCCTCAACTAGATCATCCCACCCAGGGCTTTGTTGAGCCAAGCCTTAAAAACCTCCAAGGATAGTGGAGAGTCTACTACATCTCTTGGTAACCTGTTCCAGTGCTTCACCACCCTCCTAGTGGGAAAGTTTTTTCCTAATATCCAACCTAAACCTCCCTTGATGCAATGTTGTCTCACGAAGTCTGCTGCTTGCTCAGAACTGCTGTTACCAAGAGGAAGCAAAGGGTGGTGGTGGTTGAAGACTCCCGTCTAAGGGGAATGCTGACCTGACCTGTTGTCTTGCAAAGTCTGCTGCTTTGCTCCAAGCCTGGATACAAGATGTCATGGAATGATTACTGAGACTCACCCAGGCTCTGGGTCTCTTAATCTGCCACCTCACTCTTCCTACCTCTCCCTCCAGGCAGACCTTCCCTAGCAAACTCCTGTGTAAATGGCCTATTTGCTACTCGACAGCACCCTTAAAAGGCACTGTGGTTAAGAATCACTGGTTTAGACTTTCCTCTTCATGGTTTTTCTCCATAAACAAGCTATGATCGTGAGGTCTTTTGCTTTTGTGTCATATCTGTTTTCTTGGTTTTCATTCGTATATGAAACCCCAAATTAAATCCCAAATGATCTTCAGTTTATCATTTTCTATTGCTGGATCATCACTGAGCCCTCACCATTTCTAACACTTAAGAGATGGCATTGGTCTAATGAAATGAATACATGGTTATGACTTCCCCAGTAGATGCCATAGACCAATACTGAATTAATGCTGTTGTCTCAGCATGCGTCTCTTGCTGTGTGCATGTGTCTCTGTTTTTACCTAATGGACATCCTAAGCAGTGGCCATAATGAAGGCTTCAATGGATGCTTTAAGTAAAGTGCCACTTAGACACCTTCCTGTGCCTAACTGGAACTTAAATAGCCATCTAATGTGGGTTTGTCACTTATGAAGCCTAGGATTCTATTTCTACCTATGGTCCTCCCATCTTTTAACCTCATGGTTAGGGCACTTGCACAAAGAAAATAGGAGTCTTGAGTTTTGGGTCCCTGTATCCCCAGGCTGGGGTTTGCACGGGTATCTCCTGTATCCCAGAAAAGTGCTTTAACCACCAGGCCATGAGCTAGGCCAGGGGTTCAACATTAAGCCCTTAGGGGCCACACGCCACTCGGGCCACACCAGGTAAATTATAGGCCACCAGGCTGCATAGATGCTCCACCCACACTGCTCCACATAGGGACCCACCACTGATGCACCTGGCTTCCTCACACTGATGCCCTATGCAGGTGTGATCTTCTCCTCCACTGCACAGCCCCATTCTCCCCAGCCCTGCTCCCTGCACTGTGCCATACTGCCCTGCCCCCTAGAGTGAGGGCAGGAAGCAGCAGCCAGAGGAGGGAAGAGGAGTCCAGAGACTCTGGCTGCTGTTGCAGCCAGATCAATGGGGGAAGCTGCAGCCAGGTGAGAGCGCTTAGCCCCTCATGAGTCACATGCAGCTCAGGGGCCACCAGTTGAACAGTAGAGCTATGCAAAATTTTGATGAGTGTTTTATTCCAAAGCTGTTTTGATGAGTTTCAAGCTCAAAACAGCAAAATCAACATGAGACAAAAAGCTTCGAAACAGCTTTGAAATGAAATGAGGGCACTTGAAACATTTCGAAAGTTTTGAAACGTTTTGAGTTTTGAAGCATCCTGGTGGCAGGAGGCAGGGGAGAGCCAGGGCTGCACTCTGAGTGGCTCTGCAGCCCCATGGAGCTCAGCCCAGTGGTGGGAGGTGAAGCACAGCCCTGGCTCTTCCCTCTTCCCACCACCAGGCTGCGCTTCATGGGGCTGTGGAGCCACTTGGAGCATAGCCCAGCAGTGGAAGGTGGGGAGAACCAGGGCTGCACTCTGAGTGGCTCCACAGCCCCATGGAGCACAGCCTGGTGGTGGGAGGCAAGCAGAGCCATGACTGCTCTGCCTCCCACCACTGGGCTCAGCCCCATGGGGCTGCAGAGCCACTTGGAGCACAGCCCTGGCTCTCCTTTGCCTCCCACCACCAGACTGGATGACAGGAGCCTGCTGCTGCTGCTTGGGGCCAGTGGTAGCATCAGTCTTCCCCAGCACTGGGGGTGGACTGTGCCCAGGGCAGTCCCAGGCGGCAGCAGCAGCCTTTTGTCATCCAGTGCAGACCCGAGGGCCTCCACCCCTAGGAGGAGTCTGTCACCACCCTGCAGCCCTCCCAGGGGTGTGGGCCCCCAGATCTGCGTGCCAGATGACAGGAGGCTGCCTCTGCTGGTAAGTGCCACGAGTTTTGCTTTTTGAAGTTTGAGGTGTAATTTCTGATCAACCTCTGCACCCATCTCCTTGAAACTCAGCAGGCTTCATGACTTCATAAAGGGCTACCATCCTGACAATTTTCATCCAAATCAGGCAAGAAAAGACAATTTTTAGGCATTTTCATGATTCCCCATTATAGCCTATTGGCGAAACATCGAAACGCGTCAAAACAGCGAAACAGTTTTGATTAAACGAAATGGAACAGTGCTTCAAAATAAAATGAAACAATGAAACAAAACACTGTACCTTCAAAATGGTGAAATGGACCTCAAAACACAATGATGGTGTTTCACACACCCCTATTAAACAGCCCTGGACTCAGCATTTCTAAGATAAATCTGCACCTTGCAGTTAATATTTATCAAGTAAATAAACAGCATCATTAATTTCTGCTCTATTGGGAGCAAGGTCACCAGTGGCTGGAACCTAGTGACCCCTCTCTTCCAGGGCACTATTTCATCTCACTTAGCAAACTTCCCTCTGACTCAAATACCTCCTCCTGGCACCTCATATGTTTTCCTCCTGGCCACTCAGTGGACCAGGTTTAATAGGAGGGCTGGCAAGAATTCTGACTAGCATCTAGGCTGTGGCCTGATCGTTAGAGCCATTTACTATAATCAGCAGGTGCAAGTTCAAACTTCTTGTGAGAGAAGGGGATAGAACCTGTCTCCTGCTTTCTGCATGAGTGTCCTAACTGCTATTTTTCTGGACTATCAGATAGGAAAGTTTCCCCCACTTCCTCCATCCAAAACTATGGGGTGTTTGAGCCTAAAGTTTCCAACTTGTAGTAGGATATGTATACATGTGCATTATGGCACTTTTTTCTAATGTGCATTAAATTTAGTACTTCCAATATGAGGTACTAAAGAAATGCACATTAGGTTACCTTAATGCACAGTAATGAATGTGCACAGTTTTTTAAGTGATATTTAATGCACAGTAACCTATTTTACTGTACATTAGTGTAAGCTCATGCTTTTTTACACGATACTTTAACGCACAGTAAAATAGGCTACTGTGCATTAAAACACATCTGTAGTCATGCCTGCATTGTATGCATTGTAGCTCTGCTTCTCCTGGTAGGGAGGCAGCTGCACAGCCAGAGTGCAGTACTAAGCACAAGCAGAAGGGAAGTGCAGGGGAAGCATAGCTTCACTTAATCCTGAACTGTACCTATGTACAACAAAAGCTGATGTTACATGGTTCTGCCAGTGCCACTTAGGTGCATGTAGGTGAAATAGGATTAAGCCACTAGGGGAATCTTCATCATTATTTTCCCCTTTTTGTCATTCAGGGACTTTGCATCTCCTGTATTAGAATGATTACCATGTTCTGCATGGGTTTCCCTTTGTTGCAGGGCACTGGGATGTGTCTGTCCCTTTAAGAGGCCAAGCAGCCTGAGAGACTGTTTGCAGGTGTCAGGGATAGGGTAGTAATTGAGGTGCCTCAATAATAGAGGGCAATTGTACAACTATCCCCACCACCATGAACGTTGCATGCCTCCCAAAGCTAGGGGGGCACAGCAAGCTCCCACAGGTGGCGGTGGTGGTAGCAGTGTCAGTGCGCCCGACCAAGTGGGGAGCTCCTGCAGGCAGACACGGTGGTGTCGGCAGCAGCGGCGGGGGCAGGCCAAGCAGTGAAAAACAGAAGACATAAAGGCATCTGGTTTTATATCAATAGAGGACAGAAGACCTGAAAACTGGACTGTCCTCTATAAAACCAGACGAATGGCCACGCTAGTTAGGGGACAGCTAATGAGGAACTCACCTGTCCAGAAGAGGGCTCAGGCTTGAGCTATCTAAGACCAGAGCCCATATGGATCAGCTAGTCTCTCCCCCAGCAAGTACAAGGTGAAAAGCTCTTGGCTGCAGGGAAGCAGGGCTCCTAAAGGGACCTGAATTGAGCTAAAGAAATCTGTAGGCCTGGGAAGAGAGGCAAGTTCCCTGGGCAATGGCAGAGTAGTTTACAGGCAAGTGGCCTTTGTTTTATGTTAGCCCCTAGAAGGTTTGAGGTGCCTACTAGTGGTCCATGTGCCTAGGAAGGGGCTAAGCCGGGACCAGAGGATCCAAGAGCCCAAGGAGGGCTGAGTGTGTAAGTCAGGGCATAGCCCCAGGCTGAAAAGACACCTGCTGGGAGATAATGAGGGTTTGCTCTGTTAAAGGAGCAGAGGACTGCTTCTCGTGTGTGTTTCTGTTATAGCTCAGGGGCCTCTGGTTTATGTTAATGTTTAATCTGGTGGTTTGGGTTGGGACCAAGTGGTGGTTATGGAGGTTCCATTAGTGTCCAAAAGTCACATGATCACCTTGAGTCCTGTCAGGGGCATGATCAAGGTTTGAGCTTCTGTTGAGCCCAGAGAAGGGCATAGTGCAGAGCCACACAGGGGCTAAGAGCCAGATGCCTGAGAGGGGCACAGTCATGAGAGATTGTTGAGCCCAGACTGGGCACAGTGCTACATGATCGATGATCTGCTCAGGTCCCTTCTGACCCTAGAAACTATGAAACTATGAAATTAAGGCCACACAGGGGCTAGAGGCCCAGTGCCAGAGGGGCACAGCCACACAGGAGCCAGAGGTCCAGTAGACAGGGGCCAGGAGCCCCATTACCTGAGGGGGGACACAAGAGCTAGAGGTCTGACACAGTAGGCCTAAAATAAAAGCCTATCAAGATAAAAGGAGCAGAGGCCAAGAAGGCTGAGGCCCTGACAGAGGGAACACTATTACTGTAACACCCATGAGGCATAGGGCATGGTATAGGGGAGGATTTGGAGCCACACAATTTTGGCCATCAGGCTTGAGGTGCCCCACGCAGCACAGTAATGGGCCTGAGGACCAGTGAAGATTAGTGGGGGTTCAGCAGGACCGAGGCCACACAAAGGCCTGTGGGCAGCCTCCCTATTTAATATTTTATCATCAAGGCAAGGCAAGAAAGACAGGAAGGCACCCACAGGTGGAGCAGGCAAGGTTGGAAATATTTCAAGAGGGTGCTAAATAAGATTCCAGTACCTTTAGCCCCTTTTCTCCTCTATGTCTGTGGATGCAACCTGTCAACATCTGCTTTTGGGTATAAAGCTCTATATACAGTGAGTTGCTTTCTCATCATCTCCTCTAACTTCTAGAGCTCTTCTAGTTCAATCTCCATGGATGCCTATACATGTGCTGCTTCGTGTCCTAATTCGACACATCAGAGCAGACTCAGTTAATCAAGTGTGATCTGCGTTCTAATTGGAATGTTCCAGTATGGCCTCACCATCATGTGTATAAGCCCCCATAGGTTTAAAGATGGCTTCTGGGGAGCTTTATTGAACCTTATTCAATGAGATTTAGAGAAAAAAATCCTGCAGCTATTTTTAAACCCATGTGGGCAATGGTGAAGCATTTTAATTAGAGCAGCTCTCCAGGTACTGCTCTAATTAAAATGCCCCAACCCTACCCCCGAGCATGTGTATAGGCAGCCCATGTGACCTGAATGTTCTAAATATGAGTTGTCTACACTAGAGTGTTACTAGTTCAGACTGTTTTTTCCTACAGTTTATGGCTTTTGTTGTTGCCCCATTGCCACGTCATAGATAAAAAAGGCTTAAAGGGTCCTCAGGTAGTCATCTAGTCCAACTCCCTGCTCAAGGCAGAATCCCTGAGTAAATCATCCCATCCAAATATTTGTGTAGCCTTTTACTTTCAAGGATGAATATTCTACAGCCTCTCTGGGTAACCTATTCCAATGCTTAACCACCCTCATATTGACAAAGTTCTTTCTAATATCCAAACTAAATTTCCCTTCCTGCAATTTAAGGCCATTGCTCCTTGCCTTGTATCTGCAACAACAGAGAATGCTTTATCACCATCTTCCTTATAATCATCCTTCAGATATTTGAAGACTTTTATCAAATCCCCCTCAGTCTTTCTCTTCTTCAGACTAAATAATCCTAATTCATTCATCCTTTCAATCATAAGTCATGTTTGCCAGTCTCTAATAATTTTCGTTGCTCTAGTCCAAAATGCATGCAGTTATCATTTTTTAAAAAGGTCTTAATGATCTCCATTGGGGCTAGGATTGCTTCATTTAACTCTGGATAGAAATTCCTCCAAAGGGTGGGTAATTGTGAAAGGCAAAGGATGAAAAGCAGTGTGACAAGGAGTCCCTGTAGTGAGTATTAACAATGGCTAGGTTGTGATCTTGGATGGTAAGATGCGTCTTCCATGCTCATAGCTAAATCTATAAAATTAGTGATGATATTTCAGTGCTGCACATTCCTGGTGTTTTCTATATTCATCAATGTGGGGATAAACCAAAAGTCTGCATTTATTCTAAATGTGCTACCATGAGGTTTCTATCCTTAGGTTTCCCAGTCTTTGCAACTGCATCCCATATAAACTATCCATAGCTAATATCCTGGATCATAGACCCAAACTAATATAAGTGATGTTAACAGTTTTCAAATGACTAGGAAATATGCCTTGTCAGTAGTTGGAAACTACTTGATGGATGACCCACGATTTTTATTTTGCCATATCATCCATTTGCCACTGTTTTGCAAAATTAACTGTTCAGTGGTTTCTCCTGGTAGGGATGTCCAGAGATGCTGTGCTGGTGTTGGTGATAAATCTGTAAAACATTTAAGCCAGAAAGTGTGGGTGGTGTCTAGGTCAGGCACTTGCACATTCTCTGCTTTCTTAATGGCTCCCTTGACCATTTCTGCTATAGATAGATGTTCCTGTTGTTGAAAGTCTTCGGCATCCTTAAGCCATGCGTCACTATTTTTGTGGTTAATTGGACTTAGATTCGTTTTGCAGAACTCGATGGTCTTGTACAGGCCTTGAGGTGTGGGTCTTCCAGTGATTTATTGAAATATTATCTCTTGGACAAGAAGAGATTGTTTTGTCCGGCTGGCTCAATCCTGCTCTCATATATTTTAATTATTTCTAAAACCAGAATGTTTTAGGTTTTTTTCTTCCTTTACTTATAACCTGTCTAGCTCCCGTATTTTTTAAGTACTTTCTCTTGTTTTTGATGTTATTCCCTTTGGAAATGGCAGTAAGTTGACTTAGCCTCTTTTTTTTGTGGATTTGTCTCAAACCTTCCCCTCTGTTTAGGTCACTGACATTTCTTAGGCTGTGGCTGGTTCAAAACTAGATACTAATTGCAGTGTCTAAGTTGTGTCATGGGTTTGTATTGGAATTAAAGCTTGGTTGGCTTTTGTTTCTTTCTGTCTTAGCTTAATGTGATTTACAGGGTTTTTTAATATTGGAATCTTGATGTCCTTTTTGCTGTACAGCTTTTCTTTGATCCTTTGAAACATCTCCATTATCAGCAATCCCTTTTCTTCTTCCAGTATATCAGTGAAAGCATTGCTTTCAGGTGTGAGACTATTCAGCTCCAATTCTAGTATTGTTGCTTTTCTTATTGGCAGATGCTACAGCAAGTACATGGAGCAATGTCTCACCATAGGGCATTATTAAAACTTGCCAAGCACATGTTTCATTCAGGAATTCTGAACAAAAGCACCAGGAAAGTTGTTCGCAAACAGATATCCAGCCCATGTCTTCACTGCCCTGAGCTATAGATAGATGATCACACAACAAGGCAACAGGATGTCCGGCATTGAAATCGCAATTCTTCCACTGCCTTTGTCACTTTGGTAAAGTCAGATCCAGGTTACAAAAGAGACTTATGTGACCACGTTATCATGCAGGTAGAACTCACACACCTAGGTCCAACTTAGTGAATTAGAAAAAAATCCTCACCTAAATACTCAGGCATGGAACTGACTTAATCAATGACGGTCAGATTAAACATCTGGGTAGAGCAATGACGAGTACTGTATTACCCGCAATTTAGGTATATGCCTCTAGGACTAAAATTCAAGAACCTAAGGTTTTCATTATTTGAACAGAGAGACCTAAATATCAGGGTAGGGAGGCACAACAGCCAGGGCACTAAGTGAGGGGATGCCTAGCCAACCAATGGGAAATGCAGAAGAGAGGCATATATTGGAAATCCTGCCTTCCTCATGGATTTAGGCAGAAGCAAGGTGATTCCCTGTAGACTTGAGAAAGCAGAGCCTACTATTTAACCAATAATTTTCTAGGTAGAACACCCTAGCAGCAAGGGAGAGAGCCTCATTCCAGATCCTTCCCAGCTGAGGAAGGCTCTTGTTTCCCAAAAAAGTCTCCTAGACCCCGGGCTATGAGTTGAAGTATGCTGAGCATGCTCTCCACCCCACTTACTAAAACTGAGTCATGGGACTGTCAAGAGTTCAAGGGTCATGGAACCAGAGCAGCATTCAAAAAAGACCCTGGCTCTTTAGCACAGTGAGTAGATTACTTTCCTGGGAGCAGAATCCTTCTGCTCCTTGTCCCTGTGACTGCACATTTTGGGCATTTGTAGACATGCTCCAGGAGGGTGGGGGAGCACTTTAATTAGCAAGCCATGCTAACTAAAAGTGCCCGAGCATCCCATGTATCAAAATTCCCATCCTGAAAAATGGTGGCGGGGCACTTTGAAATAAAGCTCATTGAACCAGCTTTAGTTCAGAGCACCCTGGCACCATTTTTCAGCACGGGGACAAGGATTCACGTGATGGTGGAGGCTTCTGGAACACATTAATTTTTGTGCTCTTGCTGACTCGATTCCTCCAACCACAGGAATGGCCTCATCAGTGGTCTACCCTGGGCTCGCTCCTCATTGCTTTGGCTTATCCTTACACTGATATGTGCTCCAGTGGTGTCCTGCCACTTCGCTGCTAGCTATAACTTCCTCGCTTGACTTCTGTCATTTACTCCTTTATTTTTAAATAAAAAATTCTTTCTTCACCCTGCCACCATGGCCCTCTTTTTCCCTATCTTATTCCTGGTAAATGGGTCGGGGTGCTTCCTGCCTCCATGAAAGCAGTGGCACATTGCATGGTGTCGTATGGACCGTTATCCCAGCCTTGGACTTTCTTTGCCAAGATTTCACTGAGCAGTATCCTGAGGGGGTTTGTGTTTATTGCTGGAAGGCAATGACATTGTTACCAGCTATGTTTCAGAATAGCTTTCTCTACACTTGCCATGGGCATGAACTCAATCCCAATTCTGATACTTATTCTTCTTTTTCTGGCTTTCAGCAACTTGTATAACCTAAATGAACATTTCCTACCAAACTCACTTTTCTTCCTCTATTACTCAGAGTTCTGCATGCCAATTGTTCTATCTAATATATTTCATTAGTGGAAAAAATTATACCCATATGCATTTCAGGTTAAACTGTAAATGCTTTATTTATATTAGACAGTGCTTAGTTGCAAGGCCTCGCTGAAGTCAGGGTAGAGTATGATCTTCTATGCATCATTTATTTGTTAGGCAGGTCCAAAAAAAACCAAAACAGTGAAGAAGGTCTTAAGCAACCTCAGGCACAGCTTAAGTTTATGCTGAAAATGATTCAGGCAGTTTAGCATATGAAGGCTGTGTCATGTTTGCTATAGACTGTCACGTATCTATATTCTGTTTGAATAGCAAGTTCAGGAAAACCTGACTACAGTATACTTATTTATCCTTCCTTCCTTCCGTTTTGGACACTTTGGACCAGACTCGCTTGGAGATGTGTAGGGTGATCCTGAGTGTATGACTCCCCAACAGCCTATCTGTTTTCTTTTCTGACTCCCACCTGTCTAAAGGTCTCTAGCATCTGTTTATCTTGCTTTCTGATTCTTTTTGTCGGGCAACACGGAGCTGGGAAGCCAAGCTCGTGGTGTTGGTCACGGTGGTGCGGCCGGGTGGTGGCAAATTGGATACGGACAGGTGGGAGTTTTGGCGATGCAGTCTGAGTGGCACGGGAAGCGTAATGGTTCCTTAAACAAAATGGAATTTATTTAACTTACGCTTAGATGCGTAGGAAACGATGTCTTCAGTTACAGTGAACAAACAGGTAAACAAACAAAGGGGTCTGTTGGCCCACAGGGTTCTCCAACAAGCCCTTGCTTTCTACCTCTGACGAGATAGGTGCGGCTGCCTGTTGGATAGTCCTAGGGCTGGTCAACAGCTCATAAATTGGTAACACACA
>NW_017729028.1:35523963-35530169 GCF_001723915.1 Gavialis gangeticus | reverse complement strand
AAAGTAGGTCAGACATGACTGACAGGTCCGCAGGTCACCCAGGGGGCACAAGCTGGGTGAGCCTTGGAACTTTCCACTCACAGACTTCAACTGCGCATGTCAGGTACAGAACTTTTGTGTTGGCAGCATATACTTAGGATTTTTCTGAGACACTTTTGTTGCATTTTTCCAGCATTTTCTCTTTTTTTTTCTGCTCTCTATCCCCCTCCCTTTACTTCCGGTCTCTTTGTCTGCAAGCTGTTTCTTTACAGCCTCTTTTTCTTACTGTCTCTTTTCCTTTCTTTCTTTCTTTTCTGCTTGCTTGTTGGGGGAGTTATCTTTTCCAATATCTTGCCTTCCAAGGGGTGGTCTTAATTTCCCCCTTTTTAACTTTTTTCTGTTTCAATAGCACCTCCCCTTCCCCTTGGTCTTTTCCCTCCTCCCCTTTCCTTGCTCCTGTCTAGAGTTTTATGGCTGCATTCCCAGACACATCTTTTTAGTTAGTATAAACATTTTTGGGGGGGTTTTCTCAGTTATAGCATGAAATTAACCCTGTCCTATCAGGAATGGCTGCTCCTACACCCAGCAGCTGCCATGAGGATGCCTCTCAGAACCTCCCCATTACCCATGGCTTGAGGATTCACACCCCTCCCTACATTGGGGTCGAGGTCTGCGTAGATGCCCTTGTTAGTCTCCTGGGACAGCGTAACATACGTTATGCAGGTCATGTTAACATGGTCCCAATGATTTACCTGAGCAACTCCACCCTAGTTAACAGGGTGTGCGCAGAGGGCCTGGACATTGCGGCTGTCAGGAAGGCCAAGGCGGAGATGGAACTGGGACTACTTATGTTTATACTAACTAAAAAGATAAGTGTCTGGAAATGCAGCCATAAAACTCTAGATAGGAGCAAGGAAAGGGGCAGAGGGAAAAAACCAGGGGGAAGGGGAGGTGCTATTGTTGGCAAACAGTTGTAAACGGCCGGCAGAAGGGGCCAAAGCCA
The DNA here is from genome assembly GCF_001723915.1 of Gavialis gangeticus. Lineage (NCBI taxonomy): Eukaryota > Metazoa > Chordata > Crocodylia > Gavialidae > Gavialis > Gavialis gangeticus. The sequence continues at coordinate 35,529,187 of NW_017729028.1, read as the reverse complement.
ACGAAGAACAACACACATGAGGTGGAGTGAGGCTGGGGTGCAGGGGTGGCAGATCCCTGTGAATGACCCCCCACCATGAGAACCAGACGACCGACCCTGTCCACTGAGGAACCAACAAGTCGTGGCAGGAGATAGTGGGGAAGGCGAGTCTCAGAGGAGACATCTGCTCGGCCAAAGACACGAGCCCAGAGAACTCCCAACACTCACCACCCGGGCAAAGGCTGCTCGAGAGCAGATTCTCGAAGCCCGATGGTCACACTTACCATCTGGAGAAGCTCGCACAGTGGGTGAGAGATGAGTGTGGTCTGGCAGAGTCCCTGAAGTAGAGTAGGGGTGATAGGCCTTTTCTGACCTGCCTCTGCTTTTCGCTCTGCTCTCAGGGGCTCCCTCTTCTACCTACACCTAACCTCACTCTTCCTCTCCCATACCCACACCCATGACAGCCACAACCATTGGTGCTTTTAACATCAATGGCTGTTGAGATCCAGTGAAATGGGAAGCTGTCCTGGAGCTCCTGTGCCAGAAGTGGCTGGCTGTCACCTTCCTCCAGGAGACACATTCTGACAGGCTCAACCAATTGACTTGGCACACTGCCTGGTGAGGCCACTTGTTCCTGAGTCATGGCACCAACCTTAGCACTGGGGTTGCAACTCTCCTATCGTCACAACTAGTGGTGCGAGCTCTGGGCAGGAGCCTCTCGGAGACCACCTACGTGTGCTCCTACCCATATCAGGTGGCTGAAAAGGGCCCTGTCTGCCTGGCCAACTTTTTAATGAGTCAGGCTATAATGGCTGTCCTCAAGAGCTGCTGAAACCGGCTTGCCGGGACTGGCTCAGATGATGCCCTGTGGCTTTTCCGCCTCCTGGTGCAGGCACGCCTCTCACTGGAGTTTGAGTACACTGTGCTCTGGCGGGCAGTGCCTGCCTTTGAGACATCCTGGGCCCTTGAGGGAGCGCTGTGCCATGTGGAGGACAGCCGTCACAAATACATGTTCTGATGTCATGACCAGTCTGGGCAACCGGGCAGGCTCGGTGTCAGACTATGACTTCCAGCTCGTGCTGTGCCCTGGTCCCTCACCAGGCTGCTTTTGTGCTTTCTTTTTGTGTGGGAAGTTGAAGGTGTTGTCACGTGTATGATTGGATAGAGCAGGGTAGGAATTGTTTATTGACCATGGGGCTGGTGTTCCAACCACATAATAGATGTAAGACGTGACATGGAATGTAACGAAGGCATCTGTCACAGTGTGATGTGATGAATGCAATGACATGGTGTTCTTGGTTTCATGGTAATTTGTTTGTGCTTTGTAAGCAGCCAACCTTTTTGTATCTCCGAATCTCTGAATAAAGTAGTTAAAAAGTCAAAAAAAGTCCTTCTTCCAAAAGAGTTGGAAGTTCAGAAATTTCACAAGTTCCATGTTATAAAGTGTAGGAAAAGCTTACAACGTGAAATATATTTAGACACTAGAATATGGGTGGGCAATTATTTCAGGCAAAGGGCCGCTTCCTGAGTTTTGGCAAGCCATTGAGGGCCGCATGACAGGCAGCCAGGGACAGATACATATTAATTTGTAAACATTTTTAGGGGTTCCACGGGCCAGATGGAATGACCTGGCAGGCCGCACCTGGCTCACAGGCCGCATTTTCCCCACCCCTGCACTACAAGGTATTAACGTTGGTAGACATGCATTCACCTTCCTGCTGCATTCCCTGTGTCTGATTACAAACTTGAAATAGATATAATGCAGTGTGTAGCAGAAAAGCAAATCCAAAATTTTTATCTTGAAAAAGAAAAAAATATTAGTTAGATCAGGGTTGGCCAGCCTTAAGCATGAATGCCAAAAATGACATGGACAATAGGGTGACCATCCATCCCTAATTAGACAGGACAGTCCCAATATGGGAATAAGTCCTGGTCTCAGGCTTCTTGACTCTGGGACAGCATTTGTCCCAGATTCCCAGTATCATGCAGAGATCCAGGTTTTCCCTTCACCATAGAAAAATGTGGAAAATGGAGGGTTTTCCCTTGCAGGCTGACAGAATTCCAGCCTACAAGGGGCTATGGGGAGCAAGACACAGGTGTGTCATGTGCATGTGTGTGTGCGCACACATGCACGTGGACCCAGAATGCAGCCCTAGGCAGCGGTGGAGAGCAACTCCCTGAGCTGCCTACAGGTAAATTTATTGGGGATGGGGGCATATTAAGGCCTGCACAGTGAGTGAGGGAGTGGGGCAGAGGTAGGAGCTGGGTCTGGGGGCACTGACCAGGACTGGGGCAGGGGGTGGGATGGAGCCACAAGTGGTTCATCCAGGGGGCAAGGGTGACTCCCTGCTGCTGCATGCACTCCTGGGGAGGGGAGGATAGGGAGGACATGTCCCCCCCGCATAAATTTCTGCACAAGGCGGGGCAAGCTGCCTGCAGGCTCAGGACTCCCTGTCCTGCTACTGTCCCCCTGGGAGCCCCGTGCCAACCATGCCACCATGGTGAGCGCCCCCCTCCCGCCCATCCAACAGTACAGAGTTGGGGGTGCTGGGCTTACAGGCATAAGACTCCTGGAACAAGGGCATCACAGTAAGAAGCCCTGAGCCCACAACAGAAAGCCCATCTCTACTCCCGAAGGGCTCCTGCTTGGCTCTGCTCCAGCTGTGCCATTAGCAGTGGGGAAAGTGGGCATGTGTCCAACCTTTCCATTTGGAAAATGTTGTCACCCTAACAGACAACCTCTGTGAATGGTATGTGGCAGGTCAGGGAGGGGTAAGGCAGCAAAGGAGCAGAGAGAGCAGGAGGCAGAAAGAACAGCAAATCAGGAAGGGAGCACACGCCAGGAAGCAGAAAGCAGAGAAGAAGTTTGGGCAGGGAGCACAGATTAGGGAACACAAAGCAGTGTAGATAAAGCACTGTACATATGATGAGAGACAGTAGGTGTAAATGAACAAATGCCAAGGATAAAGACAAGCCAAAAGAATCAATCATATGCTGTGATCCTATGAAGACATTATGTACTGTAAGCATCCCTGTTGACTTAGCCAAAATGGTTTAGATGGGGATGATTCTGCCTTGAGCAGGGCGTTGAACCAGATGACAGAAGAGATGCCTTGTTGGATCTGGTCCTGGCCACGGGAGACGATCTGGTGAGGGGTTTGTGGGTGCTCAACCACCTGGGCGACAGTGATCATTGCCTGCTGGAATTCACCATCCAGCACAAGGTGGCAACAGCCTGCAGCAAGGCAGCAGCCCTGGACTTCAAGAGGGCGGATTTCAATGAGTTAAGGAGAATAGTCAGGGAGGCACTGAGGTCCCAGAGGGGAGGGGAGTCGGGTGTCCAAGAAGAGTGGTCGTTCCTTAAGGAAACAATCCTCCAAGCCCAAAGGTATGTAATCCCAATGCAGATCAAAGGGGGCAAGGGGGTGCAAAAGCCCCCATGGCTCACCAAAAGCACACAGGAACGTCCCTTAGCTAAAAAGGAGGCATACACCCAATGCAAGGGTAGGGCCATCACCAGGGAGGACTATACCTTGGTTGCTTGGGGCTGTGGGTGGGGGGTCAGGAAGGCCAAGATGGAGATGGAACTGGGACTAGCGACCCAGATCAAAGACAATAAGAAGTCCTTTTTTAAATACATAGGGGGTAAAAAGAAGGTACTAGGTAATGTGGGGCCTCTTCAGGACACACTAGGAAATCTGGTCATCGCAGCAGACAGCAAAGTTAACCAATTTAATGATTTCTTTGCCTCCATTTTTCTGAGCAGGGACTGGGTCACCCCCACCACTGGGACCCCCATAGGTCCCAGGGGAGGCACACCCAGGCCTAGGGCCAGTGAGGACCTAGTCACGGAACTTCTGGAGGGACTGGACATATTTAAATCAGCAGGTCCTGATGATCTCCACCCCAGAGTGCTGAGGGAATTAGCAAAGGTAATAGCAGGACCCTTGGCATGGCTTTACAAGCATACATGGTGCTCTGGAAAAGGGCCAATGTGGTTCCCATGTTCAAAAATGGAGGAAGGAGGACCCAGAAAACTATAGGCCAGTTAGTCTTACCTCGGTCCTAGGTAAGCTTTTTGAGAGAGTTATCCTGGCGTATGTCTGTGAGGGGCCACCAGGGGAGATTATGCTTAGGGGCAACCAACATGGGTTCATTAAGGGCAGGTCCTGTCAGTCCAACCTGGTGACCTTCTATGACCAGGTCACAAAATCCTTAGATGCAGGGGTAGCAGTGGACGTAGTCTTTCTGGACTTTAAGAAGGCCTTTGACACTGTGTCTCACCCCATTCTCATTAAAAAACTAGGGGACTATGGCGTCAACACCTACACAGTCAAATGGGTCTCTAGTTGGCTGGAGGGCTGCACCCAGACAGTGGTGGTGGACAGGTCATTTTTGACCTGGAGGGATGTGGGCAGTGGGGTCCCCTAGGGTTCAGTCCTCAGGCCTGCACTGTTCAACATTTTCATCAGAGACTTGGGTGTAAAAAACACTGTTCAAATTTGCAGATGACACAGGATGTGGGGAGAAATGGGCACACCAAAAGAGAGGAGTAGGCTGCAATCAAACCTAGACAGGTTACAGGGGTGGGTGGCTGAGAACAGGATGGGTTTCAACACTGACAAGTGCAAGGTGATGCACTTGGGGAGGAAGAATCAGAACCATACCTACAGGCTGGGGAACTCCCTTCTTGTCAGTGCAAAGGAAGAAAAGGATCTTGGAGTCATTATTGATGCCAAAATGAACATGGGCCGACAGTGTGGGGGTGTGGTCAAGAAGGCCAACTGTATCTTGTCATGCATCCAGAGATGCATCACAAGCAGGTCCAAGGAGGTGATACTCCCCCTCTATGTGACACTGGTCAGGCCACAGCTGGAGTACTGCGTCCAGTTTTGGGCGCCGCACTTCAGGAGGGAGGTGGACAACACGGAGAGGGTCCAGAGGAGGGCCACATGCATGATCAGGGGGCAGCAGGGCAGGCCCTACGAGGAGAGGCTAAGGGATCTGAACCTGTTCAGCCTCCAAAAGAGAAGGCTGAGGGGGGACCTAGTGGCCATTTACAAACTGGTCAGGGGGGACCAGCAGGCATTGGAGGAGTCCCTGTCACCCCAAGCACTACCAGGAGTAACAAGAAATAACGGTCACAAACTGGAAGAAGGTAGATTAAGACTAGATATCAGGAGATGCTACTTCATTGTCAGGGCGGAAAGGGGGCAGGAGAGCATATAAGCCTCCATGGCTCACT
>NW_017729028.1:35519829-35523952 GCF_001723915.1 Gavialis gangeticus | reverse complement strand
TGATCTGCTCAGGTCCCTTCTGACCCTACCAACTATGGAACTTCCTAATATCCTTTCCAGTACTACCTTTCTATGATTTTATCAATTGAGTAACTGTATTTGCAGCCTAGAAAGGCATGCATATATATCTTTGCAGGGTCAAAACCATACTTGGTTTAGATAGAAGTGGTAAATATTTACCAAGTCATATTTACTTCAGTAAAACATGGTTGTGTTTCAGAAATAAACATTTTGGAGAAAAATGAAATATTTGTGACAAAAACCCTCAAAAATTAAAACTGATCTGAAAATGAGGGGGAAAAAACCTTTATTGAAAAAATGTCTTCAAAACTTTTTAAAACAATGACAAGTTCTAATGTCACAGATTTTTATTTTTTTTACACAGAAAAATATTTACCATTTTGCAATTAATCGAACAGACAATAAATAGCAGTCATAAAATCCCTCACTCCATAGCTCCATAGCTCCATAGCAGTCACAAAATCCCTCACTCTATAAGCTCTTTTCTGGTACTGAGGAGGCACGTTTTAAGAAGTTATTTGAAGGAAGATAGAGCAGCATCCTTGCTAGCTTTTAATTAGACTGTGAAGATGGGTAATGTATTGAATTAACTATGCAGATGAATAATAAAGTCCCAGTGTTATTTAATCTGTCACTAATGCCCCTTTTTTCCCCCCTTCCCTTACAATGTTCAGTTTTACTTGTTGCATAATTTTGTACTGAAAATATGTACTTACTACTTAAGTCATCATGGTGGTTTAATAGCTGAACAGGAAAGGTATGAGTCTTTTAGTACCTGAAAAAGTGTACAAACTAGTTTGTGATTGTTGGGTATGTCTTTGGGTTACATGTTCCCACTATAGTTAATGCTGATAAAGAGCTATTAATATTAACATTCTGTTGTCATCTTAAGGTTCTCTGTCATGTCACAGAGATTGACACAGTGGTTCACAGCTCTCAGAGCTGTCTTTTTCAGGCTGTTGCAGACTCAGGCAAACAAGACTGACCCCTAATACACATGTAAATGAGCCCATTGTAGAGTCAATGGGCTCATCTACATGTGCATTAATGTGCTTTAGTTAACACACATTAAATCTAGTACCATCAGGCATTTATATACATACATTTTCATCCTGCAACATGCTGGAGATCCACTGCTTTGGAGCACACTCAATTAATCAAGTCTGCTCCACACGCAAGCTGATGCACACCGCGCTGTGCTGCATGCAGTTGTATAAATGGCAAAATGCATGTCAGCATGCAGAAAATGGTGGTGGTGTGCTTTTGGACTAAAGCACCTCTGATGTATTTTAATTCAAAAGCATGCCGCCGCCATTCTGTCAGCACCGACACACGTTTTGCTGATTAAACGACTGCAAGTGTTACAGTGCCAGGTGCTTTTCAAAGCGCCCACCACTGTGGCACTTCCATGTGTAAAAATGCCCTCCATTGTGAGGTACTAGGAAAATACACATTAGCCTGTCTTAATGCACATTAACTGAAGAGTATGGGGCACCTATACATGAGTGCAGAGGCTGCTCAGACACACTGGAATTCCAACATGTCACAGCAGACTCGATTAATTGAGTATGCTGGAGTGTGGCAATTGCCGTACTCTAGCAGCCTCCTGCATCTTGTGTATCAGCATCCCCCTGCTTAAAAATGGTGGCAGGGACACTTGAAATAAAACTCAACAAATAAGATTTAGTTGAAGTACCTCCACCACCATTTTTAATTGCAGGGATGCTGATACAGGAGACACAGTACTGTCTAGAGTGCCACTCTAATTAAAGTAAAGTGCTACACTAAGGCACTGCCCCCACCACCCTGGGGCACATGTAAAAGTCCCCACTGTTTTTTTAGTAACACTTAATGCACATTATCTTATTTTAATGCACAATAACTGAATAACACTTTTTTTAGTGACACGTTACTGTGCATTCAAATAGGTTAATGTGCATTAAAGTGCACATGTAGATGTGCCCAGTTTATATCTGTCAGGTTGTTATCAGAAATAAATCCTGTTTCTTTCTCACTTATTACAAGCTGAGATTCCACAACAGAATTATAAGAAAAAAGGCAGGTTCTACAGGAATTTATGGGCCTGTACAGTACAAGGGTCCTACTTGTAATATCGCCAATACCCATATATTATCAGGCTATCAGACTGGGTGTTCCTTGTCTCTACATGAAGCAATAAACTAGTTTAAGTACAAGCTGACTTTTTTTTTTAGCTCCTTCAAATGACAAGTAGTCTTAGGGTGCCAACCAAAAGAAATCCAAAGGAATGGCTATGACAACTACACCACCCCTGCAAACTTAACACAAGATGTTGTGACATGTCTGTGTCAAGAGTGCTGTTGCCACAGACACCTTTGGTGACAGCTGTTGGTTGCCTGGTAACCTGCTGTGCTCCGCAGAATTATCCTGAAACAAAGTGAAGTAAGTAATGAAGGTGACGGTGAGTTCACACTTTCCACTGGGAGGGGAGAGAAAAGAAACTACTTTCTAGCTCCAGAAAGGCTGTTACATGCCACACATTACTTTTGCCATTTTTCATTGTAGTGAGTGCATCTCTCTAGCCATGTATAGGGAAAATTACAGTCCTCTTCTGTATTTAGCATAGTCCTGGTCAGGGAACAGGCTAGGTTATAATGGCATCTACTTAGGGGTCTGCCATTGGGTCTAAAGACCATAGGCCAGCTTGTGAAGCCATTGGATCTATACCAGGGAACTGGGGAGCTTCAACAATGGAGGGCTCCAGTGGAGTGGGACATTGGTTGTGTTCAAGGGTATGTAGTGGGAGGGGCTTGGTAGCATTCAGTGGCATTCAGCAGTGTGGGAGAAGGGGTGTCCATTCCATGGCTTGTCACATAGGTTGGCTGCTGATAAGGCAAGAGGCAGGTCATCATCCCAACTTTGTATTGCTTATACCTAACACACAAAAAGAAACAGTTTTCCCAAAGTCTATCTGGCTACCCATGACAGCACAATATAGACTCTTACCTTTGCCAGCTGAAGAGACTCAAGAGGGGGAAGGAGTGTAGCACAGATCGGCAGCAGGTCTTCTTGAATTTGTGGAGTTCTCCAAAGTTTCCTTCAACCTATACCCTCTATTTATGCTAATATTATGATAAATGTTCTCTGATTGCTTTAATTTAAATTTCTTTGCTTCACTGAAACTTTTGAAACCAGTTTGTTAGGATTTATGTTCCTGTGAAAATTACATTTCTGGAAGGAAGGCTTGCTTATCTCCTTCCTTCGCCATCATGGAATACTGCTTTCTACCATCCTGGTTTTTTGCTTCACCTTAATTTACTGTCTTTACTGACAAGACTGTTTTATTTCAACATCTTATCTATGAATCTTAGCAAAAACATAGCTCTTAGATCAGGGGCAGGTAAAATACAGCCTGTGGGCCAGATCCGGCCCACCAGGCCATTCTATCCAACCCATGGGGCCCCTCCAAAAGACAATTATTACCAGCCTATGGCTGCCTCTTTGAAAACCAGTGGGAGACGTGAGCTTTCAGAGGTCATGTGCCACCAAGACAGGCCGGTTCTTTGCCTCCACCTCTGTGGGGCTTTCTGCACTCCAGCCAGGAGCCCCACATGGTGACACAGAGCTGGCCCAGCCTCATGGTGCATGGCTCCCTGCAACTCCTCACACTCCACCCAGGATCCATGCATGATTGGGTGGGCAGGGCTGGCTCTGTACCTGTACGAGTGGCTCCCTGCTGGAGTGCTGGGATCCCCACATGGAGGCACTGAGCTGGTTCAATCCGATGGCATGTGACTCCCCATGACTCCTGGCACTCCAACAAGGAGCTGCATGCCATTGGGCTAGGCTATCCCTCTGCCACCATTTGCAGCTCCCAGGACTCAGCCAGAGTCATGCACTGCTGGGAGGTTTAACCTGCCACAGGCCATAAGCTCCCTAAGGTCCTGCTATCTGATGGTGCTGCCACTGCTGGTGGCAGCAGTGCAGCATGGTAGGAGAGGTGTGTGGCAGGGGCCCACATGCACACCCCACCATACCCACACTCCTCCCACAAACCCCAGACCTCCTATACACACACACACACACACACAAACACACACATACCCACATACTCCCCAAACCC
>NW_017729028.1:35517747-35519786 GCF_001723915.1 Gavialis gangeticus | reverse complement strand
ACACACACACACACACACACACTGCTGACTGCCTTTAACACACATATATATGCACCTGACTGCACACACCCCTAACACACCTTACACCCACCCCGCCAACCACAACCAATGCTCCCCCACATACAATATACAAGACGGAGATTTTATTTTGAGTCATTATGCAATCACCTCTATATACACTATGAAACCATGCATAAATTGGGACAAACATATTTTTTGAAATAAAATTAAAATATTTAAAGTAGAAGTTTTATTTGTTTTTCTTTTCCAGTTCCAAAATGACAAACCCTCCTCCCAAAAGGAGTACTTCTGGGGGAAGGAGAAGGACTTCTGATGGAAAAGGTCAGGGAGTGGGACTTCTGGTCCCAAGATGGTGACCTGGGCAGACCTACCCTTGCGGCCCTTTACAGCTCACCAAAAGTAGTTAAGCAGCTGCCCAGATCAAATGATTGCCCTCCCCTGTCTTATAGGAAAACAGCACCTAAACCATCAGTCATTACAACTACTATTTTAAGATAAAGTGTTTGTTGTGGGAGACTCCACCCTGAGGGGTTCCAAGGGGGTAATCTGCTGCCCCAACCCCTTACCCCAGGAAGTTGGGTGCTTCCCAGGGGCCCACATATAAGACATTGCAGAGAAGATCCCTAAGCTCCTCCAGCCCACAGACCACTATCCCATGCTCCTTATTCATGTGGGCACCAATGACATGACTCGGAGCGCTCCCAGCTGGGTCATGAGGTGCTACAGGGATTTGGTAGCGGGGCTAAAGTGTCTGGGGGCACAGGTGGTGTTCTCTTTGATCCTCCCAGTCTCAGGGTATGGGCTGAGGGAGAGGAGGATCCATGTAGTTAACCAAAGACTGGGGCACTTGTGTCATCAGGAAGGCTTTAACTTCCATGACCACAGCCCGCTCTTTGGCCACTGGGGAGGAGGCTGTTCTCAGCCAGACTGGCTGACCTGCTCCACCAGACTTTAAACTACCCCCACTGCTGGCCCACTGAGCAACCCTTGCAAAGCCAGCAGGCCAAGGCACTTAAGGGAGCCCACCCCTGCCCCAACCCTGGTTCAATCTGTGGGCAAGGCAAGAGCCCCCAAGGGGACACTTCCCTTCCTGTACACAAATGCCAGGAGATTGGGAAATAAGCAGGAGGAACTCATCCTCCTGTTTAACACCAATAATTATGATGTCATAGGAATAACAGAGACCTGGTGGGACTCCACCCATGACTGGACCACAGGTATAGATGGCTATACCCTGTACAGGAGGGATCATGTAGACAAAAAGGGTGGGGGTGTAGCTCTCTATGCTAAGGAAAGCTAAGCATCCCTGCAAGCTGATATTGGCAAACAATAGATGGCTGGAGACCCTCTGGGTTAAAATCCATGGGGAAAACGGCACAGGGGGCACAACGGTGAGAGTCTACTACAGACCTCCCACACAAAGTCAAGAGCTTGACCAGGAGTTCACTTGGGAACTGGCTGAGGCTGCATGCTCCAGGACCACAGTTGTCATGAGTGACTTCAACTACCCGGACATCTCATGGGAAGATCACTCAGCAAATTCCATGCAGTCACAAAGCTTTCTATCATGTGTGGATGTCCTCTACCTGACTCAAGAAGTCTGAGGGACCAATGAGAGGTAAAGCGCTGCTCGACCTAGTACTGGCTACTGGGGATAACCTAATCAGTGACCTAGTGATCGATGGGAAGCTGGGTGACAGTGACCATGAGGTGATCAACTTCACCATCCACCATAAAGCTGGCAAGTCAGTCAGCAACACTGAAGTCCTTGACTTCAAGAAAGCCGACTTTGACAAGCTCAGGAGGCTTGTCAGTGACGCCCTAAGGGACCATGACCCCAGGGGCAGGGGAGTTCAGGAAGAGTGGTTGCTCCTCAAGGGAGCAATCCTCAATGCACAAGCTAATTCTATTCCATCTTGGAGGAAAGGCAGCAAGAATGCACAGCAGCCCCCCTGGCTCTCCAGGGATCTAACAGAACTCCTGAGGCTAAAAAGAAAGGCCTACAAAGGATGGAGGAT
>NW_017729028.1:35512635-35517441 GCF_001723915.1 Gavialis gangeticus | reverse complement strand
TTGTTCAACATCTTCATTAATGATGTGGACATTGAAGTCAGAAGCAGACTGGCCAAGTTCACCAATGACACCAAACTTTGGGGCAAAGCATGCACACTTAAAGACAGGAGGGCGATCCAGGCTGACCTGGACAGGCTCAGAAAATGGGTGGATGAGAACCTGATGGTGTTTAACACTGAAAAATGCAAGGGTCTCCACCTTGGGAAAAAAAACCTGCAACATCCTTATAAGCTTAGCAGTGCTACGCTGGCTAGCACGATGGAAGAAAGAGACTTGGGGTCATCACTGACTACAAGATGAACGTGAGCCTGCAATGTGATGCTGCAGCTAGTAAAGCAACCAAAATGCTGGCTTGCGTCCATAGATGCTTCTCAAGCAAATCCTGGGACATCATTCTCCCCTTGTACTCGGCTTTGGTGAGGCTACAGCTGGAGTACTGCATCCAGTTTTGGGCTCCACAATTCACAAAGGATGTGGAGAAGCTTGAGAGAGTCCAGAGAAGAGCCAAATGCATAATCAGAGGTCAGGAAAACAGACCTTACGACAGGCTGAGAGCCATGGGGCTCTTTAGCCTGGAAAAGCGCAGGCTCAGGGGCGGTCTGATGGCCACCTATAAGTTTATCAGGGGTGATCACCAGCATCTGGGGAAACTGTGTTCACCAGAGCTTCCCAAAGGATGATGAGGTCGAATGGTTATAAACTGCATCCAATTTACTCTTGAAAGTGTTCAATGTAGGTGCTTGAACCACCTCTGATGGCAGGCTATTCCAGACCTTGGGGACTCAGACAGTAAATAAATTCTTCCTTATGTTCAGCCTGAAATGGTCTTGTAGTAGTTTATAACCGTTCAACCTCGTCATGAGATCAAATCTTCACTTTGCTATGTGTTAGTTCAAGACTGCTAAAAAATGAAATAAGGGCTAAAAATGAAATAAGGTATGCTTTACTTCATGTTTCTTAGGTATCCTGGTAACAGGACAAGAATAAGATGAAGTTATGGGATCTTTTTTATTAAGGCAGTAGAGATATATTGAAATCTAACCTAGAGGAAACAAGGCATAAGCAAGATTCTAGGAACATTGTCTCATAACACATGTTCCTGTTGTTATCATCTATTATATGTAGTGGAGAAAAATGCAACTAAAAGGCTGCTGAACCTTTATTACAAAGAATAGTGGGGAACCTTGCTGTATTCTTCTCCACTATTTCATTGGAGAAGTCCATCCTCATATTTCAGTAGCTCTAGGAAGAAAGAAGACAAGGGATTAGCCACATTCACACACAATATGCACTTTTGGGTCTGGAAAGAATTGATTGAAAATCCATCCCAGAGTTGCTCCAAACAGGCCATCTTTTACTTCCATATGCGACTTGAAAGCAAGAGGTGTATGTGTGGTAAGTGGTAGTAAGACCACCATCAGAATTACATGGACATCCAAACCCACTTTTCAGCACACATCAGTGGGAAAATCTACTTTCATGTGGCCACCCAGATCTGTGTCACAGTCCAGCACTCCAGAGTAATGTGCTGAAAACTTTTTAATTCCAGACTGGGATTACTAGCACTACTGAAAGTCATTGCTTCCTCAAAACAGCTTTTGTAGCCACCAGAAGTCTGTGCTTATGGTGATACATAATGTCATGTAAAAAAAAAACCAGTGTATACTACTGCCCAAAAATTTGCATGTACAAGTCCAATGACCTGTACTTGTCCACTCAACTAGTTCAAGATACGTACTCCTAAATTCCAATGAATGTTGTATTGCATGTCCTGTGTTGATCTAAGCTCTGGTTATCCACAACTATCTGGTTACGGCCACACTTACCCAGATAGGGTTGACTTCATGGTTGTCCTCAATCAATGTGAGCCACATGAGCCAATCAGCTTTATCTCTATCTTACCTTGCAGCTGCTGCACATTGAACTTCCTGTTATCAAAGGGAGGCCTTTTAAGAGTCAGTCTGCCCATTTACTTGTCTCTTGTGCTGGGATGTGCTCTAAATGTGAGCAGCAGAAACAGGAAGTGAGGTACAGAAGGGCCAGGAGTCAGAAACAGGAAGGTGTGCAATTGCTGGGGATGGACTTCGCATGTTTAGAGCCTTCAAGGCTGAATTCTGAAATACTGCGGGTAGAGGTGGGCTAAGAATAGACTCATACCTGGAAGCTCAGCAGAACTGGACTGCTTTTGGGGTTGAGCTTAGTGGTTTGAAATTGAGATGATTAACATAAATGTGCTTGAAGGCAGCCATAAGGTCAGTCCCAAGTAGTGATGTAGTTATGAGTGATCTTTGATTGAACGGTAAAATTGTCATTGGTTTTTGTGACCTGGCAACAGCATCTTTCATGTTGTCATTGACAAAAAATTTGGGGGACAGCAATGGTGTACTGCTTATTAAGGATGGAACAAAGTGATAAATGCTAGCGTGACAAGCACTGTACATGAAAAATATAGACATAAATGTGCATATGAATGTAGATAAAGATTAAGAATGTTGCATATAAGAATATAAAGCTATGTGGCATTGTTCATATGTCTATCCATGTTGAAAGATGAGGTAAAGGATATTTAGAGGAAGTCATTTTTTCCTCCTCCAGTGCCTAACATGCATTATCAGACTTAAGCTCCCCCTGCCCTTCCTCAAATGTTCTGCACATTCTTGAACACCATTCACTGGAACTTCTCAATAAACTATTGACATGCATACAGATGTGGAGCACCTCTGCAAGAGCAACGTCAATAAAGCTGTTACTATGGACTGCAATCAGCTGTCACCATTATCATTAGGTGACTCATCAACCAAAAAGCCACCTCTCTTCTAGATAGGCATCCTGAATTTCTGTGTGCTAAGACTGCAAGCAGGAGAGCAGACACGTTTGTAAAATTTTTTTTTTTTTTTACCTAGGCAGAATGACAGAGTTCAGCATGTTTGCTCACGCAGTAGGGAAATGCAGCTTCCTTCGCTGCATGGATGGGTAGGTGAAATTCAATGCTCTGCATTGTGAAGGTCATGCCAGAGTGGTCTTGCCTCTTTTAAAATCTATGGATTAAACGTAGGGAGGTATGTCTTCTTTAAGGTGATCAAATTAAGCCAGGTTTAATCAGCTTAGAAATAAGAAAAACGACACAGGAGAAGAAGGCAGTATTGTTAGTATCAGAAGGGCTCAAAGCAAAACATTTCAGTAATATCAAAAATGAAAGTTGTTTCCAGTTTTCCAAAATAAAATTTGGGAATTTTCCTTCCATTAAGAAAAATAAATATTACTGCTCTGTAGCAGTGTAAAGCAGGCTCTGCTACTGCTGTCCCTGGCCATTTCTTTCTCAGCACAGATCTGCTCGGGGTCCAAAAACCCCACAAAAGCATTGCCTGAAAGCAGGGATGAGTTACCCCATCCCTGCCTTCAGGTTCCTTTGAAGTAGCTGATGTTGGCCACTGTTACAGGCATAATGTTAGACTGTTTAAGTCTATCTGCAATTTCTGCATGCTTGTTAATTAAGGTCCTTAATTCCCCACATATTCTCCCCTCCACCTTCTCCATTCTATTTCCCTTAACAGGACAGAATAATATTATTTCAAATGGCACATGGGGAACAAGCGATTATAGTACCAATAGGGCCACTGCTCCTAGGGTGGTGTTTAATCTGTGGCAAGATGGGCCTAAAATCTAAGTGAAGGCTCCTGGATTTGCCCATCACTCCAATGGTGAGCTCTGGTATAGACCAGAAATTTTGCTCACCTGGATTAGGAAATGGAGTTGTTATACTGAATTAAATTAGAAAATAAATAGGGCAGTTGCCTATTTATTGCCTAGCCACTCCTATGCTAGCAACTTTTGTGTAGGGTTCATTTTATCTGGCACTGATCCCAAAGGATATATTTTCAAGTCCTGCAGATTTATGTATGAAGAAAATAGAGCTGCATCAGTGATGTTGCAGCCTTGACAGTCAATACCTGAGCTATGACTTTTGGCACTGAAGGAAGCATGCAAGACATTAGGGGCAGAGAAAGCAAGTTACTGTGGTGACATGTTTTAGCCCCAAAAGCAGAAGACCCAGGTTCTAGGACCCTTTCATCCAGAGGGAGTTTGAACCTTCATCACTCTGGCTTCCTCCCACAGTCCTCTAACCCTCCAGGAAAAGTGGGTGAAGGGTGTGGCAGGCCAGTAGGGGGCGCTCCTGCATTGAGCCACGCACCTCACTGTGTCTGACCACCTTCCAGGCTCCGAGTGCCTCCCTAGGGGTGCCTCATGTCCAGTTGACCTCCTTCCTGGAGCACACTCGCTAGCCTGGGGGTAACATGTGCTGCCACCACCCTGAGAAGGGACTCTCTCAGCCCTGTGTCCTCGGGGAAACACAGGCCTAATAGTCCTATGGGTACTCAACCCAGTACAGGAACTTGGGGCACTTCCCCAAGTCGGGGGCCAAAAAGGAAAGTCTCCCTTAGTCCGCAGACATAAGGGGCCTCTTAGGCATAATTTAGTCCCACCCCTCAATAAGTCTCCTACACCAGTCACAAAGGAGAACTTTATTGATTACAGGGGTAGGGTGAAAATAGGGTACAAGATAAAGCAATATCATAGAAATCCCATAGAGCAAAACAGTCTGGCTGAGGTAGCCTTTTGATCACGCATCTGAGTTACTGCCAGCTAGATATCTAACCAGACCTCGAGTAGCTTACTTACAAGCATCATCCCGAAGCTGTTGGAGATTCCCTCTGGAGGCAGGCCATTCCTCGCTCATGAGCTATGGGGGAGAAAGCCATTTTCAGGTGGTAAATCTCCTCTCTAAGTCTGAGTCCCCCACATGGC
>NW_017729028.1:35506509-35507635 GCF_001723915.1 Gavialis gangeticus | reverse complement strand
TCTCCTCTGCTGGGCCCATCCTAATCACATTGTCACAGCACAGAGATTTTGGGCAGAAACAAAGGTTGCTTCCTGCCACAAAGGGCACCTTGAATCGAAGTCCTGTGATTCCTTAGTGAGTGCCCAAGTCACTCAACTACTGCAGGTAAAAGTATAGGAGTGCCTTCCTTCCCTGGTACCTAAGACCTACTACTAATAGGCTTTGCACACCATGGGTGTGTCTAAACGAGTGTGCACATACAGTTTGTGACAGCTCAGACAGGTCTGCAGTGCCAGCAGGGGCAGTGCAAGGAGGGGCTGGGGGGGAGCTATAGCCACCCCAAAATTCACCTTAGCCCCCACATAGCCACCCCTCCCACTGCCCGCCTGCCTGCCCCATGCAACTGAACCCACCCGCCTGCCCTGCACAGCTGAGCCTGCAAAGGCGTGGTGCTCCTGGCAAGGGTGGCACCAGCCTCTTCTTGGTGGGTGGCCTGGGCTGGGGCTGAGCTCGAAGCAGGCAGGAGCAGGACAGGCTCAGGTGTGCAAGGCGGGTGGGTGGGTGCCGGTGCTCGCAATGCTGGAAGGCATGGCCACGGGGAGACTAACGCCCAAGCCCCCACTTAATGCCACCTCTGGCTCCCCACCTGGCTGAGCCCAACCCCTCCACTGGGAAGAGGCTGGAGCAGCCCCTGGGTGCCACAAAATGCCCCTGGTATTCACTGCACTGCTGTAAGATCCCAGTGTAAAAAAAAAAAAGCCATGCCAGAAAAAAAGGGGGGTGGTGCACTTGGCACCAGCGTGCACCGCGTGAAACCAGTTATAACTATATTTGCTATGGATAGGATAGGAAAGAGAGGTGGGGGTGTGGCACTCTATATTAAGGAGGAATACACATCCTCGTCCATTGGCAAGGAGTCAGGGGAGGGGCACTCTGAAGTGCTTTGGGTTAGAGTGAAAGGCTGTTGAGGTGAAAGAGACTTAACGGTGGGAGTCTACTACAGACCTCCCAACCAGGGTGAGGAGCTTGACCAGGATTTCTTGGGTCAGCTCACAGAGGTAGTGAAGGCTAAGGATGTGGTAATCATGGGGGACCTGAACTTCCTGGACATCTGCTGGGAAGAGCAGTCAGCCAGGTCTGAACACT
>NW_017729028.1:35501892-35506469 GCF_001723915.1 Gavialis gangeticus | reverse complement strand
GCAGTTGGAGTACTGCGTCCAGTTCTGGGCGCCGCACTTCAAGAGGGATGTGGACAGCATGGAGAGGGTCCAGAGGAGGGCCACTCGCATGATCAGGGGACTGCAGGGCAGCCCCTATGAGGAGAGACTACGGGACCTGAACCTGTTCAGCCTCCACAAGAGAAGGCTGAGGGGGGAATCTTGTGGCCTGTTACAAACTGGTTGGGGGGGATCAGAAGGCATTGGGGGAGTCACTGTTCCCCTGAGCACAGCCAGGAGTGACCAGGAACAACAGTCACAATCTGGCAGAGGGTAGATTTAGGTTAGACATCAGAAGACACTATTTCACTGTCAGGGCAGCTAGGATCTGGAACCAACTTCCAAGGGAGGTGGTGCAGGCTCCTACCCTGGGGGGTTTTAAGAAGAGGTTAGATGAACACCTTGCTGGGGTCGTTTGACCGCAGTACTCTTTCCTGCCATGGCGGGGGGTCGGACTAGATGATCTTCTCAGGTCCCTTCTTGCCCTAGAAACTATGAAACTATGAAACTATATATGAGACTTCCATGTTTGATCCTGATGAGAAGACTGGAGCAGTTCATACCTCTCTAAAGCTGTTTGTCTGCAGACTCAGAAAATCAAATCTGTGTTGACTTCTGCTTGGGTTATGCTTCGAAGGCTTCTGTCAGAACTACAAAGAATTAGGAATTTAGGGGGTGGTGCTAAGGCTGCCTAAGTGAATCAGATACTCTTCGGTTCCTGTTAATGGGTTGATTAGGTATCCAAATCCCCATAGGCAGGTTGAAAAATCTCACCTTTTTTAATGAAAACTCCAGCTCTTCTGCTCCATTCTGCAGCTGCAGAAAAAAAGAGAGCAGAGAGACTTGCTGAGAGCACTAGCAGTGGCAGCAAGTATCGGGCAACAAAAGCTGTCACTAGTCTTCATTTCTGGAGTTGCTGCTGGGACTATGGCCCTTACCCACGAAGAGACACTGAAGTTCTCGGTCACACGTCCAGAACAAAGTCTGCTGCTCCTGATGTGATTGCAGAGAGGAGAAGCAAACATTTCTGATGGGTACTGGGCATTCATGTTATGTAAGAATGAAACCATATGCCCTGAAAAAGCTGCAGATGATATCCAGTTGCTTAGCAACAGCAACTGCTCTGGATTTATCACTTGGAGTTGCTCTTTACCCTGGCTCTTCACTGAATAGGAGTTCAATCTAAGGTCTAGGTCCTGATATTCACTGCCTTCCATGGCATCAGTCCAAACTATTTGAGATGGTCTCCCTTTTCACAGTCATCACAATGTATCCAATTAAAACAGTGATGCTCAACCTTTTTTGTCCAGCAGGCCACGTTGACAGTGCCTAGTCTGTCCATGGGCTGGATCCAGGTGGTGTTCCCAATCCAGGTGGGTATAGAGGACATGTGTGGAGGGGAGCAGGAGGCAGATCAGCCCCCATGCAGCTCCCCAGGGAAAAGGAGCTTAACCCAGCCCCTTGGAGAGGGAAGGGGTTGTGGCCCAGGCCTATGTGGAACTTCAGTTAGATCAGTGGTCACCAAAACATGGCACAGCTGCCACAAGCAGCAGAGGCACACGAGAGATCGTGCAAGGGACAGGTACGGCAGCAGATAGGGCTGGAAGCAGAAAGCAAAGCAGCAGATCAGGCTGGGAGCAGAAGGCAAAGGAAGGTGAGCTGAGTGGCAGTCTGGGAGTGTGTGGAGCTAATTTGTGGCATGCCTTCCAAAAAAGGTTGGCCCCCACTGAAACAGAGGATTCATTCTGGGAAATTGAAATTGCTGGCAAACAATGTGAAAGAATCAAGAGGGATGTAGAGAAGCTGGAAAGAGTCCAAAGGAAGACCACACGAATTATTAGAGGTCTGGAGAACAGCCCATACAAGGAGAGGCTGAAGGACATGGGACTGTTCTTCCTGGATTAGGATCGTGGTCCAGGACAGAGCAATTAGGATAGTTCACAGGAATCACACATTCCTTTGAGGATGTGCCCCATTCTCTGTAGTCAGCCTCAAGTATGTTGGCTCCTTGCAAACCCCAGACCAGCTCATTTATTATGTGTAGTGTGGTAGCACAAAGACATTCCACTTATGGGCAAGCTTAAGCCTGAGTTTAAGTTTCAGCTTAGACCCAAGGTAGCTGTGGATGGATCCTCATGTGGTATAAACCAGAAGAGGTGTATTGATTTCAAGGGGGTACAGCGTTCTACATTTACACCGGTGGGGATCTGACCTCACAAACATACCTTTAAAATACTTTCACTTACATACATACGCAGAAAGCAAGACAACCCAGTCCCACCCAACACAGCCCATACACAGAAATATCAGCCATCACAGGGTTTGGACCCAGTGCATTTATTGATTTTGATATGTTAGAAAAGAGTCCTAAGGAATTCAGTAGGGATGAAAAATAATAGGACTGTGTGGAAAATTAAAGAGTTGCATACAAATTACCTTCAAAATTGGAGAGAAGAAAGGAGAAAAAGCTCAGGCTCAAGTAACTTTTTTTGGTGGAGTTTGGAGGGTTATAATGACCCTCTTCATCCATCCCTATTTGTTTTATTAATTTTATAGACCTTATAAAAATCTTCTCTACTTCTGTTCTCTTGGAAAGCTTTCTAATTCAACATTTTTCTCAGATCTTCCTCTTTTGACCTGAACTTTTTTCTTCCTCTTCTTTCTTCTCTTCTTTCTTCCTTCCCTTTCTTCCCTTCCTTCTCCCTTCTTTCTTTTCTTCCATCCTCTTCTTCCTTCTTTTTTTCTCCTTCCTTCTTCCTTCCCTCCCTCACTCTTGCCCTCCCAAATACAATTAGCCCAATGCCTTTGGCAGGTTTTGGATTAGGCTCCCCTGTCTACTCCATTTTCCACTAAGATGAATGCCTTGCAAGAAAATAAAACAGATGAAGTATTCCATGTATTCCTTTTCCAAAGTACATCCAGTCTCCTGATACATATACTTCTGTCTCCCTTTCTCCAACTGCCACATCCCCTGCACAAGCTCTCTACATATTATTTACATATATCCTGATATGATCAGGATCTGCTCAGGTCCCTTCCAACCCTAGAAACTATGAAACTATGAAACTATCCTTTACATATCATTCTCCAAATTACCTTGGTAACTCGCCTAAATTCATTGCTGATCCCTGATATGAAGTTAATTTTAAACCTTGTTTGAAATATCTGTCCCCAAGCACAGTGAGTCAGCATATATCGTTTCCTCAGCTTATTACCTCTCCTATTTGGGAAGATCCTGATAAAGAAACCCAGATACCAGTCCAAGCCATGTGCCAGAGCTCAGTTTTCTATACCTTTCATATACCTTTCCCAACTCTTAGGACCATTTAGTAATATAAAAACCATGACAGATGCTGAAGAAGGGAGAGACCTATCCACCTTTTATCTCAATAGTCAAGTGATCGAGTGATCTAGGCCCCTGTTAGTCACTGGTATCTTGTATTCTTTAGGAGGTGATATTGCCAGTTATTCCTGTACTGAATCAGTTAACTATCCATTTAGATGAGGCATATCTTGCAGATAGGTACCCAGTCTTTATCTGAAGACATCAGGAGAGAGATCTTCTACCCCTTCACATGATATTTTATGCCAGGGGTTAAATGATAATACTGTTAAAAATGTGCTGTATTTCCAGTTGGAATTTGTCTGGTTTCAGCTTCTAGCTGGATTTTCGTATGCCTTTTTCCTCTGGATTAAAGATCCCTGTACTGTCTAGTATTTTCTCCCCATGGAGGTACTTATACACTGTAATCAAGTCACCTGTCAATCTTCTTTTTGATAAGCAAACTGTTAGACATTCTCTCTAGCCCTTGTATGATTTGTGTGGCAATGCTCTGTACAGTTTCCAATTTTTCAACATTTTTAAAAAATGTGAACTATACATAGGTCTTGCTGTCTGGCTTAGGGGTCTGCAAGCTGGGCTCCTGACCAGAAAGGTGTCCATTAAAGGCTGGATCTGGGCCCAGACCTCGATTTGGGATATGGGTGTGCAAGAGCTCCTTTGTCAAGCATTGGTGGTTCAATGGTAGCATTCCTGCTTGCCATGCAGGAGATCTGGGTTCAATTCCCAGCCAATGCAGTACTGCAGGTGAATACTTTGCATTCCTTAACAGTGTAAGGTAGTCCTTAATAAAGATGCTTGTGTATCTTTCCCTTATTCCTTGAATTTAAAAAAATAATAGAGCAAGTCTTGGGACTGGACCTGATGATCTTTCCAAGCTCCCTTACAGTCTATGAATAGTCCTGGTCTCACCACTTCCAAATATAGAAGTAAAATCCCTCCTACTCTGACTTACCATTTCCTTGTTGAGAGAGCCAATGCTTCAGCCGTTTGTGCTGCCATGTCACACTGGGAACTTGTGTTGTTTTGCTTGTCTACTATTTCAAAAGTTTGATGGCAGCCATGACATAGTAGTTTTTTATGTGCAACCAAAGATATCCATGGGCCAAGCATGCAAAAAGGAATCCCTCTGAGGTCCAAGGGTGGAACAGTTCCACATGATAGAAGGAGCACTTTCAAGGGGCCTGGAGGTCTCCCAGCCTGCCCCTCCTGTGCACGA
>NW_017729028.1:35497790-35501881 GCF_001723915.1 Gavialis gangeticus | reverse complement strand
TTCCGACCCTTAATCTATGAATCTATGAATCTATAAGAACTGAACCAAAGGAGTCTAATGTCAAAGATAATACCATCAAAGCCATTCCACAACACCCCACTAAGGACTACCTTACAGATTCACCAGCTTATCAAGAAGCCTTAAAAGCAGCTAAGCAGGTGAAGAAAAACAAAGCATGTGATCCTGATTGCAGACCATCTGAAATTTATAAGCAAGGTGAAAAAAAATTCTCATTAGCTACACATTATTATTGTCAAATCTGGAAATATGAACATATTCTCAGGGCCTTGAGCAATGCCAGAATTGTTATCATATTCAAGAAAGCAGATAGGTTGAATTGTAGCCATTATTGTGGTACTGAAGTCTTGTCTATAGATAAAAAGATCCTCGCTCCTATTCTCCTCAATAGACTGACTTTCCTTTGTAGGAGATTCCATCCAAATCCCAATGTTCCCTTAAGACCATTCAGAGGTACAATAGATGTGATATGTGTTGCTAGACATCTGCAGAAAAAGTACCATGGGCAGCATCAAAATCTTTACATGGCCTTCACTGACCTGACTAGGGCCCTCGATTCAGCACATAGAGAGATCCTATGGGAGTTCTTGATGATATCTGGATGCCCAGGAAAATATGTTACCATTATCAGATTTCTTGACAATGACATGATAGCAACCATCCTAAGCAATGGCTCAGAAAAGGACCCCTTCATTTTTAGAACTGGAGTCAAGAAAGGATATATGATTGCACCAAGACTTTTTTTTCCATCTATATTGCATCTATTCCCCATGTTATTACTGACAGACTTCTGTCTGGAGTCAGCACCCAGTATTGCATGGATGAGAATCTCTTTAACATACTATAATATCAACCAGTTATGTTCCAAACCTAAGATAACCAACATCTCCATTACTGCTCTTCTATAATCTTATGACTATGTTATGTGTGCCCACTCAAGTGAAGAGCTCCAGGTTACTCTCGATTGCTTCTGTGAAGCACATAAAATACTTGGACCCATTGGGTGAGTCTACACATTCATTAATGCATAGTGGTTACTGCACATTCAATTTAGTACTTGTATAATCAAATAAATATGTAATAACTGGAATTGTTGAGCAGGAGCAGGTAAGCAAATGAAGAGATTCAAGGATACATTGAAGGCCAATCTGAAGAAAAGTGATATTAACATGAATACCTGGGAGGCTCAAGAACCAAATCATTCCCGGTGGCACTGTGATGTATGCCAAGGCGTCAATCATTTTGAGCTAACTCACCATACTATGGAAGCAGGAAGATGAGAGAGACAAAGGGAATGAACTGTGACTTAATGTCAGCAGGAACTATATACCACATCTGCAGTTGAACATGTGGATTTCAGATTGGCCTCTTTAGTCATCTACAGACTTACAGAAGACTATCCTATTAACTAGAAGACAGTCATCCTCATATAGAAGGAGTGCTGATGATGGTTTGGCTCTTTTAATTTTACTAATTAATATTTATATTGCAGTAGCATGTGGATGTCCCACCCATTGTGATACTGGCTATAGGGTTATAAAGTAAATGACAGCCTGTGCCCCCAAAAGCTCATGGTCTAAAAGTTCAGGCTCTATTACTAGCTTTCATCTTGATTCTCAGCACAGCCTTATTATTCCATGCTTTCAAATTGGCTCCTGGCTAGCCTCTGCATGTGTGTTACTGTGCAGTATTTACTGTACAGTTAGTTTACTACCAGTATTTATAGGTAGTAGCTAACTGCACAGTAGACTAATTTACTGCACAGTAAATGTGAGCGTAGGTAGACAGTGATGCTTTGCTGCACAGTAAACTAACCTACTGTGCAGTAAAGCATCTCATGTAGACACACCCACACATACAACCTATGCACTTTTCCAGGTAGATATGGACCACAAAAGTTCCTTCCTGAAGTTCACTGTCCCTATGGATATACTGAATCACTTTTTAGCATGTACAGTAGTAAAGTTTAGATCCTCAGGGATATTTTCAGGCTAAGATAGAAATGGAGAAGGGATTGACTCATCTCAGTCAAATTCTGTCTATTGCAAGGGGTAGGATAGGTCATGTAACTTAGATATCTAAAAC
This sequence comes from Gavialis gangeticus, assembly GCF_001723915.1. Taxonomy (NCBI): domain Eukaryota; kingdom Metazoa; phylum Chordata; order Crocodylia; family Gavialidae; genus Gavialis; species Gavialis gangeticus. The sequence continues at coordinate 35,499,778 of NW_017729028.1, read as the reverse complement.
CTATGTAAGTGGCACTTAAGACATGTTCAAGCAAACTAGGATCTGGGCCTTCATCTCATGGTGTCTTAATTCCCCATCTGTAAAATGGGACTTATAATGCTTGATTTTGTCTTGGTGATCACCAGCTCTTCAAGAAAGAGACTCTCTGGGTATGTCTACACTAATATTTGAGGTTCACTCTTTTTTGCTTCCAAATGGCCCAAGCTATGGGAGCTACCACTCCATATCTGTATCTTAACTTGTTTCCCCTGATGAGGAATGGAAAAGTACTGAAAGAAGTGTATACATGTCGGGTCAGGATGGAGGGGGAAGATCTGGGTGAAGGCCGAGCGGGAATAACACAGCAGCCTTCAGAATAAGCTTATCAGAAAGCAGCTTGAGAAAACTCGCTCAGCTCAGCCAGACACCAAGATGAGTTGCTGTCAGACTGCCAAGAGACTGTTGCGAGGCAGGTTGACCTGTATGTGATTTATCAGTATATAAAGCAGCCTGTTTTTTACTCTTGTTGAGCATCAGCCGCCTCTTGCTGTTCTCCCATGGCCAGGCAAAATAAAGCTCTTCTGTTAGCCAAACAGTGATCCTGTCTGAATTTCTACATCATCTTGGGGGCTCGGCTGGGACGTGTCCTTACACAGACCACCCTGAGTAGGACCCTCGTCTTGGCTCTTCGACTCCATCGCTCCGAGAAGGCTCTCCTTGACTAAGTTCTTTGGCTCTGCGGCTTCAACACTCCGGTCTTTGATTTACCATCCATCTGTTTGGCTCTGGAAAAATCCCTGGCCAGGGTAAGTACCTGCCTGTTTCAGTGTCAGTAAGGCCTAGGCTTGACAATGGGTAGCCTGCCCGGTTTATGTTTCTAAAATATGGGCAGTCAACGCAGTACTTAATTAAATGGAACCGGTATACCGATGGTGACCCCAAATTGCTCTGGCCCTTAGATGGGTTGTGGGATCATCATATCCTCAAACACCTCTGAGACAATTTGGAAAGTAAGCACCCTGTTCAAATGGAAGCCTGGTACCTATGGGAAGACGAGTCCAAAAAGCACCATAAGCACACTCTCATGGCTTCCTATAAGGATAATGAAGAAAAATTGAAGAAGCAAATTGATCACCTTCAAAATCAAGTTAAAGATCTCCAGCGTCAGGGGCCGACCCTGTCTGCCCATTGTTCACCATGTCCAGCTAGGCTTTACCCAGCCTTGCCTCCACCACCAGACAATCCACCCCAAGTCGATTTGTTGGATCACCGGGTCCTGTTTCCACCAGTGCCCGCCGGTCCCATGGCCTCAGGCACTGTTGCATCCACCACATCGGCTTCCCCAGCAACTCCACCAGCCCTTACCCCTGGTCCTTCATCTCCCATTACCACCATCACTTTTGATTCTCCCACGGGGGATCGGTTCGAAATTGATGTCCCCCTGGACCCGCATGACGGGTGGACCATATATTCAGCTTCCCTAGATCAGCAGAACACCCCAGTCAAATTGACCCTAGAACCGAAATAACGCTACCACCGAGGTAGACTGCCAAAGGACCCCTATAAGGAAGACTCGCTGGGGCAGAAAACTTGCACAGTATCTCCTCCGAGAATACCCTGTGCCAGGGGGGCAACCCATGGTGGTTCATGTCCCCTTCTCACCATCAGAAATTGTCTCTTGGTCGACCACCTTCCCTAAACTCCATGATGACCCTACTGGGTTTGCTCAAAAACTCCAAACCCTCTTTGAGGTTTATAAGCTGGCCCACGGTGATATTCAGATGCTCCTCAGTGGTCTTCTTCCTGGAGACCAGAAAGACACCCTCCTTAAAGCGGCCAACTGGCCTCTGCAAGACCCCAGCAAGGACCATCTGCCAAACCTCTATAAACAGGTCCTTGAGGCCGTCCCCAGGGTCTCCCCACAAAAAACAGACTGGTCCAAAATTTCCAACTGCAAGCAAAAGCCAGAAGAACATCCTGCTGACTACTATTCTCACTTGATCCAAGCC
>NW_017729028.1:35487389-35487636 GCF_001723915.1 Gavialis gangeticus | reverse complement strand
TTTTACCTAGGATCTCTGAGCCCCTGTAAAATGCCGTGATCGGGTGGGAAATTAAACCTTTTACCGAAGTTTTGGCTGCTGCCACTCACTTCTGTACTAAAGCCCAACAGCAAAAATCAAAGGCTCAGGACAAACTGATGACTTTGCAAATCAGAGATGTCCAGAGTGGCGCCAGACCACGGTGCCCTGCGGGATCATTTCGCTGGGCCTGACCACCCGATCCCTCTGACATTCCCAATGTTGTCTG
>NW_017729028.1:35476406-35477244 GCF_001723915.1 Gavialis gangeticus | reverse complement strand
CTGCCCAAACCAGCTCCTCTCCAGTCCTTCGAAAGTGAAAATCAGTATTAGGGCAGCTAAGAAAATCCAGTAAAATGCCCCTTTACTTTCTACCTTTTCCGATGATACAATACCTGTTACTGTGGGAGGACAAATTGTTCCTTTTCTCGCTGACACCGGTGCTTCCTTGTCTATGCTTAGCTCTGGTTTTGTTTCTATGGTTCCTGTTTCTGATAAAGTAATCACTGCTGTAGGTATTGGGGATCAACCCATTGACCACCCCGTTACACAGCCACTCTTGTTTACCTTAGTTCCCCTTACTGAGCAACATGCCTTTTTGCTGAGTCCTTGCACCTCTGTAAATCTGTTGGGGCGAGACCTCCTTTGCAAATTGCAGGCAACAGTTCACTGTTCTCCAGATGGGGTTTTCCTCACATTGCCCCAGACTCAAATTCCTGCCTTGATGATGACACTAATGGAACAGGAACCCGAGTCCAATTCTTCCTCATTGCAACAGGAACTATTGGCTCACCTTCCTGAGTCCTTTTGGTCCCATTCCACAACTGATGTGGGACTCCTCAAGGGTGCCATCCCTATTTCTATCAAGGTTAAGTCAGGAGTGTCTCCCCCATTGATCCCACAATACCCGCTATCAGTTGCTATCTCCAGAGGCATTGCTCCAGTAATACAAGGTCTCCTAGAACAGGGTGTCCTTGTACCTACCTGCTCCTGTTGTAATATTCCAATACTTCCGGTCCGAAAGAAGGAGAAGTGTACACCTGAGGGGTTGCCTGTTTATTGTTTTGTTCAAGATTTGCATGCTATTAACAATTTTGTGATTCCCTTGACAGCTGTGGTA
>NW_017729028.1:35473985-35475940 GCF_001723915.1 Gavialis gangeticus | reverse complement strand
CTCAAGGTTATCTCGTTGCAGGTTAAAGCCACAGCACAACCTCAGTCTCTAGATGGTGGCTCGGTTGGCAACCCAGTCCAACTGGGAGATTGGGTCCTAATTAAGGTCCACCAGAGGAAGGACTGCCTGCAGCCTTGGTGGAAGGGGCCTTTTCAGGTCCTGCTAACCACCCCAACTGCTGTGAAGGTTGCCGAGGTTTCTGCTTGGGTTCATACTTTCCACTGCAAGAAGGTAACTGCCCAGATGGAATGGAAGGCTTCTCTCACCAGTAATACCTCCGTGAAGATCCAGAGGGTTCCTGTGAGTGAAGAACAGACAACAAAGTCTCAAAGAGTTTCCTTGTGAGTGAAGGTCAGACAACAAAGTCTCGAAAAATACCCTGCAGGGCTAGCCAAGTTTTACTTGAGGCTACAAACTTTTGTTCTATGTGTTGAATTGCCTTTAGTAACTTAGTATGAATCACACTAAGCCTTGGGAAGTCACAGATAATTACGTAGATTTAGAAACTCCCGGGGGGGTAACACTGTTCTGTATTCTTGTGGTCAGTACTTTATTGGTAGTAGTGTGTTGGAGGCCTAAATTTTAGTCAAGGGTAGTCCCTTGAAGTTCAAAGGGATAGCAGCATCTAGGATACCGCTCGAGTAGGCCCCAAGATGTTGCCTTCTCTTTTACTCTGCTTCATGCCAGGAGTTTTGGTCAGGGCATGGGAAGAGAACAGTATTATGTTCCTAGGGCAGAGCATTGCTAGTGCAGGCAACCTTACGAACTGCTGGGTGTGCATACATGGGCCTACACACCCAGCCAGAGAAATCCCAGTGCTTGGGGTACCAATTCCCCTTGAGGATTGGGAAACAGTACCAATACCAGCTTCATCAGATTTTCCTCCCACTCTAGTAGAACACAGCAGTCGATCCCTGAATGGTGGAAAAAGACTTGAGATAACTGCAAACTGTCTTCTAGACTTGAAGCAGCCCTCTGTTATAGGTCCAATGGGAGTGGTAGGACAGGTGAAGCTGGTTAATCAGTGGGGCACTACCCTAAATGTTGAGTAACCTTTAGTTATCATTCCCATAATACGTCTGGGATCCTGCTGGGAAACATGTCCTTTCAGTTACCAATGGGTCTCTCACTATTCATAGAACCCTGGAGGACACCCATAGTCTGGTAATGAACGGATCCGAATTCTATGTGTTGTTAGGTTCTACTTCTTGTAATCAATCAATATCTCAGCGCAGGTTGGTGGGGAGCCAACGTGTCCCTTCCTATACCTTACAGGTCAATCGGAAGTGCTGAACTGGGAGCACAACCTGTAGTGACCTCAGCACTATAGCCACTCCAGGCTTGTTTTGGCTATGCGGGAATGATGCCCACAAGATTTTGCCATGGCAGTGGGTCGGCACCTGTACTCTGGGGAGAATCATCCTGGAGTTTGATTTACACCCAAGCCTTTCTCAGCATGAGGTGTCTAATCTCCCACCTGGCTTGCCCAGACATACGCGAGCAGTTGAAAACACACTAGTCTGCCGACCCACCGGGTTCCATCAATTTACTAGGGCATTTCTCCCTTGGTTGGGGGTAGCTGAATTAGAAAGAGCTATTGTAAACATTTCAAGAGTTATGGAGAATTTTTTTAATGCCAGCACTGATGCTCTAGGAGCTCTTAATGATGAAGTCACCCAGATAGGGCAGGTGGCTACCGAAAACCGTATGGCTTTGCATTATCTCTTAGCTGCCCAGGATGGGGTCTGTGCTGTTATTAATCACACTTTCTGTACCTGGATCAATCAGTACCAACTGGTGGAAAAAGACCTCCGCACCATAAGAAGGCAGTTGCAGGTGATCCATGTGGTTGCAGAGGAGAAACCCTTCGATTGGTGTGGGTGGCTACCACATGTAGTGGGGTGGTTGAAATCCCTGCTAAAATGGTGTATTCTGAGTTTATTATGCATTTTTGC
>NW_017729028.1:35439233-35468985 GCF_001723915.1 Gavialis gangeticus | reverse complement strand
TGCATTTTTGCTGTTTTCATTATTATCCAAATGATTCTGTGTTGCTTACGCTATTGTCTATCAAAAACTGCTCAGAGTGTTTGTAGGCTCTCTAGGTCCAAGTTACAGATGATGGTCCTCAAGAAGGTGGCCTATGAGTGCGAACGACAAGAAAATGTCAAAGGCCTTATGAATATAGAGGTGTAAGCACAAGCGCTTACAAGGGGGGAATGATAGGGAATGGAAAAGTACTGAAAGAAGTGTATATGTGTTGGGTCAGGATGGAGGGGGAAGATCTGGGTGAAGGCTGAACAGGAATAACACAGCAGCCTTCAGGGTAAGCTTATCAGAAAGCAGCTTGAAAAAACTCACTTGGCTCAGCCAGACACCAAGATGAGTTGCTGTCAGACTACCAAGAGCCTGTTGTGAGGCGGGTTGACCTGTATGTGATTTATCAGTATACAAAGCAGCCTGTTTTTTACTGTCGTTGAGTATCAGCCGTCTCTTACTGTTCTCCCATGGCCATGCAAAATAAAGCGCTTCTGTTAGCCAAACAGTGATCCTGTCTGAATTCCTACATCACCCCCACATTACATTGTGCTCCAGAGGATTTCTTCTAGGAATCAGCCAGTGAATTCCTTTCCTCTTGTGGTGCATTTAGCTCTAATTATGAGCACTAGAAACAGGAAGTGTGGTGCACAGAGGTTGGAACTCATGGATAGAAAGTTAGGGAACTACTACTGAAGGACTTCCTATGTTTGTAGCCCACAGTTCCTGGATGGTAGGGAATGCCTTGAATGTAAACTCAGTTTCAAACCCCAAAGTTCACCAGAGATTTGTAGTCAAGCTAGATCATTTTTAGGCCTTAATCATAGGGCTTTCCAAGCTCCATCAGTAGTATGCATGGCCTTTAATGTGATCTTATGCTTGACCCTATCTGTCAGTGTAGATGCAGTAAAAAAGACTATGTGTAAAGCACCTAGTATAGTGTAGAGCTGATCTTATATTATATTACAGCAATGCTAAAGTTCAATATATATCTAGCTATATATATGTATGTATATTCGGGCTATGCGAAACAGCACCATTTTGTTTTGACTTCCATTTCACCATTTCAAAGAGACAGTGTTTCATTTCATGGTTTGGTTTGGTTTGGTTTTGAAGCACTGTTCCATTTTGGTTCATTGAAACTGTTTTGCTGTTTTGATGCATTTCAACATTTCACCCATAGGCTATAGTGGGGAATCATGAAAATGCCTATAACCTTGTCATTTCTTTCCTGATTCAAATGAAAATTACAAGGATGGTAGCCTCTTCTGAGAGCATGACTTCTGCCAAGTTTCAAGGACATATGTGCAGGGGTTTCTGGGAAACTGCACCTCAAGGTGCTGAGAGCAAAGCTCATATCGCTTGCTGGCAGCAGCAGCCTGCTGTCATCCTGTGCAGGGGCCTGCACCCCTGGGGGAGCCATGGGGCTGTGCTGGACTCCTCCTGGGGGTTCAGGCCCCTGGATCTGTGCATGGGATGACAGGAGGCTGTCACTGCCCCTGGCAGCAATGGCAACCTCCTGTCATCCTGGCCCCAGATCTGGGGTCCCACAACCAGGAGGGCTGTGGGGCTGAGCTCCATGGGACTGGCAGAGTCACTCAGAGTGCAGCCCAGTAGCAGGAGTTGGTGGAGAGCCAGGGCTGTGCTCCAAGAGGCTCCACCAGCCCAACAAAGCTCAGCCTGGCAGCAGGAGGCAGCGGGAGAGCCAGTGGCAGAGCCTCTCTGAACGCAGCCCTGGCTCCGAGTGCAGCCCTGGCCAGTGGCTCTCCGCTGCCTCCCACTGCCAGGCTCAGCTCTGCGAGGCTGCATAGCCTCCAGCTGCCAGGCTGTGCTCACCAGGTCTGCACTTGGAGCCAGGGCTGCACTCCAAGCAGCGCCATCAGCCTCATGGAGCTGAGCCTGGTGGCAGGAGGCAGCGGAGAGCCACTAGCCAGGGCTGTGCTTGGAGTATGCATATCACGATTTGTGTGTGTGTGTGTGTGTGTGTGTGTGTATGCACACACACATATATGTGTGTGTGTTTTGTATATAAATATACATAATGTGATTTGTGGTCACACACTCTGGCATCTTGAACTTCTATAAAACACCATAAATTTTGTATTATACTAAAATTTTCCAGGCCCTGAATTTTCCATTTGTGAACAAAATCAGTATCAGGAAGACCTGGCTACTTTTTTCTTTTAATCTCCTCTGTCAAAATGTAGTTTGTTCATACTTTAATACTTTGCAGGTTCAAAAGGAAGGAAAAATATAGCCTGCCAGGCTATCATTCATGATGTGGACTGCCATGCAATCATTATTTTTCAGAAAAATCTAAATATATTAAAAGAAATAACCAGAGAAACTCTTGAAACTCTGGAAGTAAAGTGTGATCCATCAGATGAGCCATGCCATTTAAGAAACCTCATGCATTAAACATAATGGAAGGGAGTAGTACAGCTTCAGTTCAATATGTGACTTGTGAGCTATCACAGGGTTTCTGACTCAGTATTACTAAGAAATGTTCACTGACTGTCACTGCAAAGGTATGCGAGTGAGATTCTCTAAGGACCAATTAATGGGAATGGAAGAGAATTCTGGTAGATTGGTTGCCAGTGGGGGGAAAGTGAGTGGAGAGTGGTGAAGAATAATATATGTTTGCAATTTACTTATTAGCCCTACAAAAAAGTAACACATGCCAAACAAGATAACAAAAGATCTTAGGAGCATTTGTAAATACCATTTTAATTATTTAAACTGGATGTGAATAGAAAATAATTTCTTCTTTTTTTTTTTTAGGGACACCATTGCTAATCAACTCAACAGGCCTATTTTGTGTCAGAAATCTGTAGCATTCTGCCACAGAGGAAGCTCACTTCTCTCATTTCATAAAGCCTGTAGCCTTTAATCACAGCTGAAATAATGACATTAGTGGCATCTTAACTCTGGAACATTCGTGTTGAGGTTTATTATTTTTCTGTTCCCTGTTTTGTTAATTTGTTTGGTTTTTCACTTATGTATCAGTGTGTTTCATCTGAGGATCTCCAAGCACTCTTCAAAGACCCATTAATTAAGTCTCACTACATTCCATGCAATGCATCGATCCTGCTAGCAAAATTATTCTGGTGTTAGATTGCTTTGGACATGTGTGATGAGAAAGGACCTTGTGGAAAGCAACCATTGTGCAAAACTGGTTGTTTTTGTATATATTTTATTCTTGTTTTCATTTATGTGATTGGTGTTGCACTTCTCAAAGCATTACAACTGGTTTAGCATATGTCTTTGGCTGATGTTCTCTCAATAGCTGAGAAAGAGACTATTACACAAAATGATCTATTTTTATAAAAGAAACAGAAATACTCTGACATAATTATGGTTGAGGAGTTTGAGTGGTTATTTTATAAAGCTCTGCTCCGTCTGTGCTTCAATCAAGCTCCAGCTGTCCAGCTGCTTTCCAAGAGGGAGCTTCACAAAGCAGCTGGTGCTTCATTGTTTTTATAGAAAACTTAATTTTTTTTTACAGGTTTTATGAACAGGTGTTTTTAGCCTGCATTTTGACTGACTGGCCTCAGATTTATGGACATTTGGCAACCCTCCTCTTGGGTGTTCTCTAGGAGTGCTTGCAGATCCCAATGAGTCCACCTTAGCATGTTCTCCTTGTCTGTTTGGACCAGGTACGACTGTGGATTCACTAAACACGTGATAGGACCAAACAGTCTTGACAGTGTTGCTGTTGTTTGTCCTTTGAATTCGAAGATGACCAAGACATTACTGGTTGGTTTGGTTCTGTGAGCACATGACTGGCTGATCAGGCCAATTTTTTACTTTGAACTGTCTGTCACACTGCGCAAGAAATGCCGTTTTCAGTTACTAAATTGCTAAATATCTTGACAGTACTCAGACCCACTCTGAACTCAGCTACTAATAATCAGCTTCACAGTAAAATGTCACTGTCTACATGTGTGGTCCTATTAGAATGGAGAAAACTAATTGTCACTGGTAGGTATTGTAGGGATTGAGTCCCCACTTAACCAGTGCCTTGCCCTCCAGCGACGTCAGGGTGGGACCCCGAGTTAGCACCACCTGTGTGTTGTGGTTGCTGTTCTTGCTCGCCTGCCGACTTGAAGTTCTTCTTCCTGGGAGACAGTTCCCAGCAGGGAGCCTGTAGGATCCCATGCCAGGGTTTCTTTGTGGGGCTCCAACCTCCCCTTTACCCCACCCTTACCACATCCACAGCCAAGATGGAGATCAGTATCCTGAGGTCTCACTTATAGATGATAGCTTGCCATCTGTCAGGTCCTGCTACTGAGGGGCAGAGACCTCCTGGCCATCGGCTCCTTGTAGGCCATCCTTTATCTGCGGACTGTGGTCTCTACACTAGACGTGGCTCAATCTTGAGGTAAAAGGCAACTCAGAAGTAAACATCAACAGAAATCAAGCAGCATCCACTGCTGGACCCCTGGGTCCTGCCTCCCGGGCCTGAAGGCCCCTGGATGGGTGACTTTTGCCTCCCCCTTTAAGCTGTGCCTGGCAGGCTCAGCAGCTTCCCATTGTGCCCCTTATAGTTGTCATGTGGGGTCCTCCTATGGGTCCCTGCCCTTCCTGCCTCAGCACCATCTGACCTGAGGCTGGGGCCATCCAAGTCAGTCCTGCTGGTGCTCCAGATGCTCCCATTGGTGGCCCTGCTCAGCACCCTGCCTTGTGCAGGCCCCAGGCTGCCATAATTTCATGGCCCCATGCCACTGACTGCTCCACCATCTGGCTTGGTCCTGAGCTTCCACCCCTTCCTCAGGGACTTTTCACCAGTGTGGCGGTTTTGCAGCACATGACCTGCTCCCCCTGGCCTCGGTACCATGTGCCTTTTCCTGACCGCACTTGGCAGCATTCCCCAGTCCTCCTCTGGGGCATACCATTGCCTCTTCTTTGCTGAGCTTGTTGGCGCTTCCTGGTCCTCCTCCCAGGGTATCTCCAGGACATACCACTGCCCCTTCTTCTCCATGCTTGGTGGAGTTTCCCAGTCCTCCTCCTGGGGCTTCATCGAGGCATGCCACTGCCTTGGCATGTGGCTTCTCCTGCCCAGCAGTGTCCCGTGGTGCTCCCCCACCACCTCACACTTTCTCCTCCTTGCCACCCCCCGCTCCTCTCCCAGCCACCTTTTCAGGGGCCCACAGCTCTCTTAGGCCTCACCCTCTCTCTCCCCATCGATTTGCAGGCTCAGGCTACTCCAAAAATGGTGCACCTGAGCCTGCCATCCCAGCATCCACCCACAGCTGCCTCTCATCAGTTCTCCTGTGGTGTGATAGGGAGAGTCAGGGGGAGAAGGGAGCTGTCTCTTCCCCTTTCATACTAATTAACTCCACCATAGGATAGTACTGCCAAACACAAGTACTGTCCTACAGTGGAGTTATTTACTCCACCACAATGCATGTGTAGAGGCTGACATAGCTGGCTAGGGCATGAGGGTGCTTCAGTGTGGGGGCTGCCTGACAGCTACTTCCGTACTGAAGCACCTTCATGCACCATCCAGCCCCTCCACAACACATTGAGCTGGGTCAGAGCAGCCCCAGGCTGGGAGGCTGACCTCTGGGACCCCCTGCCAGCTGGGGCTGTGCTGCCCTGGCTCTACTTGCTGGAGTCCCAAGTCCAAGTGTAAACACTGTGCCCAGGAGCAATAAACTCTGGTGTGAACTGCACTGGAGTTTATTCAGTGTTACTCTCATGTGTAGATGTTAATCTCTTTGTCCTCAATTTAGCACTGAAAGCTCCCACACTCCTATGTCAAAATATCATTTTGTTTCTACTTCTACGATTCTTTTGTCTCCTTGACAGTGTCATTATCCTGGCCCTTTAGTAAGCTGTCACAAATCAACAGGTTAGAACATAGCCATCAACCAATTAATAGCTGTGCTGGTGTCCAGCCATTTGCCATAGGCATACTTCAATATGCCAGTAGCACTTTCAGAAAACCATCCCCACTGTCTTCAGTAGGTTTCTTTATGGTTCCACAAGGCTGTTCACTTGGGGGTTGTCAAAAGTCCCAATCCTCAGAAAATTTCTTAAATGCAGAACTAAAGAACCGAGCCCCATTGTCACTAACTTCTCCTGGAATCCCATGCCTTGCAAATATGGCCTTGCAAATATGGTTATCATTGACTTCCCACTAGTTCTGGACAAAGTTCATACTTCTGGATAAAGACAATAATAATCTACAGCTATTAAATAAGTCTTTGAATGCCACATAAATAAATCAATGCCAACCTTTTCATATGCCCTAGATGGAACTGGATGAGGTTGTGGTGGCTCAGCCTGCAGACATGCCTGAAACTTTAAAGAAGTGTAACCCTTTTCTACCATGTCTGCAGTGTTATTATTGATCCAGGGCTAATGAATCCCTTTGTGTGCTTACTTTTTTCATTTGTTCATTCCTAGAAGGACCTCATGGAGCTTTTGCAATATTTTCTTTCAGAGGCTCCTCAGCATCACCAACAGTGCCTTTATAAACTACCCCTTCTACCAGTGACCATTCATGTCTGCAATTCCAAAAATCTGTTACAACTACATTGCAGCCACTGTTATGCTCTGGCCAACCTTTAACTATCATTTCTTTCAAGAGTCCCAACAACTGTACCTTGTCATGCATCCATAGATGCATCTCAAGCAGGTCCAAAAAGGTGATCCTCCCCCTCTATGCAGCACTGGTTAGGCCGCAGTTGGAGTACTGCATCCAGTTCTGGGCGCTGCACTTCAAGAGGCATGTGGACAGCATGGAGAGGGTCCAGAGGAGGGCCACTCACATGATCAGGGGACTGCAGGGCATGCCCTATGAGGAGAGACTATGGGACCTGAGCCTGTTCAGCCTCCACAAGAGAAGGCTGAGGGGGGATCTTGTGGCCTGTTACAAACTGGTCAGGGGGGATCAGAAGGCATTGGGGGAGTCCCTGTTCCCCCGAGCACAGCCAGGAGTGACCAGGAACAACGGTCACAAGCTGGCAGAGGGTAGGTTTAGGTTAGACGTCAGAAGGCGCTATTTCACGGTCAGGGCGGCTAGGGTCTGGAACCAACTTCCAAGGGAGGTGGTGCAGGCTCCTACCCTGGGGGTTTTTAAGAGGAGGTTAGATGAACATCTTGCTGGGGTCGTTGGACCCCAGTACTCTTTCCTGCCATGGCAGGGGGTCGGACTAGATGATCTTCTCAGGTCCCTTCCGACCCTAGAAACTATGAAACTATGAAACTAAATGGCCTTTCTCTGTTTCTGTTTTTATTTCCTGCAGTTTCCTATCTGCTATAGGGAGTGACTAGTTAATTAAGTCTATATAGGTTTGCATTCCTGTCTCAAAGGTCTTTTCTGGTTCCATAGGCAGATGTACAGATCTAAACGGTGCACCTTCAGTAAACATAGATATACCTAGCATGTTGCTCACTACCAAATCATTATTTTGCAACTTAAACTTAATTCTTTGAATCCTCAAAGTACAGTAAAGTAACAGCTTGTTCACCAATATTATTAGGGGGTGGTTGTCTGTTTCCACATAATTGTCTGGCCATAGATATATTGTTGAAATCTCTCACAGGCAAACAATACACCCAGCAACTCTTTCTTAATCTCTGCATATATGGCTTCCACCTCAGTCACTGATTTGGAAGCATATGCCACTGATTGCCAATCCTCATTATATTTCAGGAAAATCACTGTGCCAACCCCTAACTGTGATGCATCTGGCAACATTTTTATTTGGTGTTCAGGTGGATAAAATTTTAATACAGGTTCTTGCATCAGCTGTTGGTTCAATGCAAGCCATGTTTCCTCCTGTTTTGCATGCTGGCACCATTCATTCTTATTTCTGAGGAGTGTTCTCAGTGGTGTTGCCTTTCCTAACAAATTATGGAGGAATTTGCCCAGGAAATTTACCATGCCATTTCACCTCTTTTTTTTGACTGGGGACTTAGCATCATTTCAATTGCATTAATTTTTACCTTGTCAGGCTCCACTCCCTCAACAGAGATGATATCCCTAATAAAAGTCAGTTCAGTAATAAAAGACACTCAGCATATACTTCGCTCTGTTCAATTTCAAAATTCCAGATGTAGTAGCCTGCAAAACTTTTCAAAGCCTGTAAGCATGTTATTTGGTGGAGCCCCAAATGATAATATCATCCTAATCCCTGTTAGACCTGGTTATAATGTTGGCCTTTACAATATGCTGTGGGAATAAGTTCCACATGTTAATTGTGTCTATAAAAATATTTATCTTTTTAAAAAAAAATAAAACCCTGCTGTCTGATAAATTCATCAGGTTACTCTTCATTCTTGTATTACAAAACATAAAACTAAATCATATTTCACCTTTACATTGGTAAGTCTTTTTTCTTCAGGAAACCGTCACAATTGAGGATGATTGTCTTCCACAGTTGACTTATATGTGTGTCCAAAGATGGCTGATGAGGCCTATCCAGGATTGACAGACTGTTGCAGCTAAGACATGTGTTTCCATGTGGGGTGAGTGGTGCTGGATTCTTGATTTACTCCACAACACACTGTTTCTGCTGCTCCTGCTTCTCCATCTCCTGTGGTTGTTGTAAGGTTTCAAAGTACTGATATGCCTGTAGCAGACTCTTCCTCCATTTGGGGTAGTCCTGAGCAATAGTTTCCCATGAGTTGACATTGATGTTGCATTTTATTAAGTTGGCCTTGAAGACATCCATGAAGCACTTGCTCTGCCCTCAAGTGTATGCCTTGTCTGAGCTGGAAGAATAAAACTTGCTTCGCAAGTCTGAAGTTGGACATCCAGATGGCATGGCTGGCCCAACAAAGCTGATGTTGGTTGATCACTACCTCAGTACTTGTGATGTTCACTTGCAGGAGGATGCTAACATTGGTGTGTCTGTCTTCCTACAGGATTTGAAGGATGTTCCACAGGCATCATTGGTGATACTTCTCCAACAACTTAGGTGTCACCTGTACATTGTTCATACCTTAGATGCATACAGCAAGGTGGGGATCATGACTGCTTGATAAACCATGAGCTTGATTTCAGATCTGATGTCACAATCTTCCAAAACCCTTTTCTTCAGGCATCCAACGGTCACATTTGCACCTTCGAGGCAATGTTGCATTTCTTCGTCAGTGTTGACCTTCTCCAAGAGATGGCTTCTGAGGTGTGGGAAATACTCAAAGTTCTCCAGAGTCTCACCATGAATCTGGATTACCAGAGCTGGAGACTGTTCATTAGGAGCTTGTTCATGGAGAACTTTAGTTTTCTGAATGTTAAGTACCACTTTCTTGTATGCCTCAGTAAAGATGTCAATGGTTGCCTGGAGGTCTGCTTCCAAGTGAACACACACTACAGCATCATCAGCTCAATGACTGAGGTCAGGGTGGTCTTGTTTTGGCTTAGAGTTGGCTTAAGTTAAACAGCTTACCATCCATTTGGTAATTTAGCTCCACTGTGGCTGGACTCTTGTTGGTGGTCGGATGTTGCATCACAACAAGGAATATTGAGAAGAGTGTTGGAGTGATGATGCAACCTTGCTTAACTCCCATTTTAACTTCAAAGGGATCTGTGATAGATCCATTACTGAGAACCACCACTCACATACAGTCATGGAGCAGGCAAAGAATGATGACTGTGGTGGGCATCCATACTTCAGAAGGATCCTCCACAACATTTCATGGAAAACACTTGTGTGTGATTTCTTTTATCATCAGCTACACATCAGCTTCCATGTGACTCTTGACAGAAAAAGACCTTGAACCAATGGCAAGGAGACCAAGACAACTGGGGATCTCATTTTGCTGTAGCCTTCATCCGTCTTCTCAGACACAGAGATTCTAACATCTTCTTCCTGCACTTCTGTTGAGAATTTGTAGACCATGGCTGGGACCTGGGCAGGCTTATCACAGTAGTGACCTGTACTCGCTATGTCACAACACTGTCAAAGGCTTTATGTGGCTTTTCAGGAGGGATAGCATTGTCATCTGGTATCCTCACCAACATCAGTGAACTACATTATATCCAAGAATTGGAATCATAAAATCATATAAAACTAGGGTTGGAAGGGACCTCAGGAGGTCATGTAGTCAAACCTCCTGCTCAGAGCAGGATTATCCCCAACTAGATCATCCCAGCCAAGGCTTTGTCTAACCAGGTCTTAAAACCTCCAAGGATGGAGTTTCCATCACCTCTCTGGTTCCAGTTCTTTGCTACCCTCCTTGTGAGAACATTTTTCCTAATATATAACTTAAACTTCCCCTACTGCAATGTGAGCCCGTTGCACCTTGTTCTGTCATCTGCCACCACTGAGAACAGTCCAGCTCCATCCTCTTTGCAACCCCCTTCAGGTAGTTGAAGGCTGGTATTAAATCCCCCTTGGTCTTCTGTTCTCCAGACTAAATAAATCCAGTTCCCTCTGCCTCTACTCATAAGTCATGTACCCCAGCCCCCTCACCATTTTTGGTGCCCTCCACTGCTAGACTCTCTCCAGTTTGTCTACACCCTCTTCTGTAGTGTGGAGGGCGGGGGGCAAAACTGGACACAGTTCTCCAGATGTGGCCTTACCAGTGTCAAATAGGGGGGAATAATCACTTCTTTCAATGTGCTGGCAACACTTCTACTAATACAGCCCAGTATGCCAGATGTAGCCTCGCTAGTGCAGAATAGAGGGGAATAATCATTTCCCTCAGTCTTCTGGCTTACCAATGCAGCCCAGTATAATGTTAGCCTTCTTGGCAACAAGGGCACACTGTTGGCTCATCTTCAGCTTATTGTCCACTGTCACCCCCAGGTCTGTTTCTGCAGAACAGCTGCTTAGCCAGTCAGCTCCAGCTTGTACCAGTGCATGTTCAACCCTCCTACTGAACCACATCCTAAACACTAAACCATCTTTCCTACTTTCAACCTCATTAAACCTGAAAAAATCCAGTGTGATGCAGTGATTAGTCAACCCTCAGATACCCATTAGACAGTAAGAGGTATCCATGAGTACTGCCAGTTACAAGAATACATTTTTAGGCTTTTGGATGGCTTTACAAAAATAAAATCCCATTAAGGGCAACTTGCCCAAGCAGACCAATCAAAGCAAAACAGATTAGGTTCAGATTTGTTTGATGACAAATGAGTTGCCAATCATCTGCTGGACATAAGCTTTGACAGGGACAGTGAAGTGCCAGTCAGTTTAGAAAAGGTTCCAAATCTACAGAGCTAGAAGCTTGTGGACTTGAAGGCAGTTACACTGATTTCAACCCCAAGTAAGTGTCTGGACTTTGGTGAAAGTCAGTTATAAATTCACACTATGAAGCAGCAAATTTCAATGGGATTTGAAACTCTAACTCTATCTTCCATTGAGGTAAAGCCACTGCAGCAGGTTAGCATACCTTGGCCCTGGGATGAATGAGTGAGTGCATGTGAGCCATTATCATAGAGTAGATGACACACACATCAACTTGTTGAAAAATATTTTAGAATGTGGCTTTTGGCACTGGTTTCAGCTAAAAGTCTGATCCTTCAAGTAAAAATTGACAGGATAAACAAAGATGTCAGTCGGTGGGAAACTGGGAAGGTTTCTTATCATGGGAGATTTGGCCCAAAAGACATTTGAAGCTTTGCTGACAGTTCTGAAATGAATAGTCCAGTATGAAAAATATGAATGCATGAGTTTCAATAGCAGCAGCTGAATCCTAAAAACAACAGAAAAATGGACAGCAAAGTAGTTAACTAGTAAAATATAAGAGTTGTCGCCTTACTTTTTGTTGTTATATTAATGCACTTAGTCCTACAATCCTCTGTAGGTCCTGTTGGAACAAAAAAAGATGTTTACAATGTTACATATTCCATAAAACATGTTCGCTACTCAGCAATCTGTTTGCTTCTCTTAAAAATGTATTTTCCTGACAAACAATCATTAAACCTCACAGCCACCGAGCTCAGATAAATGAAACTAGCGCAGATATTACCATTTGGTTGACACATTTGTTTTGACATTGTAAAAGAGCTTTCCAGATTTTTTGTATAAAACTCTGCCTTTTTTTCCTCAGAAACAATAATGTGTTCCTGAAAATGCTGCAAAAGATCAAAAGCTGTTCAGATCATATTTACAGTACTAAAAGCACAATGAATGCCCCTGTAAATGACATGTAAATTACCGAACGATGATTCAACTTCAGTCAGCTTTGCAGATGAATTGAAGGACCTTAATTCCACTTTAGCTTAGAAATCTGATTATTCTACAGCTTGTAAGAAATCAGCTTTAATCCTCTTTTAAATGTCATTCAACAGGTTCCTTCTGCACAAAAGATGTAAATGAATTTTCCCTTACAATATCTTTTCAGATTCATTTTTCTTCCACAGGACATTCTTAGAAATAATTTAAGTCTGGGCTATCAAAACTACATTCTTTGTTACATGTGTTAAAGAGTAGTCAGGATGATTTGGATCTTACTTACACCAGTTGTTAACCAATCTAACCCTTTGGACTTGATCTTTGCTTTTGCCAGTTGAAACTGGATCAGAATTAGGCCCACTTGTAACATCTGCAGGGCACATCTACACATTCATTAAGGCACCATAATTATGGCACATTAAGTTTAGTTGTAGTATTAATGCACTTAGTCCTACACATTATTAGGATTTAGCTTAGTCCTATAGCACATTATAGCTTAATGCGCTATAATTGGCGATACTGCCCAGTAGCACCGGTGCACGGTTTTTAGATGAAACAAATGCGCAATAAACTAATTCTACTGCATTAGCCCAGCTTTTGCCGTGATGCACTAATACGTAGTAGAATTAATCTGCTGAGCTTCTAGCGCCTCATGTAGATGCACCTGCAACTGAGCTTATGTTCAGAGAAGCAAAGGAATAATCTATTCGGAAGCAGTCTTCCTTCTCAGTACTTCTCCAGCTTTAGATGTCTCCTGTATGTTGTCTATGTCTCCAGTCCAAATGCCAGATCAGATGACCCTTGAGGTCCCTTCCAACTCTATGATTCTGTTGGTGGAAGTTAATTTGATCCTCGTGTACAGGTGAAATATAACATATATAACCACCTTTCTGATTACCTTTTGTTTCCCCATCTGTTAAACTGTATTCACATGTTTACACCCATCTTAGCTTGAGAGATCTTTGGATCAGGGCTTTTTATGGGTGTACAGTGAGTCCCAGGGACTGTCCTAACAGAAATAGATACTAATAAAGACTCTAGACTTTATTCCCAGAGAATCTCAAGTGCTAAAAAAACCTGCAGAAATACTGGACCAGATAATCTGCTCATATAAAATCAACATAGCCCCATGTAGAACCACATTAATTGACATAAACTGAAGGTCTCAGCTAGTGGTGAGATATAGATATGATTTGATATCATTGGCCAAGTTATCTACTCCTGAAAACAGGGGCAATGCCACACACTTCAGTAGGATGTTGTGTACTTGCGCCCTCAGAGAAAATTGCCTGTTGATACTCTGCAAAATTCAAATAATGGATTTCAAATGATGCAGACTCCCAAAGAGGTCACCTGCTAGGGAGCTATTGCTTCTGGAACAGCAAAACAAGGATGAAAGTCATATATGAAGCCAAATGTATTCTGGCCTCCTCATTCTCCCTTTTGTTCCAAGCCCCTTTTTTTGAATTCAGTCTTTATGACAATACCTGCAATATATTTTCCCACATCTTAGTGTGGTTGATGGGTTGTTGTTGTTTTTTTTAAATGCATATCTGGAGTAGAGGACTTATCCTATGGATAGTCCTGCAATTACCTTAATATTGCTTGTACATAAGCTTTTGGGGAAACCGAACCTATGCTTTTCAGCATTAGCTTCCAAGACTTTAGTTAAAGAAGGATATCCATTAGCTGGTAGCAGTAGGAGTTTCTTATCCTTTCTTTCCTTATCCTTTCAACAAACTTAGGTCCTGATTTAGCTTAAGGGCATGTTTCAAACATGCATTTAAATACTTTCATTGCTGAATCAAAGTTTTAATTCATGTGTTCCAATTGCTTCTTGTGACAATAGATAGAATACTGTAATTATTAGCATTGCAGTACACCTGGAGATCGGATGCTCAGGGCTTCCATCCTACTGACTGCTATACCAGCATAAACAGATAGTAACTTCCCCTGGTCCAAGGAACATGGTGTGTAAGGAAACAGTCAGACAAAGAAGTAGACGAAAACAATTTGATTATACAAGCAAAAAACGGAGAAATCAGTCATAACATCAACATGCAACTATCCCAAGGTCAAACAGGAAATCAATGGCAGCAGCAAGACCTGAGCTTAGGTGTCCTGAGAACAGTCCAGATACTTTCCACCAAGAACATCTTCCCTTGTCTCACCATATGCAATGTGCAGCATGTATATGTAACTTATTTCATCACATATCATGGGGCCTTGACAATTCTCAGTGTGTTCCCTATGGTCTATCCAGCGTAAACTTTAGCAAGTTTGTAACATGATTCTAAATGCCTTTGAAAACATTAAAGAGCTTGTCTGTTAAGGATGTGTTAAGGTCACAACATTGAGAGCTGATGCTGAAGGATATACACTATCCTGGGTGACTGAGAATAAGCAGCAGAGGACTGCTTGTGACTGCACAAAACACGTCTTCTTTAATTCCATTTGCATCTCTTACCATGGCTGATAAAATGCAGGATTATGAATTGTGGTGAAAATAACCACCAGCCTTGTTGGATAAATACAGCAAATCAGATATAAAGAGGTTGTGTTGCATTATGTGACTGTGTAATGTTACAGAAAATACCAACACAATGTTAGGTTTTGCAAATTTCAGGAAAAGTCATAAAATTTAAAAATGATCATGTACAAAATCCTATAAACCAAACCCATCCTTGGCCTGATGCTTTCAGTTTGATATGATGTGACCCGAATTTCTGCCCTAATGTAACTGTCTTATCTAGTGCTCATCCAAGCAGTCCCATGGGCAAGTGGGTATATGCTTTGACTATGAGAAACACTTTTCTGCTTTTTAGAGGGGGGAAAAAAGCACAACAGAGCAAAACAGTTTAATGGGAAATAAGACCCTTTATGTGAGGTGCAAAGTGATAGCCACGCATCCTCATACAAATGACTGGGTTAACGTGCTCAAAGAGGAAGACACCCCCGTCCAAACTATCAGGAGATGTTCTATAAACTAAACAAACCCAAACAGAGTGATCGCCAAAGGTAAAAAAGTGCATCAGAAGTAAAAGAAAGATTCCTCGTGAGGGGAACTGTGCGGTACATAAAGGCCTTCATCCACTTGTGATGGTATGTCATGAATTGTGTCAGGGATGAATCACTAAATAGAAAATTGTGGCGCGCATTTGAGTAGCCTGTTTGTACCATGGAGAATTATAGATTATTATTCTGGGAAAGTGGGAAAAGAAAACAGCAGAAAGAAACAACCCTTCCTACGTTTTGTAGGATGGACCGAAAACCTTATAATATGGGGAGTGCTGCTGTTTTTTAGAAGACTCGCAGCAGAGATCTTATTAGGAGCATGATCCAACTGCCATCCAAGTCAATAGGGACAGCACAGAGCTAAGCTGCAGAGATGACAAGCGCTCCTATGTCTAAAATGTAGCGGCTCAACTCTGAAAGCAGAATCCATGCACCTGAGCAAGGCATCTAAGCTTCTTATACTTTAAAAAAGGAAATGTAAGACATGTAAGACTGGTATTTGCAATGTTCACCATGCTGACCTGGAGGCCTACCTCTTTCCAAGGCTTAGGTATCAATTCAGGAACTTCCCTGAAGTCCTGAGTTAGGCTTCTGCATGATGGCTAGACTCACAAAATGCAATTACTGTCAGACTGTGGCACCCAAACACCACTGGTTAGAACAGGCACCCACCCTTGGGTCTGTGTTCTTCAGCCTCAGGGTAGGGCAGTGTCCTAGGATGGGATAAGACGGGGAGGGGGAGACCTAGGATTTTGTCCATGTTGCAAGGACAAAAATAGGAATATCACTTGAGGCGAGAACCATAAACTTGAGAGGTCTCAAGCACAAATCTCTTGTTTTCTAAGTGCCCTAGTGACCAAGACATAGGTATAGCTGGGGTGGGAGGGGGGGCACTCTCCACCATCCTCCTGAAGATGAGGCAGTTGTTGGAAGTGAATGTAAGAATCATGGCACTAGATTGACTTGTGTCATTGAATTAAAGTGGCTGTGTATGCCAAACACAACCCTGACAGTCAACATTAGGAGTTTTCTAATTGGGTCCCTGTGGGGATGCCGTTTGTGAAGCCAAAATAGCCTTAGGTGTAACATAGGTGCCTGATGCTTGTGCACAATAGCCAAACTTTAGGTACCTAAAGTGGTTAGGCAACTAAGCAGGTGAGACAGGGGATTCTCTGAAATGTTGTCTTAGACTTGGGCCCTTAAATACAGTCTAAGGTCTAGCGGGAAGGATGAATATCACCCTGATGCCCTTTCCACTGAAGTCACTGAGTTTAAATCAGGCTCCAAATAAGAATCGAACCCATGCAAACTCTTTCCCACCTATCAGATAATTAATCTTGTACTTCTATGTGTGAGATAGCCCAGGTCTCTTCAGTGAAGCCTCAAAGAGCAAGTGAGATCCTGTCCATGCTGGCACTTCCATGGCTTGGAAGACATCTTAGATCCTGTATAATCAGGAACTATATCCCAGAATGAATGCAATTATATAAGTAGATGAAGGGTTAGGTATCTCTAAACATAATTACAGTAGAACTACATTAATCTGTCACTGGGACAAATTCCACCCACTGCTTTGTAACCCCTCAGAGCCTCAGATGCAGTAAAACCAGTGTGGTCTCATTGTCCTGAGGGTATGTATGTCTCTTGTGTGTTTTACAGTGTACCTAGGTTTGTTTGAAATCCTGGTGGAGCCCCCTGTGTCCACCCAGTCAAGCTTCTCAGGGAACTCTCCCAGCATGTTCACAGAGATGGTCCTTTGAAGGAGGGAGTGATGTCTGAATGGCAGGGAGGTCTATGGATCAGTCAGTGTACAGTAGCTTCATTGCAGTTCTGTGTCTGCATTTGGTGAAGTTCCCTCCCGCTACAAACCTCCAAGTCACAATAAACCCATGCAGGTCAATGCAGTCATGTCAGAACACTTGTCACTAGATACCTGGAAATCATACAGGTCCCAAGACAAGACCATTTACATGTCTGCACTACCAGGATGACCAACACTCCAGAGTTTTGCAGGGTACAGTCTTTGTGCGAATGGCCTTAGTGCCATGTAGGGTCCAACAGATCCACCAACCTGGAGGTGAGGTCTAATAACTCATTCTTTTGGGAGAGGCCCCTCCCAATGAAGCAGCTGAGGAGAAATTAAGGTAGGAGCTGACATGCCCCCTTACTTTGTCCCCTAAGGTTTTATTATAAGGGGATTGGCACAGCCAAGCATAAGCATTTGTAGATCAGTGCTGGCACCTTAGTTTGCACCTGAAGATGAACAGGAAGCCAGTGAGGTCTAGATAAAATGGAGCTCAGCTGAAAAGAGTAATAAATATGTAGTAATGCAGATCTAGCAGGGAAGCAATATAACCATGTGGAAATGTGTAAGAAATGAATTCACACATGAACAGGGCTTCAGCATTGCCACTCATTCAAACATAGTTTTAAATATTTGTTATTCATTATTATTGCCAGTTCAAAGGGAATAAGTCCCACCCATCTGTTCCTGCTCTGTGGACACTTACCCCAGAAATGAGATGTGAGGTCACCCAGATGAAGCACCATCCTCCATACCTGGCTTTCCAGCAGCTTGCGGGCACCCCCAGAACCTCATTACCCCTTCATTTCTGAGGCTGATGAGGGGCTTACGTAGTGAGAAGTGGGATGAGCATCTGCAGATGTGATGTACATGCATCCTTGATACCATTATGTGAGAATTAGATCATTCCTCTGGGATATGAAAGGCCCAGGGTCAAACCCTTCCTGTGCCTAATTTACTGGAGGTATTTTAATCCAGAGCTGCAAACCCTCAAGACTGTACCCTAATTGCAGGGCTACAGGGTATTTTGGGGTGTCAGCAATTGAACCCAATAAAATAAATACTAATTGGCAGGGGCTGAAATCTGACTCTTACCTCAGATGGATGATCTAACCACTAGTCTATGGCATAATCTTGCTTTTTCTTTCTGGCTTCGTGACTATTTTGCCATGAATTGACAATGGATAAAATGCATAAAAAATACTGGGAGCAGGGTCCAGAGCCCAGGGAAGCACCCTCCTCACTGAAGAACAGATTCACATCCACTCTTGCATGTTGCATGTTTTTATTCTGGCCTTATACCTTTTTGGCACATAGCTTTCCAATGGGCAGCTTCTGGAGGGCCCCTGGTCCTACCCAGCCTACAGCTATGTTGTTAGGACAGTGAGAAGCATGAGATGTAGGTCCAAACCCCTCTGTCTGGGGAAGACATTGACCCTGGGTCTCCCATATCCTGATCGATAACCCTAACTATAAAGCTAAAATGTGGGTGACCCTTCTCCTTTAAATATCTCCCTCAAAATGAACTGGGTCCTTATATGATATAGCCAAAGGAAGGTTTCCTATTGGAATAACAGGAGAGGCCAACTTTCTTTCCCATTGGATTGTGATCAGTGAAGGATCCTTATTGTTAAAACAGTAGAGCCACCAATGCTGGGTGGATTAGAACTGGTCCCTAAGGATGAAGCAAGCTGTCCAGTGACGTAACAGGAGAACTATGTGCCCCCATCAGGGATATGGATCATAGAGGCATATGAAGTTACATGCATCATTTTTGCGCTGGTCATGAATAGGATCTGTTTCTCAATGCTTGCTTATACCACTTCTCTGCTGAGCCCTCAACCCTTGCTGATAATCAAGCCCCTGCTCCAGGCACACCCCAGCCCACCAACTAGACAGAGTAAATATCCTGAAAGCATATTCCAGCTTTGCTCCTCAGCCCCCAGGAGAACCCAAAAGGGGTGCTGGGATCTGTATTCAGGATCCTTCTACTATACCAGGGTTGGTCACAGTGATGAGCCAGTGGGAGTGGTCTGGCCTGATTTTTATCCATGGTCCTAGGCTCAGCAGGGAGGCAGGCCCTCCTGTGCTTAATAAGCAATATATGAGCTAGTCTGGCCCTAGGTGTTGTTGCAACCAGTGTTGAATGTGTGTTACAATCTCCCTTTTGCACCAAGACACAAAGGGTATGAGTTGCCCTAGAGCATTACCTTGTGTTGTAACAGCTTACTGTCTCGGAGTTCCCCAGTCCAGTCCCCAGCATGGTGGCTAAGAAGGCAGCTGTCACTGTGTCACTGGAGGTATTATTATAGCACCAAATCATGCTCCATTAAGGTCAGTGGCAGATCTCCCAGAGATGGTGGTCAAGATGACAGTAATTCCAGATGACATGCTGAAAACGCTCATCTACGGATCATTCTGCTGTTAAGTCCTGGATACCAGCAAGACAATCAGATGTCACCAGATATAGTTCTTGCCTTCTCCACCTCTAGTGCTTTTAAGGATACAGGACCATATGCATGGGGAGGAGAGGAATTTAAAAAGTCACCTAAAGGGATTTTTTATAGGATGAAACATATTTTGGTCAATGAACAGGAATGGAACACTGTTCTAAAAAACAGTAAGCCTCTCTAGCTGGGAACCGCAGTAGGCTGACATCCATCATGAGATAAGCACAAAGGAATAAAAAATATGTGCACTCCTCCTACCTCCCTTGTTTCAACCAGTTCAGCAAGATAGTCCAGCATACCGCTTGCATTTAAACATAAATATCCTGACTTTTCTGGATTTACAAAAGGTGGAGTTTGTAGCTGGTTGTACCAGAGGTCTCTCTGGGCTATGCCAATAGAACTCTAATATACTTTTCATCACTGCTTTATCAGGCAAAAATGCACTTGACAGATGAGGAAACTGAGGCAGCAAAAGGATCCGAGACTCATCCAGCAGAGATACACATGTGAAATTATATGGAGAGGTCATATGAATACATTGAAGCATATATATGCTATATATAATGTATATGTACTTGTGTGGATGTATACTTTGTTTGTATATGGGTATGTATCTCCAGGTTCCCAATACAGTGCCTGAAATGAGCTCCCTTCTACTACACCTTCATCATCATCATCATCTATAAGCACCAGACTGCAACAGGGAAAGCAGACTCCCATTCAAGCTCTTTGTTTTACCTTAAAAGGCCCTTTGATATTTGTTATACCATCAGACAGCAACCAGCTCAATTTTTTTAACCTCCTCCCCCTGGACACATGGGATATTAATATTATCCCTGTAACAAGCTGCCGAAGAAATAAAGCAACTAGGTAAATACTGCAAATGAGATTAAAACTCCTTGCTTTCTGATGTAACCCTGTGACACAGAGTTTCCAGCGAATTAAACCAAATGTACAAGTATTTAATGACTAATCCTTTTAAGTATTTTAATGCCCAAATGAAGATTTCTTGGGGGGAGAGGGAACGCATATGTGGTTTCCGTTAGAGCCTGCCTGCAGGCGGAGGATTGAACAGATTGGCTTTTTTTTAATTAATTAATATTTCACTCCTTTTGTTTTTTGGCGGGCAGACACCACGTGGCTGCCTGGTTCTGAATGGACAGCTCCTTTCAGCCAGGCTAGAGTAGACAAGGGCCTCCACCGCAAGTCACCCAGGCCTGCTGCTTCAGAAATCAACCTGCTGATCTTTCAGGAGGGGAAGGGGACGGGGGCTGATTTGGGGGATTAGTCCAAATAGCAGCTTGCTCTTGCTACAAGAAAGAAGAGGGAAGCCAGACAGGCTTTCTTCCTCCCTTGGGTTACTACAAACAACTAGCCTAGCTCAGGGGCTCTTTGAAGACAATAAAGTAAAGTAACTTTTAGTTTTAGAAACCCGTCCTGCATGGCAGCATGTATTAAGCTGATGATAGGATACTATATATATGGCTTTTTATTTTCTAGATCTTCCTAACTATAGGGAATAATATCTCAGTGCTCCATTAATAGCAAGGTCAGTGGCTGGCACAGCATAAAATCAATGTTCATAGCTATAAACAAAAATCAATCTTGTATTTAAACTAATATTTAAGGGTTAGGTTTGGTTTCAGATTTCATGTCAGGGTTAGGGTGATGCATACAAATGGTGCTTCTGTTTCCAAGAGAAAGAAATATATCCTCTTCATGTGCATGGGAAGTGTCCAATAGCATCAGCGCGAACTGCACTCTACCCACATGCATAGATACAAAGACATTATAGACTTGAATACATACTGAAAGGTTGTATGTCTCAGTACATATGGGATACACTCCCCATTGCTGTTGCTAGGAATTACAAGTGCACAAAAAAAGATGATCTATTTCTCTAGTTCAAAATATAGCAATGGATTCCCCTTCCATGCTAAAGGAATTGGATCCATTAATGACAATAAACCTATGTAGATTTACTTCAGCTGAAGAAGCACTGGAGAAAAACCTGAGTTTGCACACATAAACTGGATTTCAAGCCAAATGTATCAATCCATCTGTCAATCTACCTATCCACTGTATATGTGCAGGGTTTATAGAAATGCCATTGTGTATGGTGTTTGGAGTTTTGTTGTATGTGGTATTTGGAATATGCAGAAATGCATCTACTTCTAGTGCATTGGTCTTCTAATGTATTTGTGGCATCCAGTAACACAGATGGTAAGCGTGTGTATATGTAAATATGTATAAATAGTTATGTATATACACTACTATAATACATAACTGTAACCATAAGTATATACGTAGTATGTGTATACATGTGTATTTGTATTTTTAGGTCTACACTATATGCATGTTATACATAGTGTATATAGAGATATTATTTACACAAGATATCGAACATAGATAATAGGTATATACACACAAAATATACATCCACACAAGTACACATACATTATATATAGTGTATATATGTTTGTGTGCATGTATATAATATCTGCATATAATTTCACATGTATAGGTACAAAAATAGGAGCATATGCACAAGTAAATATACAATAAAATAATATAATTGTCATTAGTTATCTGTTAATAAGATATTACCGACATTGGCAGCATAGAAGTTGCTGTATGGTGTTCAAACCACTTCCCTGTACTCCTAAAGAAATAATGTTAAGCACATGCTTAAGTTGCTTGATGACTAGCATCAGAAACTTAGAAATGCAAGCCCATGAGCACTGAACTGCTAAAATCATTTGGTTTCCATTTCAATCGTTTAATCTTGTAATTTAGAACTATTGACAGCATTTCACTCTTCTGGCCTGGAATAATCATCTTGAAATCTCTAGACTCTACAGATGGATAAATATTACCTCTGAAAAACAGAATGGGATTAGAAAAAATATTGATAATGTCATCCATATACATATATGTGTGCTATATATATAGTTATATGGTTATATTATTTGCTGGCATTATATATTGCTGTGTGGTTATATCATTTGTTGATAGGCAGAAATTGAAAGAGACAAATAGAGAAAGGCAGAAAGGAATAGGAGCATTGTTTTCAGAGTTCTTAAAAATGTAGTAAGTGCCTTTCAGCTTTTAGATGAAGGAAAGAACATGTTTTAAGTGGATATTTTTTAAATCCTTTCTCTGGTGTGAGATCATTGTCTGCTTCTTTCTTGCTTTAGACACACAATACAAACTCAAATAATTGTTTAAGGCCTATTCCCCAGCCCACTGAAGTCAGTGGAAAGAATCCCATTGACTTAAACTGCCCCTTGGATCAGGCCCTTCATGCGAGAGAGCAGCAGCATTCTGGTCTCTGACCCCTCCATCTTTGCTGAAGTGAGCAGTCCCAGGGAGGTCAGCGAGACAACTGGCTTATGTTCGGATTACTGGCATGAGTAGAAGTGGCAGAATGGAGCTCATAGTTAGCTCTATCAGCAAGTTCATTATGAATCCCTGCTAGCCATTGTCAGGAGGTTATGAATAGCCCCTCCTCCCCCCAAGAACATCCTTCCAAAATCAAACCTTGCAGGCAGGGTCTTCTTGATAGAAACAATTTCCCCCCTCCTTTGCCAAATGAATTTTAATGGTCCTTTTTCTAAATTATAAAAATAAAACCCACTTGATTTTATGCATGAGCCATTATGATCAATAGGGAAATTAAAATATGTTTTTAAAACATAAATACATATTCCCCCGGTGGACTCATGTGTCTCTGAAGTGGCTGCCTTCAGTTTGGGGGGATTCATCACATGCATTTTAATAGCAAATGCCTGAAAACTGAACCAATAACAAAATTTAGAACGGCTCCTTTGCAGCAATCCTGGATTCTTGGGTCAATAAAATCCCATTTTGAAACATGCAAATACATATATGGGTATATTATTTAACCTAAAAACTGATTTATGCAAGCAAATCAGAGCAATTCCAGGCTCTTGAGGAAAAAAAGTATTTTAAAAATATTAGTAATATGGTGTGCAAATGTAAAGAGTGCTAAGGCTATAAATTAAGCTTAGGTGGGAAAAATCAGAGTTAAAATGGATATCCATACGTCTAGCCATTAGGGGGAGGGAAGAAGGGAACAGAAAAGCCATCAAGAGATGGTTCATGAGTTAAGGACAGAGATGTCAACCTTATCTTAGAATTTACTCTTTTAAGTTTATGACACAACCTTAATGTTATTTAAACATACAGTAGGGCTCTGTGTTTAATTAGGTAAGGAAGCGTGCTCACTATTACTGCCAGCACATAAATATATGAGCATAGTAGATTATACTCAATAATCCAAAGAACCTGACACTGTATTATTTATTGGAATGTCTGCATTAATTATGGATGAATCTAATATAAGATACATCTTTAATACATCACAGTCTACAGATGTTTTCATTCTCCACTACCAGAGAGAAGTTTAATGATAGGATTCAGCCTCAAATATTGAAATGCATCCTGAAATGAATGTAGGTAATATTATCTTGCTTTAAATCACCTTGGTTGGTCTGAACATGGACATTTCCAAAGGACAGAAATTACCTGATTATGTAAAATCTAGAATCATAGACTCATAGAAAAAATGGGTTGAAGGAGGTCATCTAGTCCAACCCCCTGTTCAAAGCAGGGCCATTCCCAATATCATCTCAGCCAAGCTGGGTCTAGTTGGGTCTTAAATCCCGCCCCCCTCCCCAAGGATGGAGGCTCCACCACCTCTCTGAGTTGTCTATCCCAGTAATTTACTATCCTAACAGGAAAGTTTTCCTAATATCTAGCCTAAACTTCCCTTGCTGCAACTTGAGCCCATTGCTCCTTGTCCTGTCATCTTCCCCGCACTGAAAACAGTCTAGCTCCATCCTCTTTGGGCCCACCCTTCTGGTACACAAAACAGGGTGCAAAACTGCCCTGTAAAATGAGGCAGATTTGGTGAAAAACATAGATTGGATTGCCTTCACTCAGGTCAGTGTTCAGCTTTCAAGTTTGAGCACTTTCTACACAGGTGGCGCAGTTTACCCTTCAGAGAATGGCAAACTCAGAGGACATGTTCCAGGGTGCCTCGACATCAGTGAAAATTGTAATGGGCTTGAATGAAGCCCAAGCTGCAGGAAAATGTAAAATACAACATCATCTCGTGCCTCATGTGTTTGCTACAGACATGAACTTTATGACACGGTACCAGAGAAGCTGAAAACGTTGAGGACAACTTTCCTCCCTCCCTATATCAGAAATGCAAGCTGTTGAAATCAAAGCGCGGGGATTCCTTGGAAAGGTTTTTGCAGGGAAGGTGGGAGATGAGGAGAAGTAGAATAACCTATCTGAAACACTCACCTACAGCCAGGACCCCAACCTTCATCTGATGGAGGAGAGACTCCAACATACCTGTCTTACCTCTGAAGTGAGGACCTCCAGCTTTCTGGTTTTGCCTCTGGTTTGCACGGAAAATACTGCAAAAAGTCTTGGAACAAAAAAGCAAAGCTCAACCCTCGCTTTCCCTGCATAA
Organism: Gavialis gangeticus; assembly: GCF_001723915.1. Lineage (NCBI taxonomy): Eukaryota > Metazoa > Chordata > Crocodylia > Gavialidae > Gavialis > Gavialis gangeticus. Next base: position 35,444,046 of record NW_017729028.1, on the reverse strand, counting down.
AATGAAATTGTTTTCCAGGCAGCCTTAATCCTTTCTACTGCTTCACTACCGTCTAATTCAGAGGCTACACGGAGCATCATATCAGGAGCAGCTGTAGGGTGTGGGGTGACCAAGGAAATGCGCAGTTCCCTGATAAGGAGAAACCTGAAGGGAGGGAAAGACAGACTGGACATCATCCGGAGTGCTGGGGGTTGAAAGGGACGACTTGGGAGGCATCAACTATGTGTTAGCAAAAAGGAGCAGATCTAGTGAGTCGGGAGTAGGCAGAGATGTCGCACACGAGAGGAACTGGAGTGTAATAGCAGAGCCCAGGGGTTGATGTGGAACAGCTGATGGAAACTAGTATTATTCAAGAGACAGGGGACACTGAAAGGAGGGTGCTGTGGAGATCGGTCCAGCGGTGGTCATCAAGCCGGCACAGGTTTCTTGAGGCAAGGAGGTAGACACAGAGCTGTAGGCAAGTTTCCAAGGGCTTCCAGGTCCGAGAGCAGTTACATGCCAGCGTCATGAAGGAGGATGTGCAAGACCCAGGAATCACCAGCCGTGTTACAAGGTGGAAATAGCAATAAGGTACTGCTGGGACAAAGGAGCTGTGACTAGTCTTGAAGCAGGGCAGGACAAAACGAGAGAGGAGGGGGAAGCATCCCCTTCTACACGTCCAACCCCAATCTGCTTTGGGAGAAGGGTCCTGGGGACTAGCCCAGAGCTCGTCCAGGAGCCCAGAGGGTGGGAGGACGAAGTGGGACCTGTAGAGATCCATGAAGGCCACTGGGGAAGGAAGCCATTGACTTAGCGGGCCATTGACCTCCTGATGACAGTGGCCAGGAGTCCTAATGGAAACCCCCTGCGGAAGCATTTCCCCGTCCTCTAGGCACCGCCCGGACACGCCAGTCATCCCCACTCATTTTAGACGACTCTACTAAAAGCATTTCAATTGCCTGAAAATAAGTTTTCCCTGCCCCCATTGCGTTGCCTCTGGGTGCAACAGGATCCAACTACCCCGAGGGGAAAGAGAGGCATGGGCAGAGCTGTGATTTTGCTCCTTCAAGCTGGCAGTGAACTTCTCTCCAATCTGGAAGACCTCGTCCACTTGCCTACCACCCTGGTCTCTGCTTTACCGACCTGCCTTGCTCACCACGTTTCCATCTCCTAGGACAGACGGGTCATCACAGAGCACCCCCGCAGTCCTGCCAAAGCAGGAGACGCAATTTGCTGCCCTTGCCTATGAACGGCCAGCAAAACGCTTCCTGGCACGCCTCTCCCGGGGCACATGAGGGAACAGCAAGGGTGCTGTCTGGGTCTGAGCGTCACTAAGGAGAGACATGGACTTTAAAGCAGGTTTTAGCAGTGTGACCCAGAGACGATGCGCAATCTCCATCCTTATACGTGTTTAAGACCCCAACTAGCTCATCCCCAGCTAGCTGGGGCTGGTCCTGCTCGACTAGATGTGACCCCCTGAGGCCTCTTCCAACCCTCAGTTTTGTTATAATTCAGTGCATCCCTCCCTTTTATCCAGGAGCTGCCCCTTTGCCTGTCTTTGAGTGTGGACGGACAAACCGACCCCGGAGAGACCCCTAGATGTGCACCAAGTCTGCAGCCTCGTCTCCTGCAAACCAGCCGTCGCTGGGGTGGCAGGGGTTCATCCTTGTACCAGCTTCCAAGTGCAAAGAGGCTGAATGGGCCGCAGTGAGCAGCGGGTCGCATCCTGGCGTGATCCCCTCGCATGCCCTGGAAAAGGTGGGGCGTCTGCAGCCCTTGCCTGGGCAGCCCAGTCAAGGGACGTGCCGTGTCTGGGTGAGGGTTGCACACCGCGGGGCACAGTCTGGATCCACCCCTCTGCTTCCAACCTGCAGTAACGCAGAAGAGGCTAAAAAAAAAATGCATAGAGAGGAGGCAAAAGAGTCGCCTCCAGAAGGCAACACGCTGCAAAACCAAGAGCAAGAACAAGAGCTAGCAGCGCAAGGGAGAGCCGAGGTTTGCCCCAAGCTCAAGTCCTTCACACTTTAAAAATGAGCAATAAGAATAAGGCTGCTGATGAGGACGGGGACCCCGGGAAAGGCGAACACCCCGCGAGCGCAGTCTCCTTGTTGGCCAAGGAAGGAGCGAGACGTGGCTATGGCGGGCCTGTAGCTGCAAGTCCCGCAGAAGAGACCGTGCTGGGGAGCGCTTCTTGCCGTCCTCTTCCCAGCTCCCCTTCACAAAGACCACCGCTCCCCGCCCTGCCCGTGTGTGCGCGGGGCAAGTCGCTGCTGGGAGTTTGGCTCGTGCGGAGCAGGGGCTTTCAACGCGGGGTAACCCGCTCCAGCTGGCCCCCGGGGCTGCCCTCCCAGGCGGGAGGGACGCAGGCCCCAGTGCCTTGAGAGAGGGACCGGTCTAAGCCCCGGACAGATGGGCCTGACCCGTAGATATAAATGGCACGGGGGAGATATCCTTCCCCTGGCTCCAGACGCGATCACCTGGGGTTGCTGTTGGGCTGATAGCTGGCTCCTCGCTTGATTTGGGATGATGCCCTGTTCGGGGGGGTGGGTTTCATCCCGGCGGGGGGAGGAATTAAGACAGCTAGTGGAAAGAGCAGGTTCAACCCCCACCCCCCTCCACATGGTCGTTTTCCGCATAAATACAAAGCACCAGTGAGTCGTGCCTGGGGAGGAGCATCGGGCTGGACATGGATGCCTGTGGGCAGGGGGGAGCCCTAGGGGGGCCGGTGAGGAAGCGGGGTAGCTGCCCGCACTTTTCCCAGGCCCCGGCAAGGGTCTCCTTTAGAGCACTCTCCAGGCCCACCCCCTTCCTGGGGAGCATTTAGCTGCGCGGGGAAGCTGAATGAGGAAGCACCCCCAAATCCGATGTAAATCGTCTCCTTAGGCACTAATGCTTGGAGTCACTGATGGCCTTGAAAAGATCTTAGACCCTAAAACTGAAGGTGGGGGGGGGGGATTATTTTCTCTGTCCAGCAGGGCTGGCGGTTCATATCGCTCCTTGGGGGAGTAAGTCACTTAAATCGATCAGGGAGGGCCCTTCCAGATGGGAAAGGGGGTACATTTTTTTTAAGGTATAGTGTTTACGTCTTTGCTGTGCACACATACTGTGCACACATATACTGTGCACACACATACTGTGCACATATTCGCTAGGATTGGGCCAATCGTTGGAAGGAGCTCCCCTTGTTTCTTGACTCCGCGTTGCCCCATCCTCTTGCAAAGGCCAAACGTTGCTGGCGTTTGGAGCAGCTCCTGAAATATTCTCCGAGACGAGGGGAAAAAAGGGGTCCTTGCTATTTCAGTGATGACATTAGGAGAATCGCTGCCGAAATTTCATGTGAAAAGGGAGGGAAAGTCGTGTTTCTCCCTCTCTCTCTTTCTTTCTTCACTCCCCCCCCCTCCTCCCCTTAGCCTCCTACATTTCTTTCTTCATTAAGGGGGTGGGGGTGGGGGGAGCACAACTCTGCAAAGACGGACGTGCTCATCAAATGGCGAAGAGGTAGAAAGTGTTTGCTGCTGACCTCTCGGCAGGCCTCGATAATCTCACTTTTCCATTTCAGACAATGCATTTCGATTCTAGTCGTGTGCCTTTGTCCATTTGTATAAAGAAAAGAGGGCTGAATGACAGCTCCTGTTAGCCCGCATGAACAGATACCAGTAAACCCTCCCCAAACCTGGACCTAAAAAAAAAAAAGAAGAAGAAGAAAAGGGGAGAGAGAATGAGAGAGAGAGAGACAGAGCCACATGCCTATTTGCCTGCGGCTTATTATTAAGACACCTTCGCTGCTGAAACACTTAAAAGCAAAGCAAATTAAATGGCAATTAAAAGCAAGTTACACCCTCGTCTATCTGCAAGCTTGTAATTTGTGGGAGCTCGCCAGCAGCCGCAGACGCATCGGCGGGCAATGCCATGTGGCCGGGACCCTGCCGCAGCCCGGATGCAATTTGCCCCGGCAGGTTCCACTCCGAACGTGCGGGGCGTGCAGGGATACTTCGCGTTCTAAACGGAACCCGAGATCCGGGGGGGGGAGACGTTTCAGATACATCCAGGAAAGGAAACTCCTAGGATTGATGTCAAGAAATAAATAAATATGCAAAATCCTCAACTGGGCAACCCAGTGGCACCCAGGCTCCAGCAATTTCCCACGATCATAAATCTACCGGCACTCGTCTTTTATTTCATTTTTTCTTACGTGGGGGAAGCTCTCCAGATTGGCTTTCTCTCTCACATCTTTCTTCCTTGTATTCCGTGCCCAGATTCTGATACTGTATTATGTATCCCGGACAAATAGGTTGTAGAAATCAATGCGATGATACTGGATCATCTCGTCCTCGGGATTATTTGATAGATAGATAGATAGATAGATAGATAGATAGATAGATAGATAGATAGATAGATAGATAGTATATCTATCTATCTATCTATCTGTATCTATAGATAGATATACATAGATAGATGTATAGATATAGTATAAAGCCATAGATGTATATAGATAGATAGATGTATCTATAGCTATATAGATACATACATAGATATATATATATCCACATATATAGATATATATCTGTATTATCTATCTATATAATAGATAATATAATCTACATATATATAGCTATATCTCTATAAATAGATATAGCTATATATGTAGATGACATTATTATAATTATTTAATATCTCTATATGTATATAGAGAGATAATTATCTCTATATGTATAGAGAGAGAGATACATATATAGATATATATCTTTAATATCTGTTTGTTGCATAGCCTTAAAAAAAAAAGGTTGGGGCGTGGGGTGGACTTCACTTCGATGGGAATTTAAGGGGAAACCCC
>NW_017729028.1:35438453-35439222 GCF_001723915.1 Gavialis gangeticus | reverse complement strand
GGTGGACTTCACTTCGATGGGAATTTAAGGGGAAACCCCCCCCCCAAGCCCAACATCATTGTTTTCATTTAGAAAAATACAGCTAAACAGACACACGCCTCAATGTGCAGTACTTTGCCTTGGTCAATATTTAAAAGCAGTAGAATCAACAGGAAGGAGCACTTACCTATTTAAAAAGACGGTTTAATTAATATAGATTAATAGCTATTAGAACTATGTCTTCCCAGTGAAATGTGTACAAAATGCCCCCTTCCATCAGATTAGCTCCCATATTAGCCTGGGAAAGAAAAAAAAGCAATCTAAAGAGTGGAGGAAAAATGTATAAAAATGTTGAAAGAACCTACAGTTCCTTATTAGGCGAAGATACAATATTTATTCCTTGTCTCCTGGGATGAAGCTCCTCTATCTATTGTCCTCCCAGTTCTCAGTGCTGATGCTTAATTTTCAAAACTTCTATATTACCAAGGGACCTACGACATCAGCCAAAGAAATACCCAGCAAGTACAAAATCTGATCCAGGGAGCTGCTTTTGTGCAGAGGGAAAATTTTGTTCCTACAGGTTTTTAAGGAGGTGCAGAGAAAAGGCAGAGATCTGATCTATGCAGATCCATTGCAAATTCTCTCTGTATGTATAGATTTTGCTAAAAAAATAAAAAAAATAAAAATAAAATTGGGGAAATACGAGAAGTTTGGAATTTTTATTATTTTTTCCTTTTTTTATTTGGAGAAGGGGAATTTGATCCTGAGCTTGCTTTTTTTTTTTTTTTTT
>NW_017729028.1:35438154-35438363 GCF_001723915.1 Gavialis gangeticus | reverse complement strand
GCTTGCTTTTTTTTTTTTTTTTTTTTCCCCTTTTTTTTTTCTTCTCCCAGACAACCAAAAATGTCAACTACCTTTCCAGGACTCGTCCACGATGCAGAGGTATTTTTTGTGTGCGTGTGTGTGTGTGCATGTGCGTGTGTGTCTGTGTGTCTGTAAAGTTAAAATGAAAAGAACTGTAGATGTGCAAAATGTTGTTGCTGTCTCACTCT
>NW_017729028.1:35432699-35433154 GCF_001723915.1 Gavialis gangeticus | reverse complement strand
TTTTTTTTAATCCATATTGGACCGTTACATTTAATTATAATCTGGCTTCAGAGATAACTTAAAGAAGTATAGAGAGAAAATTCGTTATGACATCTGTCGCCAGAAAGGGTAACTCATTACCCACGTTAAATCAGTCGCCATCACGAAAACAGAAGAATACCCCTTCATCAGAGCAGGAGCTGCTCGCCAGGAAAGGGGGAAGCTGGGGCTAGGCTTGGGGGGCTTCCCCCCTTCTCGACAAGCATAGGAAGGGGGAAATTTGGATGGGATTCGTTTAAAAAAAAAAAAAAAAGGACAAGCCAGCAGGCACACACGGATCCCCCAGCTAAGCAGCTCTGCAACTCTAAAACCTAATGGCAAGAGTCTGTGTGTGTGTGTCTGTTGTTTGATGACTTTCTGTGTCATTCCCAGCTATCTCAGCTGTGATCAGTGTGTGTGTGTGTATATATATATAT
>NW_017729028.1:35432324-35432670 GCF_001723915.1 Gavialis gangeticus | reverse complement strand
TATATATATATATATATACACACACACATGCACACACACACACATATGATTTGAGTGCGGTGGATTCATTTCGCTTGACGGTTTTAAGGCAGGTTTGGGGGTTTATTTGTTTTATTTCTGCTCTCCCTCTCTCTCGCCTGGCGCCAGCTCCAGGGGCCGGGGGAGCGGGTGTTTGCCGGTGCCTGGGAGGTCGATGTGGCAGGGGGGGACGCGATGCGGGACAGGGCGCTTGGAAGGCGTCTCAGCCGGGGTTTTCAATGACAAACCTCCAGTTTTTGGGTCTCCTTTTCCCTTCTCCCTTGCAGATACGTCATGACGGATCAAACAGCTACCGTTTGATGCAGCT
>NW_017729028.1:35426699-35427324 GCF_001723915.1 Gavialis gangeticus | reverse complement strand
GGGTTTCAATGACAAACCTCCAGTTTTTGGGTCTCCTTTTCCCTTCTCCCTTGCAGATACGTCATGACGGATCAAACAGCTACCGTTTGATGCAGCTGGGATGTCTGGAGTCTGTGGCCAACTCAACTGTCGCCTATTCCTCCTCGTCGCCTCTAACTTACTCCACCACTGGCACTGAGTTCGCCTCCCCGTATTTCTCCACTAATCACCAGTACACACCCCTGCACCACCAGTCCTTCCACTACGAGTTCCAACACAGCCACCCGGCCGTCAACCCCGACGCGTACTCCTTGAACTCGCTCCACCACTCGCAGCAGTACTACCAGCAGATCCACCATGGGGAACCCACCGATTTTATTAACCTGCACAATGCCCGGGCACTCAAGTCCTCTTGCCTGGACGAGCAGAGGAGAGAGCTCGGGTGCCTAGATGCTTACCGCCGCCACGACTTGTCTCTTATGAGCCATGGGTCCCAATATGGGATGCATCCAGATCAAAGGCTCCTGCCAGGACCGAGCCTGGGGCTCTCAGCCTCGGGAGCGGACGATTTGCAGGTAACTCGCATGCCGGCTGCTTTCCATGCCTCTGGATAGCTCTCTCAAGGGCAGGGGAAGGGGGGGGGGGG
>NW_017729028.1:35416635-35426299 GCF_001723915.1 Gavialis gangeticus | reverse complement strand
GGGGGGGGGTCCTGTAACCATCATGACCCAGCGAGCAGCTCTCTTCGCGGGGCATCTGCCTCCACTTGTCCCGCTGTGGCGGAGCTGGGTGGGAAGATGGAGAGCCTGCCTCCCAGCCGCCAGAACCAAATGAACCAGCCTAATTCTCCCCCAGCCCTTGCCTGACTTTTTGTGGCTGTTGTTGTAATTGTGGCTCTTTTTAAATACCCTGCGGAACAAAATGGGATGCGCATGGAGTTGGGGGGAGGAGAAGAGACACAACAGGGAAAGGGTCTCTGCCCTCCTGTATGGAAAGAGCCTCCTGTTGTCTGGTCGATGCCCAGTAGTTCAGCTCTGAGTGTAAAACAGGGGAGCAAATCGGGAGGAGAAATATGCAGTCAAAACAAGCCTTTCCCCGTATAGAGAGATGGGTGTAAATACCTCGGGACTGATCGATCTATCCATCCCTGCATCCACCCGGCTGTGCATCTGTCCGTGCACTCGCCCAAACTCTTCACCCAGGTAGATAATACCCGAGTTCACCTGCATTTCTCAATGCACGCATTTACCTGCTTTTTCCCTTCTCATCCGCTTCCCTTCCCCTTGCAACTGGCTCGATCCCAAACGTAAAGGCGTCCCCTCATCCCTTAGGAATATCGGAATATTGGGGGGGGGGGGGTTACAGTCCGAAGTTAAATAAAAGTACCGTGTTTCCCTCAGCACAACCCAGTTGCTCCGGACATTTGGGTAGATCTGCCTGTAATTCCTGCCCTTCCTTCCTTCCCCTGATTTTTTTTTGGCCCATTCCCACATGCGAGGGTGTTTTTCCCTTTACACAGAAGGGTCGGAGACCCGAAAAACCCTGAAGTTAGAAGAACTAAGAGATCCCCCCCCACCAGCTCCCTCCCTCCCTCGCGGTAAAATATCTTTTTATTGTATTTGCCTAACTCATGAAAGAAAGAGAGAAATAGAAAGAGGGAGAAAGAGAGAAAGGAAGGAAGAAAAGCCGGGGGGAGGGGGGAAAGAAAGAAAACAAAATAAAACTTCAGCCTTCACAAAATCATAAAATGTCCTCGATCCCCGAGGAGAAGGTGGGGGGAAAACTATGACTCCTTGACTTTCTCCATTAAAATTCAGCAAATAATTTTATACGCTCTGGGCTTTTTTCTTCTTCTCCTTCTTCCATTTTCCACAAGGATCTCCTTATGTTACACCCCTCAAAAAAAAAAAAAAGTGCCATTCACTCCTTAGCCCAACTAAAACCTATTTACTCCTTTTTATAACCACGTCTGCTGCTGATTTTTTTGTATCTGGACAAATTTTTTTTCTTTGCCAGGCACAAAGCCTTGTATTTTTCAAAAGAGGGGATTAGGAACGTTTGCAAGGCAGCAGACAATGCTTAAATCCCGTGCAAAAGAGCACCATAGTTTATCCAATTTTCGACTTAGTGCCATTCAACTGGTCATTTATGCAATGTCATCCGACCAAACAACATGTTTCCCCTAGAAAAAAAAAATGGGTAAGCCGCTGTATCCAGATTCATTTTTTGTTTTAATCTAAAAAAAAAAGGAATAGAAAAAGAAACGTTTAAAAATAGGGCACAAATGAACAGATTTGCTCCATCTAGCAATCCTGCCTGGTTTTGCGATTTGTCTTTTTCTTTCCCCCCCTAACATCTTAGGACTTTGGGTCCCATTTCCACCCTTCCCTTTGCAAAGAAAACCCGGGGTGTAGAAAAGACACATCGGGGCCGGGCACGTTTTGCCGCGTGGGTTTTAGTCGCGTCTCCCCAAACTTCGACGCTTGTCAGTTTCCCCGCGGCTTTAATTGTCCGCCGACCCGGTGGCGACGTGAAATTGCCAGAAATGGACCCGAGTCCTTTAAAAAACAAAAATCTGGGGCTGCCCCGTCTTCCCTTCTCCTTAGCCTTTCTTTTGAAACCCTTCATCAGCATATGCCTCATTTCAAATGCAACAAATGTAAATATACTTTTCCCTGCACAGAATTTTAAGTGAAAGTCCAATAGTTTCGAGGGCGGTTTAAGTCAGGCTAACAGATGCAAACAGTCTTGGGGCTGAAGTGGCATCTTTGAGTCCCCTAAAAAGATTTTCCATGGACAACAAAGAAAACTGTCACACCTTTTCCCATCACCGCTTTAATTTATGCTCAGTCGCCAAGTTTTTTTCATATTGATTTCATAATCACTTTAAGGCAGAACACTTAAAATAAAAAAGGGCCTTGAAAAGGAGGGTTTTACAGGGCCAGCGCCAATATGGCGAAACTGGGGGAGAGAGCCAGGACTGTAAAGGTTGTTTTGTAAAGTGGGGTTTTTATTATGCGCCGACTCTCTCCGCATTTACTTAACTCTTCACGGGCTGTTGAGTAGGTTAACACCCTTAAAGGCCTCTTTCATGTCCAATACCTCGTTTGTTTGTAAAGGAAAATGCGTCTTTAACACATTTCCACTGGACAAAGATTTAGGGGGTTGTTTTTTCCTTCTCATCAAGATAGAGATTTTTTTTTTAAATCTGTCTTAAACTTGTTAGGATTCCTTTAACAATATTTCTAAAAGAGGAGCAAGACGTAAAAATAAAAAAGGGTAAGTAAGAGAAGTCTAGACATAGAGAGCCCCGTTCATCTGTAGCCCAAGGCATATGGCTAGTCTATTGACAACTTTGCACATGCACGTGTATGTATACCGCGTCCAAGGCACGCACACAGATATGTGTACCCACGGACGCAAGCACACATATAGATCCACTTTGTATGTGCATGTGTGCATTTAAAGATGTATTTGCAGAATTATCAGCTGTATTGTTACCCAGGATGTGATTTGGGGGGAATGGAGGGATGAATACATGCATCAATACATAACTGGATAAATACATGCATGCATAGACATCTCTCTCTCTATATATATATAATATACATATTCTTTTGAGAATTGTTTCTGTACGCTACATGTGTGTATAAAAAACGCATGTATATATACGTATATTTGCACTATATGTAGTGTAGATTGGGGTATATATATGTGTCTATGTGTTTATAGATAGATAGATAGATAGATAGATGTATATGCATGCGTGTGTGTATACGTGTGCACACATACAACACACAGCGTTTGATTACACAACGTATGTATATACACACAGTTGCTAAATGAATGATCGCTCTGTGTTCAAAGGAATACTTTTTGGTCTACCGGTTTAATTTGACTCTTCAGGTAAAAATCAAAAGGAAAGGAGGTCGGAGCTGCCAGGGGTTTTTTTCCTGCCAAAAAAAAAAGATCCATTTCCAGGATAGTAACAGTTTCCACGTCGGTATTGCCATGTTGTACTGCTGTGGCAGGCAATTTTGAATCTGATCTTAACACTGGGTTGGGGAAATATGATCCTAACTGCTGTTATTGCCTGGGGTCCGGGCTGAAACAACTGCTGCTCGAGCTAGTGAATTCTGCTCTCTTTTTGTGTCTGTATCTGATTTTTGTCTTTCCTATTATTTAAGAGCTCAGTGGAGGCCCAGTGTGGGCTAGTCCTGAACGGCCAGGGAGGGGTCATCAGGAGAGGTAAGTGGGCTTGGAAATACATTTTTTTCTATTTATATATATATAGATATATACATGTATATATAGAAATAGCTTATCTGTCTGCCTCGCATCTCGGTGTCCGAGTACGAGTATAGAAAAAGCGACCAATGGTTTCCATGTCAGCAGCAGGACATTGTAACCAGCGGAAGCAGCTGATGGTTCTTGGGGACAGCAGAAATGTGCCACCAGCCCATCGCCCCACAAACCCGCGCACACAGCTCACTCCAGGTTTCTGCTGGCTGCCGGGCTTTCCCCCTTCCCCCGGCAGGTTCCCGATTTTGGTTTAGACATGTTGTCTCCGGCTCCGGTTTGTGAAACCTGCAGCTTCATGTCTTAGGGAGAGAGCGAGAATTAGGGAAAGGTTCATGCCCTGAACAAGGCAGAAACCCGCCTTGACCAACGCGAGTGAACTCCGTTCCGTCTGTCCGAGGACATAGCCGAGGTGGAAGTGAGATGGACGACTCCGTCCTCTTCTCCGGACTCCCGGGCCGTAGGAAAAACACGTGGATGGATTATTTCTATTGGAAAGAGGAGGGAGAAAGTAGGCTGTATTGCCTGACAGCCCATGGGGTCAACCCGAATATAGAAACAAGCGAAGCCCTAATGGGAGGCTTTTGATCCATAATGAAACCAGCAACGTTGTGCAAATCCAGCTTCTGCTTTGTATTCATTTTCCTGTCCCCTTAATTATTCACTTCCCTGATTCATAAGGCTCATTGTGGAAGCTATATAATACGGAATAGATCCGGTTTCCCCCCTTCCTCTCCCGGGCCAGTTTTAGACTTACATGATGTGTAGAAAAATACCCCCTGATCTTAAACTAATTGCAACTACTGTAGTTTCTTTTCTTTTTTTTTAATTGAAAAGGAAAGGAGGAATACCTCCTGATCTTAAACTAATTGCAACTACCTTGGTTTCTTTCTTTTTTTTTTAATTGAGAAGGAAAGGAGGGTGGGGAGAGGTGCAGGTAGAAAACCCAGCTTCCGATCTTAGAGGCTGATCTATCCGGGCTCTGAAGACGCCTGGCTGATTAGGTGCAGCGACTGCAAACCGGTTTTGTCGAGCGAGGGGGAGAAATTTGGCCGACAAATACAAGAGGGTGGGAGAAGGCTTGGCTTGAGCGCGATGGGGTTTCTTGGCATGGTGTTTATTCCGCAGCCGGGTTTTGTCTGAGCAAGGGCGGCCCTGCATGGCCGGGCCGGATGCTTTTAGGATACGGGGGCTGGAAGAAGGAGCAGGGAGCAGTGGTGGGAGCGGAGGAGGGAAGGGGGCGAGGCTCCGGGTGGTGCTGAAGGGACAGCTCCGCCGCGGCCCCCGCGCCCTGCCCGGCTCTGCCCTGGCTGCTCTCCCCTTCCCTCTCCCTCGTGCGTCCCCCTCTCCTCCTGCAAAGAGACAGGACTGTCGCTCCCGGGAATGAGGGTGACACCCAGGCAGCAGCCAGGGGGATAACACAGGAGAAAAGAGCGGGGCACCCGTTGGACACAAAAGGAGCGAGCTGGAAAGTGTGGGTGGGTTGCATGGGCTGTGTGGGAGCGAGGCGCTGTGTCGTGTGAATCCGCCTCGCGATTCAGTGGCTCTTACTTATCCCTAAGCAAGTGCTTCCGTTTGGGAGCAAGTCTGACCCGCAGGAAGATGCATCGTGACTGCAGAGAGGGAGACAGGCTGAGTCCCCATAAAGCCGGGTTTCTGTCTGGGCTGTTGACTCGGCTCTAATCCCGCAGCGCCCAGGCCTCGTGCCGGGCTCCCCGGCTCTTGCTAAGGCAGCTCCAATTACCTGTGCCTGATTGTAGTCAAGGCTCCCTCTTTTTTTCTTTTTTTTTTTTTGTTTAAAGCGATCACATTATTCAAGGATTTAAAGACTGATAGCAAAGGCAATCCAGCATGAAAATGTAGGCGCTCCTCTCCCCTGATCTAAGCGCTGGGCGGCTTCTGCACCTCTTGGCGGAGGCAAGGGGAAGCTATCAAAGGCGAGCCTCTGCCTTTCCAACGTGTATTAAAAATACATGATAAATATTTTGTCCGACTTCAAACCACGAGATAGGCGTTAGCAATAATCCAGCCCTCCCGTGCCTCAGCGCCGTACCCTATTTCCCATAAATAAATCAGGCTTCTTTTCTCCTAATACTTTCAAGGAGAAGATATTCAACCCTTCTTTTCTCCTGATACTTCAAGGAGAAGATATTCAACCCTTCTTTTCTCCTAATACGTCAAGGAGAAGGTACTCAACCCGGAGCTGGGCTTCCTAATATTTTAGGTCTCGTGTCAGATGCTCCCCCCCACCACCACCCGTCTTTGGCACTAATAGAAACGTATGATTTTGTTTCTAAATGAGGGTTGCTAGTGTTTTTTTCACGGGATAGGAAAGACAGGAAGACGGAAGGGGAAAAAAAGGATATTAAAGTTTCCCTTGGAAGAAAAAAAAGTCTCCAAGGGGGGGGGGGAGTCTTTTAAAAGGGAAATCATCATCTTCATCTTCATCATCTTGTCCCGGCCGGCTGCTGTGGTTTTTGGTGCGCTTCTTTCCCGATTGGCTTTGATGAGGCCGGGGAAGGAGCCGCCTCGTGCGGGACTCCGGCGGGGGCGAGCTAATTACCAGCTAGATCCAATATTTGCCCCGGCTCGCCGCCCCGCACCATCGCGCCGCGTTCATGGCGTGCAGGGTTTCGCCCGCAGCTCCGCGGCTGCGAGCATCAGGACCAATAATCTTTACTTTACCTACTGCTCGCGTATCGATAGCTTCTCTCGCCTCAGGCAGCGGCTTTGATATGTTAATATTGCCGAGTCCCAAATTCTGCAGAGATCATATTAATGTTGTACATACAGAGTGGAGCTTTGCCTTAAAAGTTGAATATTCAGATCGCCCGTTTCAAAAGAAATCACGCGAAGAAATGAAGCCTCTATTTACAGGAGTCGTCTGTGGTTTTTAATCATTTTTTTTTTCTCTTTAAAAAAAAAAAAAAATTCGCCTCCCTTATCCTCTCCTCATTAATCGTCTCTGGCTTTTATTAGAGGCTCGTTCCCTTTCAATCCCTCGCATTTTGAAGCGGAGGACCCGGCTTTCTGTTTGATTTCTGGGCGCTCCCCGGCCCCCGCGCAGGAAGCGGGGGAGAGCCGGTGGTCTCCCCTCCAAATATCGGGATGAAAAAGGCAACGCGGTGACATTTGGCCCGTGCCGTTTTATGAAGCCGAGATGGCAAACTCCAAAAAAAGCGCGTGTTTCGCTTTGTGATCATCCCTCCTTCCCGCCCCAGGCTAATTTCAGAAGCTTAAATACTGCTATCGCCTCTGGGCCAGGAAGAGAGAAGGGCCGAGCTATCGGCAGTCGCTCTCTTTCGATTGCCCTTGGCAACATAAAATACAAACTACTTTGAATCAAAACATTTTGGGGGAATTAATGTGATCTGAACCCGGCGCGTTTGCAGAGATCTGGAGTTTGTCAAATCGCTTCGAGGTGACTGACGTGCGGATGCGGAGCCATTAGTGCCTCGCTAGGAACAGTGTCAGATCTTATTTGATTAAAAAAAAAAAAAAAAAAAAAATCAACCCGAGCCTTACAAAGCCCAGCATCAGTCGCCGGCAAAGCTGCCAATAAAATCCGGGGGAAGACTCCTCGCTTCTGCCTTTTATGTGTTTGCTTCCTCCCCTTGATCAGTCTGTCTCAAGTGCGGCTTTAACTGGAGATACTTCAGCTCGGGTCCAAGGATGGGGAGGCGGGTGGGGATCAAACACCCTTTATTGGGAGGGGGGTTCACTTGGGCCCCGAGAAGAGTTTTTGCTTTCTAAGAGAGCCAGCACTGGCAGAGGAGGCTGGGATGCTCCGCAGAAAGAGAGGCCAGGTTGCCTCTCCCTGCTCTCCGGGGTCTCAGGGATGGGAAGCTGGGGCAGCAGAGGTAGGGTCGGCAGCGGGGAAAGGATTGTGCTCCCCTGCTTGCAAAATCCCCCCTCTCCCTTATGTCTCCAAGGCTGCCCACCTTTCCAGCTCTAGGTCCCCCCTTTGCCGACCCCACCCCCCCTTTGAAGAAGCCGCAAGAGCAAAAGTCAACCCGCAAGAACAAAGGGGCTGCGGTCACGTTGCGAAAGGCTGGGAAGTGACCTAAGGTTTCCTTTAGCCCCTCAATTAAGAGCGGGCAGAGGATTGGAGGGGAGGGGGGGATCCCACCACCCCCTCCACTGGGACAGCAGAGCAAGGGATCCCACTTCGTCTTCCAACATTGTGTCCTTGCCTTTATTGTCCCGGTCCTCTACTTGCTGCTCCTCCAGCTCCTATCTGGGGAAGCGCCTCTCCATAATCTCGCTAATCCCGTAATACACCTAATCGCGCCCCGGGTCATGCTCCACCGTAATTAACACCGCGGTCTCCTTTTTTCAGAGGCCCATTTGAAACGCATTACATCCTAAAGCGCTTGTTTCATTACCACGGGGGGCGGGGAGGGGTAAAACACCTTGGCTGGTCCGGAAAGGAGGTGATTGTGGGTTTGTCGTGCCCAGAAAAGCAGCGGCTCCTGGAGGGGCTCGTGGCACGGCTCTGAGAAGCGCGGCTGGTAGGTAGGTAGCCCCCGAAGAGCTGGAGAGGGCTTCGTTGAAGGCGTCTGAGAGTCGTGTGGCCAGGCACGAGCATCAGCTTGCTCACACACACACACACACACACACACACACACACACACGAGCAACACAAGGGTTGCCACGCAGCCGTGCTAGAAAGGCATGGGGCCACACACCCCCATGTAGGCTAATAACAGACGATCCAGTCAATTCGCGGCTGATTGCTCCAAGCTTTAACGCGCATCAAACGAGCCGCGGGACCGTCCTTTACGCGCTCTTGTTCATTGGACGGGCAATCAACTCCACTTACCCCACTTGTCCCCCGGCTCTTCACAGGTCACAGGCCCTTGGAGTGAGACAATGGGCTTGTAGGTCTGTAGGGACCGCCCCCCCCCGAAATAAAAGGCTTTGTCCTGGGAGAAATCCCGTCCTTTGCGGACATGGCTTGTCAAATAGCACGCGCAGCAATGGGAGCAACGCTGTCAAAACAGGCGCCGGCTTTATCCCGGGACAAAGAGTTTGATCCCTGGATCCTACAGTGCTCATTGTCCCACTTGAAGGATGCGAGATCAACTCGTTTTCCAATCAAGGCTAATTCGAGGTCACTGCCATTCAAGCTGCGGGTGCAAAGGATGGCACCTGGGAAGCATAACCGAGTTCACACTTTGCCCCGGGATAATCAAGTGCCAGCAATGCCCCCCCTCCCCAGACACCCACACTCTTCCACGCACAGGACCCCATACTCACACCTGCTGTGCCAGGGCTCTCATCACCCCCCTCCATGCGGAGCACAGCACAGACACCACAACGTACAACACGCAGCCTGCCAACCCTGCCACCCCCCTGCGAAGAGCACAACGCGGGGCAGGCAAACACACAACACGCCGCGTGCCAGGGCTGCTCACCGCGCGCCCACGCAGGGCACAGCACCCACATGCAGCCTGCCGCCTGCCAAATGTAGCAACACAGGTACGTGTGCCAAAACCTTGGGCGCAGAGAAGGGTTAGACATGTTGAAAGCTTGCAGATGTCCTCAGCCAGCTTTTGGGAAGTTCTGCTCCTCTGAGATTCATTGAGGATCCAGGGAGACGTGGGATATTAGGAAATGCAGCCGTTCGGACTCAGGGGTCACTCACATCAAGGGGAAAGAGACTAAATCCTTTCTTCTCTGTCTCTGAACAGCTTAGGCATCAGGCTGTAGCACCCAGCTTGTGCTAAATTGAAAACAGAAACATAATTCCTAGGCTATTTGCAGGTTGCTGGCCCTGTTACTGCATCATATATAAACCCTCCTTGGCTATCTGTAGCCTACTAATAATTATTTCCCTGGGGGGCGAAAAGTCCCCTGGTTTATATTGCTTTGTTTCCACTGTAGTTCTGTCTTCGATTCACCTGAATCAACTCCTTAGGTCTGAGTTAAGAGCTCTTTTTTTTCACCTTTTTTCAATAACAGATGCCCACAATTCGAGTCGTGTATATAGGCATTTAAATAGGCAGCTAGATTTTCAAAACTTCTGATTCAGCAGGGCCTCCTTCAATGAGATGAATTATGATC
>NW_017729028.1:35403303-35411635 GCF_001723915.1 Gavialis gangeticus | reverse complement strand
CTAAACTGAAAACAGAAACATAATTCCTAGGCTATTTGCAGGTTGCTGGCCCTGTTACTGCATCATATATAAACCCTCCTTGGCTATCTGTAGCCTACTAATAATTATTTCCCTGGGGGGCGAAAAGTCCCCTGGTTTATATTGCTTTGTTTCCACTGTAGTTCTGTCTTCGATTCACCTGAATCAACTCCTTAGGTCTGAGTTAAGAGCTCTTTTTTTTCACCTTTTTTCAATAACAGATGCCCACAATTCGAGTCGTGTATATAGGCATTTAAATAGGCAGCTAGATTTTCAAAACTTCTGATTCAGCAGGGCCTCCTTCAATGAGATGAATTATGATCAGAAAATTATCCAGCATAAGAGTGTGAAGCAGAGTGAACACATACCCCCAAAATCTGTGATTAATCACCGGTATGTTTAAAAATCATTTTGGCTGCGGATGCACCTCCTTTGTGTTCACTTAGTGTGAGCAGTCTCTTGAATTAAGTTATTTCAGGAATATTCATAGCAGCAGTGCATTTTATAGGACCATTAACATAATTTGAACTCATAGCTAAAAATAGCTTCCTTAGAAAGGATATGAGTATCCAATACGACCAATATCAATCTGCTATGACCAATATCAACGTGCTTATCCAATATGACCGATATCAAAATAACCAACAGTGTCTGCCCTGGAATTTTGGATACTGGTTGTGAACTCATAATTGAGCCAGAAAGTGGAAGCTAGTCACAGGAATTAAATGCTAGATATTTTAACAGATACCTAAAAAATTAAAACACCTATTGATTACTTAAACAGGAAACGGGATGAAATATGTCAGATAGATTACTAATGATTAATTGTTTGCTCAGCTATGTATATATACTGGTTGTGTATACACACACACACCTATACACACACACATATACAAACACATACATATGTCTATGCAAGTTGTTTGTGTTTATATATATATATATATACACACACACACACACACATATATACACACACACACACACATATATAGATATAGATATATAGCCACATTTATCTATATAAAATATAGATAGATAGACACACTAAAGTTATACAAATGTGTGTGTTTATATGTTCACACCCATACATATACGCAGAGAGAGAAATTTTCATATCTCCAAATTTGCTAGATTTTCAGAACAGAACAGGGCAAGAAACATTAATAAAGGGCTATACGTTATAAGCTAGAGATTCCTTTTAATGCACCCCAAGATAAAAATAGAATTATAAAAGGGTGCAACATAATGGTCTTCTTTTATATAAGATAAATCCCAGGAACTCATTTGTATGCATTATATGGGCATAATATATGAATGTATAACTCTGCTATATTTTTAAAATTTCATTTCTGTAATATTTCTTTTAATACATTACACTGATTCTTATAGCAACACTCAATTGCTTCTTATTCATCCAGAACTTCTCTTTGTCTATGTGCCAGTTACTTTGAGTAGTGACCTTCTCATCTTATATGCTGGGAAAGTGCTTTGAATATTGCAGGGACTACTATCAACAAATAAGTATGTTATGTACATGTTCACAAACAATTTGCTACAGGCTAGGAAAATCTGAAATAAAACCACAGTGACAATAGTAGAACTATAAGCCTTACATTCCTGACATAGCAATAGTGGTTTTTTATTATTACTGAAGGACAAATAACATAGGATATTTTAACTAATATTGGAAGAAAGAAAGACATTTGAGAACACAGATCAACTGATCAATGGTCACTGACGTACTAAGGCCCTGATCCAACAAAGTGCTTGTGAGCAAATGCAACTTTAAACATGTCTGTGGGACTTAAAGTTGAGCAGATGCTTACATGCTGAGCTGAATCATGGCCAAAACTGTTGCCCCTGACTTGATATTATCCTATACTTCGTCTCATAGTAATATGAAAGTGGACAATTCAAACCAAAATACCCATATCTCTCTTTGCATTGTAATGTGCTGACATTTTCATGAATTTCACCGGACTAGTGTATGTTTCCAATGTGTTAGTAGAGATCATGCAGTAATGTTCTTGCTGTTCTCGTTGAACGCATTTATCACTGGTGCTACCTACCATTTGCAATGCTAATTTTGATGAATGGAATGCCTCATTTGAAGAAAGGAAAGAAATAAAATACACAAAATAACTTCCAGAGCTCACAATATGGCTCTTTTGCATGACTGTAGATTGCTTGGTTTTGAGAGACAGGGGTCAGATCAAGGGATGGAAGGAAACTAAAAGCACAAGGGCAGCACAAAGGCCTGAATTTTGCTCCCATTTCAACTGAAAGGAGGATGTGTGTGTTGTTCCCCCCTCCTCCCCCGCCCCCCTCTCCAGTTGATTTCAGTGGTGGAAAGAATTGGGCTATAAAGGACTTACAGCAAAAATTAAAATAGCCTCTCCATTTAGAAACATCTCCTTGAAACTTTGTGGCCTTCTCCTCCACCAGTGATGTTTCCTGTACATAAAGGTGCTCGGTATTTTGCATGAATGGGTTTAGAGTTGTCCATTGCTAAATTTGTTCTTTCCATTTTGTCCGTTCCCAACAAGTCTATGCTGCTTTTACTCTGAACGTCGTATTTATTGGAAGACATAGTGATGACAAATAAGAAGATAACATCACATCCTAAAGTAGAAATGTATATGATTGCATTGAAGAATATATTCGACCTGTAGGCGGAGGTGGGGGGCAGTAACTGAGCCATGAATACTAGGTGCTGACTAAGGAAGTGAAAAAATAGCAGTTGCTGCCCTGTGGCATTGATCACTCCTGCTGCCAAACTGCAGATGTGGAACCAGATCCTACAAACAGTTCTCCATGTGGGTAATCTTTTATCTTGAGAGAGTGGGTCTATTTTCAGAAGTAAGGTCAAATCCATAGAGCGTGGATCCAGTCCTACAAGAGCATACATGTTTAAAAGGGCCTTACTGGTAGGGATAGTCCTGCTAACACCCTTCCACTGGCACCACTCACACAGGACCTTGTTTTGACACTCAGCTGACTTCAGAGGGAATACCCAGTGCTCAACATTGTGTGTAACAAGCACACAATCTGCCACTCTTACTCACTTTGAGTTGAGTACTACGCTGCTTTGATATGTGGGCTTTTCACGGGAGAAAGTATTGGTCACAGTACCTGGTCCATAAGAACTACTGAAATGAGAAAAACTACCTCTATGAGCAAGGATCTCTCAAATCAACTGTTTTAACACATGAAAAGCATAGGCATTGCTGTCTTCTCTGGTCTTGCTCCCTGTCTGTAGAGACCTTCAAGAAGTGACCAGTGGTGAGAACAAAGTCTCCATAGATGAACTGGTGTTGTCTTTTGTCATGGGAGTTGATGCAGCACAGGGCCAGTACTAGGCTAGACATAGCCCTAGTTATTGTCATTACTATTTTATGTAAAAGAGAATATAAATAGGCCTTCTGTTGCTGATCTCTGCTTCTTCTCAGTTTCATTTCAATATATTAGCTAAAAATGAGTCGGAAGGAATAAGCTAAAAATGTGTGCGAGAGGCACATAGGCAGAACCTATCATCTTACACTGTGTTGTACATGTACTTTCTTTTCTCTTTTCTTCAACCCTCCCTTGTTTTATTGTCACTCGTTTTTCCCTTCCGTCTGGTTTAGAGTCTGGTCTTTAGTCCCACTGTCCCCAGTGGGAATATTCACGTGAGCAAGAGCTGCAACGCTGGGTTGTAGGATTGCAAACCCTTTGAGATGAGGACCCATCTTTGTCTGGAAGGCACCGCACCGCTCTATGTTGCTGTAATAATGAATAATTAATATCATGAAATAATTATATGCAACAGATTTTACCTCCTTCTAATTTGCAACTTGTTTTCAAGGTTCCTAAAAATTGAATTTGGCTTCTGCAGTTTCTTAAAGCAAAAGGCCATTTTTTTTACCCTATACCTGTTCATCTCTGCACTGCTTTTAATAGGATCTCTCTGCATATTAATGGTATTTTTAAATATTTAAGACTGCAAATATTTACCCTTATATAGTAATGAGAAGGTTTTCAATAAACTCAGATGAGAGGATGAAAGCCAAGGTGGGACCAACATGTTTTTGTATTAAAGGAGCAATTATTTATTCAGTGTAAATTACTTGTGCACATATGGGTTTAACTGAACAGAGAAAGAGAAATATTAATATTTCATTAATTTCAGTAGTTCTATTGTTTGTAAAATATGCAAATAAATTGTCTTCTAGATTGAAATATGTATCTATAGCCATCATTTTCCTCTACATATGCATATATATGCCTGTGTATGTGCGTATGTCAGTATGGATAAAGGTATCAGATAAAAGAAGGCACCAGATTTTTATCACTTTTTACAAACACATATGGCAAACCAGACATTTTTAAAATGCTCACACAAAACTGTGCATTGACTTCTATGAAAGTGGGCCTGGAAGGTGCACAGACTCCACCTCATGCATGTGGCATCTAACTTCTCTACCTGAACATCCCTGTGCATGCTTAAATCAGGGATGTGGAAACTTCAGAGCTTGCACCCCACAACCGAGGGATATAAAAGTTGATACTCCTATATTTTACCAGGAAAGCAGAGGCTAAGGTTCCAATTAAGAAAAAAAAATGTGCATTCAGGAAAATAAGCCTGCACTTAAGAGCTTCTCTAATTAAGTTCTTAGCTAAGTGAGGTTTCTGTTTTAAAACATTGTATTATAAATGTATATAGTCAAATGTGCTTCCCCACCTTTGGTTACAGTGTAAGGGCTGCTAATACCAATGACGTTAGGCTGAATTCTGTCTTAATTTAGCGTGCTTTACTGACTTTAATAAGCCTAATCATAGGTTATGTTCTTTCATCTGTGCCATAGTTGGATATCGCCTTACTAGACGCTTAGTCCTTCCTATTTAAAGTGTTACTCAGTGTGAACATAGGTAGCAGTGTTTGGCTTTACAGTGAGTAGGAATCAGACTATCATATTCACCTTGGAAAAATAAGACGATAAATAAAGAAAAATAAGGCCAGGTCTATGGATGCAAAGATACCAGAAGGAAGAGAGCATTGACTGGACATATATGACAAATTCTTTCACTTTTCCATGAATATTGAGCAAAAATAGATTAATTCTACTCCATTATGGGCTTTGTCATTCTTTTATGTGAGTTTCTTCCAATAATGGATTAAGTGATTTTATGACTATCTATCTGGGTGTGAGGTATTTTTTTCTTTTATCATCTATGGATGAGAGAAACTTTTTGTGTAGTGGTTGTCTTTGTGTAAAGTTTTTGGTTGCTTGTTCCTAAATGCATGCTCTGTGCTTATGGGGGGCCGAAGGAAGCCAAGCTGCAGATGGAACAGAAGGTAGCAGTGTTTATGCTGGGTCTTCATTTTTATAGGAATTCACTCAGCAGTCTTGGACTAGTTCCTAAACAAGCTGGATCTGAACAGATGAACGATACAGGACAAGGTTATTGGCCATGAGTTCCATCCCTTGGCTTTTGGCGATCTTGTAGAGATTCTGGGACCTGGCCAAAGAGTTGGTCGTTTCAATAAATAACTAGGGCCGGAACTGATCTGATTTAAGGCAATATAATTCACTGGATCTCTGGCGATTTACACCAGCTCAAAATTTGGCTTGATGGTAGGAGGACTGCATGAGGGTTCAGAAA
The DNA here is from genome assembly GCF_001723915.1 of Gavialis gangeticus. Taxonomy (NCBI): domain Eukaryota; kingdom Metazoa; phylum Chordata; order Crocodylia; family Gavialidae; genus Gavialis; species Gavialis gangeticus. Next base: position 35,405,971 of record NW_017729028.1, on the reverse strand, counting down.
CCTAAGAAACCACACAGGGGACATGAGCACAATTATTATTACATAGTCAATTCTCCTGAACTAAAATAGGTCACTGTTGCTTCTCAATGATCTCACACAGTCATTGGGAACGTTAAGATGCATATTTATAGCAGTCAAGGTAATTAGCCATCAGGAAAGATTCCCAAGGGATGTCATACATTTTCCATCATTCAGGGTTTTGAAATCATGCTTGGGTATCTTGCTATAACCTAACGATAAGTTGTGCTCATACTAGATGCAGGAGTCATTGGGTGACTTTCTATGTTCTGCATTATACAGCAATTCAGACTATCTAGTCATAATGTCTCATTTGCCCTTGAAAACCTCTGTCCGTAGCTTTGATTCATTTTTCATTCCTATTAAATGTCAAATCTAGTCGTTGCTCTGTAAACCTTTGGAGCAATATTTTCTTTTAAACAAAAATAGAGTTGAATTTACTACTAATACCTGTCTTTGCCAAAGTACAGACGAACATTTCAGGAAGTGGTCCACTGACTTCTTCCACTAATATGTGTCTTCTGTTTTATAGGTGGCACCTGTGTTGTTAACCCCACTGATCTGTTCTGCTCTGTGCCCGGTCGCTTATCTCTGCTCAGCTCAACCTCTAAATACAAAGTGACCATCGCAGAGGTGAAGAGACGACTGTCTCCACCTGAATGCCTCAATGCTTCCCTCTTGGGAGGTATTTTGAGAAGGTAAGTGGAGGTCAAATGTGGCAGCGTCAAGAAAGTACAGTCACTGCTTTCCCAGTGGATTTTTTTCCAGCATCAACTTTGCTTCTGCTGCTGTGATAGTTGGTCACATCTACAACTGGTAGAAAAATAGAAGTAGGGAGGGCTTCTATGAGGAGTTTCAACAAAAAACTAAAACGTTTTCCTGTAGAAATTTTCCACAGAGAATTTTGACGTATCATTGAGAAAATGAAAATTAAGAAGCCTTTTTTGTTGTTGTTTTTCAGGTTTTAGACTTGTATTGTTTAGTAAAAAGTTGAAATGTTCCCCAGAAAGCAGATATACCCTCAGCTTTGGGTTGAGAACCAATTTTGATGGACATTTTCCCACTAGCTCTTGGACTTGCAAAAGGCTTCTTTACTGTCAGGTTTGGTGCTGCTCAATTCTTTACCCCAGCCAGGATAAAGCAAGGAGGGGCAAACAGTGGGGCAGTGAGGGAGGAGACAAGGGAGTCTTGGCTTTCCTGAGCCCACTCAGCAGCCAGAGCAAAAGTCTGGGAGCTCCACAGAAAGGAGGCTGGTATAGGCATAGGCAAGCTTTGGGGTATCACAGTACCCATCCTCAGGCCTCTGCTACCAACCAGAGTATTGGTCCAAAAAAGATATCACCCACAATTCATATCTCCTGGCAACAACATCCTCTTAATACCAAAGAAAGGAGGGAACTAGCAGGCTTCATCTCACACAGCAAGCAGGAGAGGACTGCGGCTTGGATGGGTGTCTGCTAGCCACAGGAATACCTGGGGCAGCTGCGTAGATGGTGCAGAGCAGGTAATGCCCTTTGCTTTGAGTTGTACCAGAAGTTGCAGCCTATCTCACTGAGGTCACTTAAGGCCAGTGTCTGACATCCATACTAATGCTGAAGATCATTTTACTACCCAAGAAGTAGGACTGTGGTTGGAGAGCACTTACCATGTTTCGTTACATCTCCAGTGGTGGGAGTTTATGCTCTCTTGCTCAGTCAACCCAGCTGTAAATGTGGAACACATCATTTGGGTTAGGGAATCAAAGGCAGCCAGATGCAATCCCTTGTGTTGTATCAGCTACAGAAATGTGTGTGTCTTAATCAAGGTGGCTCAGTAGATCCTTACGTGTAGGTAAACCTAAGACCTTTCATTTTTGGGCTCCAAGTGCATCTATACATGTGTTAAGGGTATCTATAGATGTGCTCTGGGAGACAGGGGGGTGGGCACTTTAGTTAGTGAGCCATGTTAATTAAAAGCACCATGCTGAGAAATGATGGTGGGGCACTTTGAACTAAAACTCCTTGAATGAGTTTCAGTTTAAAGCTCCCTGTCGCCATTTTTCAGTGCAGGGACACTGATGCACATAACGCTGGAGGCTGCACGAGCCTGTTACTTTCCCTGCAGACTTGAGTAATCGGCAGACTCGGATGTGCTGTAAATCCAGCGTGTTGGAGCAGACTCGCTTAACTGAGTCTGCTCCGACATGCTGCGTTTCCAGCACGTCGGAGAAGTCTCGCTGCACATCGATAGGCATCCTAATTAGTACTTTACTGGGAGTCATGGGCTAAGGTCTAGATCCACAAAGGATTTAGATTACTGGCTCCCACCAAACCACCTTCATCATGTGACTAAAGCCGAAATGTAGATCCTCAAAAAGTGACTTAACTGCTGCCAAATTTTGAAGGCCTCTAAAATCAGCTGGAACCAAAGTCTTTTTTTTTTTTGCCAGAAAAGGTCCCCAAGTATCTAAAGATCCACCTACAATGGCTTGAGTCCTGACACTGAGTGTCCAGGACACTAAGCTGTCCCCACCTCCTTCCCCCAACCCCAAGCTCCACAAACTCTACCCTTCTGGTCTCCCCCCTAGTGAGTTTATAGACGGTCACCAGGTCCCCCCTCAGCCTTCTCTTGTGAAGGCTGAACAGGTTCAGGTCCTGCAGTCTCTCATTGT
>NW_017729028.1:35394058-35398303 GCF_001723915.1 Gavialis gangeticus | reverse complement strand
ACACTGAGTGTCCAGGACACTAAGCTGTCCCCACCTCCTTCCCCCAACCCCAAGCTCCACAAACTCTACCCCCTCTGTAGACCCCAATCCAGTGAGTACTTTTGGAGCAAGGTCACTGACACAGTGCTGACGAAAGCATGAGCGTGAAATGCCAATAGCACAGTGGTCTGAGCGCTTGATCATGAGATATGGATTCCCTGGTCTGAGGGAATAGGAGCTCACATCTCCTACTTAGCTGCCAAGATATTCAAGTTTTGGAGAGCAGGGTCCTTCCTTCCCTCCTGTTGACGTTGTTCCACTTTACACAACCTAATTCAATGTCCAGCGGGCCTAAGGGAGTGAGAGAGTGTGAGGATGACTGTGTTGCCTAACATTTAGAGTGCTCAACTGGGAGGAGGGAAAAGTGAGTTCCATTCGTTGATTCAATGAATGCATTAGTATTTTAAATGAAGTATTAGTTGGAGCAGAAACTGGAACCTAGGTCTCCTGTCCCAGGCAAGTGCTCTAACTGGAAAGAGTGATGCTCACTCACTCTCCTTCTCTCTGGCCCAATGAATATTTAATTATTCCATGCAAAGTGATACATCTTTGACAGGAGGGATTGAGACAGCCCCACCCTGGGATGCCCTATAGCCTGGGGGTAAGAGCATTCTCTTGGAAGATGCAGCTTCAGATCCCTTCAGGCAGAAAAGGAAATTGAACCGGGACCGCCAGAGCTCTGGGTGAATCCTTTAACCACCAAAATACTGGATAAAAGCAGGGGGGTGGAGGAAGCAGCAGTCAGTCAACAACACTCATTGTGTGAGAAAGGGGTAGGACAGGTGCCCAAATCCAGGAAAGTGTTCTGGGTTGTGAATCACAATCAGAGAAACACTTCCCCACAGTCCAGGATGGGGCTTCAGTCACATAAGTGTCTTCAACATTTCCTATTGTCCTCCATTGATGGCTTCCTACAGGGTCTTGTGAATCCTATTCTCAGGTGCCTAAATCCCTTCATGCATTATACAGGGAGACTAATTCTTTTTTCACCTAGTGGGTGACCAATGAACAGATTGTGACTCACTCCAAACTACCAGACTAAGAGAAGTATTTGTTCTTACACTTCTGTACCAACAATTCAACACCCCCTGGGTGTGTAAGTGCTTTCGTTACAGGAACTGAATTGTCCTCTGGAAACAGAGTTCTCAGTTCTGCTCTCTGCCTAACTCAGGGGTCTACAAGGCAGCAGGATGCTGAAAAGTTATCTGCTTCTCTGAATTGTGATGCCTAAATCCCTTTGGGGATCGGGCCATAAGTACCTTCCCTGTGTGAGGAAGAGTATGAGGATCGGACACTGAGAGAGTTTCCAGTGAGATCAGCAGGAGCAAATTCTCCATTTGCAAAAGCAGTGACTGTCATTTGTAGACTGGCATTTCACTTACAAAAAAAAGAAGAGAGTAAAGAGAATACAACTCAGGGTGATTTTTAAAATTTCTTTTACTTTTCTCATGGCAGAGCAAAATCGAAGAATGGGGGACGCTGTTTGCGAGAAAAATTAGACAGACTGGGATTGAATTTGCCTGCTGGAAGAAGGAAAGCAGCAAATGTCACCCTCTTGACTTCTTTGGTAGAAGGTAGAGTATAACAGTGTCACGGAGTAATGCCATCATGCAATAATTTACACTAATACAACGCTGTCCAGCCATCCAATTAAGTATCATTGTCTGCATTTCAAACAAAGAGGAGACGTGACATGCCTGAGGCCATAAATGGAAATCACTGGCAGAGACAGAAGTCAAAACTTCAGTCTCTTGACTCCCAGCCCAATGGGTTACTGCTCCCTGCCACTTCCCCTGACATTTCTGTGTGATCTGCTCTAGGGATCTTGCAACTTAATCCAAGATGCTCACGGTCCCATTGCAAGGTAGATATTCTATACCCATTCGGCAGATGGGATATTTAATCAGCAATTTTTTTCATTTTTCTTTGTGACTTTCCAGGGACCGATCCAAAATCTTGAAAATGTTCATGAAAGTGCATAGTTTTTGACAAAAAAAAATCACAGAAAAACTTTTTAATTAGCTATCGCTAATTAGCGAGAGCTAGTCAGTTCTGAGTTGACTCAGAGCTGTCTAGGATTTTCTAGCTGTTCTTTGCCATTTCAAAATCATTTATCAAACACTCCCCACCCATTGTGGTTGGCCTGCAGATTGATCACAAGCAGCTCTGTAGACCTGAGAAATGCACTCTTGGCTCCCACTGAAGTAGAGGTACTTCCCTCCTCACAGGATCATGTCCTTTCAGAGCTAGTGAATGTGGCTCCCAGCTCCTAACTGTGAATGCGGGATGTTTGCTGCAAGTAGGAGGCAGGGATGAATCAGTGGGAGTACAGCACACTTTGGAGGGTCTCAGTTTCTCTTGTGATTGAGTCCACTGAGCAAACAGGGCTCAACTGTGACTTTGGCCCTGTCCCCATTATGGATTTTCCTTCTTTGTAGCTGGTTGTAATCCAGACAGATCTGTAATGTAGATGAAGCCTTAGAATATGCACCAGCCTTTGGGGTAAGAGCCATCCTTCCCTTTATGCACCTTTAAGGGGCTACCCATAGTCATGATCTTGGCATATGAGAGTAAAATAGAGCTACGTGCCCACTTACCGACTCACAGGAACAGGTGGACAGAGACAAGATGTGTGGAGAGAGAGCTCATCCCATGAATTTGCTGGCTGGTATGGGGGTGATGGGATGTAGTAATTTATTGTTGGTGTAAACAGGTGGACTATTTACCCCTTGGAGTAGGTGGGGAAATTTAGGAGGAAGTTGAGGTTAGCAAGGTGAGACCCACACTGGGCTTTATCCTGAGCTACTGCCAACATCACTAACAAGTTCACAGTACTGAGTCTTCCCAATCGATGAGCAGGAGGGAGTGAACCTCTAGACTGCAGCAAGTCCCAGTGTACTCATATTGATGATGCAAAGTTCACGTTCTGCCCAATATTCATTTAAAAGGAGCTATTTGCAGGAGCATTGCTGCCATGGGGCTTGTTCACTAGAATATGCATAGAAAGCGAACACCAGCGGGGTAGGAACAAAACCAAATAGACTTCAACCTCCTAGCTGAACAAGTGCTGCCCGATAGATATTTGGAGGTATCTACCTGGCCTTGTTGGCGTATAAATCATATTCACCTTATGTACCCCTGGAGTATCGGATTAGCAAAAGTTACTCTCAGTTACTACATGTCCACCTTTTACTACCCTCACCGTGAGGATTATGCTCCAAGGGAAGCTTCCATGGGAACAGCACATCAACTTCATCATCTAGAGGAGATTGAGAGGGTTACAACAACCTCAAAATTAGGACTCCCTGGGCCTCTGAATGCTGGAAGCAGCAGAGGAGAGGAGGGCAAGGGATGAATCAGTCCATATGTCCTGCATTAATACTGTTCCTCCATTCTGTACCACTATGAGAGACAGGACGCTGGTGCCAGAGACCCTGGCATCTCTTATGTTACATTCGTACAGAAGGGGCATATTTGCCCCTCCCATGTGAAGTCAGACCCTGGTTTTATAGCAAAATTCAAATTCTTGTTAAATTCCCACACGCTATAAGATGTTCACATGGACCTCGCAACAGTCATCCACGCTTGGTCACTTCTGTGTGTAGACATGTATGTAGCTCTCAGAATTTTTTTTTTTTTCTTATTACTGTAACAGCTGAGCACATTGCACTCTTCAGTGCACCCCGGGAGGTAGGTGCATACTATTGTCTCTCTATGCTTCTGGAAACAGAAGCACAGAGACACATAGGCCTAAATTCATGAAGGTATTTAGTTGCCTCACTTATGGATTTGGAGACCCCCACACTTTTGTGAATCTGGCCATACGTGACCTGATCACGGTTACAGATGGAATCTGTACCAGAGCAAAGGACTGAATTAAGTCTCCTCTTATTCTGAAATGGCCCTAGGCTGTTGGGCATGCTGCTAAATCACACTTCTATTTGAGGAAGGACTTTGCATCTTGGGTGGGAAGAGGTCAGGTGAAGATGTGGATTTTGTGGAAGCTGGAGTGGAGAAATGTTGATTGTTTTGTGGATTAGCTTCTCTAGGGCAGAGGAAAGCTGCTGGCTGGCTTCAGGTCTGTTTGTTCGATGAGGATTGTATTCTTTCTCCTCTACCTGGAGCTCAGGTTAGGCTTTTTTTCACATGGTTAGGCTGAGTTCAAAACAAATGCAGTTGGTTGAATGTGATGGATTCAAGAGGGTG
>NW_017729028.1:35372805-35389058 GCF_001723915.1 Gavialis gangeticus | reverse complement strand
AAAGGGCCAGAATTAGCTGGCTGGCTTCAGGTCTGTTTGTTGGATGAGGATTGTATTCTTTCTCCTCTACCTGGAGCTCAGGTTAGGCTTTTTTTCACATGGTTAGGCTGAGTTCAAAACAAATGCAGTTGGTTGAATGTGATGGATTCAAGAGGGTGCAAGCTCAATATTTCTAGGTCCACCGTAGCAAAAGCACAACTTCCCACCGAGGTCAAGGAACAAGGGTTTTTACTGTGATATTTTTTCTTGACTGAGACATGCGTGAGACAAGCTTTCAGGCACAAAGCACCCCTCCTTTGGTTTAGGTACTTTGTACCTAAGAGCTTTTCTAACACTTCTTCCAGGAATGCAGTTAATTAAATAAAAAGATATCACCAAAAACCCCTTACTTCCTGTTTATTTCCTGGACCATCACAGCTGCAACAGCCCTTCATCCTCATTGATGCAGGACATGCTTGCAGCACCACCACAGCACGTAAGTGTAAGTGTAGCTCTTTGGTGCTCTCTTGCGGTTGGTTACAATAGAGGATTTATGAGCTATTCCTTCAGCAGTCCCTTCTCACATCCCCTGGGACGCTCTGCATTGATGCTTTCTCTCACACAGGACAGAGTCACTTTTGGAGGAAATTTCCCAGAGTCAAAACTTGTTAGTCCAAGAGAGCTGGGAGTCAGAAGGGTGCTGGAGTGCAAATTTCACCTTTGCTAGGATGGGGTACTAAGGTACTAACAGAGAAAAGAACGGTACAAGGTACTAACAACGAGGTACTAAGGTACTAACAAGGAAAAGAAAAAAAAACCCTGATTTCCGATACAGGAAATGATCTAAGTAATTATCAAGCAGTAAGAATTTTTGACACAATTTAAAAAAAAAAAAGGACAGAAAAAATCCTGGATTTTTCTTCTCTCATCTCAGACCCAACTAGATATTACACAAAATTGTCTTGGCCATATCCTTCTGTTTGGGATGCATGGCGCTGCACTTCCCAACAAACAAGGCAGCAGGGAAAGCTTTCTTCTAGCTTGCTATAAGTCAGACTTTTCTTCCTATCCCTTCTGTTTGTTTTCACATCCCCTCCCCTCCCAATTTTCCCATTTGGGAGTGGACAGACAGACATCTGACCTCACAGCTGTACTGGAGAGGCAAAGCCAGAGGAGGTAAAGGCAAGGAAGAGATGCTAGGAAGTTCAGCTTCAGAGCTTACCCCTCCTGGGACGTTGTCTCTGCCTTCACTCCAGACAGATGCATTCTTCAGTCTTGGCTAGACTCGGGAGAGTTTCATGCTCCTTGAACCTGCTGGCAGAAGCCTGTCAAGGTACACGGTCTGGTCCCTGAAGAAGGGCTTTCCAGAGCTGCCTGTGCCAGGTCCGCTTCAGCGACTGTCCCTTTCAATCATGCAAAGCGTCTTGGTCAGTTGTCAAATGGTACAGGAAAGTATTTTCATTCGGTGCTGTCTGTAGCAGCAAACAAAGCCATGGCCTAGATTTGACAGGAGGCAACGAATGATCCCCCACCATGTCTTTTGTCTTTGGATCAGGGAAGTGCAGTGGACGCTATGGGTGAAGTGATTGTGTGTGTGTGTGTGTTTGAACCACAAAATCCATTGCAAAATTGAGGGTTTTTAATGGTTCCCACTTTTTAACACTCCACTAAAATAAGCAATTAGGTGGTAAAAAAAAAGAAGAAACTGAGAGATCAGATGAAACGCACAATAGGAGCAGTGTAGCTTATTGATGTTTTCCAGATTCCTGTTATTTTCTTATTAATGTTTTTTTTTTATGCAAGTGTCACTGAGGGAGGACAGGGAAAATGTTTTAATGAAGCTTCATTCAGTTTGTTTCTCAGGTATCTACCAGACTCTCATACAGGGGGTGCAGAACTCGGCAAGCAGCAATATATATATAAAAAAAAAAATCCGTGTAAAGACTGAAAAGTAGCATGCACATCAAGAAATAATTAAATCTTCACGTAAGAAATGGTATGCTGAGGTTGGGGGGAAATGTGAACATCTTCAAAGTGAGGGTGTGAAAAAATGTTCTCTACAGGGTATAATATTTGGAAGCTAAAGTTTCTATCTTCAAGAGTCCATTTCATAGGGCATGTCTCAATTAAAGAACCTATGACATATAAATTAGTTTTCTCTTGCCAAGCAACATATAATTCTTAAAACATTTTTTAAACTGCAGATGTGCAGGTGTGTGTATGCATATATACATGCAACACATGCAGACATATATACACCTCCGCATAATTTGTGTGTATGTATGTGTATTATCATATTTCATCAGACAGGAAGATAGCAGATACACAGATCAATGGATCTATCTAGCAAAATATGCTGCTAGGCTGAGAGACTTGCACACGCCCTGTTATACTTTATTTATATTGAAGTAGGACCCGACCACAATTGTAATCCTGACTCAAGACACAAAATTAAAATTATACTGGTGTGTGTATTCAATGACTAAATAGCAGTTATAAGAGCTATCGTATTTTCATTCATTTTTCTGCTTGTATTCAAATTCTCCTAAGAATTTGAATACAAGCAGAAAAATGAATAAGAGCATACCTAACTTGAATCACACTGCGAGACATGCTTGCATACCTTGCTGAATCAAGGTGTTAAATGTATTGTAATAACCCCTAACCTAAAAGATCCAGTTACGGCCAGGGGATTGCTGTCCAGAAGATAATCATTTCATCTAGCAAGAATGCTCAAGGCTTTCATATATGTCTTTATCCTACCCTGCAGTGGAAATAAAACATGACAAATGTTTCTATGAAGCAGAACCGTGTCATGGTGTCATCGTAAAGCAGGCTCATGGGGTTTCGCAAGGCAGAGAAAGGGGCTGTCTTTGAATTTGGTGGGTGAGCGATAATGTCATTCTTGCTAAAATGATCTTGTTTGGATAGCTACTGTTGCACTTGAATTATGTTTAAATGCCTTTAATAACTTCCCAAATCCAAAGCTAGAACTTTTCTATGTATCCTCTCTCTGGTCAGAAGTGACTAGAGATCCATGAACCTCAAAAACCTTCCCCCTAAACCTTCATCTAAGCTACAACCTCACAACAAAATGGTTTGATTTAAGCTGTGCTCTGATCAGTTTGAGATTAGGGTTCCTTGATCTTTGACATTGTATAAATAGTAGAAAGCAGTGTCTTCCTCTGACTCTAAGACACATGTAGGTAGCTGGGCCTTTGCTTTGCTCATTTTAGGAGCATCCTCCTTGCACCTCACAACCGGAACAAATGCTTTTTTTTAACACATAAAGTCAGATTTAATTTTAAGCGCTGATCTTTGCATGCAAAAGTGATTGTGCTTGCCAAAGTTGTTGCTGACCCTGCATTTCTTTAAGTGATACAAACACTTAAGAGTTATATGCCTTTACTGATGTCTGGAGAATGAGGGATTACGTACTGATATTGAAGCTGTTCCTCTAGCAGACAAACTTAAGGGGGAATAAGGATGTGGTGGCAGACTCTGTGTGGGAGAACATATTAGAGTGATTTACACCTCCAGGTGCAAGGAATTTGCTGGACTTTTGACTGTTCATTTAAGAGAAATTTCATGGTAAATTAAACTGAGGAAAAGCAGGGGTCAATAAACAAAAAAGGACCATTCAAGGATGTGCAGATGAAGTGAAAATCATCACACACCTGCACAAAGCCTCAGTAATCAGAGACTAGAACTAGACATCGCCAAATAAAGGAGATCATCTCTGTTGAGATGTGTCCCAGCACACACAGTCCTCTTACCTGGGTGAAACACATCTCACCTGTTGTCCCACCAGCTGATCTTGTAGGACAATGGGTGATGTGTTCCCTGCTTCCAGGGACACACCTCCACCAAACTGTGCAGCAGCACCAGCCCAACTTTCCCCACTTCCAGAGATGTCCCCTGGAGGTCACTGGGGGCTCATCTCTGGAAGTGGGGAAACTGGGCAGGCATTTCTGGGGAGGCTGGAGAGTATGGGCAGCTCCAGGCTGCCCGTGGTCTCCCACCAAAAAGTAAATACATGTTCACCGCAATCAGGCAGGGCAAATGATTGCAGCTTTTTGTTGCAGCTACGAATTTGGGCATTTGCAGTATGACAAAGGGTTTGAACATCTATTTGCTTTCACTTTCTGCTGCCATAAAAATGTTTATGGAGGCACAAAGGCAACAAAAGGTGACATCTAATTGCACCCAGGCTCCCAGGCTTGGGGAAGGAGACCTGCATGGGTTTGGAGAGATGGAGTCCACCCTCCTGCACATTGCAGGATTTTGTGGCAGCCCCTCCATGGTGTTATTTGAGTTCCACGGCTTGAAGGGTCACCACTATGCCCAGCCTATCCATACACTTCACCTGGTCTACACACTTGATCAGCATATCCCTTGCCTTGACCTAGATAGTTTGCTTGCCTCCTCTAAGCTCTATGGTGGAGATATTCAGCAGCCCACCCAGGTGTCTGTTGTCTCTATACAGCCTCTGTGAGCTAACAGTGTCATGGAAGGACTTGCATCAGCCTTCTACAATGGAGCAAAAATCCTTGAGACCATCTCTGGAAGTTTGGGCACTTGCTGAGATGCTTAAATATTATTCAGGGAATGGAAATCTTGGCATAAAAAAATGTGAACATCTTTAGTTTAGCGCAGTTCCAAACTCAGCATCTTTTCCTACCTTGCTGAGCTGCATGGTCATGCTCCTTTCCAGAGACTTCACTACCAGTTCTAAAAAGTCAAACCCTTGCCCCCAAATCATTTCATAACACATGAATGGAGGTAATGACACTCTTGTCCATACAGCCCAAAGAAGAAGTCACTCTAGCTTGATTAAGCATGGAGGGGGGCAATCTCCAGTGGAGGTGACGGGCTGGGCTGGTGGAGCACAATGTTCAGTTCCTGTCTCTGCAGGGACTTCCTTTATGATCACAGGGAAATCATGTGCTCCCATTGCCTCAACTTCTTAGTTGGAAAAGAGGAAAAGAATATTTCTTTTTTCTCCTCATTTGGTTTGCCTTGTCTGTTTAGATAGCTATCTCTGTGGCAGGGGTTGTCTCTTAGTTGTGTTTGCATGACGGCCATCATACTTGGGTCCTGGATATATCACTGTCTTCTACCTTAGGTACTTAGGTACTCCTTTCCCTTAGTTAGCTAAGCAGTTCACTGTATATAATGTTTAGCCTAAGTATGCTCATGGGAGGCAGGGAAGTGCTCGCCATGGAGACCCAGAGAAATGAAGGCTCAGATCTTCAAAATGGCTACTGTATGTCTACACTCGCCCCTGTTGCAGGCCACTGATGGAGCCTGTGCTTACCTTCTCTACTGATCCCCACCCTGCCTGCAGCAAGGATGAGCGCAGACACAGTGCATCATCAAGCTCTGCAGTGGAGGGGAGCACTGTGAAGGGATGGGCATCATGGCACAGCTCTGTGCCACCAGTTCCCCATGCTGAATTAAACCTTTGCGGTCTGCATCAAACCGCTCTATGGGCTGGACCCAGCACACAGGTTATAGGTTGATCCTTGCCCTTGACGATCTAGGGCTAAGTGATTTGCCTACGGTCACACAGCAAGTCTGGCAGGGCAGGGAATTGACCCTGGTTCTTCCTCCTAAAAAGCTCACTATTAAAATGTCCTTCTCCTCCTCTAAGTGGCATTGTAATGCAAACCATAAGTGGCCTAAGGGGCCAGAAAGTGAACCCCCTCACACCAGTGTGACTGAGATCAGGAATGTACTTACACTGAAAAGACCTGTTGTTCCTCCTGGGGGGCAGCGGTGGGGTACGACTAGGGAAAAAAAATGTTTCCTATGACCTGACTGACCCACTTTATCTACCCACAGGGGAAGCATTACATTTGGCCAGGGATTTTGGCTACACCTGCGAAACAGAGTTCCCAGCCAAGGCAGTAGGAGAGCATCTGGCCAGACAGCACATGGAACAGAAAGAACAAACAGCAAGGAAAAAGATGATCTTAGCAACAAAGTAAGCAAGAAAAAAAAGTATTCCACACTGTATGTCTGCCTGGATACTTTTCATACTGAGCACTGGTAGTTTACTATGATTCGTATTACAATAGTGCCCAAAGACAGCAAATAAGATGAGGACCCGTTTGTGCTAAGCCAGTGATTTTCAACCAGGGAGCCACATGACCCTGGGGTGCCTGAAGATCCTTTCAAGGGTGCCATGGGGTGCCACACAATGTTGGCACTGTTAGGCATGCAAGCACAATTCACAAGATAATCCTAGAGATTTCAAATAGGAATCTACAGTGTTTGAAACCATTCTGCCTTGATGCTCTTTGCAATAGAAGAACTGCTCGGTTATTTTCGGTAGTCAAAAAACAAGTGAAAACTAGGAGTGGGCATTTTCTGAGGGGTGCCTTGAGCCTAAGAGGGTTGAGAATGTAGAGACAGTTGAAGACGGCCCTTAACTGAAAAAAGCTTACACATTGTCTGAAATGAAGGAAGAGCATAAGTCTTTGCAGGTGTCGGACTCTGGTAGGCGCCATCGGGGTGAAGTAGTGTGAGTCACGTCAGGCGGTGCACATGATATCGGGATGCCATCTGTGATATTATGCTACTGCTACTCCTAACAACCTCGTTCATTGTAATAAAGAGACCACAGGTTCCAGTTTTTAGTACCAAGGACTCTTCCAGGTCCACAAACAACCCCAGTATTAACATCAAGCACATTCAGGCATGTTAGCCAGGTGCTAGCCAGGTTATCTGGCTACATGGCACCAGCATAAAACACAGCCCCTAGCTCAATACATAGTATTCAGAGTCCCAGGCCCCTCTTTATAGACCAGGCAAAACACTTCATGTCACAGCATATGCATCCTAGTTTGTATCAAACACTAAACATCTGTAGGTGATATCATTCACATCCAGTTCTCACCAGACCCTGCAACCTCCCTGTCGAATAAGGGAACCTGTTTTCTAAGTCATGCTACTGTTTAATTTGGTGGCTTGTACCCATAGTATCCACTGCTTTCCATCTGTTGCCCTTCTGAGATGCCCAAGACCTAATACTCCTAACTTTCCCAGCATTTCTGCATGTACCATATATAATCTGCTTTCTAGTCACCAAGGTCTATTGCTCATGCTGTTACTGAGACCATGCTGTTAAAAAAAACAAACAGTTCTACTGGAAGGGAGACATATGATTTACACTAGTTGGACCTTATGTTTGATGCCCATCCCATGTTATCATTTTTCTTGTACTGCTAGACAGGGGATCTGTCGGCCCTTTAGAGCACCCATCAGATGTCATCATATCCCTTCTGCAGCCAGTGCTATTAAGCCCTGCTGCCTTGCAGAGCTGAGATATGTTAGAACAATATGTGCTAGTGCTCACAAGGGGCTATGAAGCACAGTGCTCTGCATGGGGTCTTATGGGTGGTAAGATAGGTGTGGATCTCACTATGGATCTTATTCATGCATTCAAGCTACTAAGCCCATGGTGAAACTGCAGGTTAAGAGACAAAATGAATGCAGAGTATAAGCAGCGCGCTTCCCCTGTTGGACACTGATACAGCCCGATGAATTTCAGAATAACTAAATAGCAAAGATGTTGCTTCAATGCCAAGCTGCTCGTGGACAGCTCATGGACAGCTGTGTACACCTTGGAGTATTTAATGGGTAGATTGTGCCTCCAGGCACAGCCCCCGGCAAAGGGCGGTCTCTGTGAGCTGTGTCACCAGAGGACTAGCCTCAGGAGGCCCCACTCCTCAGGCTTGCCCCTTCTCTCTCCTTTCTCTAGGAAAATACATGGTAAATTGTCACTGGCTTATGCCAGCAGCAAATTACTGTCCTCCCCAGATGGGATTAACTCTGCTGGATGGCCCACAAGAGAATACCTAAGTATCTGTCCAGTCTACTCCCATCCCATCTACCATCCCATCCCATCTTGTGCCCACTTCACTCTTGGTAGGCTATCTGAAGGCTCTCAGTGGCTATCTTTTCCATTTAATGCCCTTGCACCGATGCATAGTCCCAGTTATAACCTAACTCATGTATCACATTGTGTGTATACACCTGTAGGGGAAAAATAGGTAGAAGGGAAGGGAAACAGAAGTTTTAAATGTAAAGATGGCCTAAAGCTTAACAAATCAATTGCTAATTTGCAGAGACATAATATATCATATTTCTCCTCCATGGGCAAAAAATACTAACCAGTGGCCTCAAGTTAACAATACGTTTAAAAAAGTAAAGCTAACATTTATTGTACAATTGTACAAAATGACTAACGTTGTGTAATGGGCTGGCAAGAGTGTATGCTATCACTGCCCTCTGCTGGGTGGAGTTAGAACTAGTAAACTGCAGATCCCAGTTCTCATATTATTGGGTGCCCACATGTTACAATGTCAGGTATCATATATAGGTCTGTAATATAATGTTGCCTCCATAGCTATACTAACAGTAAGCATTCACCTTTTAGCACTGAGGCCTACACGTTTGCAGCAGGAAACTTTGAGTTCTTGCCTTGCGGCTGACCTAGTCACCATGCTAGTGTCCATCATGAAGAATATGAAACCGGGGCAGCTCTGCATAATTGTGCTGCTCTCAGAAATTACATTGAAATGCATAGGTGCAGTAGACACACAAAAACATGCTTTATCTAAGGAAGGAATGGAATGAACTTGTGTTTGTGTGGATGCATTGTCACTGCCCTCTGGTGGACTGAATCAGAACTGGGTGTCCTTGACAGACCTGGTAAGATTTTCTTTCTTAAAAAAAAAAATGAATAGGAAAAAAATGGCCAAGGAATTCTAAAGGAAGTCTACATATTTTTTTTGTAATCATTTGGAACACATTTTTAAAACAATTAAGAATAATCTAAATGTTGATTATTTTTTTTTTGAAATGTCAAAAAAAATCTAAAAAGTTTGAACGTTCTGCTGCATTTCTTATGGTGCCATTGCAATAAGAATCATAGTAAAGCACAAGTATTTCATATGCTGAGGCTTATATTGAAGAGTCTCCTTCAACTCAAGGGGGAGAGGATGTTTCTTCTGTGGCAGTAAACTTTGGTGTCTAATCCTGCCAATTCTGATTTATGACTTGTATCAATTGGGAATCCTGTTCTGGAGTAGTTCTCCACTGTGTTGCATCCAGCATAAACACAGAACAAAAGGCCACCCCTGTCCTAATAACCACAGTGAGGTGCTACCCAGTGACAATCAGGAAGGCATAGGTGACTATACTTGCATTACAGGTGAAGGGTCTTAGTGAAAGTTGTAAGCCATCCATTTCCTTGAAGAGGAAACCACATTGAAGTATAACTGCAGAGCTTGAAAATCAGACTCTGCAGGGCTTATCTGCAGAGCTTGAAAATCATACAACTATCTAAAAGTGGGGAGGAAGTAGCCTGACATAGTAATGGTATCCGCTGTAGATATGAAAGCAAGTTTAAAAAATATCAACATATCAGAGTCTTGCTGGGCTTTTTCAACTCTCTAAACACTGATGAAAACCATTACAACATCAGAGCTTCAGAGCCACAAAGGCCTTGTGGAAACCTAAATTATTTGCACATGACCAGACTTCACTCCTTAAAAGTCTCCCCGTTTTTAAAAATGTCAGACCCTCAGAGCAGCCAACCTCACTGTAGAGTCCCTCAGACCAGCCAACCACCCTGTATACAGCTGCAAGCTTGGCCATCATCTCTATATCCTCCACTCCATTGCACACCCATCATTTGAATGCATTACCCGGAGAGTCTGTCCATCCATCTGTCCTTCCTTGCTTCCTTCCTTCCTACCTGTTTTTGTATCAATGAAGGCAATTAGAATTACTACAAACACAATGCTTATCACCTGAATTCACATCTTGAACTAAGAGAAAATTTGAAGAAGTAACAGTCTATCCCCAACTTTTCCACGTGTGGCAAAAGTGATTAAATTAACTAAATAAAATGGTTTCCTGTGAATGATGAGCAACAGATCAGGTCAATGCACAGGGCCATGCCATCTGGCCAGAGGGCCCCCCATGAATCCAGGTGTTTAGCTGTGGGGGAGCTGTGCCGGTATTAATTGACCTGGTTCCCAGAGCTGTGGCAATTAATGTTGCCACCACTCCCCACTCCCAAATTTCCAGACCTGTGGATATACATTTGTATGGCATATAATGTACACCCCAATTTTTACCAGATAGTGTTAGGGGGAAAAGGTATAGTTATATATGAGAAAATATGGTAATATGATGATTCAGTCTGCCAGAGCAAGTAACTGGGGAACACCTAGCTCATTTTTTTTTGAGCTCCTTGGAAAGAGTCGTCAGAGTGAGCTGATGCTTTTTCTTAGTTTTCATTTATAACATGGGGGTGTCCTTCTTTTCCTTCATGTACTCTTACCATGCCAGAAAGGAAGAGAGATTAGCTGAGCACTTGGGTCCATTCTGGTACTTCCCATAGTCAAAATGCAACATCTTTTAAGCTGAGCCTTTCCAATAGATGGGATTTGGAAGAAGGGTCTGGAAAATACCATGGACAGGCCTACAGGATACAGGAAAGCATTTGTAAGCCATTGTGTTTGACTAATTGCTAGTGTGAAAAGGATTTGTTTTCCCTCTATGAGGCAGATTCATTAAAATATATGCTGTCTTTACATAAATGCCTGCATAACTTTACCAAGAAAAGGGATAGATAATCGACTTGGCTATGAGTTGGCATCAATGCGATCCTTTGAACAAGTCATCTAGCAGTTCCAGGTTCCCTGCCCTAAAACAAATGAACATCTCGAGATTTCCAGGGCTGTCCTGGAATTCAGGACTCTGCCCTTGTGTCCTGAAGAGTCCCCACAATGAGAGTTTTGTCCTGAATTTGGAAAAATGGTCCGACCCCTGTAACATTCCCGTGTTGTCAGGCAGCATCCTGCTGAATCAGAAGACACAGTACAGTTCTGACAGGTTACTGTGAGCTTGTAATTATACTGTATCCAGGCCAAGGGGTTGCTCCTGGTTCCTTCCCACTTGGTTGGTGTGGCATCGTGCCCAGGCCAGGCAGCTCATTAGCCCACCCACAGCAATGCACTGAAGTGTTATTCTCTAACCAAAACTGGAAGTGGTGCTGAATGCTCCCAGTTCTGGAGGGTTGCAGTATGTCCAGGGCTGTCTCTCAGAGTTACAACCCTAAAAAAAAAAAATAAAAGGTTCACTTTCCAGTACCTATTTGCCGAAGTTAGACTAGATGAGACCACTAGCTGAGAGGATAGCAGTCTACTGCTATCCAAACTGCTACTGGAGTTGTCCCTTTAGCTTAAGGTAGCTGTGGCATTGAAGTTCCCATCTGCAAACACTGTAGATGACCCATGAAGTCAATCATTGCCTTAGAATGAGATTTTTTTTAAACACTTGTACATCTCCCTTTAGTGGCTGGTCAATGATACTAGCACCTTGCTTTCATACACCATATTTTCTAGCATACAACACACGCCAGAATATAATACAAGCCTTATTTTTAAAGGCAGAATAAAGAAAATAAGATGGGTCCTTGTACTATGTATCTAAATAATGGCAGCTAGGGAGCTGAACCTGCTCATTGTTCTGCTGCCTGTGGATCACTGAAGATTTTACTTTCAGTTTCAACCACTAAATGGCAGATCCTGTTCTTAACACATTTCTTGGATATAACACATACCCCAATTGCCAACAGCATTTTTTCTGGGTGGAGGGGTGCATATTTTATGTGAGAAAATATGGTGGTGCTTTTCAAAGCATGTACACTATTACTGTCTCCATTGGACAGATGGGGAAACGGAGGCACGGTGTTGTCAAATAAGTAGAGAGCAGGTTAGCCCTTAGATGAACAATTAGTCGGTCTACACAACGGTTGTCATCTTGCACACAAGAAGAGTATCCATCCAAATTCTTCATTGACATAGGCTATGTTAAGTGTTGACTTAACAGGCCTTCAAACCAAACCCGGCTTGTAGCATTGACCCAGTTTAACACCTCTACGACTGATTGCTCCATCATCTCAGACACTTTTTAAAGGTGTGAGCCTGCATTTACACTAGATGGAAAATCACATTAATGGCATTGAAGCTAACCTGGTTTCAAACATTATCTATTTCCCTGCTTTAGACAGGGCCTCAGAGAGACTGGGCTGGAGATCCTACTAGCAACGTCCTGCACCAGTTTCTGGTCATATTTCCCCTGTAGACTATCTTCTCTCATTCCACTCTGTTAAATATTTCTGGTCTAGAGCTTGAGTGAAAAAGGTTGTAAAATGTAATGGTTACGAGAAGGCTGTCAAGCCCTTTTTAAATGATTCCCTTTTCTTTTAGGCAAATATGTAAAGAATTCCAGGACCTGCTGAGTCAAGACAGATCGCCCCTTGGATCCTCCAGACCAACTCCAATATTAGACCTTGATATCCAGAGACATTTAACACACTTCAGGTATGATCATTGAAGTGATGTGTGAAACAGCTTCCTAAAGGAAAATGCATTTGTGGTTATCTGAATAGCAGAGGCTCTGGAGAGCTTGTTGGGAGCCTCTTTGCACTGAATTTCTGGTACAGGAATTGGTATATATGGAAGGCAAAATTCCAGTGCTAGGGAAAGGCTCTGGGTAGATTTTATTGTGCATGTGGATTTAACTATCGGTTATGCAATTATATTCCTTCAAGTCCTGAAAACCATGAATGCATCTGTTTTAAGAGCATGCAGCATCTAAGCCCAAAGATTAAATAACAAAAAAGCAGCAAGGAGGAGGATCCAGTCATTTTTGGTTAATTTTTTTTGCAGGGCCTTGCGCAGGATGGAATATCATAACACGTAGGCACTTAAGTCCACTTACACGCCTAATAGGTGGAATAGAATTAGGCTCACCATGTTCAGACACAATGACTACTTATTTCTGGGCCTAGGCCCTAGGACAGGGGCGGGCAATTATTTTGGGCGGAGGGCCGCTTACTGAGTTTTGGCAAGCCATCAAGGGCCGCATGACAGGCAGTCAGGGGCAGATAAACATTAATTTCTAAATTTTTAGGGGCACTGTGGGCCAGACAGAATTGCCTGGCAGGCCGCATCCAGCCCACGAGCCACATTTTGCCCACCCCTGCCCTAGGATCTACAAAAACACCTACAGAGAACAGCACCAAGGCGTTGGAACAGAGGTCAGGGCTTCACTGCGCCCACCCCCAAAACTTGATAGACCAAAGTTTATAGATAGACCAAAGGTGGCAGAAGTGAACTATTATTTCCATTTTGCCTGAGGTACAGAGAAACTAAGGGCTAGCTTTTCAAAGGTAGTCAGCCACATGAAGAGACAGACCATTAACTAGTGAGATTTCCAGAACTGTTTATTAGCCAGTTGCTGATGTATTCACCTCTAGCTCATTGCTGTAGCAGAGAGACATAGTTTGAGCCCTCATCCAGACTTGTGCTGATCCCTGCCTAAATCATCCAGACTCTAAGATGGGCACCTTGCTATTGGGGTTAGGGAGTGAAGGACCATATGTGATGCTAACCCCATCTTTCCCCAGTGTTCCCTTGGCTAATGAACTTCAAACAATACTGGCTTGATAGGGCCTTTTAGGCTTGGGTGGACCTTTGCCTTGTGTGTCTGACTCTATCGTTATAAACATTGGTTCAGGGCTTTTAAAAATCCCACTAGGTACTTTGTGGCATTGTTAGGCAGCTAAGTGCCTTTGGAAATCTACCGCTAAGTCATTTGCCCAAGATCTGTGGTAGAGCTTGTAGAGCGAATTAACATGTTCTGCACATTAAAGAAGTTTTTAAAACAAGAAATAGAAGAAATGGATAAAATATCAAAGGTCTCACCTTGGAAAGCCATTTTATCTGGCTTCCCTCCTTTCTGTCTCTGCCTTACTCCAAGGGAACTGCAATTCCAACTCTGGTTAAGAGATCTGGGTTCTCTGCAGGGAACTAAACAAGGCAGGACATACGTTGTAAGGGTTTCATCCAACCAATGCTGTACTCTGCAGAAGTGAGGTTGGGCCTATATGAGAGTAGCCCCTGACCTCACAAAGGTGCTTCCTGTCACACAGTATCTTCAGTGAGATGACACATGAGCTTAAAGTGGGGCATCAGGGCCTAAATGCAGGACTACCTTGACTGATGCTCGACTGTCTTTGGCCTTCTTGTTTGGATATCATTTGGACATCCAAGCCAGCCCAGGAAGTAGGAAATTCCCTCTTAATTACTGGAGTTATGGGTTTTTACCATACACTTCCCAGCTTCTGGAGTTAGTAACCAGAACCTAAGATGTAATTTTGAATTTTGTCCCCAGTTCTATAAAGGGCCAAACCAACTCCTGGATCCAGACACCCTGAACATTTGGGATGGGATCTGGATACAGATCTATATGAAATATGGGCCAGGTTTTGTTCCCAGGTATTTCCAAAATGATATTTTGAGTGTGACTGTGCCCTCTAGTGGTCACAGGTAAGTAGCTGTTTATCCTTACAGAGAGAAACTTTACCAGTATGGGAAAAAGGTATTGTGCCCAACTCTCAACATTAGGAATTCAGATCAATGCATCAATTATAGCCCAAACTCTCTGTATTAATGAGAGATTCAGTCCCTTAATGTATAAGGAATAGACAAGCACGTTGGCTAATGAGTTCTAGCCTTATTTGTTCCACTTGTTTTAAAATGAATATATTCATTTTTGTATTAATGCTATTCATCGCTCCTATGGTGTGCAATGAATTCATCCCAGGCTGTGAGCTTGCTACATGTCACAATGGGATGTGTAGGTGGGAGACCTTCTTTCAGATGGGAGACCTCCAAGGTTAAAATTGGGCGTTGTAAGGCATGGTGCTGAACATGCCGGGGTGTCCTTTGTGCTCCCTACAGTAGGGGTCGATCTTTCTCTGAGTCAGTCCATGTTCTTATCAGCTACTAATGGGCTTTGGGCTTCTGGGGAGTCCCATATGGGATTAGATATAAAATCAAAGATCTGATTTCTACTGTCCACTAATGATCTCATAATAATGGCTGTCAAAATAGGGGTCTATTCAAATAGAATAATAAAATCATACAATGGTAGGGCTGGAAGGGACCTCATGAAGTTATCTAGTCCAGGCTCCCTGCACTTGTCTAAGTAAACCATCCTAGACAAGTGTTTGCCTGACTTATTCTTAAAAACTTTGGGAACAATCCTCTGCTACAAATGCCAGGCATAATGGCCAAAACACCAAAAACACCCTTTAACCTACCACAGGTAAAGCAGAGGGACAGGGGCCCTGCCAGCGTCCTGCCATTACAAGGACAGGAAGTAGTTTATGAAAATGTGCTCAAGAGATCTAAGGTCAGATGCTCTGGCCAAATGCCAATGCCAGTAACTCCAGTCCATTTGGCCTTTCTTAGAAGGACCAGATGTCTGTGAAATGCTTTCTACATGCTTCAGCTGTTTGTGTCAAATAAGGTACCTCCTTTCCAAAATGTATGCTGTTGATGGCACATTGCCTTAGTCCATCTGTTATGGTTTTTTTATGTACATATAGATCTCTATATTTATTTGGGCAAAATCACTGATATAAGCAGTCTAATTGATATAAGCAGTCTCCAGTCTAATGAAGTCAAAGGTTCCACTTATGCCAGGGGAAAAATGACCTATATGTTAAAATAATAATGTCAAGTGATATAATGATGAATAAATAGACTTTATTCATATTTTTTTAATTAAAAAATGAGTTTTCAGTTCTTCTGGTTCTAAAGATAACTGATAGTATTATTTATAATCTGAGCATCCGCAATGTGCTTGGTACTCTACAAATATAATATTTTCCAGACAGAAGGCAGGGCAGGGTAGCACCTTCAAGACTTAACTCATTCAGAAAGGCATAAGCTTTTATAAGCTACAGCCTACGTCATCAGATGCTTTCAAGATGAGACATAAAGTTGCCATTACAATTGTTTGCATTCATAAAAAATCTGACTCTTTTGACAAGAATAAGATACTGAGTGTGGTGACCCACCTATATTCTACTCTTAGAATATTTCCTGTAATAAATTCTTCCTCCTATATAATAAAGAATATTAGATTTCACGGCTTCCTTTACTGCGATGGGACCATTAGGTCATTATTTGAGGTTAGAAATGTCAAACTTGGAAAAGTTATTGGGAACGTTTTGTGAACATTTGGGCAAATATAGATATGTGTTTATCCTTTGACTGATCCATCTGTCCGTTCATCCATCCATCCATCCACTTTGAGCAATTTCTTATTTGAGGGGAAAATCTTGCAAAACTCATCAAGCTTCACATATATTTAGAATGCAGAAAGTTGATTGGAAGCCT
>NW_017729028.1:35358294-35367805 GCF_001723915.1 Gavialis gangeticus | reverse complement strand
ATCCATCCGTCCACTTTGAGCAATTTCTTATTTGAGGGGAAAATCTTGCAAAACTCATCAAGCTTCACATATATTTAGAATGCAGAAAGTTGATTGGAAGCCTCTCTTCATTCTGTCTCATAAGCCAATGAGAGGATGTTGAAGCAAACTTAAAGATGGAAACTTCAAAACTGCTATGAAAAAAAACAACTTTTTCATACAGTGCATAAATAGCTTGTGGGATTCATAGCTGCACAATGGCAGTGAGACCAAGGCTTTAGTGGGATTCAAAAAAGACCCAGTATAGTCAATTCAAATGTCCAAAATTGTAAATATTAGAATATAAACAAGAATTTATGGATGGATATAAACCGCTATGCACATAATAGAATCCACATTTTCTTTATAGGGAATTAGAGGAAAACATTCCCTGGAAATAATGTTATCCATTGCTGACAACTAGAGTTTTTTGTGCCTTTTAATGAAGCATTTGTCATCGGCTAACATCAGAAAGCTGATTCTGAATTAGACATACCACATGTTAGGTGGACCATACGTTATTTTCTGTGTTCCTAGACTTTAATGCATAAACTTGAGATGAGCCAGTAGAGTTGCTCTGTGAGGCTGCAGTTCATCAAGGTTTTTAAGCATGTGTCTAACTTTAAGTGAGGGCCTGCCAAAGGCATCAGAGTTGCTAGGCTTGCTCAACCCCAGAACTACAGGCTTACACAGTCTGAAAGGGAGAAAAAGCTTCAGAGAAAGCCACAGTGAGTCAAGAAACTGCTGTTTCAGACCATTGTACTAAATAGACATAAACTATAGTCTCACTACTGACATGACCAAGCTTGTGCAACCGCCTTGTGACATTCCTCTCTGACCTGAATACAGAAAACACCATGTCAGCAGTTGTAGGTATATGTCTGATGGTGTGTTAGCTCTCTGTGCTCATCCATCATTGCTCTGCAGCATACTCATGCCCATCCCAATGCATTCTGGGAAACTATGGGCTGCTGTTTTTGCCTTGGCATGGATCAGTGGTTAGGGGTGTTTTTCAAGACTCCCTTTGTATTTTGGCATTTGTCTTGTGTCCCAGAAAATTAGGAGGCAGGTTCAAAGGCCTGGTGAGGCTTTCCCATACACGTTAAAATGACCACACTGTGACTAATTTATGAAGACAGTTAGGAGAGAGAGTTGAATTATGAATTATGAAGACATAATAAAATAATAAAGACCCCTATAAGTTATGGGAGAGATTAGACATCCAGCAAATGTTGGTACTTGGCATGGGCATGGCATGGTACAAACCTGGCATGGCCATGGTTTAAGGGATGCATTACGCTGTGTACAGATTTGAATCCTACTTGGATTTAACCATTCCATAATCTATTTTTTAAAGTGAGGTGAGACTTTGGTTTACACAGGTCCCTGGGATTCATGTCCATAGCCGAAAGGAAATGGGATCCAACATTCGCTCAGAAGATAAGCGAGTGTGGCCCTCTATGGCCCTCTAGTGGCTGCACCACGTGAACCACAGCAGAGCCCCCGTGCCTCGGCATGTGGAGACAGGGGAGCAGCCAGCCCAGATTTTTTTTTTTACTGACAATCTACAAACTTTTTTTACAGACAACCGTTATTAGTACCAGAATTTATATAATGTATAGGGAGTGTAAAGTATAAAAATGCACATTATTTGTATAGTTCTTAGACACAGGAGCACTTTAATCCCCTCCCCTACAAGAAGTCAGGAATTACAAAAAATCCCAATAGCACTGAATACATATCTCTTGCAGCAGTAAATAGCCTGATCCTCCCCTCCTTGGTGCTGCTGTGAACTTCTCCATGTAGAAGGCTGGAGGGAGGCAGTGGAACATGCAGGAGATGCATCTTCCTGCAAGGGTGAATTTAAGAACAGGACACGCATGCTGCAAGCCCCAGCCCATGTACTTGGGACATGCTTCCTGCCAGCCAGGCCCTACCCTGCCCTTCCTCCTTCACCTCCTGAGATGAAGTGAGAAGGAATCCCTCCTCCTGCACACACAATACCCAAAGTGTTTCCAGAAACATCAGAAGGTCCCAATGGGCATCAGCAATGGGAGAAGCACTGCCATTCATCTGTAAGTGTACAGACATCTCAAAACTTTTGCAACATTTACAGGCAAGTGCTTTTAGCTATTTTTTTTTACAGACTGCCTATGAATTTTTGATGGTTGGTAACCCTGCCATCACCAACCCCTGTCACTCCCTCCAACTGCCAATACACAACCCCAGTGATGCTCCATGCTCCAAATGTTGGCGGTGGACCCCATCCCAGCTTACCCAACCCTTGAATTTTTAGCCCTTTTAGGAGCCCCACAAGCCAAACTACAATCATAGAAAATTAGAGTGAGAAGAGACCTCAGGAGGTCACATCTAGTTCAACCCCCTGCTCAAAGCAGGACCATCCCCAACTAGATCATCCCAGCCAAGACTCTGTCTAGCTGGGTCATAAAACCCTCCAAGGATGGCAATTCCACAACCTCTCTCGGTCACCTATTCTAGTGTTTTACTACCCTCCTAGTGAGAAAGTTTTCCCTAATACCTGATCTAAACCTCTCTTGCTGCAACATGAAACCATTAATCCTTGTTCTGTCATCTGACACCTCTGAGAATTGCCTATCTTCATCCTCCTTGTAAACCACCCTTCCAGTTGTTGAAGGTTGCTATTAAATCCCCCCCTGAGTTTTCTCTTCTCCAGACTAAATAAGCCCAGTTCCCTCAGCCTTTCCTCTGAAGCCATGTGCCCCAGTCCCCAAACCATTTTCATTGCCCTCTGCTGGACTCTCACCAGTTGGTCCACATCCTCTCTGTAGCATGTGTGTGTGTGGCGGGGGGGGAGGGGGAGCTGAAAACTGAACACAGTACTCCAGATGTGGGCTCACTACTTCAGAATAGAGGGGAATAGGAAGACAATATTCTTTGGGTGAATCTGATATCTTCTATTAGACCAACTTAAATAGTTGGAAAAAAAATTTTAAGCAAACTTTCAGGTTTAAATAGAGGGGAAGAATCACTTCCCTCACTTTGCCGGCAACACTCTTACTAATGCAGCCCAGTATGCTGTTATCTTTCTTGGCAACAAGGGCACATGGTTGGTTCATATTCAGCTTATTGTCCACTGTAACCCCCAGGTCCTTTTCTGCAGAGCTGCTGCTTAGCCTGTCGGTCTGCAGCCTGTATCAGCGCATGGGATTATTCCATCCTAAGTGAAGGACTTTGCACTTGTCCTTATTGAACCTCATGGGCATGTCCACATGAGCACTCATGTGCACTTTGCAGTGTCTCAAAGGCTTCTGAAGCACCAAAAATGCAGTCTGTGCATGCTATATGGCTCTCTACACTGCATATTTGCTTCACGGAGCCAAATTTAGATACCAGGAAAGCCCGATATCAAAAAAAAGTGTACAGAAAAAAAGCAGCATGGCACATATGGCAGCCGCATGCACTGCCTGAAACCAGAACCTGGCTGGCCAGATCCACGCTCTGACTACTGACCAGGCTCTCCACACCTGGATCATCACTGCTGCAGACCCAAGAGGCCCCAGTGGCCCCAGGTAAGGCTGCTAGGTCCAGCCTCGCCTACCCCACCCAGGGCAATTTGCCCCATACCAGAGCACACATGCAGGGGCATTCCCTGAGGACAACAAGCAGCAGCAAAAATATGTGCCATTGCTATTTGTCCCCAGGAAAAGGCATGTGAGTGCTCATTTGGGCATGCCCCATGAGATTTCTTTTGGTCCAATCCTCCAATTTGTCTATACCTCTCTGAATCCTAGCCCTCCCCTCCAGAATATCAACCACTCCCCCAGCTCAGTGTCATCTGCAAACTTGCTGAGGGTGCACTCTGTGCCATCTTCCAGGTTGTTGATGAAGACATTGAACAAAACCAGCCCCAGGGCCGACCCCTGGGGCACTCCACTTGATCCTGGCTGCCAACTAGACATGAAGCCATTGATTACTACCTTTTGAGCCTGACAATCCAGCCATTTTTCTATCCACTTTACAGTCCATTCATCCAACCCAGACTCCCTTAGCTTGCTTGCCAGAATGCTGTGGGAGACCGTACCAAAAGCCTTGCTAAAGTCAAGGTATATCTCATCCACTGGTCTCCCCACATTCACAGAGCCAGCCATCTCATCACAGAAGGCAATCAGGTTGGTCAGACATGTCTTGCCCCTGATGAAACCATGCTGACTGTTCCTAATCACCTTCTTCTCCTCCAAGTGCTTAGAAACGTATTCCTTGAGGACCTGCTCCATGATTTTTCCAGGGATTGAGGTGAGGGTGACTGGTCTGTAGTTTCCTGGATCCTTCTTCTTCCCTCTCATAAAAGTGGGCACTTTATTTGCCCTTTTCCAATCATCCATGACCTTTCCCAATCGCCATGAGTTTGCAAAGATACTTTCCTGTGCCTTTACAAACACATTGGTCAACTCTCTCAGTACACTTGGGTGCATCTCATCTGTCCCCATGGACTTGTACACATCCAACTTTTCTGAATAGTCCCTAACCCGTTCGTTCACCACTGTTGGCTGCTCACCTCCCAAATCGTGCTGCTCAGTGCAGTAGTCTGGGAGCTGACTTTGCCTGTAAAGTCAATGTAAAAAAAAGTCATTGAGCACTTCAGCCTTTTGCACATCATCTGTCACTAGGTTGCTTCCCCTATTCGGTAAGGGGCTCACACTTTCTCTGATCTTCCTCTTGTTGCTCACATACTTGCAGAAACCCTTCTTACCTTGCACATCCCTTGCTAGCTGCAACTCCAATTGCACTTTGGCCTTCCTGATTTCATTCCTGCATGACTCAATGGGCCAGTGATTTGCTTGACACTCCTGTTCTTTGCCAGTGTAATAAAGAGCATATCATTTAGCTGCAGCAGTAGAGACTCAGGACCCAAAGGTCCTATGTTCAAGCTCTGCTGAGAATGTATCCTAATTACGCTTGCCCAGGATTTATCCCATCAGACCTGCTGCAGGTGCCCTCTGTTAGTCCAACATGACTATGTGCATTTTCACTAAAAAGGAAATAATTAAAAGAAAGAACAGCATTATATTAGCAAAAAGAAAATGTTCCTAAAAGGTTTCCGCAACGTCAGCCAGCAGGTGAGTGTTACACTGCACATTGTGGTTTTGCACATAAGGAAAGAAAGCAAAGTGAAAGCCAGTGTTTTATCTCAGATTAAAGAAATATATGGGGTAATAGCAGCCCAGCAAACTTTCAGCATTTCCAATTTGTAATTTAGATCCCAGATATCATAGTGACAGCAGCTTTCAAAATACTGTTCGCATGAGGAAAGACAGGAAAGCAGGCAGACAGGCAGGCACTGGCAAGATAAAAATCATGCAGTATATTTTTAAAAATAGATTTGTCTTACATTCCTTGATCACTCAAAATACCTGTGGAACTCAGTGGGAGCTCTGTGTGTATGAGAGAGACAGACAGACAGACAAAGAGAGAGAAATGCAGGAGTGGCCCTTTAATATATTTTAACTGAAGGAATTTTTTTTCATCTAAATAAGGCAAAACCCTGTTCCACTGAAGTCAATGAGAACGCTCCCATTGACTTTAGTGGATCTAAGATTAAACCCCCAATTCACTTTTTTGGTGCATTGTGAGACCATAAATATGTCACCTAGGCCATTCCTTCTGTTGGTTAGTCTATGTCAGTGATTTTCAATCAGGGCATTGTAAGATCCTTTTAGGGGTACCTTGTAGGGTTACCTTGAGGTGCCATTTAATATTAGCACTGGTAGGTATGCAAATACCTACACAACTTTGCAGGATAAATCCAGAGATTTCCAACAAGGATCCATTGAGCACTGCAGTGCCTAATTTCTGGACACTTCAATTCCACCGTAACATCTGGAACCTTGAAGAAGTCACTTAGGTCCAGACCTAGGTTGGGCACCTAGATGACTGTACTTAAGTATTGGAATATATCAGAATTAGGCCTCTGTCACCAGGATGACAACTCCGGTAACACAATTAGGCACTTCAGTGCCTCTCCACAATTAATGGAGAATCTTTAGAGGGAATGGGGAGAGTTGGACACCTCCAAAGTGCGTTTCAGAGAACATGCAGGCTTGTAGAAATAGCCCCAGGCTACATGGTAGGCACCTCCATTCACTTGAGATCCAGACAGCCAAGTGTTTCTTCTGAGACTGAGCACTTAGATGACTACTGGAGGTAGTGCTGCTGCATACCTTTTGCTCAATAGCTATGTAAGTAGAGCATTTACATGGGAAGTAGGTGACATGCTTTCTTAACCCAACTCAGCCTAAAAGGATGCAAACCCACATCTCTCACTTCCTCATAGATATCCCTAACCAGCATGTAGAATAGGCAGGAGCCATGGGAGAAGGAGGGGAGAAGAAGAAGCACCGTCTGTTCCTCTTGCTGGACCACCTAGCAGGCAAGAGTGCAAAATTTATGGGCTCAGGAGAACAACTTAAAGGGAACATGACTTGGTAGCCCAGGGGTTAAACCATTCAGGATGTTTACAGAAGATGCTTTTTTCACCATTTAAAACACTTTATTGCTGTAACTTAACAGAAGTGCACAGCTTTATAGGGCTAAAAAAGGGTACAGTGCTTTAAATTAACCCCTGTTAAATGAGGTATGAAATTTGAAGCTCTGTATTTTACAGCACTTTAGCAACCTACAGCACTTTAAATAACTTCTGTACACTGGTCACATTTCTGAGCAGTGAAGAAGTCCCAGGAGGCTGTGGAATGCCCCCTCTCTTCTAGCCTGGAAAGTGCCAGGGGGCTCAGAGGACACCCCCCCACCCCGCTCCCCCTCCAAAATCCTGCCCCGCCAAACACTGAACTTCTGTTAGGTTTAAGAGCTCTGTAACTTTATAGTGCTATAAAAAGTGCTCTAAATTGCAGCACTGTAAACAATGTGCATGGAGCACGTCCCAGTGGGAGCCTTTGGTTACAGTGCCTGTTCCCTGGGCTACTTAGGCTTTGTTAATTGGACAGATATTGGCTAAAATGTCAAAGTAATCATGAAAGCACAGTTCAGAACATAATAATACTCCCTGGCAGGATGAAGTTTCAGTTCCTCTTGCCTGTTATTTGGCTTATTTGTGGGGGGAGGGGTTCTAATCTTAATTGCTTTTTGTTTTGAATTTTCCTTCATTTTAAGTAAAAATACTTCTTTAGAAACTTTAAAATGTTTGAATGGGCTGGAGAAAGAGAAAATTGTTTTGCTAGAAATAGAAAATTCTTTGATGTTTTGGTCCACCAATATTGTTTAGAAAGTTTCAGGTTGACTCAATTTAATTTTTAAATATTTTTTGGAACTGCAATAAAATAAAATAAAATAAAATAAAAGGAAGGCTGCTTTCAGACATTTAAAAAAACAACATTCCCTCCCCACCCCCCGCCCTCCTTCCGCTTTACAGAAAGAAGCAGCATATTACTTCATCCCAGCTCTAAAGCGCCTGTAAAGATCGGGTGTTTCACCAGGGCTTTCTGGTGGTTTTAGCTAAAGTTGATTCAACTGGCTATTAGATAAAAGTGCCAAAAAAGCCCGCTAAAGCACCCAATCTTTACAGATGCTACAGAGCCAGATTGAAGTGACATGCTGTCTCTTCTCGGCATGCCTGGGGTTCAGTGCAGGAATGCACTGAGTTTAAAACAAAGCACCATTTTTTTGGGCAGGATGGGGTTTACATCTGCAAGCACCCAAAATGAGTTACTTAGCCATACTGTAAAACCAGGAGGTACATTTCAGAACATATATGAAGACCTGGGAGCAGATTTGCTGAGCCTGTACCCAGGGGATTGGGGCATAGCCACAGACTCCCAGGGTGCATCCTGTTGAGTGTGTACATGCAGGGGTGCTAATTTCCTGTGGGACAAATTACTTTTTTGTCCCCAGGCACACTGCTGCATGTGTGCTCTGGCGCATGGCAAATAGACCTGGGTTGGGGAGGGGAGGCTGGGGCCAGCACCTGTGCTGGCCTCAGCAGCCTTACCTGCGATCCTGGGGGTCTTCCAGGGCAGCAGCAGTGCCAAGTCAGTCACACAGAGCCTGGCCAGCTGCTAGAGTGCCATTCTGGCTAGCCAGGCTCTGTTTCTGGTGGCACATGCTGCTGCCGTTTGTGCTGCACCACTTTTTTTATCTGCGGGGGTTTTTTGACACTGGGATATCCCCATGTGAAAAAACTCCTGCTCTGCAAATCAGCAGCATGGCAAACAGGGGTGCATGTGTCACGTGCAGTTTGCAGCACCTCAAACTGCATATGCACACTTGTCAGGATGTACACCCTGGGCCCAGCATTTAACCTCTGTGCTTCAGTTTCCCTATTTGTAAATTGGGGTTAACTTCATCAGCCTGCCAGGGAGTAGTACTGTGTTCTGAACTGCACTTTCATAATTATTTTGGCATTTTAGTCAATGTCTGTCCAATGACCAAAGCCTAAGTAGCCCTGGGAACAGGCACTGGTTTTGTACCTGCCTTCATCTGCCATGTTAAACTCTTCATCTGATGAAGAGTTTTGTACAGTTTTGTAAGGATGAATTTGTTAATATCTATAAGATGCTCAGCTATTTTAGTGCCACGACTCATCATACATAGAAAACCAATGCCCTTCAATTATGGGGATAATGGAAAATGGATTTATTGCATCTGCCTTCATCTGCAATGTTAAATTTCCATTAAATTTACATAAAAACATTTTTAATGAAAATACTTAAATCAGGGCCACCAATCAGAAAGCCACTTCTAAAACAGCTACTTGGCCACAAAATAAGGCAGGGTGGCAAGAAAACATTACTTTCTTGCAAGTGACATTTGTGGCAAAAGTTGGAACAGAAAAAAGCAGAAAGAAAAAAATTAAATAATATCATTAATGCAGTTATCGTTTCCAAGCCGTATACCCTTTTAATAGAAATAATTGGCAAAAATGAGAAGGATATTGTTTCTGCCTAACAATCCAGAGGACACAAGGTACTGGCATGTTTTTAGCAGGCCTTTTTCTCGCTTGAAAACTTCAGTGATTGAGGTTGTCAGTTTCCCGTTGATGCTTGGCATGATATTGACAAGAGGATGTGAAAGTGACATCCCAGAAACCAGAGGCACAGAGATTTGGAGCAGGGTGAAAGTGACTTCCTTCTCTTGGAGGTTAGAATAAATCAGTGAGGTATGTTTTGAAACTCAACACATTTCTCACTGCGCTATTATACCCATACCTACAGATTTCCTGACTTGTGACTGCAGATTCACCTGCCCAGGTGAGGGATCAACTAGCCTATCCACATTCAGCCTGTTTTCATAAAATCATAGGATTGAAAGGGACTTCATGGTTCACCTAGTCCAGCTCCCTGCACAAATGCAGGATGTACTTTTCCTAAAACATCCTAAAAAATACCTGTCTAACCTCCTTTTGGACACCCTCGGTGGATGAGATTCCACAAGTTGCCTGAGAAGCCTGTTTCATTGTCCTACTTTTCTTATAGTTAGTATTTCCCTTCCCCCCCTGCCCTCC
>NW_017729028.1:35348887-35353294 GCF_001723915.1 Gavialis gangeticus | reverse complement strand
TGCTGCCATGTCCACACACTGGTCTAATTTCACTTTGGAGTAAAATCTAAAGTTTTTGTGTGTCCTGTGTCTATTCCTTTATAAGCTCTATTCTTCTAGCATGGAAGGGCTGGATTCTAATACCTGTACTTCTACACAGTGACATCATGCCACACAACAGCATCTTTGTTATACTCAGCATGAGGACAGGTATCAGAATCTGATATCCATGAACAATCTTCTAGTTGACTGCAAAATAAAAATACGAAGAGGTTACCCCCGCAATAAATGAAACCATTCATTCTACTCATAAAGAAGAAGAGCAAGCTCTGCGTTACTTCTCTCTGTCATTGTTGGGACTTGTCTTTGGTTGCTGTCAGGCATCCGCAGCATGTTGTGAAGTCTGGGTAGAGCCTTCTGGGTTTTAGAGATCTTAACGTTCCCAGAAGTCAGGTAATGGGGCACATGCTTTTTTTTTTTTTTTTAAATTAGGGTGTTAAAAAATTGCTGCAGATGGTAGCCTCCTCCCCTGTGGAGCCTAAGTATGTTTCTGTGGCAATGTGACAGAGCTCCACCAGCCTGAGGTATGCAAAAGTCCTTGAGGTAGCTGCCAAACCAGAGTCCAAGCCTTCAGGCACACTTGGATCTTTTTGCTTTTAAGTAAGGACATCATTAAAACATGAACAGACACACTTGCATCATAGCACACGGCATGATTGCAGGCAGGAGGGTGCAGTGGGCATGCTAAAGCATAATGATGGTAAGGTGTTGATGAGTATCTCCTTTCCTCTGAATTTCCCAACACACAGCGCAAAAATCAATTCATTTAGCTTTGCCATACCCAGGGAGGTAGTATTACCCAGTGAAATGACTTGTGTAAAGTTGCTCAAGGAAGTCTATGGGGTAGTTGAGAATATCCAAGGCCAAAAGATTCAAATTCAAGTGGTATAAATTCAAGTGTTATATCCATATTTAGGTGGCTAACTAAAAACTGATTTGATTCACAGGTGTAGAGTGTCCTGAGATTATGTTGAACTCAGCAGGACTTAAGCAGCTCTGAAAATCATCTGCTACATTTGGTTTTTATGGAATCGCACATGAAGTTTTCACCCTAAATCTGTCTCTTAGGCTTTTTCTTCCATTGTAAAGTCATCCCTTCTCTTCTCATCAGAACAAGAAAGGGAGATCTAAACTTTCCAGAGCTTTGAAATATAAAGAACTTGCAAAAAATATTCACTGGAATTAAGGGAAAAAAAGCTACTGATAAGAAAAAAGGCACATAAATACTTATGCTCTCTTTACATCACTGGATAAGCGGGGATAAAAACATAGATCTCACATGAGCATTGCAAAAAATCTTTGTCATAAAAATTGTCTGCCAGGGCTAGGTTAAACTAATGATATATGCTGGGAAGGTTATCTTTAGTGTTTATCTATGCAGATCCCAAGACAACCAGAGAGGTCACTGCTGAGCAGTAGGCAGTATTCAAGCTGAATAGAAATCGGGTTTTCTGCACTGCACAGTTTGAGATTTCATCCCCCCACCGCCCCCGGTTCCGAATCAGGATGGAAAGTTTAAAGCTTTCAAACATGGCTTCTGAATCTCAGTGTGACTGGGGTCAACTGAAACATTTTCCTTGTGTCATTTCAAAATAATTCATGTCAATGTTGACCTTTTCAATTATTATTTGATCTTTTGTTTGAGGGTTTTTAAAAAAAAAAAAAAAAAACATTGCCAGCTGAAATATAGAACTTTTTAATGTTGAAAATGTCAAAAGGAGCGGTTTTGACAAATCCAACATGAGTACTACCCCCCACCCTTTTTCTTTTTTGATTAAGGATTCCTTCCCCCTGTCGCCCCTCAAACAGGACATTTGTTGGAACTGATCTTTTTCTGCAAACAGTTATGGCTTTCACAAATCAGAATTTTCCAACAGAAGTATTTTTAGTCAAAAAATTCCTGACCAGCTCTAGTATTCGCTTCCTACAAACGTAATCACTGGCTTGTGCGTGTCTGCCATTGGGCATGATGCAGGCAGGGCCAGATTCCATTGCAGGTATTAGGCACATAGTGGATTTAAGTGCAATTCTAGTCTACTCAGCTTAAGTCCTTGAAAATCCATTAGTCCATCTACTCTTGTGGCACGTCATCTTGACCTTAAAGTTGAGACACACAAAGAGAAGAGAAAAGGAGGATGGTCTGCTTATCTACCTTTTGTATTAACATTTTTTAGAGACTTGTGCTGGACTAGAATCACACTTAGGCCTGTAAGGTCTTAGATCCCTTCCTCATCGAATACGTGGAACAGAATCCGACCCTAGAGGTATACATCCCCCTCAGTCTCCAAGCACTTTATATTCATGCAGCACCATCTAAATGCAGCCACAGAGCAGGAACACAAAATCTTCTGTCTTACAACAGTGAGACACACATTTGCATTGGTGAACACTGCCTATAACATCTGTGCTCAGTAACCAGACCCCTGGTTTTTTAACAGTTTTATGTGAAAGGTTCAATAAACTGTGCAGAATGCATTTAATCTACCTAAGCAGGATAAAATCAATATAGTTGGGATTCAAATACAGTAACAGGGCAGATTCTGAGGTGGCGTAAGTGGCCATGGCTCCATTACAGTCAATGGTGATACGCCAGTTTAGGATTAGGCCCTAGGTGTTTCAAACCTGATATTCCTACTGCCAAACCAGCCTTTGAAATTGCATCTAAGCTGTTTTTCTTTTTCCTCCAAGGCAATAAATATTTTAAAAAGTCTTGAATTTCACTGTACCATAATCTGTGTAGAGTAAACTCTTCAATATTTGTCTCTTTCTGTATCTCTCTCCCATTTCTAGCTTGATCACTCACGGTTTTGGAACGCCTGCAATATGT
Source organism: Gavialis gangeticus (assembly GCF_001723915.1). Lineage (NCBI taxonomy): Eukaryota > Metazoa > Chordata > Crocodylia > Gavialidae > Gavialis > Gavialis gangeticus. The sequence continues at coordinate 35,350,428 of NW_017729028.1, read as the reverse complement.
GCTGCCCTCAGCACTTTCCAAACTGTTCTCAGTGAAATGCTGAACTACTTGGAAAAACACACATCGCACAAAAACGGCGGAGCTGCTGAATCTGGCCAAGGACATGCCAACGCGGAGAAAGCCCCCCTGCGGAAAACTTCAGAGGCTGCTGTGAAAGAGGGCAAAACAGAAAAGACAGACTAGCTACATCAAACAGAATCTATTTCAAGAGAGTCTTGCTGCTGATATTTTTTTTAAATATATATATCATTGAGGGTGATTTATCTCCAGTGGACCAAATCCAAAAGAGGAAAAAAAAAAGATTAAACACGAGAGTGAAAGAGAGAGAGAGAGAGAGAAATACTCAACTCTTAGAACAGCAGTGTACAGTAATTGTGTGATGAAATTGTCACTTTTTTTATTGATGTTGCTCTAAACTCCTTTTTTTTTTTTTTTGTGCACGTAGTATTTGATCGCTCCGAATGATACACTAGCACCATTTTCTATAAGCACTTCTGGACCTGGCTGAGGCGGCGTGCGTGGTTTTTCACAGGCTAACTCAAAGCACTTTCTTATCTGGCAACATAAGTAGGGATCTGGAAAGCACGCCAGCCATGGGGTACACAGATCTGTCATGATGATTTCGCCCATGTGATGGAGAAAACTGGAAGGACTGCCTCCTTCAACCCACCAAACTGAGTATCAGGGGACAATACTGGAACTTGGAAAGAGATGAACCTCTATGTCCTGGAAATGATGAACCATTCAGTGCTGGGGCAGCCTCTCCCAGTTTGGGCATGTATTGGTAAACTAGTGTTGAAATAATGCCGAAGCCCATCAGGGCTCTGTCCCCACCATTCAAGAAGTGTCTCTCAAGGGAAGGAGATCACAGATGGAAATGGAAAGGTCTTGAGGGTTCCAGGAACATCCTCCACACTAAGAACGAGAGGTTAGATTCAACAATAGGAAGGGCTTGCATCTTTTTAGCCCCTCCTCCTGACAGCTGAATCAGATCTGGGCCTGCAGGCAGGCAGAGAGGCCTTTTGGTTTGCCTTGATTTCACGATGCTTTCTTTCCTTCTATGGCTCACTGTTACAGCTGACTTCCCGCTTGCAATAATGCTGGGATGCAGAAGTTCCAAAAAAGAGTCTTAAGAAAAAAAATGCAAAATTGATATGACACCTAGGATAGACTGGTCCAGTCCAAAGCAGCCAGGGGGTTAATGGCCCTTCTCCCCTATTTCAGAGGTATTAAGTGACCCCCAGCTACACACAGCATCATAGATTCGACATGTTCTGCTTGCTTCAAAACAAGGTTTGTCCAGTCCAATTCCACTGCTCGCAGTTAATTCCATCTTTCTGCCCCAGGATTTTTACTTTATTAGCTCACTGCTTCTTTGGCTGTTTCCCTTGTGTCTCTTCATTCAGAAGGGCAGAATACTGTGGCACTAGCATATTGGCTGCAAATAGGCAGCACAAAAGAGATCAGATTAGTTTTCAAAAAGCATGGGTGGGCATTGTCGCCTGATTTTCTCCCCCTCCCCCTGAAGTCATCAGGAGCTA
>NW_017729028.1:35340622-35343887 GCF_001723915.1 Gavialis gangeticus | reverse complement strand
GATCAGATTGGTTTTCAAAAAGCATGGGTGGGCATTGTCGCCTGATTTTCTCCCCCTCCCCCTGAAGTCATCAGGAGCTATGCCATTGACTTCACTAGAGACAGGTTCCAGCAGCGTGTATATATATTGATTGAGAGTTTTGACTGAGGTTTACAAAACTTACCTGCTTGTTAAAGGGAAACTACCAAGGCCAGTCTAGCCCTACATTTAGTCCTCATTGGAATAAGGTTTCTTTTAAGAAAATTCAAGATCAGATAAAAATGGCCATGATTTTTTTTTCAAATGGGAACAACTGCAAATGACAACGGTAGCCCTGGCAACTTAAACACTGCACCATTCTGCAGAGATTTGAACTTGACAGGGACTAGCCACTCACCATAATGAAAAGAGGAACTCATTCACCTATTTTCATTGGCCAGTCCAGGGAAAATAAGAAAAAAAACCCCACAATCTTGAGAACTGCTGAGTACAATCCAATTCCCAAAGACTGCTGGGTGTTAGTGGTTCAGAGCATTTCTCAGGCTTAGACCCACCATGGGTCTAAGACGAATTGTTCTCATTAATACTAATTACCTTTTAAAATGTCTCCAGATCGACCATATTATGAAAGTATAATGAAAGTCCATTTAAATTCCTCTGCTTCAAGAACCTGAGTGGGCCAAAATCAGAGCCAAGAGGAGAAAAACTGTAAAAGAAGACCATGTTCTAAAAAGTCTTTTGGATATATATCTATATATATATAGATATCTATGTCTATATATATATAGAGAGAGAGATGTCTATAGATATATATCCCTTCCAGTTTATGAAACCAGCTACACAACCGTCAACATTTTTCAAAATAGGAAATTTGGATTATAGATATATAATGTCATATTCTGAAAAATCTTGACAGGTTGTGTAGCTGGTTTGGTAAAATGGAAGCGGGGAACTCCACAGATATTTTTCTCAGTGCTTCTCCATGTTTTAAATTGACATTCCAGCTCTTGAAATATATCAGTCACATAGGCCAATCGCTTGAACTGTGTTAATGGATTCTATCAAGATTTTAGCATTTAGTTATGATGGAGCAAATACCTGAACCAGGAAATCACCCTTCTGCAACGTTGCTTGAAATATTATTAAGGTATTCATTATGCATCCCACAGCCTTTGCAATGCTTCATTTTTGTTTACTATTCAATATTTTCTGTTGGAAATCAGCCACTTCAAGCCCCTGTTATCATGGAGCATGTTTCTTTTTTTATCTTGAGCTACACTTCCACCTATTTAGCATTCACAGAAAATGGGTGTTTCTTAAGTCTCAGCACTTGGAATTTATGCCTATGTGCTCTACAAATTAATAGGAGGAAATTACAGAAAGCCTGATCCAAAGCTACTGAAGTCAATGGGATTCCTTCCCCTGATTGTTTTATGGACTGGGCCCTTATATCTGAAATCACACTTTTGCTTCTTTTCCCTTCTCCCATGATACATTTGAACACGAAACAATTGCAAATGCTGCCAAGGAGCTCAGCAGAAATTTGTATACTAATTTTGGAGGGGAAGTATTTTTAAGTTATTTTAAGGTAATTGGCATTTTCAAGGAAGTTAAAAGAATTAGGCTCCAAGATTCCTTTGGATTTCACTGGGATTTGATCCACTAAGGTTATGCCTATACTACTATTTGAATTGACTTTGAGGGTGCTCTAAAGCCTATCCCCACTGACCCCCATAGGGGGGACCTCAATGTTCAACACTCAGTAGGACTCCAACACAACCTTGAAGCTCTGTAGACCTTCATGGTACACGGTGAAACATGCCAGCTGGCCTGTCCCTGCTGGCAGTGCATTTGAAATCCACCCAGACACTGCAGGCTGCAAGTGCACAAAGTCGGCCTGTAGCCATCCCACAGCTTCCTGCTCCTGATTTCCACATCTTCTCTGCCACCACCCCTATCTCTATTGCCTTTCATTACAACCAAGTACAGAAGGAGAGACTAGTCATTCTCAGACTAACTCCTAGAAGGGCTCTGTTTGAGGGACAGGAAGCGCAATGTGGAGGGCTGTGGTGCAGGCAGGAAGGAAAATTAAAGACCGAGAGAGATGGTTCATATGGTTCAAGCTGGTTGAAAGCTGCCCTCAGGTTCAATAAAAAAAGTCAGTGTAGACATATGATAGCATTAGAGTGATGTTGGAGCCGTGATGGTCCAGGAATTACGAGAGGGGCAAGGATTTTTAGGGTGATATCCTTTATTATACTGGCTGCATGACTGACACAAAGTTAGACAAGCTTTTGAATGGCAAGGCATCAGGTCTTCACCCTGATGACGAATGCCTTACAGTTGATAGCCTGTCTGATTTTACCCCAGCCATGCAGTTAGTCTAATAAAAAGACTATCACTCTCAAAATGCTTGCCTCTAGGACAGACGTATCTAATCTTTCTAGGGCTCCTTTGAAAGTCCAAGCCCAAAATCTCATCAACCCTCCATACACATTCAAAATATTCCCCCCTCTTTTTCTTTTCTTTGTGCCTATAGGAAAAAATGAGATTGAAAATCAGTCTAATCACAACACAGCAGATGCCTATGATAGAGGCACTTTAATCCATTAATGTTGTCCATCAATTCAGCTAAAGCTAAAACACTTTGAGGGTCACCAGTCTAATTTCATGTTTGCTACCATGAAAAACACCTCAAACTGCAGGAAAGTTTTGAAAAAGAAAGAAAAAAACCTGAAAAGAACTGAACCAATATTATTTAACCTCAAAAACAGACCTGTGTTTCAAGTGAGGAGTGACTATTTTGATCAATTGAGCTTGTAATTGAACTGACTTCTTTACATTTCAGCAAGTCTCTTAGCTTTGGCCTTTCTACAGTACCTTCCATCCAAGGATTTCAGATCAATTTACAATCCTGTATTTCATGAGGCTTGAACCCCCCCTAAAGTGCTAAGTAAATTAATACAATTATCCCATAGACACAGAACGATAAATGTCAAATACCGCTACACTTGCTCTGGTCTAGTAACAGCTCACTCCATGTATGGCCATGCCCTTATGGAGTCCCAACTTTATTATTCATGGTGAAGGAAGGGAATCAGAATTTGGCCATAAATGACTTCCCTGAAGTCAAATGGTAAATCCTTGGCAGAGCTAGGAATGAAATCCCATGATCCTGATTTCTAGCCTCTGCTCTAGATCTCACTGGTCTCCTGCACAGCTCATTTGTGCTATTGTACCCACAGAGGAGAGTGTGTCATGCACCTTTGATTTAGAAAGGGGGGAA
>NW_017729028.1:35332195-35335622 GCF_001723915.1 Gavialis gangeticus | reverse complement strand
AGAACGATAAAGGTCAAATACCGCTACACTTGCTCTGGTCTAGTAACAGCTCACTCCATGTATGGCCATGCCCTTATGGAGTCCCAACTTTATTATTCATGGTGAAGGAAGGGAATCAGAATTTGGCCATAAATGACTTCCCTGAAGTCAAATGGTAAATCCTTGGCAGAGCTAGGAATGAAATCCCATGATCCTGATTTCTAGCCTCTGCTCTAGATCTCACTGGTCTCCTGCACAGCTCATTTGTGCTATTGTACCCACAGAGGAGAGTGTGTCATGCACCTTTGATTTAGAAAGGGGGGAAAGAAATAAGCTGCTCTAGTAGAGCTCCTAGAGAGCCGCATCCTGTCAGGTGAGCCCAGCGCGTGAAAGGCTGTGACCTCACCAGCTAACATTGTTTGGGTAATTCTGATATCTTTTATTAGACCAAGTCAAATAAAATATCTAATAAAATAGATGATATCCAATATCATATTTGCCCAGAGAACCTTGTCTGCTATGTCCTTAGACCAACCAACATGGCTACAACCTGTACCCCAGCTAACAATTCAGCACCGTAAGAGACCTGATCTTCATCCTAGCAAGCAGTTAGAAGCAACTTCAGAATGTAACTTCTTCCTGCTGTCACTTCATTATTTCCCGAATGAAGAATTTGGCCTATTAGGTGTTTTGCACCCCTTCCCCGAGATAAACTCTTGATAACCACTGGGCAGTGGTGATCAGTCCGCCAAGTTGACAAGGCTTTCATTCTCTGAAGTCTCCCTTCAAACTTTTGCGAACTACAAGCAGACACAACACACAGCCCTCTCAAACCATAGGCCTGGGTGTATATACTACCCACTGCTCATGTCTTCCTTTTCAGATTGACTCACTGGCAGAGCTGAGACTCGACTTGTTGTAGAAAAGCTAAGGAGGTTGCTTCCCCATTTCCTGACAGCCCAGCATCCCTGAAAGCTTCTTCTAACCTATTAGATTCTTTTTGGTCTTAGAAATCAGGAATCAAAGGGCTGGTGATGAATTCCAAAATAATTTGACTTTCTTTTACCCTTCAGAAAAGTAACTCTGCTGCTCCGCTTGTTTACTTTAAAGGGCAAGGAAAAACCAAGTTTCATGGAAGATACAACCTTGCAACCCAAGGGAAAAAAAAATCAATGACAATAATTATACAGGAACTGTAATTATAACCCTATCTCCCCTTCTGCCCCCATTACAGATATGTGGAGACTCAAAATATAGCTGATTAGGGAATGGGGGGGAAGAGGAAGATGATTCCTTTTTCCTTTACAAGGCGAAGGTCATTTTGAGAGATCTGACCTTTTTTAATGCTATTCTTTTTTATTATTATTTTATTTTATTTATTTTGTATGATGAATTCTGTTCTGTACAGCAGCTGTTGTGATTGTATTTAAATGTGAGTGCGCACTTGGTCACAAACAAACAATGTCCTATTTATTGGTTTGGGGATTTTTCTTTTCCCTTCCACTTAATTTAATTTAATTTATAATTCAGTGGTGAAGAAACATAATCTTTTATATTTCTATTTCCTATATGACCTGTCTGTTTTACATGAGTCTATGAAGATAATGACCACATTTGATTGAACATTTCACGGCAATAAAATCTATGTTGATTTAATGTGATGTCTGGTTTTTGGAAATAATTTTTGTGTCTGGAAAACTCAAGAAGACCTAACCATGGAGTAGTAACTATCATTAACATATATTTTTGAAAGGGATACATAGGACCATCAACTGAAAACAAGGCCCTTTGTTCAAGACATTGTGTGAACACATAGCAAGCAACTGCCCCTCACACAAAGAGCATATGTTTGAGATAAATGAAAAACAGACAATGGACAGATGAGAGAACAAAAGCACTATTATTCCCATATTATAGCTGTTGAAAAGAAAGACAGAGAGAGAAAGGGCCAATTCCTATTTTATCTTTATGCATCTAAGTGTTACGTACACATCCACATGTAACCATGTAAGTGGAATATTTGGTTCATGGCTTTTTGGCATCTTGCACTTAATACTCATTGGATAAACCAGACAATTGTATGATAACTTTTGTCTGAGTTGGCTCAAGGGCAGTTACCAGAACCCAGGGCCCTTCTCTTCTAAGACAATGTCTATCTTACTTAGTCATATGCCCTCTGGCTTGCTCCCCTCCTGGCTTCTTGACTACCCAGTGAGCAGAAGAAGGCTGGAAAGTCATTTAGGTAATGGCCTACATTGTTCTGAGATGTGATGCATGCAAGTTTGGTCAGGAATTGGGGCATGAGTGGTCAGGGATGGTCACCTAACACATGAGCAAAGTCTGGGGTCTCATTCTCAGGGAGCAAGGAGTTCAGAGATGCCAGCAACCAGGAATCAGGAGTCTAAGCCAGAGTCAGGATATGCCAGAAGATGAAACTGGAATCAGACATCAAAGCTAAAATCAGGATATCCCAGGACCAGGGTCAGGATTCCCAGAAATCAGAGCCAAGAGCCAAAGGCAGAATCTGGATGTGTCAGAATTAGGAGCCAAAGCCAGGGTCAGGATATGCCAGAAGTCAAGAGTCAAAACTGGAGATCTGACACATGAAACAAGGAAGTGCATAAGGATCAGGGACAAGTACCTCAAGTCTTCGCCCAAACAGAGTACTTCAGGCTGGGTCTAGCCTCTAAAAGCTGGGGTCGGTGGGACCTCTTGCCTGTGGCCTCAAAGGATTGGCCTACTTGAACCAGCTTGGCCCAGGGCACTGAGCCAGGGTTGGTGTAAAAAGTGCCTATTCCCCTTCCCTGATTCCCTGTAATGAGGCTAAATCAGACCTCTGAGCCCAGAAGATCTGATCGTGTAGAATGGTAAATTCCCTCAACCCTTCTGATAGCACTCCAAGCAAGCAAAACTACTATTGACTTAAATGAAACCAGAATTTCACCTACCTTGTGTAAACAATAAGAAGTCCTTTTTTAAATACATAGGGGGCAAAAAGAAGGTCCCGGGTAATGTGGGGCCCTTGCAGCACGCGTTGGGAAATTTGGTCGTCACACAAGACGACAAAGCTAACTTGTTTAACGATTTCTTTGCCTCCGTCTTCCTAAGTAGGGACCAGAACAGCCACCTTCCTGCTGGGCCCCCCTCGGGGCCCAGGGGAGGCACACCTGGGCCAAGGGTTAGCAAGGATTTAGTTAGGGAGCTTATGGAGGGGCTGGACGTTTTCAAGTCAGCCAGTCCAGATGATCTCCACCCTAGAGTTCTAAAGGAACTGGCTGAGGTCATTGCAGATCCCCTGGCACAGCTTTACAAGCACTTGTGGTGCTCTGGAGAGGTACCGGAGGACTGGAAGAGGGCCAACGTGGTTCCCATCTTCAAAAAAGGGAGGAAGGAGGACCCGGGAAACTATAGGCCAGTTAGTCTTACCTCAATCCTAGGCAAGCTGTTC
>NW_017729028.1:35331117-35331419 GCF_001723915.1 Gavialis gangeticus | reverse complement strand
CCCAGTACTCTTTCATGCCATGGCAGGGGGTCGGACTAGATGATCTGCTCAGGTCCCTTCCGACCCTAGAAACTATGAAACTATGAAACATATCCTCCAGTTTATCATTAAAAACATTCTTATGAAGTAACTAGCAAGGCCCAAGGCCTGTGGCTTTGTCATGTAACCATGATCAGATCCAGAATTTTGAAAAAGGGGGTGCAGATGGTGAGGTGAATCATCACATATAAAAAAAAAACCCTAAATATTTTTTCTCCAGTTAAAAATAAACTAGAAGCTTTACTAATATTCTAGAGCCCTAG
>NW_017729028.1:35316535-35330982 GCF_001723915.1 Gavialis gangeticus | reverse complement strand
ATTGGAATGAGTTAAGAAAACAATCTGCAGGGCTGTGAATTAGGAGCTTCTTTACCAGGTGTAGGGAACAGACACAACAATTGCAGAACAAAGGCTAGCTTGATTGGTGGAGCATCAAGACCATTATAAAGAAGCGTTTATTCCACTAACACCTGTGGAATAAAGAGTTTAGAAGGAATCAGACAGACTGTACTGAACCATGAAGTCAATGAAATCCCCCAGCATCGCCTGACTAGAAATGCTGCTTTAAACTTTGGGTGGAGCAGGAATCAAAGGCTGGTGCAAGAGCACTAGTACACCCCTCCTGGATCCTCCCCTGTAACTACATTTCAGTTGGTAATGTTGAACAGGGTACACTCTCTCCTGACTCTTAAACAGGCCTCTGGAACAACCAACAAAAGTCCACTCGAGATTATACCCTGAGCCCAGTACATGATAGAACAGGATGTTAGCAGATGAGCAAGCTCTGTGTGAATGCACATACTTGGCTGACATGATAAAACGTACAGAAGCACATCATTATAGATTACAAAAAAAAAAAACCATTGGAATATCACTACTGGGTCCCAGTGCTCTCCTTTAAGTAGCTTCCTGTAACTGAGAACACCATAATCAATGCATTTGTACTATAATTTCTTGCCTCTTTAATGCTTCAGTCCATAACACCCATGTTGAGGATAATATTTCTTTTCCAACTGCCCCAAAATATGACAGCTCACTGTCTCTGTATACAAGCAGCAGCTTAAAACGTTGTCTCCCGGTTAAAAATAAACCCTGTGCTGCGATAGCTCCTCCTTACACAGCAATCTATCTTTCCCTTACATAGCTATTCCTAGGCAACCAATATTGGCAGCAATGAATTAAATAGCTCAATCAGCCCATTCTCTTGTCCAGTTCTGACACAACTGAATGTGGAGCAGTATAACGGTATGATACACAACAGTGCTGGTAACTTCATCATTTAAAAGGGTACAATTTCATACCTTTGCTGTCTGATAGGGCTCAATGGGTGCATCTACACATGGTCTTTAATCTTCATTAGCTTATTTTAATGCACATTAAAGCATCACTAAAAAACCACGCTATTTAGTTAATGCACATTAAAATAGGCTAATGTGCATGAAGTGTCATTAAGTTATTTTTACACATGCTCTGTGGTTGCTTTAATTAGGGAGTCTTTTAATTAAAATCAACCAAGCATCACCTGTATCAGCATCCCCCATGCTGAAAAAGGCAGTGGGGTGCTTTGAACTAAACCTCATCATACATTCATAGATGTTAGGGGTTGGAAGGGACCTCATGAGATCATCAGGTCCAGCCCCCCTGCAGTTGGGCAGGATAGACAGCTGAGGCCAGATGAATGAGCTTTAGTTCAAAGTGCCCCGCCACCATTTCTTGGTGCAGGGATGCTAATGCACATGACACCAAAGTCTGCTGGAGCATGTGTATGCACAGACTCAATTAATCATGTCTGCGCCAACATGCTGGATTTCTAGCCATCAGAGCCAGCTCCCTGCATGTGTATAGGAGCCCTAAAAAAGCATGCTCTTTAATTAATGTGCATTAAGACAGGCTATTGCAAATTTTCCTAGTACCTCACAATGGAGGTACTAGCTCTAATGTGCATTAACTAAAGTGCATTAATGCATGTGTAGACATGCCTCAGGTTCACTAATTTCAGCATTTTCTATCACAACGAATGCTGGCCAATTTTCAATATGTCTTCTAATATGAATTCAAACATAAATGGCCTCTTATGCACAAAAGAACTGCAGGCAATTTTTTACATTGCAGGATGAGGCTTTTCCGAATGGGCATAGAGCAGTTCTCCTTGAAAAATAACGAACCCAAACTTCATTTTACAAAAAGACAGTTGGAGGTACAGGAGGAACAGGAATAAAAAGAACAGGTCATTCTAAAAAACAATTGCAGTTGTTTGGAGCTGTAATGTATCAAGCAGCAGGCCCCAGGGGGAGCGTGCAGAAGGACTGTGCAGCAGTGGTAACCCCTGTTACAGAAATCTAACTCAGCCTGAATTCTTTTATGAAGGAATATGCTGAGGTGAGAGCTCTGAGAGCTACAGATTTTCAACATAGAGGGACCATGATGATCACCTAGTATGACTCTGAGCAGAACACAAGCTACAACATGTCAACAAATGGTTTGGTTCCTTCCTAAAACACGGCCATAACTTTGGGTTGAGCGTAATTTATCTTCTGAGAAACATCTAAACTTGACATGCATGTATCTAGTGATGGAGGATTCACTACATCCTTCACTAGATTGTTCCAGTGGTTAATTACGCTTGTAAAATACTCTCCCATCTCTTCTAATGTGCATTTGTCTAGCCTGAGCTTCCAGCAATTGGATCTGGAAGTACAAACTCCCAGAGACGAGTGTTAACATTTTACTGTTAAAAATGTCTTTCCCATGTTAGTACTTAGATACTGTAATTAAGTCACCTCCTAACCTCTTTACTAAGCTAAATAGATTGAGCTTCTTTTGTCTATCACTGCAAGGCAGCTAGACCAGACCTTGCTATAATACAAGCCCTTATTCATTCGTGAAGCTCTTTCATTAGCCCGTTCCCATTTTTCAATGTCCTTTCAAAGTATGGTCTTGCTAATACTGCAAACAGTGGTTTCTACGTTATATTCCCCCTTATGCCCCCAAGGATCACACTGATTCTCTTAGCCTCCACATAATACAATGAGCTCATGACGGTTTCTTACCCTAACATCTAAGTTCTTTTCTGAGGCACTGCTTTCCAAAAGATTTCCCCCATCTCTAAATATGACCTACAGTCATTGTTCCTAAATGTATGATCTTGCATTTAGCTATATTAAATGCACGTAGATCAAGTGACATCCCAATTATCTTGCAGAGCAAGTCACTGCATGGACCTGACCTGTTGTCACTTACATTTCATCGATTTCTACATAAGCTGCAAACTTTAAAAGATTTGTTCCCCCACATCATGGACACAAATGCGGAATTACACAGTTAAGAATGGAAACAGATTCTCTCACTGAAGACTCCTGATGAGGTGATGATTCCCCACTGACAATTATTTTTAAATGATCAGCTTGTTCTTAATAAAAGAGTCTGCACTGTTATTGTATAGTGTTGATTTTTCCTCAGAATCTCATGGGGTAGTAAATGAAATGTGTTATAGAAATCTACATTGTGTCATCACAGTTTCCTTTATCAACCAAGCCTGTTTTCTCGTCAGAAGAGGATAGGTGTTTTAAAAACACCTACATGACTGAGGATCCTAAATTCCATTTTCCAAAGTGACTTAGGGACAAATACTTAGTCAACTAATAGGCAACTATTGGGATTTTCAAATGTCCCCATGTACCTAAAACCCATTGATTTCAAAGCATCTATTGAAAATCCCATTAGGAACTTAATAGCATCCTTAGGCACCTAAATCCCTTTGAAATCTGGCCATTAGGAGCTAAGAGTATGTCTAGCATAGGCACACTTTAACTACTAGCTCAGCTACTGATATCAATTTAGATGGGACAGCAAGGAGTTCAATGCAGATTTCAAAACCCACCCAAGGAATAGGATTAATATTCAGATCACCTGTGTTGTGGCTATCACTGCTTCTAATATCCAAGCTAGCTATTTTAAAGCTAGCTAAATCAACCTGCTAAGTCCAAGGATGTGATTGTTAAAACACCTGCCTATTTCCACATGGGCTTGAACATCTAAAGGAACCTAAGTTCTAATCAGTAATATCCTCCAGACATCTACAGTTCTCTTTCCGCTTGGGCCCAGAACTGCCTCCATCTTCAAAGGGCTCAGGTTTGTCCAAACCTGACAGACCATCCTGAAATGAAACATTTCTCCACCTCAGTCCTGTGTGAGACCTGCTCTAGTAGTTATGCTCAAGGCAGGCCCAAAATATACACTTCCAGGAGTGACTTCTGAACAAAACAGTGGCCACGGCCACTTCAATTCCAAAATGGCAGAAGAAGGTGCCCTGCCCTTTATCCAATAGTTAGAGCCTAGCCAAACCCTGAGTTCGAACCAACCTCAGTGTGAAGGAGTTCAAAGCTCCCACATTCACCTCACAGGAAATTGCCCCAATTACCACTTACAGGGCATGTCTACACATCACTCTACGGTAATATTGCTATGGCCCAGTGCTTTACTACTTCCTTTTGGAAATATTAAAGCACGGTGCAATATGTGCACCATACTGCACATAGTTAGATTTTGCCACTATGCTGCCATATCGGCACACTATACCATAGCTAGTGATCACGTGTAGACCTGCGTGATTGCTACGTTACTATAGTGTGCTGCACGGCGACATAGCGTGCTGCTATGTTACTGTAAGGCAATGGGTAGACGCACTCACAGTGTCAACAACTTTCATCCATTCAATAAAAACTACTGACTCTGGGCCAGAACCCTGGCGGATGTAGAAAACCGTATTTGGGGCTACCACCATCCTGGGGCTTTGCTGATTTATGTAAGCTTTTGAACAGCAACAGTATGCACTTGTGGGAAAAGCAGGGAAAGTGAAAGATGAGGCAGCAGCAGCAGAGGAATTCACACAGGAAGGGGTGTTTCAAGTTTTGTAATAAAAGGTATCTGTACGGTCATCCGCACACAGACCTCAACTCAACCACCCTCACCCTAGCACCATCACCTTTAATGATGAGGGGCTTCTAAAGACAACAATGCTGATAACTCTTGCACGATAGTCTTCTATTTATAGACCCAAAGTTTGCATGAGTCCTTTTGGCCACTGTCACACTGGGAGCACAGGTTTTGCTGACATAGTACCATGACACCAAGACTATCATGGTTTCTTATGAAGTCCGCTATCCTATAAGAATGGATCATATGCTTTATGCATAAATATATGGCCTTACATTTGGTTATACTGAGATAACTGTGACCAGCACCTGTTCTCTTCATATTTTTTCACTCCTCCCATCTTCCAATCATATGCAGACTTTACTGATATTTATGTTTTTTTCTGGTTCCTTGATAAAATTCTTTTATAGTAAAGAACCAAGAATATCTCACTTTGGGACAGCACTAGAAACACACTTGCTCAGTTTGAAAGGGCCTGTGCCAGGAGCCACAACACTGGTTAGGTACCTAAACTCATTACGCATCTCCACTTCGGACTGCAGAGCTCCATAGGTGTACATACCAGGGCTGCTGAGTACTCTCAAAAGCAATACACATGGAAGAATTATGCACTGAACATCTCCTAACCCTTACTTAAGCTCCACTGCGATTCAGAGCATTGATCTGAGGTACCTAAAACCCACCTCAGCCCCCAGAAAGAGTAATTTTGAATAGACTTCCAGGACCAGACTCAAAAGCCAGGCAAAAATAAGCTTACAACAAAGCACATACTGTGCACATCTACATGAGATGCTAAAAGTGCAGTAGATTAATTCAACTGTGCATTAGGGTCACATAAAAATTGTATGCCTGTGCTACTGTGCAGTATTGCCAAGTACGGCACATTAAGTTAGTACCTGTTATTATAGGCACTAAACTTAATGTGCCCTAATCACAGAGCATTAATGCATGTGTAGACATGCCCACTGAGACCATTTGAATCCTGACTTGCCTTTTAAAAGCAACATGCTTACCACTCCCCCATACTGTAATATGTGTCACAACAACTCTATATATCCTTACCAGGAATAAAAACGTTCAACATTTAAGTGGGGCTTTTCATTTTTACACCACTTACAAAATACCAGATAGCTACTTCTGTCAAATGCTGAGCCCCTCCTACTTTCTTCATTTTACATATGGGAAATTGAGGAATAGAACAATTAAGTGAATTTTTCAACATTACACAGTACGTTTCTGGTAGAACTGAACCTATGTCTCCTGAGCCTCCCACGTTAAATGACTTTACTGGGATTTTTCCTTTCAACTGTACTTCACTAGTAGGAACTGGCTCTTGAATGGAACTTGAAAATGTGAATTCACTGGAATTACTCAGGTAGAATTACTTGCATTTTTGTCATGTATGTGGGTTTGCAAGATGGAGCCTATTCAGTGATCTGGACTTAAATATGAATTCACTGGGCCCATCTATACATGCATTAATGTACTGTGGTTACTGAGCATTAAGTTTAGTACCTGGAATAGCAGGTAATAAATGCATGTGCAGTTACTGGTGCTACTGAGCGGTAGCATTGTCACATGCCTTTTAAGTGATGCTAATCTGCAGTAGACTGATTCTACTGCGCATCAGCACAGTAGCATGGCTTTCACTGTGACGCTCTAACACAAAGTAGGATTAGTCTACCGCACATTCACCATCTCGTGTAGACAGACCCACTGTTGACCAGATTGGCAAAGATTGCCACAGTAATAAATAATGATGAGAGCAGGATAATCTTGAATAAAATCAGACTCAAAGAAAAGTAGCACTGGTCTGATGCAAGGCTGATCCAGAGCCACCTGGATCCATTGATATACTTGTGCTGTGCAAACAAAGTGTGTTTCAAAGAAAAGGCAAAGTTACGAATCTAAAAGCAAGGCATGACGATCAGACAAATGGAAAGGGAGAATGTACCCCGGTATGAGATGACTATGAAAAGGATCTAGGAGGTATAGTGGACAACCACCTCAGCATGAGTTCCTAATAAATGTTGCAAAAAAAAAAATTAATACAATCTTTGGATATATAAACATGGTTATAAGAGTAGAGAAGCAACTTTGCTTCTGTATATGGCACTGGTGAGACACGTATTAGATTACTATATGCAGTTCCGGTGTCCACGTTGTTGTTGTTATCAGTATTGTTATCATCACCATGATCATAGTACTTAGAGGCCACACACATGGACACAGATCTTATTTTGTTAGCCTCTGTACATTTTTAAATGGTGGGTGAGAGACTGAACCCGGTGCAGAAAAGAGCCATGAGGATGATTTAAGGACTAAAGCAAATAGTATACCTTTTTGTGCAAGACATCAGGAGCAAAATCTGTTTAGGTTACCAACAAGATGGTTACAGTGTTTGAGTACCTCCTCAGAGAGTAAATCCTGGGTACTAAGGAAGTATTTAATTTAGAAGAGGAATCATGAAAAGGAAAGCCCAGTGACTGGAAGCTAAACCAGATAAGTACAACTGGAGACAGAACACTGGTGTGTGGGGGGGGAAGGTTAACAATCAGAAGGATTTAGCACTGTAATGTCCAACCGGGAACCGGGTGGATTATTCAGCTCTTGATGTCTTCAAATATTGGATGCCCTTCTGCAAGACACGGGCCAGCCAAACTTATGTTATGCACTAGTCAAACATTAGTAATTGATACAGAGATAACTGGGTGAAAGCTGCATCATTTACTTGTGGCTGCTGTCTACAGAAACTGGGGTGCATTAGCCATGCGACTCCAATGGGTCTTTAAGCTTACAGGCCCCTTGACTTTATTAGCGGGCCTGTCCATGTTGCATTTGAAAACACAGAAAGAGTAGGAGAGCCAGTCTGTTTGCTGAGTGAAATTCTCACCAAAAGATAGGTTTACATTGTGTGCTGAGCACATAGATGCATGGAGGGAAAGCACAGTGCAAACAGCAAGGCACATAAAAATTGGCATCAAACCAGATCACCAAAGCCTGCCTCTGATGGTGGGTAATTGTAGATACCTGAAAACAATTATAAAATAATCTGTCTCTAATAGATGTTTCCTTCTAACCTCATCAGTGGTTGGTACCTGAAACTTGAAAGTTTTAAAAGTTGAAAGTTAAGAGTTTTAAAAGAGCTAGCTTAGGAACTCTCTGGTTCAATAATATTGATTTTCAATAAGTCTTGGAGCACTGGGGAAGCTCTAGAAGACTGGGGAGGGGAAGCTAAGGTAATGGTAGTCATTAAAAAAGGTAAATGGGATGACATATGTAATTATCGGCTTGTCACCCTGAAATACATCCTAGGCAAGATAACCTAATGATTTATACAGGACCTAATAAAGAATTAAAGGAGAGTAATATAATGAATACCACTCAGCACAGATTTATGGAAAATAGATCCTGTGAGACTAATTAGATATCTCCAATGACATTACAAATTCATTTGACCAAGGTTTTACTTGGCACGTATACACAAGACGCTTAGCTTAATAACACCATGCAGTAGCGCGTCACAGCACAAATCGTGCTAATAGCCTACTGCGCAGTGTTATTAGGCTAACGTGCAGTAAGCATCACTAAATAACCGTGCGCCAATGCTACTGTGCAGTTACTCTAGGTTCTGCCCATTTAGTTATCACTTAATTGAAGAAGTACTAAACTAAATGTGCAGTATCTAAGGCACACTAATGAACAAGTAGCTTTGCCCACTGTTAATACAATGCAGTTAAACATCTATAATGCATGTCAGCTGGTACAACATAACTCTTTGATTATAAAATTAGAACAATACAGAATTTAAATGTAAGGCATTAAGTGGAATAAAAATTGGCTTGCTAGCTGGTTTCAAATTGTATGGTAAATGAACCATCACTGAGTAGGTGAGTTTCCAATAGAATTGCACAGGTTTCAGTTTGTAGCATTATGTCATTTTCCATTTCAATTAATGAGCCAAAAAGAGCAAAATGCAATCAAAAACCATTGCTGAACAAAAAAAATTGCAGAACTGGTAAATAAAGAAGAGGCCAGGTACAGAGTGGCTTACATTGCTTATTAAGAGAGGGGCAAGTGAATAATAAATGTTTCAGTATGGCTAAAGGTAAAGTCATGCTTACAGGAACAAAGGATGTAAGCCATATAAAATAGGATTATAGACACTGAAAAGCACTCAGTGGTCATGGTGGATCATCAGTTGAGTGTGATCTTCCAATGGGACAGTGAAGTCAAAAGGGCTAACGTGATCTTTAAATGGGTAAGTAAGGAAATACCAAGAAGTACAAAAAGGTTATATTACATCTGTTATTAGTACTGGGGAGGATGCTACTATAATGCTGCACCCTTTTCTGGTGCCCACGCTTCAAGGAGGATATTGATAACTTAAGGAAGGCTCAGAGAAGAATCACAAGAATGACTGAAGAATTAAAAAACTTGCCTTACAATGAAAAGTCCACTGTGCTTGAAAAAAATGTAGAAAGTTCCTCAAACTAGAAGATCGTGGAATAGCCAGATTCAAAGGTATGAATTGGAAGTTGCTCAAATTCAAGCTACTAACAGGGTGCAAACATTTTGTAGTAAGGGTATTTAAACACAGGAACAACTTATCTCGGTTTGATCCTCTACCGATGGGATTTCTTAAATCAAGATTAGATATTTCTTTAAAAGAGATACACACAGTGTTTTTGTCTGGCATCATACTCACTGAATTTGTTACTATCTACCTTCTTGATGTACCTGTACATATTCTCCTTAGACTAGGTTGGCTTGCATACATTGTACTGGCTTCATCTGAGAAATGGTGATAACAGGATACCAGGGGTCTAAGTGGAGCTGGTCAAGTAGTCAACACCCTCTAATTGTGCAACATGCATGTGCTGTGCAGGACATGTTTGGGGCAAATGTATGTCCACAATACTGTAACTTACTGGATGCTATTGTTGGTGCTGCAAAATCAAACCTCTTCTATCTTCCCTTTGACTCAGTTCCTTCTAGGCACACAAAATATGTTTTAGATATAAGTATATATAGTGTGCATATATATATGTGTGTCTATAATACTCCATATATACTATCTATAAACACACGTACTAGAATACTGTCCCCTCTTCTGGTACCCATACTTTAAGAATGATATAGAGATACAGAGAGGTTTGATAGAAAGAGTGAAAGAGAAAGAGAAAGAGAAAGAGAAAGAGAAAGAGAAAGAGAAAGAGAAAGAGAAAGAGAAAGGAAAGGAGAGAGAGAGACATGTCTACACGTGCATGTACGCTGATTTAAATTAACTGTGTAGTAAGTTACTACACAGTAAGCAGGAATAGGCCGGCGTCTACATGTGCAGGTGTTAATGCACATTAACGCTATGTGTAGACTGACTTGGGACTAAAGTTAGTCCCAGGTCAGTCCACGCACTCAGGGTTACTGTGCAGTAAGGTGTCTACACATGCATTACTGTACAGTAACAAATCAGGCCTAAATTTTATACCTGCATAATGCAGGTATCAAATTTATGCTCGCATCAATGTAAGTTGCCATATTTACTGTGCAGTATGGGCATACCTGCACTGCACAGTAATTTCAGTTACTATGCAGTAAATGTGCATGCGTAGATGTGTCCAGAGAGGGTTTGATCCTGATATCTATATCTATCACTATACCTATCTCTACCTCTATCTGTGTACATCAATAGATAGATAGATAGATAGATAGATAGATAGATAGATAGATAGATAGATAGATATCTTTCATATATGTGCTTTGATCCTGATTCTTACTTAGCATGCTGTGAGTCACCCTTGAACGACACTATCGATGGACTTGACAAATCATGACTGTTTTTAAACAGAAACTCCTGCACTGTTCTGAGATTTCTAAATCCCTTTGCAAAAGAGCACAACAAAGAGACATGAAAGGACTGAACTCTAATTATTGTTATATTTGTCGAAGAACCATGCTTCATGGTTACATTTCACACTAACAAAAACTTGGATGAAAAGCAGATTATTTTGGAAGGTCATTGGCTGTGGTTTTGATTATAAAGTATTTTTTAAGGTAAAATGTGTAAGAATTCTGCATTTTAATATTTAGAAATGTCACAAACCTTTCTAAAATAATTCGAGTCTGTTAAACCAAATCCAGGGATAAAACAGCAAATTGACCAACTGTAAATTGTCAGTGTCTTAATACTCACCATCATTATTTCACATAAAATAAGTAAAGAAATTACACCTGTATTACTATTATTGGTGTTACAGTAGAGCTTACACCTCTCAATGTGCTATATGCTGTGCAAAGAGATGGTTCATGAATTTACAAGTTTACCGTCTCAGTAGATAGGATGGGTGAAGCACTGAAAAAACCTCATCAGCATTTTACTGTTAGAGAACTGAGGCAAGGGGATGAAGTTGGTTGCTCAAAGTCACATAAGGAGTCTACAGCAGAGGCAGAAATTCAAACTGTATGTAGAGTCCAAGTCTACTGTCTTAACCACAAGACCTCTCCTCTTATACCATTTCTAGGGGATATCATGGATAGTCAGTCAAGGTACCTATCTTTTAATCTGCCTGGGGCCCTATTCTCCTGTCTCATTCATGTGTGTCAGAAGTATGAATCAGGAGTTCCTCTAGATAAATCAGAGGGGTCATTTGGATGCTGAATAGTACAAATGAGAGGAAAACCAGAGCACTGGATTCTCTCTAAAGTAGCGTGACTTTAGTCTTGTCTCTCTTTTTGTCCCTGTAACCAAAATGTCTCCATCCTTTCTAGGTTAAGCTTCCCTGAATTTCACGTTTACCTTAGATTTTCCCATCCTCTTTCCCACCCCCATGAAGGTATGGAGCTATGCTGTCAAACTGCTTAGCCCCACCTCAACTCTTCCCATTCAAATGTGCAGACAGACATTTCCCAACTGTCGAAGGCAATCCAGAAATCACACTGAATATTTCTTTGAACCCGCCAACCAGCCTGAATAGTCATTACTTTTCCTTTCCCGTCAGAGTTTCTTGTGAAGTTTCACTGCTCTGGAGGTTTAACAAGCTCTTACTCTCATTGCCGATTCCACTGTTTTCTGTGCCCCGCATCCTAAGGGAGACATTGACACCGAGCTTTCCTACCACTACTAAATGCAGCAAAAGTACTGGGAGTGCCAGAATTTTACATAGTGCATCATCTAATTGTGCTCAATGTTAGGGTAGAAGAAAAGGCTCAAATCCTATTCCATCTGAAGAAAGTTTTTGCTACCACTAGCACACAAAGTATGTGACCCAAAAGAGAGACTCTGTTTCCCCCAGTGAGAAGAAAAATCTCCAGGTCTCTTAATGGACAGCCTCATGCATTCCTATAATGTCATAATACAGCCTGGCAGAGGTGGCACAGCTATCTGAACCCATGCCTCTAAGTGCCAAACAATGGGATAGGAGACGGGAAGGCCCATCTTTGGCCCAGTGGTCTATTGGCTGGGCCACTTCCCCGGGAAGTGCAGAACCTGAACACTAGGTCCTCCCCAGCCAGAAGTCATTTGAAAAAAAAACACAAAATGAATAAACAGAGCTGGGAACAAAAACCAGAGCCCAACAACCCCTCTATCCCAGGGGGATGCCTTCCTCATCCAATTGCCAAGTCAGGAAGCATCTTGCATGGGCTCCTCCTTGTTCTAGCGACTGTGTTATTTCCCAACAGTGGTCCAGCTTCACCAGTGGCCCTCAGCTTTATCCAGCCCATACCCCAATGGTTAAGACACTTTCTTATAAAGTGACAGTATGGGTTTAAACCCCTGAAGAGGGTCAAGAATCCTGGTATTCTACTTCCTAGGTCTCAACCCAAAGCTATTGGCAACAGGCAGGAATATCTTGCTTCATTGAACTGATGAAAATGGTTTTTTTTTAATCAAGTAAAAATGTTTAAACTGCACTTTCCTAACTCTAACAGGCCAGCCACCCTAGACGATTGCGTCACCCGGACTGAAATGTAGCCCCAGTTGCATGTGCTGGGCAATGCAAGAGGAGAATGACACAAGTCTGGTGCATTATGGGAGCGGCAGTCCACCAAGTGAGCCTGATGATTCCCTTCTCCCCTGTCTGCCAGATCTTTGGCTGGATAAGATTTCTTTTAAAGAACCCCAGAGTTGTCTGACTCCCCTAAACCTCATGAAGCTCAAACATCTGGGTCCACCTTAAATTGTGGGAACTTCCAGGTATTTCAGCCCATAAGAGACGACAAAGCCTGAAATGGAGCTCACCTCAGGCAAGAGGCTTGTTACTGATCTGAGTTAACTCAGCAGAACTGGCCTGAGTTCATTCAAACTCAGTGTGGGGAACTTTGAATTTTCATTTCAATCCAAGCTGTTGATATACAGGTTGATATTTCCTAATAAATACTTTTGGGGCATTTCCCTTCTAAGAACCATTTTGAAACGACAATCCCTCATCTCATTTGGGAACAAAAACAGGGCCTGAACTGTCCAAGTTAACCAAAGGAGAGAAATGCCAATTTTTGTTCAGCTTTAGTTCTCATTCACCACTTACAGGTGAATAAGAGCGAAGAACTGCCTTTGCCTTTCCAATCTGTCTGTGCATATAAACAGGTGCTTGTACTGGTGCCCCCATAATTGTACCAGGGGAGCCATTAAGTCAAAGACATCAACATTTCACTGACTAACAGAGGAACCAGAAATCAAATAAGTCCTTGAAAGGAGAAAGTTTCCTCAAGCCAGGCTGGTTTTATACTTCCCTTAAAGTTCATTGACTAAGGCTCAGCATTGCAATATCGAGCTCTAGGCACCTGCCATCTACTGAAGTTTTCAGCCCCAAACTAGCTGCCCAAACTCCCTAGACCAGAGGTCAGCGGCCTTTTGCTGGCATGGGCTGGAGCTTGTGACCACTCATCCCCATGCTGGATGGGACCTCTTCACAGGCAGGATCCAGCCCCCAGACCAGAGGTTGCTGACCCCTCCCCTAGACAACGCATGGGGAGAATTAGGTGCCTGGGAACATGACCCTCAGATCTCTAATGGGAGCTACCCAAGTGCCAGGCACAGAAACAGGTCCCACTCCTCTGAGGGAAATGGGCACCTAATCCCACTCCAGATTCATAGTCCTGGACCCTTTTCTTAAGTCCCTCTGAGGATCAGGTCCTTAGTCGCTCTGTGCCTCAGTTTCCAACCCAAAGCATACAGATAACCGCATGGCGCTTCTTTACGGGGATGCTAATAGATTCATAGAGAAGGGCTGGGAGAGACCTCAGGTTATATAGTCTAACTCCCTGCCTAAGGCAGGAAATGTCCCCGTGTCCTACAGTGGGATCAAAGCTGTTGTCTTGGTGCGATTAGCACCCTGCTCTACCCAACTGAACTAATGCCAGGATGGAAATGCTAAGACTGTGAGGCACTCAGACCTTGCAGTGAGGGGGGCGTACCAGAACCAAGAACGTAATAATTGTAAGTGGATTAACTTGAGCTATTCAACTCACATCATTTTCACTCTACAATTTAGGGGGGAAGAAATTAATTTTAAAAAGGGCTTCCTTCAGGTAAAAGAGCATGGGAATAGTCTCACAATTAATAGCCTCTATCAGCTTGGCATGCTCCATCTCTTGTCAGGATATGCACGTTGGAGGAGGACTAGTTCGGAGCGGGTATTTAATACAGTTCTTTCGGGGCCAGATGGTCACTTATTTTATTGTTTAAATTGTGTTTGTCTTCTACTCTTCATCTCAGATCACTACAAGCATTAAAACAAGCTTTTTTTTTTTTACTGATGGGGTGTGCGAATATAACTATACATATATTGGGGGTGCGTGCTCAAAATTTTTTTTACTGATGGGGTGCACGA
>NW_017729028.1:35308732-35311535 GCF_001723915.1 Gavialis gangeticus | reverse complement strand
AGCTTGGCATGCTCCATCTCTTGTCAGGATATGCACGTTGGAGGAGGACTAGTTCGGAGCGGGTATTTAATACAGTTCTTTCGGGGCCAGATGGTCACTTATTTTATTGTTTAAATTGTGTTTGTCTTCTACTCTTCATCTCAGATCACTACAAGCATTAAAACAAGCTTTTTTTTTTTTACTGTGGATATTATATTTAATTGTGAAATGATCTATTTGTCTGTCTGAGTTTTTTTTCTCACTCTCGGACTCCCTCCTCTCTGTAGGTTTCCATTATTACACATCGGCAGCTGTTATAATATTTGTTTCCTAAAATGACCTGTATTGTTCATCCCCCCTCTCCACTGGAAAAGTGCACCCAGGAGACCACCAGTGCCTCCCAGTGGTAAGAACTGGAGCCCAGCTCACATGGAGAGGGCTGTTTCTGAGCTTTCTCCCATACCACCTGTACCTCTTATCGCCCCCCAGGCCTCTCCCTGACTTCAGAGAAGAAAAAAGAATAAAGAAAGCTGTCTCACAAAGACGGCAGATGAAGAGTGCATGGAGAAACATCTGAGCCCCTTAAAACACATAGCAAATTATTTATTTAATAAGGATTCTTGTCCTACTTGTGAACTAGCCTGCAAAGTGTTCACTGATTTTGCTACGTGCTTCTAAATCATGACCACCTCCAGGAACACTGATTTGCTAAGGACGGAGGGAGGTAGATGAATAACTGGATGGATCGCTAGAAAAATCTAGTCATTATAATTTTCATACGGTTGGGATGCTGCTGCTTTGAGCAGCAGGGCTGCACTAGATGTGACCTCCAGAGGTCCCTTCCAACCCTCATTTTCTATGACTCTATGAACAATTTACTGTCCTTTAACTAGCCTCAAAAAACCAATATATGAATCACTAATATGTAGCTGACTGGAGGTTTTATACTGCATAATATTTAAACACCCTGCAAGCGAGATCAATAATAATAACGAAGTCGTTACTGAGTTTCAAGTTGCCTCTGCTACTTAGCACAAAATTAAGCAATAGATGCCACCAGATTGACCACCCCAGGTCTTCCTTCTTCCTTTTGCCCTTGCAAAGGACTCCAGAAATGTGACTACAATCATATAAGCACCTAAATTAAGAAACTCTGTCTGTGCTTTCAGATTGGAGCCAGTTTTGCATACAGGGCAATGAAACCGGAAGTGCCACTCTCTTGGTAATGGATCTACTTACTGCCTTTTTTAAGGTATTCTGCAAGGGGCTACTAAAACGAGGAGGATTACTAGAAAGGAGAACTATGCAGTAAATAATTGGAGATACCGACAAGTGAAAGTAGGATCCGTCTTACTAGCACAGACCATGGTGAGAAGCAGAGCAGGCACCGGTAACTTGAACACGGTCCCAAAATGCAAAGCGGGTTTACTCTGCTGTGGTTTGGGTGTGTCGGTTTGATCCAAAGCCTCCTTGCCCTGCAATGCAACAAGTCGGCCTCGAGGTTGCTTTTCATGGGCAACGTGCATTGATGATTTCTACAGGTTGGAAAAGAGGCGAAGAAGTCAGATTTTCTTTACAGGGAAATGAAATCGGCAGCTGAATTGTATCTAGGTTCAAGGGGGGGCCCTCCTAATTACTTCTTCGTGCACCTCAGAGCTACCATATGGATGAGTCTGAAAAAAAAGAGACGTGTCTCCAGTAAGGGGCTGATGCGATTCAATCCGGAATTGCAGCCAGCGTGTGTAATGGTACTAAACCTCTTCCCCACCAAGGCAGGCAAATGAAAAGCGCGGCTAAGAGACGGGACTGATGTTGCCCGGTGTGGGCGTGAGAAGGAGGGAAAGGGGGAAGCACCGGGAGAGGATTCAAACCGGAGACAGCTCAGCTTGAAACGGGTGTCAGCAGCTCCCGGGTTCTCGGGGCTCCGGCGACCAGCAGGGGGCAAGCGCCGCGCTCGGCTGCCCCCCCCCGGCGCCAGCACGGCCCTGGTGGGGGCAAGAGGAAGGTGTCCGTGGTTATCAAGAGCCCTTGTGGTCCGAAATACAGGGGGGGAGGATGAGAGAAAGCGCGTTTATGAGACAGTCACTTTAAGATAAACGGACAGAGAAAGAGAGAGAGGGAGAGAATGGGACAGACAGACAGATAGATAGATAAAATATCTATATAATATCTGTGTGTGTGTGTGTGTGTGTATACACACAAACACACATATAGATTGATATACATCTATTATAGTGAAAGACAGATGGGTCGAAAATGATAGATAGATAAATAGATGTAATATCTATCTATCTATAATATGTACGTGTATATATATTGCTATACATATAGATTGATATATCTATTATAGTGAAAGACAGATAGCTCTAATAGATAGATAGATAGATAGATAGATAGATAGATAGATAGATAGATAGATAGAAGCAAGCAAGGAAGGAAGCAAGGAAGGAAAAATTCACGGAACTGCTATAGAAAAGTGGGACTATAAATCAAATAAAATGTGCATTGAAATAAAGTAGAAATTCCAATACCATAACCATAAACTGTTGACTGTATGTGTGTGTAGATAGATAGATAGATAGATAGATAGATAGATAGATAGATAGATAAAAGAGCAAGGAAGCAAAGAAGGAAAAACTCACCAAATTGCTATAGAAAGGTGGGAATATAAATCAAATAAAATGTGCGTTGAAATAAGATAGAATTTCCAATACCATAACAATAAACTGGTGTGTGTGTGTGTGTGTGTGTGTGTGTGTGTGTGTGTGTGTGTGTGTGTGTGTGTGTGTGTGTGTGAGAAACAGAAAGAGAGAGAGAGAGAGAT
>NW_017729028.1:35295783-35303732 GCF_001723915.1 Gavialis gangeticus | reverse complement strand
GTGTGTGTGTGTAAAAGACAAGAGCTGTTCGTGTGAATAAGTAAAGGGGACGATTTCTTTTGCATTCTTTTGCACACCCCCGTTTTGGACCCAACAGTAAAGTGAGACTCTTACTTGACTGTAAAAGGCAGATGCAACTCCGGAGATTTTCCAATATATTTTGAGTTGTGCTTCCTGTAGTATTTTTTTTTTAAAAAAAAATGCGTGCGTGAGGGGGAGAGGTATGCGGTAAAATAGCCGTCAATATAATCTCTAGAAATGAAAAGCTTTAGCTGTTTGTAAATCCTCATTGTAGGCTGTAGCCCATAAAAATCGCAGGGACTAAAAAAGCTTTTAAACAGGACAGACGGGAGTTACTGCTTCGGGCCAATCCCGACAGAGGGCGCTCTTACCCCGCTCAATGATGGATTTCCAAGCCTGCAGTTTAAAGCTTCCTCTGAAAATATGTGCACGGCTCAGCTGTGGTCAGTTTGGAGCAATTTCCTCGGATTTTTTTAATTCTTTCAAAGTTGGGGAAGGAGAGTTTGGGGATTTTTTTTTTTTTTTTGAATCCCATGTTGCCACCGCACTTTTAAAACGGGATACCCTCCTTCAAGGATGGGGTTTGAAGTGTTACCTGGAAATGACATCCCTTAGGCAGTTGCTCTGACTCTGAACACGTTGCCCTTTGCAAGTTGGTTTGCATTCAGTTACAAAAAGCGTGTGTGTGTGTGTGTGTCTGTGTGTATGCGTGTGTGTGTGTGTGTGTGTGTAATGCGTTTTACAAATAAAACCAACAACCCACAGCCGCACATCGTTTCTGAAGGATGCCGTTTTTGCCGGCTGTTTTTTAGGACGCATCTAATCTCCTTCAGGTAGATCTCGTTATGCATTTAGATGAAGCAGGACCAGGGTTTCTCTTTAAAATGACTCCACTCTCACTCGATCGGGGGAAAAATAAGTTCTCGTTAAATTCAATCCCCCCAATCCCACTGATCAGCAGGGAGGCTGTAAATCTGAGTGCTAATAAATACGTGGGGCTCGGGAACCCGAATTTACAGCTAAGCACATTATTTTAGTGGGGCAGCCGTGGTCGATGGATGCATCGATTTGATCTTCTCTCCCTCTCATCGGAGACGTGGCACATGTATAATTTGCAGCAGCACGAGATGCTAAGCAGTGGTAGAGCACCAGGTATCCTACAAAATAAATACATTAAAAACTAACCCCACACTGCAGAACTAGCCTTTTCGAATAGGCTTCAAAGACTTCAGCAACACCAGAGGTGAAAAGGAGAAGGGCGGGGGGGGATCAGCCTGGCATTTTTCTATCTGAGTTTTGCTTGCAGACATGCAGCTCCCCCCAACCCCCGTTTACCCGGCCTTTTTTCACTAGCTGTTTCCCGATCACTATTGCCTGGGTGGAAGGGGTCGCCCCGACCCGCTCCAGCTCTGCTGTCTCCTCCCCGCGCCGCGGCAGAGGCGGCCCCGGCAGCGAATCCTGCTTATCTGCTTGAATAACTCCCAACCCCGGGGAGGGGGGACCCTGCCCGGCTCCTCATATAATACCTCTCTGCTGTGTGTTTCTTCCCCGTGGTGGGTTGAGCTTGGTGGAGATGCACACTTCGAGGTGGGGTGGCAGACGAATTCCCACTTTCTGATTCAAAAAGGGGGGGGGGCGTTTCTTTTTCTCTTTTCTAATGAAGATTTACTTATTTACTTGGTAGCTTCATGCCTTGCTTTCCTTCAAGCTCCCCCCACCCCCCAGCTGTTGGCTTGCAAAGGCTCCGTTGCTGCAAGTCTAAAGGACTAGCTTAGCTCCCTATGTGGTCACATGCGGCTCGACAAAAGATCTGCCGAGGCAGAGCTGGCAGTCCCAGAGCTAGGACCCGGGGACGAGGAACACCTTTTCTTACGCAGGAGCCTACTGCAAAGCGCAGTTGTCGGCTTCCAAAACGGGAGAAGGGCTCCGCTTGCCTCAACGATTTGTCTCCCCTTTGCCATAGCGGATGCTGAGACAAATGGAGAAGGCGAGCCAATGCTAGACTAGACAAACAGGGGGGTGGGTAAGAGGTTAGGAAGGTTTCCGACCCCCCCCCCCATCAAAGGGGTCAGGGTGGAAGCATATAGGGAACTTTGCTGGGACAATGTCCTAAGAAAGTGCCTCGAAGGGAAAGTGTCCCAAGTTGCACCACATGCGGCTCAAGTCCCGAGCAGAAGGGTCGCAAATGAAAGGAGCTCCCTTTAATTCGCCACTGCCCCCTTAATGCCCAGCTCGCGGGTCCTGCTGCGGGGCGGGGGGCAATTTCTGGGCATGTAACGAAAAACACAGTGGAAGAAAGGGGGGGGGGGCATAATATCTCCCTATAAATGTTGAACAATGTAATTTAAAAAGCCGAACAGTCTTATCTTTTCATATAAAAAGGGGCCCCCAAAATATCTGCTCTCTATCTATATACAGCTGGGAGAATAATGGGCATCATCAAACCTCTCTATTCGTGGGTCGCAATATGTGATTGTGTATATATAGATAAACACTCATGTATATGCATATGTGTATTGTAATTTATCACATTAGTATATGTCCATGCATATATATGTCGCTTGGTATATATGTGTTTGCATATACATGAGACTATATAGGTATATGCAGTGCTGGGCGATTATATATACGCTAAGATATAGGTTTGTCTATATGTGGCTCTAGGTGAGATTTTCTAGATCTTCCCATATATTCGTTGGTATATGTCCGTGTGCATGCGTGTATATGCCTTTTGCTGCCTATATGGGAGTATAAGTCTATATGGATATGCGTATATTGATATAAATATATATATAAAGTCACATCTATGTCGGTAGCTGTATGTAACTATGTAACAGATAATGTTTTACTATCCGATTGAGGTTTACTTCTGCAGCCTATTGTTTCAGACAACAGATATAAGTTGCGATGGAAGAGGAACGTCGGATTTGGTGTCTGTCCCCCATTTCCAATTATAGATGGATCATTACAGACAGAGAAGTACTGAGAATCCAGACATCTGCTCTTCACATGAATGCACTCACCTCCTAGAGAACAGGCTGCCATCATGCTCTGGAAACTGGTCGAAAATGTCAAGTATGAAGATATCTACGAGGTGAGTATACAAGATGCATGCGAGAGAGAGACTATAGGTATATAAAATATACATCTACAGGGAGAGATGTAGGTATATATAATGCATATAGAGATCTGCGCATACATCGAGGCACATGTCGAGACACACACGCGGACTGAGCAAAGTCAGAGTAAAGACTTAAAAGCTTTTTTATTTGCAGATTTCTCTTCAGCATGCCAAGTTTTGAACTTTCTTTTTTTTTTCGAGGGGGGGAGAAAGCTGTTTGATGCGATTTAAAACATCAAAGCCCCGATCGAGAGGTGGGAAGGAGGCGACTGAAACGCAAGAGTTCGATTCTTTAGATCTCGAATTAAATATAATTCGATTAAATGCGGACAAATGTCAGGGTTTGGGACTTTTTTTTCTATTTAAAAAGGCTTAAAAGAGAAAGGAAAGGGGAGCCGAGATCGGGCATACGTGGCTGCATTTCTGTCTGTCTAGTTGCAATCCCAATCTAAAAGCAAAATGAGGTGGGTTGTTTTTTTCTCTCTCTCTTTCTCGTCTTGTGCCTTATTTCTGGGGTACATATGAATAAGCTTTAAAAAAATACGTATGTGTTTGTGTATATATATATCTATATATCTATATAGATATAGATATATAGCTATATATACATATATACACACACACGGATACATATGTGTATCCTACTCTTATAGATGTAGCGTGCAGATATATCTATATCTGCACAGTATCTCTATAACAGTAGGCTATATATGTCTCTGTGTATAAGAGTGGGATACACATAGACACATATAGCCTACTGTTATAAGAGTGGGATATATATATGCCCAGTATATCTAACCTCTCAGGCACGCATACATGTATTGAGAGAGAGATGCATAGCGATATAAGCAGGGAACAGGGAAAGTTGCTTGCCTTTTTCAGAGCGCTTTGGGGTTTTGTTTTTCCTTCAGGATCAAGACCAAAAATGAGACCCATTTCCTAATCCGTGGCGGGTCCATGAAGTGGATCTTTACAAAACGCGATCACATCCATTTGCTTCTAAAATAAGCCGATGCTAGATTTGCCCCGCCATGAAAAAGAGGGGTAACGAAAAGGCATTTCTATGGTCTTTTTTTTTTTTTTCCTTTTTTTTTTCCGTGGGGGTGCTTTCCACCCGGGAGCCGCAATTTAAGGAGATTTAAAAAGGCACGCGAGCCTTAGTTCAACCCAAGGGAAATGTTTTGTCAAGTAGCTCCAAAGCCGGGGAATCCCATTGATCCTGGCAGCGGGGCACGGCGAGCCCGGGCGTGTAGGGGGCTTGCTCTGCTCCCGGGAAGGGATGTCCGGCTGGATCAAAAGTCAGGGCTTAATTGTGGAAGAGGCTGAATATTTAAAGCAGAGAGCTGAAAGCGAGGGAGAGAGAGAGAGAAAGGAAGGAAGGTTGCACGCGGGACGAGTCTTTCCTAAAATGAAGAGAAAATGTGCAAAGGTCACTCCCGCCCCAAAAGGTGCTTTTTTCTTCCTTTTTTTTTCGCCGGAGAGTCGCGGGCGGGCAGCCCTGGGCTCCGGCCGGCAGCCGAAGGAAAGTCTCCACTCTCCCGTTAGGCTAATGATCAACTACAGGCTGCGAAACCCCGCAGCAGAGGCAGCCTCAGCCCGGCCGGTGCCCCGCAACCAGTCCGCCGGTCCCCCCGCTTCCCCGCCCGGGCGATCCCGGGATCCCCCTGCCCGACCCAGCCATTGTCTGCCCTGCCCACGCATGTCCCTGGCAGCGCTCCGCTGCTGCTCCTAAGTATCCAGAGAGACCTTTTGGGGGGGGGGGTTGGAGGCTAAGAGGGTACTTTTGAAGCTCTCGCGGCTGCTTGGGGGTTAGCTTTGCATTTGCGTTGTTCCTTTGCCTCTGACTCGAGGCTCCTAGGGTGGAGGTGGGAGAGAGGGGGGATCGCTGTGGTCCGGGTTTTGTCTGGAAACAGCATCCCCTCTCGCTTCGTGGGGCAGAGAAAGTGACTTTGTCGTGCCTGGAGTTCACATGGAGATGTACGAAGTCACTGTCGCAACAATATGTAGCTACCGCTTAATATGCACATACAATACACATAATTATAGTTATACAGTTATACATAAAGTTATATAGATCTATGTATACCTAGATCTAAACCTACATAGCTATTGTTGAGAAAGTGACTTCGGCATGCCTAGAGCTCACATAGATATATACGAAGTCACTTTCTCAACATTATATATTGTTAAACATCTCTATCTCTGTGTAGATCTAGATACATAGAGACAGAGATATCTGCTGTTGAGAAAGTGACTTTGGCATGCCTAGAGTTATATATATATATATATATATGTATATGTATATATGTATATGTATAAATATGTATGTATGTATGTATATGTGTGTGTGTGTATATATAGATATATATATAGTAAATATTGTATGTTATGTAAATTATTAGATATAAACTCTAGGTATGCCAAAGTCACTTTCTCAACTAGAGAGAGAGAAAAATTAAACTTTCTCTATATAAACTGTGGAGAGAGAGAGATAGATAGATACAGATGTGTGTATATATATATATTATATATGTATGCATTTTATATCTTTATATTCATGTATTTATTTATTAAACTCTAGGCACGACAAAGTCACTTTCTCAACACTATCACAATGGACTTTTTTGTCCTCTTTGTTGGAAGTGGTGGGGTCCTTCTAGCTGATGTGATTTTTTTAAGGTAGTTTTCTTTGTATCTCCTTCTCTCTCTCTCCCCCTCTCCGACGTATATCATTAACAGTAGGATCAGAGGGAGAACAAAAAAAAAATCCGATCTGCTTCAATTAACCGTGTGCTCAAAAGGGGGGGGGGGGGCATGGCTCTGGGAAGTGTGAGTCCATTTGGGAAGGCACGGAAGTTGAACTTTAACAGAAATGGCAGGCAGTCCAGTTGAGCGGGTTCGTGAAACATCAAAAAGGTTTTCTCTCGCCCCTGGCTTTGCCTAGAAACGATAAATTTAGCATCCTTTAAAATGCATTGCATACATTTTACATTTGGGTGAAAATCGGGCTTTTTTTTTTTTTTGCATAACGGGAGGGGGGAGGGCGGGAGACATGGGTGCCGCCAGCACCCCCTTCTTTAGTTATGTTGCTTTTCCAAATAAATGCGAGCTGTAGCATTCAGTAAAAGTGCTTAATTGCAGCTGTAAACAGACAAATTACAGTGGCTGCCCGCACACTTCTTTTTTTTTCTTTCTTTTTTAAAAGCCAGGATTAGGGAGAGGAAAAAAAGCCTCTTCTCCCCCCTCCATTATTTGTTTTAAAAATTACAGGAACAAAAGCACCAAGGGCAATCCATTGCTGGTCCTTGGGATATATAATTACATATAAAAGAAGGAAATATGATTTTTTTTTCCTCCCCCCACCTTCCCTCTTCGCCTCTAGCATTGCTCCATCTCACTTCCTTGCTCCAGATCAGCAGGGTCTAGTTTACACATCTTCCTCTGCTTGATTTAATTGAAGTTGTGCCTCTTCCTTGCTAAACTTTTTTCCCCCTCTCTCTCTCTCCCTCTCCCCCATCTCTGGCTCTGCCAGCCCCCCTCGTCTGATTACATCTAGTAATTCTCCACTGAATGAACGTCATTTACAATAGTAGGGGAGCTCTCGAGCTGGCTGCAGGCTTCACGCTCCATTTGGTCCTGCATTCTCCCTTTAAAGTAGTCGTGTAATATTAATAGTCATGAATATCAATTATGATGAGGCGGTGTAGAGAAGGAAAGGGAGGAAGGGGGCATCCGAGCAGTCTGAGCCTAGCCTTGGGTTGAAGAGGATTGCATTTGGAAGCTCAAAGGGAGAAAAAAAAAACATACACACACACACACACACACACACACAACAACAACAACAACACAGTTCAGAAAGGGAGGGGGTGGGGATCATATACGTAGATATATATATATATATATATATATATAAGTTTCCAGTCTGTTTTTTGGGGGACGTTGGCTTTTTTCTTTTTCTTTTTTTTTTTTTTGGATGGATAGACTTGGAAATACCTCAAGCTGTTCTCCTGTGTCCAGCACGTCCATGTCCAGATCTTGATTTTTTTTCCTCCTAGCATTATTATTATTACTATCACCACTATTTTATTTTTAGCTGTTACAAGACTTTTTTTATTTCCAGATGTTAGTCCACACCTATTCCGCCATGGTGAGTTTTGGATCCATGTTGTACCAGAATTGCATGTTCTCTCTCTCTCTTTCTCTCTCTCTCTTTCTCTCCCTCTCCCCCTCTCTCTTCTGAACGCCTTTGGCTTGGTAATTTAGCACAATAATTGGAGGAGGCTTGCAGCTGCTTCTCCTTTTTGCATTGTGTGTTCTGGGTTTGAGCTAGGGGGGTGGAAGGGTGGGGGGAAGAGGGGAAAACTTTTTTTTTTTCCAATAGCTGGTGGGGATTTGGACTAGACTTTGTGCAGTGGAGATTTTCTTGTTTGCTTCAGCCTCGGAGCCACAACTTGGATGGAGTTGGACAAAACTCTGCCCCCTTTTCTCTGAAGGCTTTCACACCGGACCCCTCACCTCCAAGACTTTCTGTGACCATTTCATCTCCCCTTTCTCTGGACTCGTCTCCTATTCAAAAGGGAGAAAACGTGGCTACAGAAGGGGCAGGAGCTGATTTTTTTCGGTGTGATGTTTCGTATATAGAGATATATAATTAATATCCAACTATATATATAATATATATATATATTACTATATATTACTTTATATATATATATTACTATTTAAATACTACTATATATTAATATATATATATTACTATATAAATGTTACTATACATTACTGTGTATATTACCATATATATTACTAT
>NW_017729028.1:35288873-35290783 GCF_001723915.1 Gavialis gangeticus | reverse complement strand
TTTCTTCGGTGTGATGTTTCGTATATAGAGATATATAATTAATATCCAACTATATATATAATATATATATATATTACTATATATTACTTTATATATATATTACTATTTAAATACTACTATATATTAATATATATATATTACTATATAAATGTTACTATACATTACTGTGTATATTACCATATATATTACTATCAAGTTAATACAGAATGATTTGCATATATTTACATATATATTGTAATAAGCAGGGACCCCTTTATAGAAAAAAATAATAATCAATCCCACATTTTAAAGTGCTTTCACGATCCACTTTTCAGTGTCAGCCCATGATGGCTACTTCCCTCCTGCAGCTGCACGTGGAGAGGTGTGGGTGATTTCTCACAGGAGTGTGTGTGGGCTTGCGGGTGCTGGATCTTCGGACACTTCACTTGTGTCTGGTTGGGGGGGGAAGGGGTGCTGGATCAAAGCCCCCCTCCCCCCTACTGTGCATGCACCTCTCCCACATTTTGAATGATGGCATTTACCATGCCCCCCCAACCCCCGGCCTGGTTTTGATGGGACGCTTCTAGGATAAGGATGCGTGCTGGCGTGCCATGGAGTCCCAGGGACTTCGAGGTGGGGGGCTCAGGGAGTGGGAGCTCCGAGTGGCTTCAATTTTCTCCTTTTAATTCCGCTGTTTCTCTCTCCTTTGCCCCCTGTCGTTGTAGGACCGGCACGATGGAGTCCCCAGCCACAGCTCCAGGCTGTCCCAGCTGGGATCTGTCTCCCAGGGACCCTACTCCAGCGCCCCTCCGCTGTCTCACACCCCGTCCTCGGATTTCCAGCCGCCTTACTTCCCACCCCCCTACCAGCCTCTTCCTTACCACCAAAGCCAGGACCCTTACTCCCATGTCAATGACCCTTACTCCCTAAACCCTTTGCATCAACCCCAGCAGCACCCTTGGGGACAAAGGCAGAGGCAAGAGGTGGGATCAGAAGCCGGCTCACTGCTGCCACAGCCTCGGGCAGCCCTGCCTCAGCTCTCGGGACTGGACCCCAGGCGGGACTACCACTCAGTGCGGCGGCCAGACGTGCTCCTCCACTCGGCTCACCATGGCCTGGACTCCGGCATGGGGGACAGCCTCTCCCTGCATGGCATCGGACACCCCGGCATGGAAGAAGTGCAGGTAAGGACGCCAGCGCCTCCTCCCCGGACTGCCAGGGCACGTGGGGAGAGACAGTCAACAGTGATCAATTATGAATTGTAGCAATTAGCAAGCGGAGAGAGCTGGAGGGGGGTCCTCGCACACCCCTGCCCCTGCAGCGCGGCTCCCCAGAGTTATAGTTGGAGTCCTTGGCTTTTAAAAACCGAAAGAAAGGGAAAAAAGAAGGAGCTGGAGAGGGGGGGTTCGCTTTTTCTCTCTGCCTCAAACCAGCCCTGCTCCTTGAGCTCATCCAGACAGAAAGGTGAGAGCTGAGAAAAGGATCTACCAAGCAGAGAAGGGAAGGAGAGATTTAAAAAAATAATAATAATAAAATAAAATAGAATAAACTAAGATGGTTCGGGAAAAGGTCAAGTTAAGGGAGAGGGTTTCTTCCTTGTTTTTGTCTTCTTGGAAATATTAAGCCATATCCACCCCCAGCTTTCAGGGAGATCCCTCAGAAGGGCACATTTAAACAGATCTTACCACGGAAGAAGGAAAAGGGGAGAAATAACCCAAGCCCGTGTGTCTTTTTTTCTAGAATATGTTTTCTATGATAGATAGATAGATAGATAGATAGAATATCTATCTATATAATATTTCTCTGTGTGTGTGTATATATATATACACATACGCACACATATAGATTGATATACATCTATTATCGTGAAAGACAGATGGGTCGAAAATGATAGATAGATAGATAGATAGATAGATAGATAGATAGATAGA
>NW_017729028.1:35287848-35288554 GCF_001723915.1 Gavialis gangeticus | reverse complement strand
GCTCCCTAAAACAAAGGCCCCAGAGGGATGTCTGTCTGTCCGGTGGGACTCGGCCCTGCAGCCCCAACTCCCCGAAGCAAGGCTCCAGTCCGGGGGTACCTGGTTTTCGGCCCCTGATCTGCACGAGGGAGGTTTTCGTTATTGTATCCCCCACCCCTCTCCCATATTTTGGAGATGGAAAAAAAGTCTTTATCAGATTTGAAAAACAATAATAATCAAAAGCCAAGGAAGAGCTGTGCAAAGCCCGAGCCAGGGAGCAGCTGGACGGGATGACTCACTGACCTGAATCCCACATCAAAATACCAAAGGAGAAGAAAACAGCGTCCAGCCTGGAAAACAAACAGAGCAAAGCTCTTGAAAATAAGACCCGCGCAAGTGAATAGCATAGCACAGGTTATTGGTACGTGCTTGGCTGTCACTTGAAAGACCCCCGGACAGGCGCAGCGGCCAGGGAAGTGTCCCGGGCTCGGAGGCAGGCTTCCCTGATATGTGTTTACTGCTCTCGGTGGCCATCGGGGGCCTGGAGTTTATTGCCCAGCCCCACGCGGGCTCCCTGACCTCTGTGAACGGGGTTTATGGGTTTTGCATTCCTCCTGCAGGCAACCCTCGCACCGAGGTCAATGGGAGTTGTACCTGAGCAAGAAATGCAGATCAGGACTTTTTATCCCTCCATCCAACCATCCACTGTCTCTGCCGGGCTATCTAT
>NW_017729028.1:35277766-35282848 GCF_001723915.1 Gavialis gangeticus | reverse complement strand
ATGGGTTTCGCATTCCTCCTGCAGGCAACCCTCGCACCGAGGTCAATGGGAGTTGTACCTGAGCAAGAAATGCAGATCAGGACTTTTTATCCCTCCATCCAACCATCCACTGTCTCTGCCGGGCTATCTATCCAGAGATAACTAGTAGCCCAAGCTATAAGTAACAGCTCCCTCTTGACTTTTACAGCCGCTAAAAGGAATTAGGCAATTATTTGATCTCCTCTTTTCCTCCAGGAGCTTCTGCTTCCCTTATAGACAGAGGAAGGGTGCAGTTACTCATTGCCCGGATATTTAATGGAAAACACTTCTTGTTACTAAATATCCCTTCTGAGTCAGGGAGGCGCAAGATACATCTAAGGGGCACATTGCCCCATCATTTTCGAGACAAAATAATATATCCGTCGCCCAGGGTAAAGGGAAGGTCGCCTAGTCTATATT
The DNA here is from genome assembly GCF_001723915.1 of Gavialis gangeticus. NCBI lineage: Eukaryota > Metazoa > Chordata > Crocodylia > Gavialidae > Gavialis > Gavialis gangeticus. Next base: position 35,282,410 of record NW_017729028.1, on the reverse strand, counting down.
GCTCAGCCCAATAGCTAAAGGGACTTGGGGAAAGCGTTAGGAAGGAGGTATTTTTGTTGGAGAAGCTCTTTCTGGTGTTGTGTGCCGGATATCCAGAGAGGAGAAGGAGACAAATGGTTACTTTTCAGGGATATGTTACAAATTAGGAGGGGAAGGACTCAGTTATGAAGATGAACGTGTTTGCTTGCCAGGGACTACAAATTGAACCAGAAGGGGTGATAGGCGTTTTCTGTCCTGCCAGGCATTTGGTGTTACAGTACCCTCCACCCGGGCTGGCAAGTTTGGTTTATTTTAATTTTTGTGTGTGTGTGTGTGGTTGTTTTTAAAGCAAGAAAGAAAATGAAAAGCTAGCAATTTTCAACTGCGATTTTTATTATTCGAAAACGGGTTCAAGCAAAAAAAAAAAAAAAAGAAAAGAAAAGAAAAAGGATCTTATTAGTCCATTAACACGCCTGCTTCCCTTGCACGAAGATGCATTTTCCTTAAAGTATGTCTTTTGTCTTTTGACTCGAAAACTTTTTCTTTTTGGATATTTTTCCCCCCACTTAGTCCTATTGCTTAAATAGATTGAGGGGCACAGGTCTGGCTGACAAAGAAGAGCTTGTGAAGGAGAGAGAGGAGGAGACAGGGAGAAATGGGTGCGTGTTGTATAAACCCACATTCAGGCCATATGTAATCTATTGTCCAGGGATATCATTAAGTGATCGCAACATGATAATGTCCCGGGATTGTAAACAGAAAGTACTTTTATTCTTGCTGCTGCCCTGTGAGCTAAGTTTTCAGGGGACAATTTACACAGGGAGAGAAAGAAAGTATCCATCTATCGAAAACACATCTCGATTACCTATTAGGGCAATTTTAAAGAGGCCAATGCAACTTTCTCTTCTTTCCTGACTGACCAGGCGACCAGCATTGTGTAGATCCGAGGGGAAAGCATCGATCCATAGAGCACAGTCCACCCAAAAAAACCCCAAAAGCCCCAAAGCCAACCAGTTATCTCACATGTACACGATTTACACATTCAATGATACATCCAGCTTTGATTATTTATGCCTTTATTTGGACGTCACTTCTGTTTAGCCGTCGAGCAAGGAGATGCGATATAGAAAGCGTCGGGGTTATCAGGTTTCTTTCCACCCTCCCCCCCCTAAAAAAAACCCAAGCAAACCAGCTAATTCCAGCATTGTATATTAATGTTACCAAGTCTCCTACTAGATCATCTACTCCTTCCACTACACACACACACACACACACACACACACACACACACACACACACACACACACACACACACACACACACACACACACACCCTGCCACCACTGCCTCTGCACGCCAGGCAGGGAGATGGAAAGTTAAGTCCCAGCAAAACACCCAAGTCTCTTATAAAGTAACCCCTGGTATCACTTTTAACTAAAGAAGTCTAGTAATTAAAAGTCTGAGTTGTTTTTCCGCGTTTCCGCATGCAGTCCTAATTAAATCTTTACGATCCTCTCTGTGACTATTAACTGCCAGCATGCTGCGCGAATATCCTGTACAAAAACCCAGCAGGAGGGCGTAATTAGATAGAAAATCAGACAAGAGTCTTCTCATTAACTACAACAACTAACCCACGTTGCTGATGAAGCGAGTGGAGTGCACGCACAGATATGTACACACACAAGCACATGCACTCCAGAGATGGGTGAAAAGATGGCGCTTCACATTTATTTCCATTTGAGCTTCCCAAATTCGTCTCTCCAGGGTCTATAGTCTGTCCATCTCCCTGCAGACGAGAGTGGGGGGCAAAACTTATAATATTATTTCATCACACCCTATGATGCCCCTTGGGTATGTAGTCTAGTAATTGAAGGAGACGAAAAGACACAAGAAACCAGGGTGCATGAGCGTAGAGGAAGAGTGGAAAGAAAGGGCGAAGAGGGAAAGGACCCCAAGAAAAAAGAATAAAGGTCGCTTATTGCTCCATTATATTTCGGCTGGGGTTTGTAACGTCCCCTAAATCATTTCCCATCTTGCATGGTCTCTGCTGAGAATAGGAAGAGGCTGAGATAGGATAAACTCAAGGCACGCAGTGCTGCGAAGATAAAATAGGAAGGAAAATGCAGCGAGTTGCCTTAAAGGGAATGGTTGTATTTTTGTGAAAGAAAAACAAAATCCATCTATCAGTCTCCAGCTCTGCAATTCAGGACGGACAACAGGACTGAAGCCTATTAGAGATGGTTTTTAAGACACCTCTGTTCTTTGTGATGCTTTTTGTCGCACGCTTAGGAGGGAGTCCCTGCACTACCTGTATTAAGAGAGAAAACCTCAAGCCTGCCCCGCACACTGCAACCCTCTTTGTTTGCTTTGAGACTCAAGAAGTTAATGCCATAATGACAGGTGTGCTCCTAGCCAGGGCGAGAGGAGAAAGGTTGCAGAGAGCCACAGAGTGACTTTTCCAGGCAATCAGTTTAATAGCTCCGACTTCTTTTTGTCAGTGTGTAATTCCTTTTTTTTTTCTCCTTCCTCCGTCCCCACCTGCACACACACACACGCACACGCACACACGCACACGCACGCACACACACACAAGCTCCCTCCGGCCTTCAGAAAACTCCTACCATGGGGCAGCAAACCGTGGGAGTAGTTAATCTCTCCCTACGTTGTTTCCTTTACAATGTGGGTGTTGCTCTCCCCTCCGAATTGTTTAGCCTTCAATTAAATGTAAAGTCTTATATATAAAAAGGAAATGCCCCTTGAATTACTGAGAAAGGGCATGGATAAACAAACAAACCATAAGTGTTGGGTGAGGAGGGGGTGGAAAATTAAGGGGTCTTTAACCGAGTTCATCTGTATCATTCACTAGGCTTTGCAGATGTTGCCAAATGGCCAGATTTTCACGGAAATATAAAGCTTTCTTGAAAAGTCTATGTAATATCTATGTTGTATAAGATAACAAAACCCCTATTGCACCCCATATGCTTCAGACATTTTTTTTCAATATTATTAGAAGACTATATCATCTAGCATAATTTCATTTCCACGTCGATTTGGGGGAAATAATAATAATAAAAATAAAAATCTTTCCTCCCCTGGTGAATTAATATAAATGGAAATAACAGACACTCCAGTTTGCAATGACATGATTTATGTTCGCGGTTCTTTAATATCCAGTCAATTTGAATAGTGATGTTTTTTTATATTCACAGTCAGTTGAAGATGCCAATAACAGCGGTATGAATCTATTGGACCAGTCTGTCATTAAAAAAGGTATGGATTATTCCAACAAGCTAGACAAACTTTTACTGTGTAGCAATACCTTCTTGAGATATATATATATATGTGTGTGTATGTGTGTATATATATATATATATATAATATGTATATGTGTATATATATATATATTTCTTACTGTGGGGCAATTAGTTCCTATGGAAAGCAGACACATGGCAGAGAGATGAATGGTTAGCTAGCTGGGCAGATGGAGAGAGTGAAATGAGAAAGAGGAGGGAGAAAAGAATAAGGAGCAAAAAGAAAAGTTTTCTTTCTTTTCAGTTGGACTGATTGCATGTTGTCTTGAATATTATTGTCAGTGGTGCCACATTCAATTCAAATAAGCGAGCACTCAAGTTGTGCCTTTGCTGGCAGCTCTCAGTTTGTTATTGCTGTAAAAAAAAAAAGGCATCACGTATTATAAACCGGTTTCCATAGACATCCTTTGCACCTCTAGTGGCTCTTGATCTGTATTGAATGACTTTTACGAATGGTTCGATTCCATTTGTGGCTTTCGATGTGTTTTCCAGTCCTGCCAAATGTGTTGGGGAAAGAAACACATGCCTATGGAAATGCAGCCCCCTCCACATGCCCATTTTTAAAAAAATCTTTATACATACGCATACATGATTTAGTGTAACTGCAGAATCACCCCATACTGTTAAAGAGAATGTGATATTAACAAATGTTTGCAGTCTCTTGTACAGCTGTAAGCAAAATAATTAACTAATTAAACTAATTAAATGTAATTACAATAACTCATTTTGGGCGGATTGCAGCTGCTTAATTTTTTTACGTTTCTCTGCCAGTCACTTGAAGATGCAGGCGATTAGTGTGTGTTATGCTGATAGACATTAAACAGATCACACCAATGCAGGGAGAGCTATCTTTAATTATCTAAGGACTTTCTATTTCTAGATGCAGTTCTAAGTACTAGAGAGATGACGCTTAGACATGCTGGTCGTTGTGCTTAGCATCGACAGCGCTTATCTCCAGGAGTTTGGGACTTGCCACATGCTCGTGAAACCTGCGGATCTTGAGTAGGCAGAGTTGTCTCGACTGCTGAGAGAAGAATAGGAAGGGCGTTTGTGGAATAACTCTTCCAGGGCAGGGGATATATCCCAGCCTATTTCTGGTAGTGACTTCTATAAGATGGCATGCCAGCCTATTTCTTGTAGTGACTACTCTACAATGATATCCCAGCCTATTTCTTGTAGTGACTTCTATTAAATGGTAACTTTGAGGAAAGGGAAACCCCGCGGCTGATTTGGCAACCTAATTTATGACCTGTGATTGAAGAATTGTTACTCCTCCACTTTTCAAAACAAAATAGACTCTCCCTCTGCCTCTGTGTGTGTGTGTGTGTGTGTGTGTGTGTGTGTGTGTGTGTGT
>NW_017729028.1:35276186-35277512 GCF_001723915.1 Gavialis gangeticus | reverse complement strand
ATTAATGTGTGTGTGTGTGTATATATATATAAAAGTATGTATGTACGGATATATATGTGTATATATGTATATATGTATATATATGTGTGTGTGTGTGCGTGTATGGGTGTCCTAGTTGGCTTGGATAACCAGGCTATGCGTTTAGCGGCTTGGCAGGGTATTTCTGGCTCTCCTGCAATCTCCTGCACGGTGGTTTCATGATGACCTGGTGGCTGACGTGTAGTGAAGAGGTTTATTGTTTGCCATGTGGATCCGAGGCCGTGCTTTCCTTGCCGGGTGCGTACATTTGGGCCGGAGCAGCGTGTGGCCAATGAGTCTTTTCGTGCCAGGGCAAGGGATAGCGAGCCCAGTCCGTGGGATGGCCCAGCTAGGGCTGCTACAGGCAGGGCGGGGGGGATGAAGCCCGCCAAGTGATATTTAGGACTGTGTGAAGCATGTGGCGGTAGACAGACTTTTTCAACCTTTAGACAGACCCTGAAGACTCAAAGGCACGGCTAGTCAGCTCTGCAGCACACAGACGTGCAACTGTGTATCTGCCTAACGAGTCTCCAGTAGAAGACACCTACAGTTTTATTGTGTGCAATGAGCAGGGCATATAGGCACTTTAAAAACCAGGTGACTAACAAGGGACCAGCATTTCTTGGTAGATCTATTTTAAAAGTTCCAGTTACGATGTTTACTCCGTTCCCCTTTGCTATTAAGGTCGTGGTTTATGGGACTTTCACACCTATGGGAGTCGTGTGAGCTTAGTTTCTCTGTGAACGCTGTCTTTGAGGAGTTGAGTGGAAGAGAAATGTGTCATGCAACGGGCAGGTCACATTTGTGGCTGGCAATATTGAACCGAGGAGGTGCAGACTCGACAGGGTTCAGGAGGATTTTTGCTTTGCATCCCTACCTGACAGCGGGAAGGATACGCATTGAACCAAAAGCAGATGATTTAAGACCCAGAAGTCCCTATTGCCGACTGATAGATTGATAGGTGGAGAGATAGATATTCTTCTTGACTATTAGCAGGGTGGTGGGGGGAAATGCCCCGGATGATAAATGGGCCAAGAGAAAAGCGGGATTGGAGAGATTTGTCTGGTTCACAAGAGCCGCGTTTTCTGCTTAAAATGTCCTAATAAAAACGCAGTGGCAAAGAGATGATCTAGAGCTAAATTATTAACACAAATATGTCATCCATCCTAAAAAGAGCCTACCTGGGATCATCTTGGAGGCCTGCGGAGGTAATGATGATCTATCTCTAGCTGCGGGGGGCAAAAAAATAGAAATGATTGCCTAAAATTTGAAAGGGGAGAGAGAGAAAGAGAGAACCCCCCCCCCCCC
>NW_017729028.1:35271610-35276063 GCF_001723915.1 Gavialis gangeticus | reverse complement strand
CCCCCCCCCCCCCAATCTTTTAAATGTTTTCCATTCCTCATCGGGGGCTGATCCCCCACAACAGATTACATACACACACTCTCCTGTTATGTTTGCTATCTGGGCTTGCTTGACATTTCGAAAGTAATTTAGTTAAGAGGAAATGAGTTGTTCCCAGTAGAGAGAGCAAACGAGTGGAGTGAAGGTAGCCAGCGTGATAAATGGCTCTTTCATTTGGAGATCTCCAGAGCTCGTTTAAGGCTAATTTTCTGTATTAGCCCCCTTTGAGCTATTAATGCAATAGGCAGGGACCGTGGCCCCTCGTCTCTTAGCTGCCCCATTAGAGAGAGTATTAAGCTGCCAAAGCTGAACTCGACGGTGGTGGTGGTGAAATAATGAAAGGTGCTTTTTAAACCCGCCTAATCTAAACTGGCAGAGGGTGGTTAATACGATTTGAAAGGGGCTGGTCAATGAGCAATCAATAAAGTAATAATGAGAAGGATGCGGTACATTAACAGCCTAAAAATCCAACGAGACATTAAAAAATCATTCTTAACTCTTAGGCCCATTAAGGTTAGGGTGCTGGGGAGGGCGGCTCGGAGACATGATGAGCAGGCGGGTGGAGGGGATTCAGACGAGACTTAGCTCGGGGGAGCTCCCAGCTTCAAACCGGGCGGGTCTTCCCCTGCCTTTCCTTGGGGATGCAGGTGCCTTTGGAAATCCAGGGGAGATTTTCTTTCCTTTTTTCTTTTTTTCCCTTTTGTTCCCCTGCTAGGGCAGGAAGCCAGGATCGGGGCCCCTTGTCAGCCGCTCATCTGTCATTTGCTTGGCATGATGCGCGGTAAAATAAACCGGGCTCTTTCAAAACCCTTGCGTGGCAAGAATTCAAAGTTCATTTTTTTTTGTGGCTCTGGGGCATAGGCAGTGACCTTAAAAGTATCCTGACTTTTATTATTATTATTATTGTTTCCTTTAAACGCTTTCTGCAAATTGTCTGCACACACATTATCACTCAAAGCTTTTTTATCCCTTGTGTTTCAGTGCACCCTCTTATTGCAAATACTTTTTAAATATAAGACCCGTCCAAAAGGCACTCTTAACACTTAAAACAAGGCACTTGCTCAGTCGATTAGGGTAAGGTCCCCCCCGCTTCCTGAGATGGCCAGCAATTAATGATTAACTAAAAGCCAGGGCATCTGGTTCCTGCTTTTCAGGTGATCTCTTTGTGCATTTGGTTGAAATATAACTCGCAGGATGTGCTGGGTGCAAGGTGCTGCTGGTCGTAGCGGCGGTGGTTGCTGTTTTGGCTTGGGTCTTTCTCTGCACCACGACGTGTCTTTTATTATCACGTTTAATGTAATGCGAAGCAATTTCGGGGGAGCACCTTTTTTTTTTTCCTTTTAAATGAATTCCGACGCGAGGGCTTGCTGGGTGGGTGGAGGGGAGGGCGGGGAAGGGGCCCTTGCTAGCAGCTCATGAATACAGGATGTATTTGTGTATTGATGTTAAAAATCAGGATGGAGTCTTAGGGGCAGTGGGTAACACTCATATTGTCCTGGCTTTCTAGATTTCCCTACAAAGCCAAACCAAACCACCTGCAACCAAACTTGGACTGTTATGATGGGCATGGACCTTCGCATCAAACGAAGGGGTAATTTCAAGGCCAATAAAGCCATGCAGAGATCTGGAGACAGGAGTCTGATACTTGATAAGTTTCTCCTTTGTTAACGAGCAATACACACACACACATATATATACACCCATACTCACACTCTCTCTCTCACACATACACACACACACACGATGTTGTTAATGGAGCCAGGCTGCTGGATCCATGTCATGCCTTATGTATGCATGTATGTCTGTATTTTATTTGATGCGTGCTCAGCGTGACTTTTTTTGCATTTTTCCTGCCCTGGTCTAGAGCAAGCCAACAGAAACCGAAGGGGTGGGGGGGAGCAGCCCCCCTCCCAGCCTTAATGTATGCACAGAAAATTGTAAACATGTAAAGAACTGAAAGCTTCACGCTGAGTTTTGCCATGCTCCATTTCCTTACCATTTCCTGCTGTCGTTTTAAAGCGATCTCACTCATCTAGCCATTGCGTTTGCAGGAACAGTATGCTCATAATTACTAACAAATCAAGCGGCTACTGTTGCTCTCTCGGTTTATTGATAAGCTGAAGAGAAATGGAAGGGGGAAATGACAAAGAGACTCAAAGGAAGGGGAGAATAATGTTAAAACAAAATACAAACCAGCCAGGAGGAGCAGGGAGACATGGAAGGGAGGTTGATTATTTTTTCTTTCTTTTTTTTTTCCGGAGAGGCACACAAAAGGATTTGGGACTCCAGACAGTTTGTAGAGAAGGAGGCATCAGTTAGAGCTATTCACAGCAGCAGGGTGCATGGGGTGCACACGTACGTGTGGTCTTTTAGGGGCAGGGGATAGGTATTCACCAACACCTTTGGAAAAGAACTCGATATCGGGGGGAAAATAGGCCATGGCAGTGTCTAATTGCTTAAATAAATACATTCCCAGAGGTTTTACACACACACTTACACACACACACACGCACTGATATCTATATTTGTTCAGCCACCAAAACCTCGAAACGATAAGATCTCTGGTAAAGAGCTGTAATATCTCTCCAACGGTAGAGCTATAGATAGAGATATGCTCCCGATATAGGTAATTCATTCCGTGGGAAACACTCTTTTATTTTATTTTTTTTTAAGGAGTATTAGGTGATTTACCAAAGATAGAGTTTAGATTACAATACATATCTCGGCAGCTATGAAATTGCAATGGATATGGTTGTACACACTGGCAAGGCCTCTCAATGTGTTTAGGATTACTAGACCCAAGTGCTCCCTAGGTTTGCTTAGTCCTTCTTGGAGTCATTTGTCAAGACCCCTGCCTGAAGTTTGCCAAGCAGAGCAGGGGAAAGCAAAGTGACTTGCTTACTCAAAGAAAATGTACATGGAAAAAAAAAAGAAAGAAATATTGAACCTGTTCAATCCATATTTCAAAGGTTAACCAATGTCAGCAATGCTCTAAAAGGGCAGAGCAAGGGGAGTGAAATCTATTTACACTCCCCATGTGCCCAGCTCCCTTTCGTGAGCGTAGACGAGCCCGAAAATTTCCTTAAAACTGTTGTTTCTTCTTTAATTTCTCAGTTCACTGAGCAGTGACCTGATAAAGCGGTCACGAAATATAAGGACCGTAAAAGGTGCAGCCAAGCCTTTATGCTGGTTTGTTTGAAGAAACATGCCAGTCCTGAACTGATTTCAGTGGTTGTGATGCTTTATAAGTGGATTTTGTCTTGATGGTGCACTTGAGTGACTCTGCAGAACAGCATACGTTGCAAGGGTGGGGGGAGGTGGAGAGAGTTGGTCCCCCCCACCTTTTTAATACGTCCCCAAAAGACTCAATAGCAAAATTCATATGAATAGCCATGAAAGCACAATCCAATTCATTTTTACCTGGTCGGGTGCTGGTTCCCAGCTCGATGAAATGCCCTTTGATGAGCTGCATAACATGCCCTACTAAAAAAAATGGAGCAAAAGGAATCCATTGCAAGTTTTTGATTCCCCTAAGTGAAGCCACTCAACACCAGTTGTTTCTATTGGAGCCTACATGCAATCCATATGAGGACATATGTAATTCCTGCAAATCTACATGCCTTTGGGTTTTTTGAGCTGTTACACAGCTTTTATTGTGGGGGTCTGGCCTGGTGGGAGGAAATAATCTGTCATAAAAACAGTGGAATACGGTGGTGTCTCTTTCATACATTGAGGTTATAAAATTGGCAGGTGCCCAGTATTTAGCACTTGGTAATATGTTAGGATACCCGATCTTATTGTTCAGGAGACCCAGACGCCTTAAATATTCCCCCAACGCCAATGGTTTGATTCTCCAGATACGCTGCAAATAAACAGGGCTTTATGATTGAACTGACATGTGCTGGAAGGCCCTCAATAGCTGGCATCCGGGCCTGGGAGGACCCTGTGATTTGCAGAACTCGTTTTGCAGTGCATGGGGGTGGCAGTGGGCTCTTGCAAAGTAGGATCTGCTGCACATGGGGAGGGGGGGGTAATCAGTTAGTCGTCTTCTCTGTAAAACATGCCCTCTAGACCACCAGCACCTCGAATTGAGGAGCCCACTTTCTACGAGGAAACCCCGGCTGCAGCGATTCCAAAGGAAGCAGCAGTAGCAGCTGTCAGCTCTTATTAACTCCTGCATAAAACATACCTTAAGTATGGTTTGTTATCAATTACTCGCAGAAATGAAACAACTGGGAAAATGCAGCGAGGCTCTCTATAAATTAAAGCGATTGGCTGATTGATTAGAGCACCTGCTGTAAATCATAACAGTTACACGCAATTATGAACGAGCTATTTAAGTTCATTTGTAAACAAAATTCATGTCACCGGGGAATGGCTCTCATTTTTAGCTTTGCTTTTTTTTTTTTTTTTT
>NW_017729028.1:35265925-35271530 GCF_001723915.1 Gavialis gangeticus | reverse complement strand
TTTTTTTTTTTTTTTTTTGGTTTGTTTTAGTTTTGCTTTTCTTCCCTAAGTGTGCCTGTTTGCTATTAGAGGAATAAGTGCATTATGACCCCTCTCTTAACAATCACTTTATTTGCCTCTCAGAGAAATGAGCTATGTTGTCTAATCATGGGTAGAAGGAAAGTTGAAAAAGAATGCCTTACATATTCATGTCACTGTAATCAGATCAGATTTATTAAGAAGTTGACGGTTTCCATCTTTTTAAAAAAAAAATTATAATATGATAAAGGATAATGCCATGGTGACATCCAATTGTTTTACAGTGCTTCTTTCCTGGGGAAAATCAAACTGTTTGGGTTTGAAATAAAATAATCTTAATAAAACCCATGCCAATAAGAAAGGCCTTTTCTGATTGCTATCCCCCCCCCCCCAGCCCCCTCCCATACTCACTAGATCCAGTAGCTTCCTTGACTTCAATAGATTTAGTCCTGGCATTTGATTGTCATTAGTAGAAATATTATTCAGGGAAATTGATAATATTCGGAGAATCCACAATGTGCCAGGCGCTGTCCATTGTACAGGGAGGCATAGCTTCTGCATCAGAGGGGGTTTAGGGAGGAAAAAAACCCAGAGGATGAGACATGCTGAAAACACATACCACATTTATATAGGTCCATTAGTGCTTTTTTTAAATGAGCAAGTCAATGCCCATCAGCTCTCTTCCACTGAACCTCTACCTACCCATTTGCTGGTTAATGTTACACAGGCCTAGAAAAGCATTGATGTAGGAGATTCAGGGCCCAAGCATTCATTTTTCTTTTGCTAAGCTATTGATGGCAGAGCCTATCTGGTTAGGATGTCTAGTCTTATGTGTCCTCATGTTATATTCCCCCCACGTTCTCTTTCTCTCTCCAGTTCCGGTTCCTCCAAAATCTGTCACTTCTTTGATGATGAATAAAGATGGCTTCCTGGGTGGCATTTCAGTCAATACTGGAGAGGTGTTTTGCTCAGTACCTGGCCGCTTGTCCTTGCTCAGTTCAACTTCAAAGTATAAAGTAACAGTGGGAGAAGTTCAAAGACGCCTCTCTCCTCCAGAATGTCTGAATGCTTCCCTGCTAGGAGGAGTGCTTAGAAGGTAAGGGCTTGACATAAGTGTGCATGCGCACCTGTGTTTTTATATATGCATTGCACAATACTGTCTGCAGTGAATACATTTGCAAATGTGGGAAATGGTATTTTTGAGTCTTGTGTATATAGCACTCAGGTAAAGTAAAAGTTAGACCTGGCATGCAAGCATAGAAATGGAGGAGGCATCATGGTTAGTGGAAGGTCGGTCTGCTGAGGCACCTGAGATGGTTTCTATCCAATGGGATCATAGTCTCTCAAGCATAGACAGGTTAGCACACACTTTTTCTTCCCAACTTCCCATTTCTCCCTCTCTTTTTTTCTCATTGGAAAGTGGGATAAGAGGCAGCATGTTTTTACTGCAGCTGAATAATTTGTTTTCTTTCTTTGAGGACTAGTTGTCTAGAGAAGGGAAATGCAGTAGATCCAATCTCTCTGGACTTGAATATATAATTAAATAAGGTCCTGCATGGGAAATGATTTGTGAAGCTGGAGAAGATGGAGATTGGTCAAAGACCTGAAAGGTGTTTAGGGGGTAGACTTGATGATCTGCTCAGGACCCTTCCAACCCTACCAACTATGAAACCTGATAAAGGAGGCTTGACAAAGGGTTGTGTTGAAAGAGAAGTATTGGGCTGGAGAGATGTTGCTGGTGGAGTTCTTCATAGACAACTCTTGGGACTGAATTTTGATATTTTCATTAATGACCATGGTACAAAAAGTAGGATGGAGTTGATGAAATTTGCTGGTGACACTAACTCTGGAGGCATTGTCAATACTGGCTTGGGGTAGCAGAGGAGGACTGGGGTATCACTGAAGAAGAAATGGATGATCTTGAGGGCTAGAGCAATATAAATGGGATGCAACACAGTAGTACAAAATGGAAAGTCAGAGACTTAAGGAGTAATAACTAGAGTTCCTGCTATAAGCTGACCATTCATCAGTTGGGAATAAGACAGGAAGAGAAAGGCTGGGGTATACCATCAGTTCCAGGATGATGAGTTGGTATGTCTGAGAAACAGGCCGCTGTGATCCCAGGACATACCTGTGGAGGTTTTTCCAGTAGAGATAAGGAAGTAATTTAGAACATTATACAAGGCCCTGCTGAAGCTTTGGGGTGTGCACAGTTTTGGCCACTCCTTTTCAAGAAAGATTCATTCAAAATGGAAGAGTGGCAAAGATGTGCTAAAAGATAGAGGATGGAAAGCTTGTCTTACAAGATGATAATTCAAAGAGCTTGGCTTGTTTATCCCAGCAAAATGAAAGCTGAGGTGTAGATGCTTATAAACCCTCCAGAATAGTACAGAGCAGGGAAGCAGAGCTATGTAAACTAAGGGGCAAAGTTGGCAGAAGGACAAATGGGTATAACCTATCCATTAAAAAAGCGTGGCTGAAAATTAGAAGAAGGTTTCTAACCAGGGAGCTGCTGGAACAGCTTTCCAGTAGGAGCAGTGGGGATAAAGACACTAATCCATTTTAAAATGGAGCTGGTTACATTTATGAAAGAGCTTCTATGAAATGGTTACCTGCAACACCTGGGGACTCACATTGATAATGTAGGAGATCCCTTCCCGGTTTGCCTTCCTCTATGCTCTCTGACATATACACCCCCCTCCCCCCAATGTACATTCTTCCACCCACCCTAAAAGCTTCTTTTTGGAGAATTTCCTCTCTTTTTTTGTCCAAATAAAAAATCTTTCCTCTAAGTTCCTCTAGTGAAACTTCAGCTGTGATCTCTGCCAGTAAAGGAAGCAGAGGTTTTTACTCAGACGTGCTAACCTGCTTCTAGTTCTGTGTAATCCAAAGTGGAACATAGCAAACAGGTGAATAAGACGTTGACAACAGGAAATATAATTAGCAAGGTGAAGAGCCATCGCTATTGAGCTTCTGTGGATTTCTGAAGGGGGCTGAAGTGGTTGTAAGCAGTGGCCACTGCTGAATTTATTTTCTAGCTTGAAACTGCATTTTTTATAAGCTTTGGATGTCCAGCATATGAAATAGAGATGGATATTCTCTTACAGCACCATCACTGATTCTCTCTACCTCGGTACAAAATACTGGAAAATCAGAGTCCTTGTCAGGGCGACTTTCTGTCTGTAACTGTTCATTCCTGACCAGTTCCAAAATGTGTTAGTCATGAGATAAGGGGTAAAATCCTGCCCATTTTGACATCTGCAGCCAGGCTCCCATTGATTTCATTTGAGGCCTGGATTTCTTCATTGGTGTTTAAACCATAAGCACACAACTATATATGTCCTATCAATAACTACCTTTCCCATGTATATGGGAAATTTTCAATTATATATATTCACACAGACACACACACACACATATAGATGGATAGATAGATTTATATAGAATTATCTATACACATGCTATATCTATCTATCTAGATATATATATTGTACTCTTTACTTCCTCATCCCCACCAAACATCTCAACACACCCACACCCTGCCCACACTTTTTTTCCCTTTAGATGCCTCAAGCAATAATTATTATTTCCCTATATGCAGTAGTGTTTCTCTAGATGTCTCTATAGCTAGTTCAACATTTTCTGTATACCTATGTGTATGTGTGTACATGTATATGTACATATCTTCATTGACGTCTTCCTTTAGATGGTCTTAAGAGTCTCATTCTTTCTCTCCCCCCTGCTTTTTCTCTACATATATCCTCTATTATTAATTATATCTATATTCCTAGATATTTCTCAATGTCCTTCCCTCTTCCCCCCCCGCTTTTTACCTGTTTGATTCTTCTCCTCCAGGTTATACCCCTTCTGTTTTCCTCTCTCCTTCCATGCATGCACATGGGTGTGTATACATACATACATACATACATACACATATCCATCCATCCATCCATACACATACACATACACATACACATACACATACATACATATACATACATACATACATATATATATATTTATATATAATCTTAATGTATCTTAGCCTTATACAGTTAGGAATCAAATTGCCTTCTCCAGTACCAGACACTGAGAAATTATTTCCATCTGGCATAATTTGTTTTCCTTAGATGAAAGGGGAGGGCTATCCCCTTTTGTGTATGTGTGTGTGTGTGGTGAGAAATTAAGCAAACCTCAGCAAACCCTGTTAGAGAGAAAAAAAACCACATACCCCCCTTCATCCCCCCACCTCCCTCCTCCAGACTCATGCAAAATGTGCTAACCTCAAGTTAAAACCCCTTCAAGCTCCAGTGGTCTTTAGATTGCACAGCCTCCAAGTTTGTTCCAGGGACCACTCCAGGTTAATCAGCATGTTCATTTCTTTGCAATTCCAGAGCCAAATCGAAAAACGGGGGGAGATCGTTGAGAGAAAGGCTAGAAAAAATCGGTTTGAATTTACCAGCCGGCAGGCGCAAGGCGGCGAATGTCACTTTACTCACGTCCCTGGTGGAAGGTAAGCGGAGCACCCAGCTCCTGGCTGCTCAGCTCTCCCTGGTGGGGTCAGGGGCTGGCATTTTGCAAAGGTGCATGGATGGACTCGGTGGAAATCGTTGCAGACGTCGCAGTCAGGGCTGTTTATAGCGTGCACGATGCTGGGCCAGATGCAAGCCCTCGTCTGACTCCCCAGCAATCCGCTGACCCACCTGGAAGCTGGGACTTAAACTTTTTCCTGCAGACGCCCGTAGCCCCCTCCTTGAGCTAGGGGCCTGCCCTGTGCCGGGTCTCGAGCTCCGGGTCACCTCTTCCAAGCTCGTTTATGACAGATCCGTTGCCCCCCTTACAATGCATCCATTGAACAGGCTTGCTATAAAACGCCTGGTTGTTTCCTCCAAGGAAAGAAATCCTTGCAAACGAGCAGTTAACTTTCGGGTGCCCAAGCAAAGGGATAAGCCATCCTTTCTTAAAGGAAAGCGAGAGAGAGGAGACAACTATTTGAATGTCACCTATTCAAATGAATCAACGTCATTCAGGTACTTTGATGCGCTGCTGTCTTGCTGGATGGTGGCTTTTTCTGATTCTCGTTTCGTTAAGATGCATGTGCATTTATTCTGGGGGTTGTTTTTTTCCTTCAGAAGCCCTCATGAATTCAGTGGGTCTAATTATGAATCCAGTTTATCTGTGTTGAACCTACACACAGGGAGGAGAGTAAATAGACTAATAAAATCGTAGACATTTAGGGGTGGAAGGGACCTCAGGAGTTCACATCTAGTCCAACCCCCTGCTCAAAGCAGGACCAGCCCCAACTACATCTTCCCAGCCAGGGCTTTGTCCGGCTGGGTCTTCAACACCTCCAAGCATGGAAATCCTCCACCTCTCGGACTCTTTGAAAAATAAAACCACTCCATAGGTAGTATCCTGTCTACGTGTGCAAGCACACAAACAGGTGTGCGATGGAGTCCCTTGGAAACGCTGCTGATATAGTTGCGGGATACCCACGTGTATACACGTGCAGTCCAAAGCACAACTGGGTTTCCTGCGAGAGAAGCGAGCACCAGTGGCTCCGTGCAGCGTCCGGGGGGGGGGGGGG
>NW_017729028.1:35262944-35265684 GCF_001723915.1 Gavialis gangeticus | reverse complement strand
GGGGGGGGGGGGGGTTCCAAAACGATGGGAAATGCCTGCCTCCACCCTGAGCAGTGTTGCAGGCCGCGTTGTGCAGTGGGGGGGACCCACCTCCACGAGTCACGAGATGCTAGGACCTGGCCCACCGCACACAGAGGCACGTGCAAATGCCTCGCTGTCTTGCAAACCCTCTCTTCTGATTGACTGACGCATCGACAATTTACCTTGCCGGCTTCCCCTGCTCCAGACAACAGGCAGGGTTTTTTTTTTTAAAGGTGTTGCCTCTAGCATCGATAGTCCCTTCGTCTTTGGTGGGGATCGGCACAGGGCAGGGCGGGCGGTGGCTCTGTCCAGCACCCGGCGGTGGGGAAGACTCGGCCAGGGGGACTGGGGCACTGGGCTGGCAGCTTGATGAGGCTGCTGGGTGATCTGGAGAAGGCTGCCCACCCCTCTCCTCCCCACCCCTCTCCTTTTTTCCCTTTTTTTCCTCCCTTTTGTGACGTTTTCAAGTCAGTCCTGATCGTTAAAAGTAATGTGGCACTGGGATGATTAGACAGATCTGTTTTGCGTGGTGGAAATCTTCCCTCTGGCCCCTCAGGCCGTGCTTTATTCTGGAGGGGCTGAGCTGTAACATTACGGAATCCCCCTAGAGTCCGGGCTTTTTTCCCCCCACCCCTTCCCCTCCTTTCTTCAGCTACTGTGTCTTCTTCTTCGCGTGGTATAAAGTACATCAATGGGAGTTTGATGACATGAACCTCTGGAGGGGAGAAACCTGAAACCAGGCAGGCAAAGGAAGTGACAATGAGCATTAAGAGTCGAAATAATTATTATTTTTCATATGAAAGGGTTCCCATTCATCAGTCCTTTTTTTTTTTTAAGTGGGGAAGGGACAGAGCCGAGAGTTTCTGTTGCACGATGATCGGAGCGGATGGAGAAGCAACAGTTTTCATTGGAGAATATGCACTTGTCTCTTTTATTTGACAAGGGTTGGATTCAACGATGATTATAATGTTTGGTTCTTATATACACGTGTGTGTGCATCTGTGTGTGTGTAACTTATGATGTATCTGTATCACGTAAGTACCTACATGCTTACCTCAAAGTATGCACATAGTATACACACATATATGTGTATCACACACACACCTAGTAATGTAAAATAATTGTGTGTGTGTGTGTATACACGCACACACATATGTATATATGTATATAGATGCATATGTATATATACATACCTACCAGGTGTATATATATACATATTATAATACGTATCTATATCTACATCTATGTATATAGAATAATGATTATAATGAAGTAATTATAGATAGGCACAACGTATAGACATGAGTGTGTGTGTGTATGTATAGGCGCACATATATACGTGTATATATGGCGATGGACTATACCTCTGTACATTTGTCTGCTTTATTTTACAAGAGGTGGATTCAATTTTGATTATAATGTCTAGTTCTTATACATACATGTGTATGTGTATATGTGTGTGTGCATGCATATACATACACACGTATATGTACGTGTATATACACACACACATATATATATACACATAAGTATATATACATATACATATATGTGTGTGTGTATACACAATAGATAGGTATCTGTGGGTATATGGAGAACGCATATCTATATAATTTATATACCTGCATACTTGCATAGAAGTGTGTATATAATATTCACACTTATATAAGTGTATAACACAGCCCTACCTATGTAAAGTGCACATAGATGTGTGTCCACAGGTATGTATATACCTAGTATATATCTATATCTAAATCTGCATCCATATATAGATAGAATTATTATAGCAATGCAATTATGTGTAAGTCAAATGCATAGACATGAGAATGTGTGTGTGTACGCATATACCATGTGTATATGTAGGTGGTATATACAATGAGACATACATGCATACATCTACCTGGGCAGAATTATATATAGAAGCTAACTTTTGGGATCATTTCCTGGTATGCTGAAGTATATCTGAGTTCTCTACTTCACTGAAACGGGGTCCTGTAGCTGTCAGTGCTCCTCTCGCTCTCCCCCACAGCCTCGAAAGCCTGTGTGAGCCTCTACACAGCCCTCTTGCACCCCTTTGCCCAGGGCCAGATCCTCAGCAAGTGTTAATCGCTGCAGCTTCACCGAAGTCAGGAAAACCAGGGCCATTTACACCAGCGGACGGCCAGGCCCATAAAGGGCCCCTTCCCTTGCACAGCAGAGTGGGGAGACAGGAGCAAGAAATGCAGTTTCGGATCCTGCTTGCCTTGAACAGCTCTCCCTCCTGCCTCCAGCCCAGAGCAGCTGGTGTCCAGCAAGCGTGACTGGCTGAGCTGGGGGGCATAACCCGGAGCAGGTTTCGCTGGGCTCTGGGGCGAGCTGGCTCCACTTCCCCGCTGCCTGGCTCGCTAGGGCACCCGCCGGCCTCTGCTGATCGCAGGGCTTTCTGCTCTCTCCCCAGGTGAAGCGGTTCATTTAGCTCGGGACTTCGGGTACATCTGCGAAACGGAGTTCCCGGCCAAAGCGGTGTCTGAGTACCTGAACAGACAGCACACGGACCCCAGCGATCTCCACTCCAGGAAAAACATGCTGCTTGCTACGAAGTGAGCGGAGGGCGAGAGCGCAGGGCTGGGGCTGGGGTGGAGCTGGGAGGCTGCAGGGCACCGGGCAAAGGCAGGCGCCTCGGAGGCGGCCAGCGCGGGCCGGAGGCTGCCTGCGGTGCGTGGTGCGGGGCCGCCGGGCG
>NW_017729028.1:35261795-35262868 GCF_001723915.1 Gavialis gangeticus | reverse complement strand
CCGGCCCGGCCTTTCCTCGGGCCCCCTGGCAGGGCCCGCGTCGTCCCGGCTCTTGGCTCCGTGCGGGGCTTCGCGGTGGGCGCCCGCGGGGGCCCCTGGCTACGGGCCCGGTGGCCGGCGCCTCTGAAACCTCGCGGGAATTCAGACCGGCACGCACCTACCTGCCCAGCCGGCCGCACACCTACCTAGCCACCTACCCACACATCCATCGAGTCACCCACCTACCTACCCATCCATCCACCTACCTACCTACCCACCCATCCATCCATCTACCTATCTACACACCCACCTATTCACCTACCTACCTATGAACCCATCCACCTACCTGCCTACCTCTGCACCCATCCAGCTATCCACCTACCTACCTACCCACCCACCCGTCCATCTACCTATCTACTTACCTACCCATCCACCCACCTACCTACCTACAAACCCATCTATCCATCCACCTACCTACCTACCTACCTACCTACCTACCTGCCTATGTACCTACCCACCCATCTGCCTACCTGCCTACCTATCTTTCCAGCCATTCACCTACCTGTATACCAATCCATGCACCCACCATCCATCGACTTACCCACCCACCCACACATCCATCCATCCATCCATCCATCCATCCATCTACTTATCTACCGACCGACTGACCTACCTACCGACCTACCTACCCACACATCCATCCATTCATCTACCTATCTACACACCCACCTATTCACCTACCTACCTATGCACCCATCCATCCACCTACCTACCTACCTATGTAGCTACCCGCCCATCTGCCTACCTGCCCACGTATTCTTCCATCCATTCACCTACCAGTATACCAATCCACGCACCCATCACCCATCGACTTACCTATCCATCCATCTATCCATCCATCTACTTATCTACCGACCTACCTACCTACCGACCTACCTACCCACACATCCATCCATCCATCCATCCATCCACTTATCTACCGACCGACCGACTTACCTGCCGACCTACCTACCCACACCTCCATCCATTTATCTACCTATCTGCACACCCACCTATTCACCTACCTACCTATGCACCCATCCAGCTCTCTTACA
>NW_017729028.1:35257671-35261480 GCF_001723915.1 Gavialis gangeticus | reverse complement strand
AGCCCAGAGGCGGAGGGCTGGAAAACCATTTGCTCAGATTTGTCCAGATGTTTTCTCAGCCCTGCCTGGGATTGCATTGCCCCTTCCTCGGGGTCACGGGGGGGTGCCTGTCCCAGCTCTGTAATTGCTCCCAGACCCCGCTCCGCTCTTTGAAGCCCGGCGGCGGCTGGCCCGCCCCTGTTTGCTCCCCCGCGCGGAGCTGCCGCCCTGGCACGGCCTTCGTGGGTGAGACGGGCTCTGCCCTCGCCTCGCCGGGCTCGGGCGGAGCAGGTGCACAGGACCAGAGGACACCCAGCCCCCGCCTTGTCCTCGGATCAAGCACCGCCGATGAGCGGCCGCGTTAGGCGAGGCAAACCCGCAACGGCGTGGGTCCAATTCTTCCCCGGGGTGGCCAAAAGACAGGCTTAAAAATAGGATCTAAATAGCTGGCAGTGAGGTGCCTCCTGCTAGAAAGGGGGTGACTCCTTGGCTCGCCTCCTCCCACGCCCAGGGTTCATGGTGGCACCCCCTGCCACAGCCCTGCTGAGTAGCTCTTCCTCTTTGCCTGCGGGGCATGATGAGATGCCCTGTTGACTGGCACAGGTAGCCATTGGCTTTTAATGAAACAGGTGGTAGGATGAGAGTAGCAGGCTCCGTGAGGGATGTGGGGAGCCAGTGGATGGCAGCTGCTCCTTGTTTTCTTGCATCTCTCCTTGGATGGGGAAAGGCGAAGGACACAGGCAATCTCTGGCCTGCCTGGAGAAATGCCTGCCAGGAGTGGAGCCTGGGGAGGAGATGGCAGAGGGGGTGGGCTTCACCCCTTGGGCACCAGAAAGGGGCGAGAGGGTGTGCAGTGCTCCCTGGAAAGCGAGGCAGGTCAAATCGTCCAGCACCAGCCCTCCTCGGTTTGCAGCACGATGTGTGGCCCCCCACCCCTTGCTGCTCACAGCTTTTCAGGAGGAGCTCAGCAGCCTTGAACTCCTGTCACAGTCAGCAAAAGAGTCACTGGGAGAAAGGGGTAATGCCCGTCCAAGTGCCCTCACAGAACAGGCAGGGGGAAAGTAAACCCTGAGGTCAATGGGCCAGGATCCAATGTCTGTCTGCATCTCTAGCCATCTCCAGTGCCATGTAGGTAACAGGTAGCTTTTAAAATTATTTGTTTTTTTAAAGCCCTGCTGCTAAGTGCATTTTCAGAAGCATCTTTCTGGTCCAGAGAGAGTTTTCTCTCTAGGAGAGACTGGCATTGAGGGAATGAGGTGCACTTCTCCCTGCTGGTCACACCCCCCGACATCGCGCACACAGACCCCGGGCTTGTGTTTCTGATTCAAATGACACCCTGCCCTGGGGCATGGAAAGCCTGCCTCGGGTCACCTAGTCCATCAGCCCCAACAGGCTTGCCTGGCACCTCAGTTTATTGCTCTGTAAAATGGCATTCCTGGAGGGCTCCTGTCTGAGCCAGTCCAATCAAGGGGACTAGGAGCAGAGTGTCAACCAAGCAATGCCCACTCTATAGGGACTGCAAGAGCTTTGAGAAGTGATTGTGACCAGGCTGGGCTTTCTCTCTCCTTCTTCTCTCCTCCTTGCAGGCAACTTTGTAAAGAATTTACAGATCTCTTGGCCCAGGACAGGACGCCCATTGGTAACAGCAGGCCCACCCCTATTTTGGAACCAGGCATTCAGAGCTGCTTGACTCACTTCAGCCTCATCACCCATGGCTTTGGGGCTCCAGCCATCTGCGCTGCCCTCACAGCCCTCCAAAACTACCTGACTGAAGCTCTCAAAGGCATGGACAAGATGTTCTTGAACAACAACACTGCTAACAGGCACACATCTGGGGAAGGACCAGGTAGTAAAACTGGAGACAAGGAAGAGAAACACAGAAAATGAGGAAAAAAATAAAAATAAAAATAAAAGTAAAATAAAGAGGAAAAAAAAAAGAAAGAGAAAATTAAATGCATAAAAAAGAAAACAAAAGAGAGAGAATCTTTTCAAACAAACAAACCCGTTTTAATTTTAAGCTTTAAAAGATTGGATTGGGATTTGGAAGAAAATATATTAGGTAGGACAATAATAATGCTAATAATAGTAGAGACGATCATTTAAGATCAGAGGCGCACAATGGAGCAAGAACAATGGCTCAATGTCTCTTGCAAGGAACATTTGAAGACAACCGCCAGGATTTTTCCACTTCTGTTTTCTCTCGGTTCTTTTTAACCATTGGTGGGGTGGGGGGTGGGGTCTGTCATGATAATAAAAGCAAGAGATGAATAACTGATTGGAAGATATCCGAGAAACCTTTTGAATTTTTTAAAAAAAATTTTTGGTGTCAGTGCTTTGATTTTTTTTTTTTTTTGCTTTGAATGAGATGCACGGTCTTTTTTTTTTTTTTTAAATCAATCAAACAACGGCTTGTGTCTGCAATAGGACAAAAAAAATAACCCAGAACAAAACCTTCCAGTGATGTTATCTGGGAGTGTCCCCCCATAATCCCTTGATTCCCAGCTCTTCCCCCTTTTTATCTGGGCGCTCTGGATCTGTCTAGACTGGGGAAGGAGATGGGGTGAGAAGCAGAGGCCAGCTAATGGGATTGTAAAGGTATTTACCCGTGTCTACATTAACGGCAGGGCCTGCATTAATTACGTTGCCGTGGGTGTTTCTAATCGTGTTAGTTCAATCGAGTTACCGACAACGTTGCAAAATCCCTGGTCTAGACAGACCCTCTTCTGAGATGACCAGTTTTTTACAGGCTTCTGCATAAGTGCGGGTGTGTACATCTAGGCATATGTGCATATATCATATATAAAAATATCAAAATGCTTCCTATGTCTCTATGCATAGGGCCATGCACGCACCATTTGGCTCTTAGCTTCGGTGGTACAACTGCATTGGCTGTAAGGGAGCCGCATGTCCAATGTGGGGTGCCAGATTGGAAAATTAGGTGTTATTGCTGTCTAAGGACCCTAATTTTCTGCTCAAATTTTCCTAATAGTGTCTACAAAGGTTTCTATTCCCAGTAAAGCCAATGTCCCTACCTTTAATTTGTTCTAACACTGCGTGTGGGAGAGATCTGCCCTCCCCCCACCCCTCCAACAACTGTTAGCAACAAAAAATGAGTTATATGAGTATGTAATTCTTTCTCAGGAGTATGCACTATTTTATTTTCTTCTGTTTCCTAAAGCTTTGCCCGCTTGGCTTATGAGCTTCTTCAAAGAGGACTAGATCTCCCTACACAATATATCAGGTACAGAGAAAAACATCCGCAATTATGATACTTTTCTATATATAATATATATATATGTGTATATATTTCAAGTCAAAGCTGGTTGTTTCAGGATTCTGGAGGTGCACTTCTTTAAAGAAGCTCAAAGGGAATAATGTGAACAAGATAAAACTGAACTGAAATCGAGGTGTCATGTTATTGCGGGGGGGGGGGATGCGGTTTGGTCGAAGGGCTGCGGTGCAAACGCTTGCTCAGGCGCTGGCATTTGCTGCACAAAGGGCGTTGCTCAGTGCAATGAATGGGGTGAGCGTTGGCGTGGGCTGGGTTTGCAAGAGGAAAGATGTTCCTCTCCTGCCAGGTCTGAAGGATGTTTTGTGGCTGTCGGGTTTAGGACAAATTCAGCAAGAGAGGACACCCCTCCCGCCCCGCTTATCACCAGCGCTGTGTGGCAGTAATTTGGTTATTGCAGGGTGTGATATGAATAAGCTCTGTTGGGGTCTTTTTTTGTTTTTTGAATGCTTTTCTTTTGGTTTTTGGTGGGGAGAGGGATGGGTGGTACAATCACGCAACAGTCCAGGTCTTGGACACTGTTCGTTAGCGCGCGGGGGGG
>NW_017729028.1:35252435-35252671 GCF_001723915.1 Gavialis gangeticus | reverse complement strand
GGGGGGGGGGGGGGGGGGGGTTCATGCGTCCCCAAATCTTGTCTCTGCTCCCGTCCTGGCTCCACGGAAGTGAGGCGCCCAAGTCCCTTTGACTACATCGGGGCAGGGTTTCAGTGCGTGCCAGGCACACTTGAGAGAGGAGAAAGGAAATACGCGAGAGGTGGGATTTTCTTTGGATAGGAAACGGCATTGAGGGCAAAAGGCTCGCCCTCCACCCCCCCCCCCCCCCCACTCCA
>NW_017729028.1:35247389-35252341 GCF_001723915.1 Gavialis gangeticus | reverse complement strand
CCCCCCCCCCCCCCCCCCCCCCCCGACTTCAACAACGTCTTAAATCCAGAAAACAAGGCGCCCTCTTAGGTAAAGAAGCCAAATCCTGTTGGCCTGATTGACTCCCAAGAGTCCCTCACCAGCCATTGAGAGTATTAGCCCAGCAGAACCTGGGCTGAATTGATCCTCCTGCCAAAG
Source organism: Gavialis gangeticus (assembly GCF_001723915.1). Classification (NCBI taxonomy): domain Eukaryota; kingdom Metazoa; phylum Chordata; order Crocodylia; family Gavialidae; genus Gavialis; species Gavialis gangeticus. Next base: position 35,252,164 of record NW_017729028.1, on the reverse strand, counting down.
GATGTTGTTAACCCATTCTAAGGAAGTGGTAAACTGAGGCACAGGACGGGTCAAAGCGCATTGGGCTCACCAGTGAGAGGCAGCACGAGAGCCCAGCATACCCGATGCCTACCTAGTAGGTTCAGCAGTCTCCCTAAGGTCCCCAGCAGCTGGGACCAAATCTTTCATTTCACTGGGACTGTTCTGGTCAGGAAAACCAGCCGGATTTACCCCTGGACAGTCTCGCCCAGTCCCCCCGGCCCCCTTCCCTCCAACATCTGTCATATGAGATTCAGACCTTGGCTAAAAGTGCATCCCAGTGACATGGCTTTAAAGGCACCTCTTCTGCCAAGCTGGAGACAGCTCTGCTCCTCGAAGCCAGCCCCAAGCTGCTGAGTACAAGCCCCTAGAAACCGCACACCCGGGGAGCGGGTCTCGCTAGAAAAACCTCAGCCGAAGTGGGCTGATGGAAAGGTGTGTGGCTAGTGCTGCTGCTCCTGTCGCTTCCTACTTATATCGGAGGACCAACACCCCCAGCTGTGCAGGGGACTAGGGCCCGAAGCGCTCAAGAGTTCAACTTCTGCACACACTCGTGCACGCTCCCAAGCCAAAGTTTTGGCAGCTGAGTACGAGCAGGAGCAGTTTCACGGATTCAGCCCCCACGAAACTCCCCGGGAGTCTTTTCATTGACTTGGGAGCTTTGAATTAGCCCCTCGGTGGGTTTATCTACGGGGTGAAGGAAAAGCCTGGGAGCAGCAGCCTGCCCTCCCTGCTCTGGCAAGGACAAATCCCCCGGATTTCAGTGGGAGAGGTCCCTAGCCCAGCAATGAGGACAGCTCTCGACCTGCCTGGACATTTCTAAATTGCAAAAACATGGCATGGATTTGAAACCTAATTGATTTCCCCATAATCTAATATTTGGCGACTGGTAGCAGGCATCCATTACTGATTATTATTAACTTTGTTGAACAATCTCTCCCCGTAAATACATAATTCAGCCTCCTGCTCTCAAAGTATCGCTAAAGTATAACTTAATTGCAAGGCATTATCCAGTCTTTTTGCACTTCCCCAGACTACTTTTGTTGGCTGGGCACCTTTGACGTTTATCTGATAATTGAGTTATTAAAAGATTGGGTTTCTTCGGGATCATAAATCAATAAACAGGAGGATTAACGTGACAGCTTTGCTTTTAACTCAAGGGAAATGTTTAAGGAGAGACCTCGAAAAGTTTGTTTTCAAACCAAACAGGTGGGTTGCTGTAATTTTTATTTCACCTCCCATGATTTGAAAATATAATCAGATCTAGATGAGCGGCTCAAGTGAAGCCTGTGGCGTCTTTGCTTGTCATTTCCCTACGATTATTGGGGGAATAACAAGCTTTGCTGCTTGCTATGCCCTCAAAAGGCAAAGGAAACAAGAAGCCAGTATATTTGTCCTAAGTTATGCATGGGGAATCTTTAAGGTTTGTAATGAATACTGTCCCACATCATGCCAGGAAAAGTTTCCATTGGACTCAGCATAGAGTTTGACTTTAACATGAGAAGATTTTAAAGACCGGAGATTAGCTAGAAGGTAATGCCTACCTATGTGCCTATACTTTTTTTTTTTAAAGAAATAAATTCAGAATAAATTCTATAACATAAATTCCTGGATATCGTTTGAAGTCGTAAAATATGCCCAGATATTTTAAAAAAGACAACATCAGCCTGGTAATCTTTTCTAAACGGTATTAGTTTTCCCCTTTTAAGCTCACACTGAAAGAAACCAAAAATCCTCACTTTGACACATTCATGCTCACGACAGCCTGACACCAACGTGGCCAGATCTATATTTAAAAAAAAAAGCAATTTTCTGTTACCTTGTGTTCCAGCAAAATACACTTTCCGATTAAACCTAGGAAAGGGACACTCACAGGGCTGGAGTTTTCTTACATAAAAGGTAAAAAAAGAAACGATTAAAACCCCTCACTTAGATGGGACTGAAGAGCCTGAATATTGTGTGCCAAATAAAAGCTAGCAAAAAAAAAAAAAAAATAGCGGTAAAAAAAGAAAAAAAGAAAGAAAAGGAAAATAAAAACAGAAGCGGTGCAAATTTACACCATCTTCCTGTCTATGCCAAAACTGATTCCTCTTCACCACCTCCTCTTGAATAGTCTTACCATGCAGTGAGAAATATCAGTTAATCGACTCTTCCTAAGAAGAAATGCGGAGAGGCATTCAATGTTGAGTTTGTATATATTTATTTATGCTTAATTTAATGGGAATGTGTAAATATGGCGAGCAAGTAGTTTTTGGGTTATTTATCTGTGAATCTATACCTCTGTGAATGGGTGGGGGAATTTAAAAAGAAAAAAAAAAAGAAAAAAAAAGCTTGACTCTAGATAGTATCCTATCGGAATTTTTTTTTTCTGTTCTTTATAGACAAGCTGTTATGGTAATGGGTAGAAATCGGTTTCTTGTCCAGTGATGACCTGATTTACATAAATAATAATAAGAATAAAAAAAAAAAGATTGTTGTGTTTTGTTGTATTTTCCTCTTCAGTTTTTTTTGAATGTTGGTGCTGCTTCAATTCTGCAGACGGATTTACTTATAAACGCCAAGAAGTCTTTATTTTCCCCATCTAGGCTTTTGGGGAAATTCAGGACATGTCTTTACATTGAAAAGAAAAAAAAAATGACAATAAATATTGCTTCTCAGAAATGTTGGCATTTGATTTCTGTCTGACGCCGAGGTGTCCATAATTTTGCCATCTCGACCTCCTCTTTCTAAACAGATTTCTAATAAACCTCATGTCATGTTACCGTGATCTTTTCTCTTTCATTTTGCCTTTCCTAGCTAGATGAAGGTGGGTTGGGGAGGAGGGGGGGATCTTTTTTTTTCCCCCCTTCCCATCTCCCATGCATGAAACGAAGTGTCCTGTAAGACGACAAGCAAGAACAGGAAGCGTTTTGTGCTTGCACGCTTCAATTATGTATACCCCCCCGCCCTTGCTCCGTGGATACCTCGAGAGGATCCAGGCCGGATTAGCCGCCGCTCCCGCGGCTGCAGCGCCGGGAGCGAACGGGCAGGAACGAGCGCTTGAGCGCAGCAAATCGTCCCTGAAACGGAGTCACGCCGGAGTGACGCCGGATCTACCCGCGGAAGGGAGGGGCAGGGCGTGAATCCCCCGCCTCCCCCCACTTCGGCCTCTTTTGCTCGGAAGAGACTGGCGTTTACACCACTGCAGATCCTCGGCGTGCTAGCTCCCAGGCTTTCATAGTGCTTAGGGACCCAACCACATCCTCAGGGCCGACCCCCTGCCCAGGCTTAGGTCCCTTCCGTGAACGGGAGGGGTTTCTTTTGCACCAGACGCAACCTCCCACCCCACGCTGAGACTCCAGGGATAGAAAGCAGCGGATAGATCAGGATCCGTCCCACCCCCCCTCCAAGCGCTGCTGGAACAGGCGCAGCCAAACAAGGGCTGCAGTCAACTGTGACCTACTTTTAGTGACGAGGAGAGAGGCTAAAAGTGGGCGAATGGCAAGGAGCTGAAAAGCCCCCAGGCAGCCCATGGGGGGGCCGGAGCAGGGATGCCACGGGCTGTGCTGGGGACACCCCAACTGCGGCAGGAAAAGCCACCCAGAAGGGGCCAGGGGAGGGTCGCAGCCAGTCTGCTCCGATACGAGCTGTTGTCGCTGCTTGTGCCAGGAGCTGGTGGAGCTCCAGAGAGGCCTGGTGGGGTGGGAGAAGGAAAGGGGGGGGGTCCTGATCTCCAGCCAGGGGGCAACAGCGGTGTAGGAAGCTCTTTTGTAGGGTCACTCATGATCTCTGCAGAAATGGAGGGGTGGGCTCTGGGAAAAGCCCCATAAACCTTCCCCAGTAGACCCATGACAAGCAGATGGGGGGGGGGGACTCAGGATCGGGCCCTGCAGTGTTCCTCCCCAAATGAAAACCTCCCCCCCCCCCGGTGTCTATGGACTCACCAGCTGGTGGAGGGTTTAAATAGCAGGGAAGGGGCATGCCTAGCACGAGAACATTGCATTTTACCTCTGGCTTCCATCCAGCCTCTGCTAGCCCGGCTGTCTGTCTGCTTAAAAAAAAACACCCAAAAAACAACAACAAAAAAACCCCAACCCCGGCGACATAAAGTATCCGTCCTAAACTTCCTACCACTGTTCTGGTTTTATAATCTGCTTTCCCACTCATGACCCGGGGGCCCTTTTCCTTTCTCTCCCTCGCCTCAGTCTCTGTTCTCAACTCTTGCTAGCTCTATTTTCTATTACAAAACTTCACATTGATTTATATAGTCATAAACATCATTTTTGTCTTTCATCCCTTTGGGGTGAACCCCCCCCCCCCCCCCCATCTATGTTCCCCACATTTATAGAGACCTCATAAATAACAGCTGCTGTCCCTTTGATGGAGCCACTCAAATGTCTGAAATAATCCGGAGTGCAAATGTATTCATTGGCTTCATTTGTTTTCCGCCTCTCCTACAGAGACCGATGGCCTTTGTACGGATGGGCAGGTGGATCGACAGATCCGAGACATTGCAGATCTGATGGTTTCACAGAAAATGCGGCGTGCTTTGCTGCTGTCTGTCCGATATTTAAGCCCGTTCAACGTGCCCGACTCAAATACTGACACGGCTGGGGAAGGAGGCATTTACTCTTTTCTGTCTTATTTATTCGTCTTGAAGCTCTTAAAATAAACCTCATCTGGAGACTTCAGATGGAAAATTTGTTCTCGCTAGTCTTGTAGTATGCAAAAAAAAAACAAAACCCCAAAACCCCCAAACAAACAAAAAACCCCCCACC
>NW_017729028.1:35235022-35242389 GCF_001723915.1 Gavialis gangeticus | reverse complement strand
TGAGAGTACTGCCAAGCTGGAGTCAGGCTGGACAACTTACTGAAGCTTTTTGTATGGGCTTTCTACTACCCCCAAACCCTTTGGGTGGTCATAGGGCTCTCACACGCCCTGTGTTCTCGTCCCATTGCCACCCCCGGCCACCTTCCCCCGGATTTCGATGGGGGCTCACTATTGCACCCCCACCCATGGAGAGTGTCTCCGGTGCAGTCCCTTGATATGATCCGGAGTGAAAACACAGTAGACGGTAATTACCGCACGCCCTTTGTAGTTTCCATTAAACAACCAACCCCATACAATTACACGGCTGTAATTATTTTTTTGGCTCCTTAGCTCTCATCTTGCACGCTCGCGATGAGGGGTCTGCCCTCCCAGCCGGGGAGATGAAATGTAGACGCTCACCCGTGGGAAGAAGCAGCGTCCACTGTGGGGAAGGCAGGACAAGCAGAGTCAAGCAATAAGTGCATCGGCCTCTGGGTTGGCAGTGCTACTTCTGCTGGGTTTTAAAGGTGGGGATGAGCTATTGGGTATCATCAGCATCAAAGAGGTCTTGCATGTCGATGAGGAGCAGTGCTCTGAAGAGGAGGGGGCACTTCATTGCTTGCAGGAGCTTTTGGACATTTCCCTGTGATCCATCAGCACGTGTTGAGACTGACAAAGAAGCCTGGGCTAACATTGCAATGGCTTGGGCAGGTCTAACCTGGCAATCCTGCTAAAGAAGGCTAGGCTGGGTGATAGGTGAGAGGGAAAACCTTATTACCTACACAATGCATTTTGAAACCAGTGGTGAATGCACATTTGCTTAACGGGTTCATCCCTGCCCAGAACTTGCAGGAGTTCTTCCTGGGGGGGGGCTCCACCCACCAGGTTTGCAGGAGGAAGAACCCTTCCTTCGGGTCCCCCCCAAAACAACAAGCTTGAGGGCAAAAATACGGATGAAAATCTTCATTGTTTGCCCCTTGACTCCTGTTGCTTGATCCCAGAGTTCCCGCTAGTGACTGGGCATTTAGGCTCAGCTAGTATAAAAGATGGGTGATATGCTAGTGAATAATGGGAAGAGGGCGAAATGAATGGTATCATAGCACAAAAAAACACCGCCTTTCATTTAGGGGGCTTCGTGGACTTACTCTATAGGTAAATAGGCAGGTTTCTTTTTGTAAAGCATGGTCATATTTATCAATGGGACAGAAAGAAAAGGGGGGGAAGTGATTTAGTAAGTTTATCTGCTGGTAAAACTAGAAGTATCGTGTGTGTAATGAGCATAGTTCAAGTAAACAGATTTTTTAAAATATATATTGCCATTGAGATCTTCCAGTAAAATTGGAAAGATTTGCTGGTAAATGCTTATACATAGATACATTTATTAAATCACTTCCCCCCTTTTCTTTCTGCCCCATAGATAGATAGATAATTTTTTTATATCAATGGGACAGAATAGATACATATATATGGTTATATTTATGGTTTATATTTATGGTTTATATATATATATATATATATATATACACACACACACACACACATACACACACACGTGCATATATATATATAATGATATAATAAATGTAACTATATCTATATATAGATCTATCTATATATAGATAGATCTAGCTATCTCTCTCTATATAGATCTATCTATATATAGATATAGTTACATTTATTATACCATTATATATGTGTGTCTGTATATATAATATAATGTATATCTATATAGCTATAGATATAGTTACATATATTATACCATTATATATATTATATTTATTACCACTGAGCTCTTCTGGTAAAATTGCAAAGATTGTATGTATGTATGTATGTATAATGAACATAGTTCAAGTAAAGAGATTATTTTATATGTATATTTATATTATATATAAAATTATCTGTTTACTTGAACTGTGCTCATTACACTCACAAGCACACACACACACTAGATCTTTCCAATGTTACCAGCAGATCTCAATGGTTAAATATAAATATTTGAGATCTTCCGGTAAATGCTTATAATGGTGTATTTGTTATACCATTATATCTCAATGGTATATTTATTACCATTGTGATCTGCTGGTAACATTGGAAAGATTTTGTGTGTGTGTGTGTGTGTGTGTGTGTGTGTGTGCGATAAGCATAGTTTAAGGAAACATAATTTCATGAACAGCTGAAAATGAATTTTTGGAGATCTGCATATCATGCATATGCATTGTAGGATTCTAGCTAGCTATTTAGTCCTTGCCATGTGTGTATCCATATACAAATGTGAATGCACATACCCAAACACACAGCTAGGGATAACTGGAAAAGGAGGGAAACTCAGCGAGGTTGATTCAAATTCCTCCCCCACTGCCCTGTGTGCTAGAGCCTCAAATGCTCTCCTCAAGTCTGCGGGTTTTACCCTGCCTGGAGATCTGCTTGCTTCCGCTTCAAAGGTCTATTTAAACTTTAACTCCCTGTGACACCAGCCCATGGAAATGAAACCAGTGCTCACCGCTGGGCTGTGTGTTGGCTCTGTCACAGGAGCCGGGGCTTTGTTTGAATGTTTGCAAATGAGACTTGCCCAAAAATGGGGGCTTGGCTTCCTAGATCTTAGAGTTAATAGGGGATCAGAGCCGCTGTTTCAATAGGGCAGTGAAAACATATAAGTCTGGGAGATTCTGCAAGAGTCTGAAGCATTGAGGATGCAGCTAATGGGTGTACTCATGGACTTATATGCAGGCCTGTTTATACCTGGCCAGGGATACTTTACTGCTGCTGGCCTTTTCCAAAGCACAGAAGGCAAAAGGGCTTCTTTCTTCCCTTGTGGGTCAAGCTCCCTCATACCAAATACATGTGTGCAGCTTTATGCTAGAGCCATCCATAGTCCCTTGTAGATGTATGGGTGGCTGTAACCTGCTGGATGATTTTCAGTCTCTCTGGGGACAAGGAGGTGGGGTGAGATAGTTGGGCAGGGTCCTGCCCTGAGCAGGGGTTGGACTAGATGACCTCCTGAGGTCCCTTCCAAGCTTCATGTTTATGAATTTAAGGAGTTCCCCCATTGCACTGAAAGCTGAATGGGGGAGAGAACTATATAATCAGAAAAATCTGTGCCTGGAGCAAGCTCACCTGCAGGCCATTGGCTCGCACTGGTTATATCTCTGCACTATAGCACTTAGGGGCTGGGGTCTCCCTGAAAAGGAGGGCCTCATGCTTTGCTAATGGGCATGGATGCTATAGGCAATACAGTGGAGTCTGCCTATAGGGCCTGATCCTGCATTATTGGAGCGAACACCAGAGCTCACCCCTTGGCTCCTGGGATGCCCTTGCCATCACAGTGCAGGGGCAGAGACCTGCATGGACGGCTCTGGAGCAAGCTGAATGCTCACAGCAGAGCCCCTGGGCGACTCATTTCCAGCAGCCCCAGCACTTGCTGTGCCCATAGCATGGGCTCCTCTCTTCTGCCAGCATTGTTACACTCACCTGTTTGACTTCCCCGGATCCTATTTGTAAACTGTCCCCAGTATCCATTATTTAGTAACCCACAAGGTGATAACTAGGCTGTCCTCCCTGCTCCCCCACTCCCTCCCTTCCCCCTCCTCTCCCCTCCCCAACAGTCTGTCAAGCAATAGGCTGTAAAATAGTTATCCAGCCCAGAACACAGGCAAGTGCCGTTTGAGAGTAATTTTTGCCCCCAGCGTTTCGCCGGGGGCCAAGCAAGCGTGCTCTCTAACTGATCAACCTGGATATTTCATTATTCATTAATTTACTGTTTAACCAAATCCCACTCATTATCAGAGGCAACGCTTGGCAGAGCCCAGCCAACAGTAGCAGTTGGTGTCAGGCGTGGAGAATTGGCCCATTTGATCCTGGGCTGTTTTATTATTCAACACCACTGACTGAGAAAAAGGTCCATGAATAATAAAGAGCCAAAGCGTGTTTGAACTGAGAAGCATGACACAGCCTTACAAAACAGCGGTTAGAAAATTAAAGGCGAGGTGGCCAGAGCTTTGCATTTTTTATTTTGGCTGTGGGCACAGGCATTGAGATCCCATGTTATAGCTGTTACTGTGGTGGGGGGAATGATGATAATGATGATGGTAATGATAACAACAATGATAGCAATAATAATATCCACAATACTAAGAATAATAGACTCATCCTCTTAAGCTCACTGATTCTTTGGTCTAAGTTACACCTACATCAATAACTGTGTTTTCCCAAATACTCTGTTTGGTGGTAGGATAATGATGATGATGGTACTACTACTGATTACCACAACAATAACAATAGCAGCAGCAACAGAAACATTATTTTGAAGTTATTGCTTTTTGGCTCTAAGCTAGACCTGCATTAATAATTGTGCTTCCGGAAGGACTTAAGGTGCTAGAAAGATTTTGAGAATAGTGGTGGTAGATTGGGTAGTAGTCTAATATAACAAAAAACAATTGCAAGAACAGTCATTAATAAACCCGGTAATTTGCACACAATTATGCATTCCTTGCACACTTAGAAGTTCAGTTTTTGGTCCTTCTTTCCCTACGTGCATGTACCTCGCTGTGCTTACTCACTCTCTGGGATTAGGACTGGCCCACAGTTTAAAAAGTGGTTCTTGATTTCAGGTGTTTTCTTGCCAATTTGTGGTACTTCACAGGCCTGATATGAAGCAGTCAGGCATTTCAAAGAGTAAAAGGTCCACCTAAGTCTAGCAAGCCACAGTTAAACTAGACTTATTTCCATAGCCATAGAAAGAAAGGATCTATCCTGTTCTGAATTCCTAGCCTCAGTGTCCAAGTATCATTGACAACTGGCTCAGCTGAGGACATGAGTTCAGAGTGAGATTCAAGTCATACCTCTGAAGCCATTGCAAGATGCTTTAGTTGCTCTGGCACTACTATTCTGTGAGTAACTTTTAGCACTTTTAAGGGGGAAAAAAATCAAGTCCTGTTGAGATTCCTGAACATGGGATCCTGGTACAACACAACCAAAAAGGCACCGGTTATCCCTGAAAATTTAGCTTGACAGGGCCACTTGCTTAAGTAAGAGCTATAAGATGAGAGAGTTTGACCTGAGCATCATACCTAGGAATAAGTCGTTTAATACTGGCAACTGATACAGTTACAAAAACAAAGCTGGAATAACCACAGCCTAAACAAGTGCCTCTGCCAAACCCTTTTCACTACATGGATATCAAAAGTCTTGAAATATTTTTTTTTCCTTCTGCATTAAAGACCTCCACAGTGTAATTTTCTTCCTCTTTGGCTCTAACAACTCTGGCATTATATGCACTTGGATTATTTCATTACATCAACAATCATCCCTGGTGCAACTCCACTGCAAAGCAACCAAAGGGCAAGTTTTTCCCTGTCTTTTTCTGCTGCTATCTGTTGTTGGCTTTCAGAGGGAGGTCACACTGGCCCCATCCCCTTATAGGTCCACTTGTACTGTTCCTGACTCAGGAGCTTCTTAGGAGTCTTGGCTGGCGAACGTGAAGAGAGGATCTTCTTTCTGTTTCTCTTCTTCCTTTCCCCCGGATCTGTGATATAAGGTGGCTATGGGGATGAGGGAGAATGGGCACAGAGTTTGCAGAACCAGATGCAGATTATCAATGCATATTGGTTTTGGTCAGAATCAAGAAAGACCTCCCATGTAATTTTAGGTTTGCTTTACTTGAATCAATTATTTATTCAATAAAAGCTGTGGCCAGTTCAGCCCCACACTGCATGCCTTCTTTGTATTTGAAGCCTGGTGGTAAGCAAAGGCATTTTTGAAGAGTCCATGTGTATCCTACTGTGGCAGCAAGCACTTTCTCCATAGGCTGGGTCTGCTCCTTCAGCCTTTTTTTCCCCTAGAAAGAACTACTACAAGGCAATGGGATTTCTTTCTGAACAAATATGGACCTGGGGACTGTGTAATGAACATACCACTAAAAAATTAGTTGCTTTTCCACAGCTTTGCCTATTTTGCTGAATCCAGACTAGGATAGAAATCCCTCAAGAGCAGGCATTCCAGGAGATTTGGGGGCCTTGCATTTCCAGTTGGAGAGAACAAGGGGGCATGAAAATTGGAGTTTGAAGAGATTAAAGAATGGGAAAAAAGTTTCAGCTCAAACTTGGTTCCAAACATGGCTGAAAGTTCTGTAGGGTACATGCATGTGGTTTTGATTTGGGGGATTTTGGGGGACTAATATACATTGGGCATGTCTACATGAGATGCGTTAATGTGCCTTAGCCTAGTTTACTGTGCGGTATAAGCATACATACAGGTGCACACCTCTACATGTGTGTGCCGTTACTGTGCAGTAAACTAGGCTAATCATGACTACATTCATGCAGGTATCCAATTTCCTCGCAATTAGTTAACGTGCAGTAATGCACATGTAGCTGTGACCCGACACTAAGTTTAGTCCTGGGTCTGCCCTTCCACTAGCAGGCTGGCAGGAGACCAGCCCCAGGGATCCTGCCTGGGAGTGTCTCCTGCCCTGGGGCTGGGCTGCCTCTGTGGCAAGTGCTAGCTGCAGGCTATAAAAGTGTGCAACTATTTTGTGCCCTGGGGCACACTGCACAGGAGCCTGGACGAGCCTGTTCTGTGGACAGGAGCACTGCAGGCCCTATGTGCCCCCCAGCATAGGACATAGACAGCCTCTCTTGAGGCCTGGCTCCACCTGCACATGCCCGAGCCTTCCACCTGGGGCCCCAGCTGGAGCCAGGAGGAGATTGGAGACCTCATGGGGCTCTAGGGTCATGTGGAGGTGCAGAGGCATTTTGCACGGGACAGGTACTCAAACCCACATTTATGGGGCCCTGTCAGGTGGAATGCAGGAGCGAGGGTACTCCTGGTTGGTGCAGGTCTGCTACTATAAGATCAAGGCTTTCCGGGCACAGTGGGTAGCTGTGACTGACCACAATCATCAGTCCAGTCATGCCTGCAAGACCATGCCCTTTATGTGGCAGCTGACCAGGATTTTCATAGTTTCATAGTTTCTAGGGTTGGAAGGGACCTGAGAAGATCATCTAGTCCGACCCCCTGCCATGGCAGGAAAGAGTACTGGGGTCAAACGACCCCAGCAAGGTGTTCATCTAGCCTCCTCTTAAACCCCCCCCAGGGTAGGAGCCTGCACCACCTCTCTTGGAAGTTGGTTCCAGACCCTAGCCGCCCTGGCCGTGAAGTAGCGCCTCCTGATGTCTAAGCTAAACCTACCCTCTGCCAGCTTGTGACTGTTGTTCCTGGTCACTCCTGGCTGTGCTCGGGGGAACAGTGACTCCCCCAATGCCTGCTGATCCCCCCGACAAGTTTGTAACAGGCCACAAGATCCCCCCTCAGCCTTCTCTTGTGGAGGCTGAACAGGTTCAGGTCCCGTAGTCTCTCCTCATAGGGCCTGCCCTGCAGTCCCCTGATCATGC
>NW_017729028.1:35232433-35234687 GCF_001723915.1 Gavialis gangeticus | reverse complement strand
CTCCTTGGTGATGACCCCTTCTTTCCATTGGGTGTAGGCCACCTTTTTAGCAAGGAGACACTCCTGGATGCTTTTGGTGAGCCATGGGGGCTTATGCGCCCTTCTGTTCCCTTTGATCCTCGTTGGGATTACCTTCCTTTGGGCTTGGAGGATCATCTCCTTGAGGAGCAACCACTTTCCTTGGACACCTGTCTCCTCTCCCCTCCGGGACCTCAGTGCTTCCCCAACTATCCTCCTTAGCTCGTTGAAATTTGCCCTCCTAAAATCCAGGGCTGCTGCCCTACTACATGCCTTTGCCACCTTGCACTGGATGGTGAATTCCAGCAGGTGATGATCACTGTCACCCAGGTGGTTGAGCACCCTCAGCCCCTGCACCAGGTCATCACCCGTGGCCAGCACCAGGTCCAACAAGGCATCTCCCTAGTGGGGCTGTGCACCTCCTGGGTTAGATGGAGGTCCTGCACACTGTCTAAAAACCTATGCGAGTGTTCAGATCTGGCATCCTGGGACCCAGGCCACAACCCTACAGTGTTCACCAACTAGGGCGGCCTGCCAGAGATCCTACTCCAACCCACCCTGACCCCTCTGGTGACATGTCACCAGAGGAAGGTCCCTTTGGTGTTCAGCATCCTGTTCCCACACCTCCCTGGCTGCTGCATCCACTAGCAGCTTGGGGAGACCTTGGAAGTGGCTGCCTCAACAGCTCCACGGTCTCAGACCCTGCCACGAGGAGCAGATGGTCATGACACCACTGACTGCCAGCAGTGCCAGCTGCTCTCCAAAGGGGGCTCCTAGCTGGGCTCTAGCCTGTGGGCTGAGGACATTGGGTGCAGCTGGACATCATCGCTGATGGGGAGGCCTGCACCAAACCACCAGCCTCTGCAGCCCCAGCCACATGGTAAGTCCTGCACTGGGGGGAGGGCCCTCCCAGCATGTAGAGTGGTGGGACAGAGTTTAAAACTTTATTGAACAGTCTGGGTCCCTGCAGTTGGGCAGGCATTGGCTTCTTATACCCCAAGGAAAGCGTTAATGTTGGCAGTGATGTCCTCTTTAGAAGTGGGGGGCTGGGATGTGTAGCGCTGCCACAGGCATCCCTCTAGGCAACGGCAGAGATTGCAGGACAAACCAGGAGCACAGGTGTGCCCATGGCACCAGGAGGATCGGCAGCAGCAGGGTGGAGTGGCTTGGGCACCCCTCAGCCTGCACAAACTGCTGCCCAGGACACTCACAGCAGGGGCACATTTGGGGCACAGCAGCGGCGTGGGGGAGGCAGCCCCAGGGCACCTCCCTAGAGTGGCCCCCAGTGGCGAAGGCAGGGGCATGGTCAGGCCCTTACTCCAGTTGTCCAGGATCTCCATGCACCCTGAGCTGAGGTGTCATGGGCTGGGCAGCAGTGCAGCAGAGCAGTTTGCCTGCAAGGGGGTGGATAGTGGGGTCTGAAGCTGCAGGAACAGGTGGTACCAGAAGTCTAGTGTGGCCTGCCTTGAGGAGTGGGCAGGGGAGACAGGCTGCCTGGAGCCAGCACCCAGTGGCTCAGCCAGCTGCCACCTGGGCCCAGACCTGCCCAGCCAGACATATTATGGTCCCTGGGCACCCATGCATGGCCGACCTCCAATCTGAGGCTGGGCACAGTGCACAGCCCCTGATGCAGAGCCTCTTGTCTCTGAAATGTTGCAAACTCTTACAAAAGACCACTCTCTTGCCTCTGCAGAGCCAACATCTGGACACAGGGGAGAGGCTGCAGGGTCCAGTGGGGATGTGGGCTCCATATCACACCCACCCAGCACTGCAGCCTGGCACATGTGCTGGCTGCATCAGCAGCGGACTCAAGACCACACCCTCCTGCTCCAGCCCCTGATGGAGGTGGAGGTGGAGGAGGATCAGGAGGAATGGGCACAGGCCTGGCAGGAGGAGGATCTCACTCAGGAGACCATCCAGGAGGATGCATGGGACCAGGCACAGTGGGAGCACTGGGCTGTGATGGAGGCTCTGGAGCCGGAGTGGATTGAGCTGCTCAGGCAGCAAGTGGCCAGCCAGTCCACAGGTGCTGACCGTTGTATCCTGGAGACTGTCCTGGGCCTGGTGGTCATGTGCATGCCACCCACTGCCTGGTTCCTGTTCCTGGCCCCACAGGGCTCTTGGCAGCTCGATGATGCCCTGCAGCAGGTCCCCACCTGGGCCTGGGAGGAGGTTTTCAGGCATCTCCAGCCCTCTGGAGCCCTTGGTTTGGCCCCCACCCCAGGTCCCCCACCAC
>NW_017729028.1:35226258-35232146 GCF_001723915.1 Gavialis gangeticus | reverse complement strand
TGCCCCTCACTCTGATGCTACATGCCTGAGGACTCAGAGGTGCCAGGCATTTCACTGCAAGGGGACACACCCTGGACTCAGGCAGCCAGGGGGAGCTGCCTGCCCCTGAGGAGCACTGTCCAGAGTTACTGCAGGACAAGCCCACTGCCCATCACAGGTTCCATGGCCCCCAGACCTGCAGGGGAATGGTCCAAGGCCTGGGTGCTGGTCGTCTGCCCCCAGGCTCTGCCTTCCAGGCACCCCCACCCCATGACCCCCACTCCAGGGCAATAAAAGCTTGAGACTCTTGTATATAGTTTTTTACATTGGGAAGAGGGTTTATTTATTGTTGTGGGTGGGGAGGTGGTGGAGAGGCTGTGTTTTTTTTGGGGGGGGAAGGGGATCTGTGTGTTGAGGAGGGAGGGGCAAGAGAGCTTTATCTGTTGAGTGGGGGGAGGGAGCAGGGGGGCGGGTTGTGAGGGGAATAAATCTTTTATTTTCAACCATGTGCATGCTCTGAGAGTGGTGCTGGGTATGGGCAGGGACTAGAGGGTCTGTGGGTAGAGGGAGGAATGCTGTAAGTGGTGGTCCACCAGGGCCTCCCACATCTCGTGTCCTGCCCCCCACTGGCAGGTGTGTACCTCACTTGGCGCCTCACCAGAGGGGACCTGCTGCAGGCGCTGGAGCTCCCACCACCAGGTTGCCTCCGTCCAAGTGCTTCCTCTACCTAGGCCTCTCTGAACACCTCTTCTCAGACCTCACAAATATTGTGCAGCATGCATACTGCTATGATCACCCAGGGGAGCTTTCTCTCGGTCACATCAAGGTGGGCCATAAGGGATTGCCAGCAGCCTTTGAGGCAGCCAAAGGTGCACTTAATGAGGGTGGGGGTTTGGCTGAGGGACTGGTTAAAATAGGTATGGTGGGGTCCAGGTGCCCAGGTGCTCATCACCCACAGGAGTAGAAGGTAGATTGGGTCCCTGGTGAGGAGGGGTGGGATGATGATCGTGTCCAGCTGCATGTCCTCCACTCCTGGAGTAAAATGCCTGCTCTCCACAATCACACCAAGTCCAGAGTTGTGGAATACCAGTGCATTGTGCACGCTGCCCACCCAGCTGCCTCTGACATGGGTGAAAGTACCCTGGTGGTCGGCGACTGCCTGGAGGACCACTAAGTGGAACTCCCTGTGGCTATAGTGGGGCTGGCTTGAGTGGGGTGGACAGGTGACAGGGATATGCATCCCATCCAGGACCCCAATACACTGGGAGAACCCCAGTGCCTGAAACCCTGTGGCCATCAACTGGGGGGTCATAGATGCATGGACGGACTATATCTGCCAGCACATCTTGATGGCACCACATACGTCCAGGATGGCCTCCCTAGTGATGGCCTTGTCTATCCCAAATAGGTGCCTCACATACCACAGGTAACCTTGAACAGCACCAGGGCCACGCAGGTGTCAGTGGGAAAAGCAGGACGTATGCCAGTGTCCTGGTGCTCCAGGTGGGGCCAGATATGGTGAAGCAGGTCAGCAAAGATGCCCTGGGTCATCCTGAAGGCATCAACCCACTGCTTGTCATCCCAGTCATGTTGTACTATGTGCTGCCACCAGTCCTGACTGGCATGGCGGGCCCAGACACAATGGTGCTGGAGACATCCTGGAGCTCCTCATCATTTTGGCTGGTTGCAGCAGCTGTGCAGCAGCAGGGGCCCTGGGAGGGCGTGCGGCAGCTGTCCAGTTGGTCACTGTGTGTGGGGGAGCTGGGCAGAACGAGATGGCTGTGAGTCAGGCAGTGGTGATGGCAACAGGCCAGCAGTACAACCAAGATAGCCAGGAAGATCTGGGGACCCTGTTCCTGAGTGCCAGGGCCAAAGGGTGGTGCAGCCATGGCTGAGATGTGCAGCTGGGGCAGGAGCAGAGCTGCCACATGCTGCCTATATCTGTGCCATGCTGCTTCTCTTAACAGGGGAAGTGTCTGCCCATACTGCAGAGTGCCGGGCTGTGTTTTAAAGATGGCTGCCAAATGCTGGCAGCTGGGTCTGTCTTCAACATGATTGCCAAGTGCTGGCAGCTGGGGCCAGAGGCTTGCGCTCCCCCTGGTGGCTACAAGGGGACATGGCAGGGCTGGAGGGAACTGGAACTAACTTTAGTGCCAGTTCACGGCATGTGTAGACACCTGCCAAAAATCAGATACTGCACAGTAAGACAATGCACAGTAAATTTAATAGCAACTAATTGCTTATGTAGATGCACCTACTGTGCAAGTTTCTGGTTTTAAATGCCATTCAGTGCAGATTACCACCTCTGCTCTACATTTTCACTGGCAGAGTTACTCAGGTCTAACACACCACTGAGATCAGTCTACTGCTGATGAATTTGTAGGACCCAGGTTTCATTTCCACCACCACTAAAATTAACAGGTGCCTTCTTACTGATGTCAGTTGACAAAGGGTTAGCCTTTGAATATGGGCCAAGAAAAGGGAAAGATGAAATTCTGGTTAATGCTCTGGACTATGATTCAGGCTTTCCAGATTTATTTCCCGGTTCTGCCACTGATTTCACATGCATCCTAGTGTCACCCTTGATCGTTGCAGGCTCAGGTTCTTCTCTAGAGTAGGTATAATGATATTTCTTCCTTGCAAAGATGTGTGGTTCAGATGAGTTCATTAACAGCTGTCATGTGCTCATGTACCACAGTGACAAGAGTGCTTAAACTTAATTCACATTGGGCACATCTACACATGCATTAATGTACCTTTTCTAATGCTCATTAAATTTAGTACCTTCAATGTGAGGTACTAAATTAATGCGCATTACATTGTGCTAATGCACAATAGTGCATTTGCATGCTTTTTTAGTGATGGTCAATGCACAGTAGACTATTTTACTGCACATTAGCATAATGTTAGTTTTTTAGTGACACTTTAATGTGCAGTAAAATATTCTATTGTGCATTAAAGTGCATGTGTAGATACACCATTTGTCTATTTAGAGTGTAAGCTGTTCAAGGCGGTGGCTGTTTCTTGCTGTGCATGATGAAATCCTTATGATACCATGGTCCTGGGCACTATCATCCTGATATGGTGGAAGCATTATGGGAGCTTTCCTTTGTGGGCAAAGCTCCTTATGGATAGCAGCCTTCCTTTTTGACTGGTAACAAATGCACATGCTTTTCCCATCTCGGAAAACGGCTTAAGGGGCCAGATGCTATTCCACCTATTAGGTAAGTAAGGTGGATTTAGGCACCTGAGTCCAATTCTATTCCACCTTGTTCATCTGCAAATCCATGAATGCATCTACATTTGTCATATGCTGTCACCAGAATAAGTCACAAAGAGCAGTGAAGAGGAAGAGGACCCACCCACTTTTTACACACAAGGTTTTTCAGGGATTTGAGCAGGGTAGAATAGAATTATTCCTAGGGGGCCTAAATCATTTAGAACATGCCAATAGGTGGGTCAGGATCTGTTCCTTTCCACTTTCCAACATAGTCAAATGGTGAAGGGAAGTTAGCATTTCCCATGGGCTTATAAATGTGAGAAGCAGGCCTGGAAACCCCAGTGGGGGCTACTGACAATAAGTGGATGTGAATGTGAAGGAAGGACAATGTTGCAGGCACAACATCCCCGGTGTCCTTGCATGTGATTGTAATTGAAAAGGGGTGTAGCACTGGGAGTATGAGCGTGTGATTGTGATTAAGTGTGGGCGTACTGTGAGTATAACGGAAGCTGAGTGTTGGGCAGTGTGTACGTAACTGAATGTGAAAGTGTCTGAGTATGTTAATGGAGGTAAGAGGGAATGATCGAAATTGAAAGCAAGTGTGGCTGAGTGTGTCTGTGACTGAATACGTGTGTGATGGAATGACTATAATGCAGGCCTGTACAACAGCACAACTGTGACAGAGTGACTGCAAATTGATGTTTCTGTAGCAGATGGGGTGATAGGTAGTGTCTATTCAACATAATCAGAAGTGCAACTCTGGCTTTCTAAGATAAAGTGTCAGACTATACAGCCCTTGCCTAAGGAAACTGAGAGTTACGAACAGTCTCACCTATTGTAACGGGGCTCTGTGCATACGTAAGTGCTCACTACCATGCATGAAGACTGCAGAATCAGGGCCAAAGAGGACATAGATTAGCAAATCCAGGGTAAGCAGAGCTAGGCTAGCCTCCAAAAAGATCGATTTGCTCAAACAAAATACCAAACTTGCTTTTCCTATGTTCATGCTGGTGTTAGGTCTGTGCTGTGTCAGGGTTGATGGCAGTCTTATATAGACTTTAGATTATTAATGTATTGGATAGTTTGGATAGGGATGATCTTGCTGTAGGTAGAGGGTTGGCCTAGATGACCTCCAGAGGTCCCTTCCAGCCCTCCTTTCTCTATGATGCTATGACTCTATGCCTGTCTTGTGTTTTGTTTCCATTAAGTTTACTGTAAAGCTTACTGCAGCAATGTTTGTGAAGACAGACATTCGAGTGATTATTAAAGGATATTATTAGAGTCTATTAGAGTAACATTAGAGGATATTTTCAGTTCTTTACACATATATTCGCACTGGAAACAAGTTTTGAAGAATTACATTAATCCAACCTCAGAAGAGAAATAATAGTCCTTACCCCATGTGCCTGATCAAAACTAATTAATGTTGCTTAATTTTCAGATAACAGATACATTGAGCTGCTCATGGTTTGGCTTGGGACTGAGACTTGCCAGCAGAAAAGGGCTGGCAAATTATTTCAAACAAAGAAGAAACCGTAATCCTGATGACCATGTGCAACCACAAAAAAGGAATTAAAATCATCAATTTGCTCTTCCCCACTACAAATTATTTGCTCAGCTCAGAGTGGTTTGTGTGCCAGTGTGATTGAAAATGATGCTATGAGCAATGTTCCCATTGTCATTGCCAGTACACTGACTTTTAAAATTTGTTTTACCTTCCCTTTTACTGCTTCTCATAGACCTACACACACTCCTTTTGGCATGCCTTAGGCTTGTCTACACTTGTAAATAAACCAAAATAGCAATGCCACAATTCTGGAATAGCTCTTGTGATATAAGTTTGGACAAACTTATTGTGGAACAAACGTGCTTGGAAATTGGAAAAAGTCACTCTCTGAGGTGACTGAGATATCTAGTCTTGAACAATTATCCTGGAGTAGCCATTTTGTTCAATGGGCAACCCCTTCTTAGATAGTGTAGTCCAGTTAAAAGATATCCGGAATAGAAGTCAGGAAACATGGTTTCTGCTACTACCTTGGCCATTAGCTTTGAGTCAGCTATTTCATCCCTCAATTCTTCCATCCATTAATGGGTCAGCAGTCTTTAGTCTCCTTTATGAAACACTTTGAAATCCACAATAAAAAAACACAAATGTGAAAGCTAAGTCAGTGATTCTCAACTGGGGAGGCTCAGCCCTCTGGGGTCCCTTGAGATCCTTTCATGATGCTGTGGGATGCAATGCAATGTAAGCACTGTTAGGTGTGCAAACAGAATTCATAAGATAAGCCCAATGGCCATGTCCAGATGAGTGGTAATATGTGTTTCCCTGGGGATGGACAGCAACAGCACATTTTATTCTGCTGCTACTTGTCCCCAGCGAATGCTTGTGCCACATGTGCTCTGGC
Source organism: Gavialis gangeticus (assembly GCF_001723915.1). Classification (NCBI taxonomy): domain Eukaryota; kingdom Metazoa; phylum Chordata; order Crocodylia; family Gavialidae; genus Gavialis; species Gavialis gangeticus. The sequence goes on along the minus strand of NW_017729028.1, from coordinate 35,226,542 downwards.
GCACAGCAGGTTACCCTGGGTAGGGTAGGGGAGACTGGGACCAGCAACTGTGTTGGTCCCAGCAGTCTTACCTGGGGTCCTGTGGGCCTTGGGGAGCTGCAGCCACAGTGATCCTGCAGCAGGGAGCCTGGCTGACAGATGGGGCATGGCTCTGGCCAGCCAGGCTCCAGTTTTGGGTGGTGCATGCTGCCACCATGGGTGCCACCCTGCTTCTTTTCGTCATCAGTTGTTTTGACCCCAGGATCTCCCAGGGTCAATCCCCCCCCCCCCCCCCCCCCCCCCCC
>NW_017729028.1:35216467-35226182 GCF_001723915.1 Gavialis gangeticus | reverse complement strand
CCCCATCCCCCCACCGGCTGCAAAGTAGCAGTGCAGAGAATGCTTGCACGCACAGTGTGTGGCGCTACAGATAGGTCTGCAGTGCCACATGCCGCACATCCATGCTCATCTGGATGCAGCCAATAGGTTGCATTTCCATTAACATGCTTTAGTTAATGCACATTAAATCTACTCCCTCCAGGATGCAAGATGTTAGACCATGAGGCGCCCAGTGACTAGGGAGACAATGGTCCAATGACCTATGGATCCTGTTATTCATTAGCCAGAGCAGAGCAGGGAGTAAACACTAGCACACATTGTTCACAACAGCTTTATTCAAAATGGAGACAGCTTTTGGGCGAGCTCTTTTGCCGTAAGAGATGAGGAGCAGCCCTGAACATTAGTTTTTTCCACATTTTATACACCTTGGTTCATACATATTAACATTTACTCCGCCCTGTTCCACCTCTGGTTCTACCCATTTCTCCTTCCATCTTAAGCTCTTTTAATGCTTATTAAAGGTTCACTTAGAAAACTGTGCACTTTCGCCAATGCGCATTAAGCTTTTCTTAAAAATCATGCTCTTTAGTTAATGTGCATTAAGGAAGGCTAATGTGCATTGTCCTAGTACCTCACAATGGAGGTACTAGATTTAATCTGCAATAACTAAAGCACAATTATGTGCTTGTATCTGCACCCATTGTGAGGGCATTAGGACAATGCACATTAGCCTGTCTTAATGCGCATTAACCAAAGAGCATGATTTTTCAGCGACAGTGTGCATTAAAATAGGCTAAGGCACATTAAAGTGCATGTGTCCAAAAAAAGTGAGTTATTGGGGTCTTTCTGAGTTCTTTTCAATAGAAGAATTGCCATAGGATTTTCCACAATCAAAAAACGAGTAAAAACTAAGGGCATTCATACACATGTTGGCACCAGAGCTCTGGGCACTTTTAAAAACACATGGCGCTGCATCGCATGCATTTGTATAAATGGTGAAATGTGCATCAGTGCTGGGAAAATGGTAGCGGCATGCTTTTGAACTAAAACACATCAAAGGTGTTTTAGTTCAAAAGTGAACCACTGCCATTTTCTCAGTGCTGACGTGCATTTTGCCATTTACACCAATGCATGAGATGCAGCGCCGGGTGTGTCAGCTCATGTGCCCTGGCTTTCTGGCACACTGGAGCAGACAAATGTATATGTATACATTCCCTGAGACCTGGCATTTTCCATGGGCCACCTTGAGTCTACAGAGGGGTGCCCTGAGTCTAGAAAGATTGAGGAACATTGACTGCTAAGCATTATTATAATGTACTGACAGGTTAATGAGCATTCATGACTTTTATACCGACTGGGCACGTCAACTCAAGATGTTTACTACTGAGCTGACTAAATAGCTCAGCAGTAAAGTCTCTGCGTCTACACACATGGCCCTATTAGGCCACAGTAAATTAATAAATACTGCCGTAGGTTACTACTTGTAAACACATGTGGACACTGAGGGGGCTGGCTGGGGCACAAGCAGGCTTCAGTAAAGGGGTTGCCTGCTAGCTAGCCCCACACTGGAGCACCCTCATGCCCTAGCCAGCTCCTCTGCAGCACGTTGAGCAGGGTTGGAGCAGCCCCAGGCTGGCAGGTTGACCACCTGGGTCCCCTGCCAGTTGGGGCTGCTCCAACCTGGCTCAACGTGCTGTGGTCCCAGGTGCATGTTCAAACATGGCTCCTGGGAGCAATAAACTCTAGCACAAACTATGCCAGATTTTCTTGCTTCGAATTAATTGCACATGTAGACATAGCATGAACCCACCTGGTATTATCCTGTTCTGCTTTGACTTGTATAGCCTTTGAGCATTTCATTTATGGCACCTTTTATAGATTTCATAGACATCATGGCTGGAAGGGACCTCGGAAGATCATTGAGTCCAGCCCCCTGCCCCAGAGGCAGAAAGTCAGCTGGGGTCACAGGTTCCCAGCAACATAAAAGTCCAAATGTCTTATAAAAGAGTCCAGAGCCACTGCTTGACCACCTCTGGCAGCAGTCTGTTCCAGGCCTTGGGGGCTGGGACTGAAAAGAAGTTTTTCCTTATGTCCAGCCTGAAACGGTCTTGGAGAAGTTTGCGACCATTTGACCTTGTCATCCCATGGGGCGCTCTGGTGAACAGGTGTTCCCCCAGATCCTGATGTACACCCTTTATATACTTATAGGCAACCACCAGGTCCCCCCTGAGCCTGCGCTTTTCCAGGCTGAAGAGTCCCATGGCTCTCAGCCTCTCATCGTAAGGCCTATTCTCCTGCCCTCTGATCATGCATGTGGCTCTCCTGTGCACTCTCTCAAGCTTCTCCATATCCTTTTTAAAATTGTGGAGCCCAGAATTGGATGCAGTACTCTAGCTGTGGCCTCATCAAGGCTGAGTACAGTGGGAGGATGACATCCTGGGTTTTGCTAGAGAAGCATCTATGGATGCAAGCCAGAGTTTTGCTCGCTTTGCCGGCTGCAACATCACATTGGTGGCTCATATTCATCTTGTGGTCAGTCATGACCCCCAAGTCCCTTTCGGCTGTGGTGCTAGCAAGCGTACCACTGCCTAGCCTATAGTCATGCTGCGGGTTTTTCTTCCCAAGGTGGCGTACCTTGCATTTTTTGGAGTTGAAGGCCATCAGGTTTTCGTCCCCCCATTTTCCAAGCCTGTCAAGGTTGGCTGGATCACCCTCCTGTCCTCGGGTGTGGACACTTTTCCCCTAAGTTTGGTGTCATCAGTGAACTTGGCCAGTCTGCTTCTGATACCAATGTCCACATTATTAATGAAGATGTTGAAAAGGATAGACCCAAGGATGGAGCCTTGGGGACCCCACTGGTCACAGAGCACCACGATGATTGACTTCCGTTCACCTAGTTCAATATTAAATAAAGAAGTGGCCCCATGATGCAGCAGATCTTTCTGGATGCAAAATTCCCTTTGCATCATCCTTTGCTTAAAGCTGAGGGTGTCTGAATGTTATTGGTCAAATCTACGTAATCCTGAATTTAGGGAGGTTTCCGTAAAAGAGCATATTTTGGGCCTGATACACAAATGAACTCATTTCTAAGACCTCATTTCTAAGACCTCATCTGTTAGGCAGGTTATACTTGTTCTCCAAATAGATGATGGGTGTGCATATTCTGTCCTGTTGTATTCAGGATAGTCTGCTTTGGTTTTATACCAGTACTTGCCATTTTGGCTTTGGATCATTTGCAAAGCTGAGCATAGGCAAAGCAAAATGTGCAGTGATCAGAAAAATAGGCAGTGTGAATGAGGTGAATCCATTTTTTGAACTAGACATGTTTGCTACCAGTTTCAAAGCAATGAACTGAATTATGGTTCCTATATCAGCAAAGCAAGCGCAGGGCTTATCATCTCTCTGAACCTGGCAAAAAACTGGAGAGCCATAGCAAAGCAGGGCTGCAATGGTCCTGGAGAAGTCATCTAGGCCAACCCCACTGCCTGAGACAGAATCATCCCTATCCAAGCCATCTTATACAAATCCATTGTGTAACTTTTTATGTAATTCCCTGTGTTAGTCTGAAGTCAGACAGAAGACAGGGTAGAGATGCACATTATAGACTAAGTAAATAGGAGATGTAAAGCCTGTGCTGTTGCAAGAAGAGGACTTACTTCATCAGACGCTGTGAAGGGACTGAAAGAAGCAGAGCTGCTGAAGAGAAATCAGTGGGTGCATCTACATGAGACCTTTACTGTGGAGCTGCTTAATTAGCTCTGCAGCAAAGTCTTGGCATTCACACCTGCGCAGGTATAGGCCCCAGTAAACTAATAAATGCCACCATAGATTAGTACTTGGAAATACAAGTGATATCTTCTGGCGATGTTATTTACTGTGTAGCAACACACATGTAGACACTGATGGGGATGGCTTGGGCATGGGGATGCTTCAGTATAGGGGCTTCCTGCTGGCGAGCCCCAAACTGAAGCACCCTCGGGCCCCAGCCAGCCCCTCTGCAGCATGATGAGCCAGGTTAGAGCAGCCCTAGGCTGGCAGGCTGAACCCCGCAGGCCCTTGCCAGCTGGGGCTGCTCCGACCCAGCTCAAAGTACTGTGGTCCCGGGCACACATATAAGTATGAGGCCCAGGAGCAATTCCTGTAGCATGATATGCACCGGAGTTTCTTGCTTCACATTAATTGTATGTGTAGATGCATTCAGTGATTGGAATATAAAGGGTAGGGATGGAGGGAGGAAAAAAAGAGGGGAGAGCACTTTATAAGTGCTATGCACACCCAGGCCCAGATCCTATTCCACATATGAGACAGCTAAGAATTAGTGGCTAAAAAATATGCATCTTATCTCAGAAGAACAACCTTCTTTCTTCCTTCAGGAGGAGCCTTCAGGGGACAAAAGCACTGGGCAAGGCATCACCTGCAGGCAGCTGATAAGAAATGGAGGCACAAGTTTGTACGTGTCTGATTCAGGGCTGCATATTATACACCTGCATCATTGGAGCAGTGGGGGCAGTAGGAGATCAACCCACCCAACTTTGGCCTTATAGCCAGGTGGTTAAAGCAGTTGCCCAGGTAATGGAAGACCTGGGTTTTAGGACCTATTTCTAAAGAATAGGGTCAAGGGGATGAAGTTCCTTCAGGCTGAGGTGGACAATTTCCTGGGCATGTGCTTCAGCCACTAGACTAGTCCACAAAAGGTGATTCTTAGAGTGTTTTCCCATCAACACAAGGTGCTGAATTTTGCACTGAACCAAATGCTACAGCTTGAATCTCTCTGACATTAGGCATGTTCTGTGGATACATAAAAGATGAGGCATTAGGCAATGTTCAGGCACCTACCAGCTCTGATCTGGATAGCAACAACACTTTTGTAGGACCCCAGCACTTACGTGTTTTTATCTGGATCACATCCGAGCCTGTGCACAAGGCTAAGATTAGATGCCAAAAGGATTTTGCCACCCACTGCTTGGTGCCCACTGGACCTGGGTTAATCTGGATCTCTTTTTGTGATTTAGTTACCTTAATTTCACCTAAGTGCTGTTAGGTATCTATCAGAACAATTTAGATCTGTCCCTTAATCACTAGCGTGGGCTTCTAGTAAAGCTGTGAACATGAGTACCTACATGCTTACCTCCGACTTTAACAGGAGCTGTGTATATTATTAAACAACTGAAAACCAGGCCCCTGGTGGCTGAGCTGATTATACAACTATTCAAGTCCTGGCAAAGCTCCCAGTGACATCAGTGGTGAAAGGCTGGGCCCTTTAAATATAACCTGTAAGGAACAAATCACTGCAGACTGCTATAAAAGTTCCTGTTGGAAATTACCTGATTTAAAAAAACAAAAGAAGCCAACACTTAAGTGTTTCAGTTCCAGTCAGATCTCATTAGTAGAATCAGGCTTGATGTTCTTCTTGGCCAGCTTGTAGTTAGGCCTGCTTCAGCCTTGTTTATGAAGTTGATTGAGGTTTGCTCAACTTTTAAGATACTGAGTTGGAAAAGTGTCACCATTCAAGGCTATAATCCTAGTTGTGGTTAATGTGCTGAGTGCTTTATAGAGCTTTCCATAAAGCAAAAGGAAAGAGGGATATTTCTTGGATAAGCCAGCTGGCTTATTAACATTCCTGGGAGCCACAGTGAAGTTTTAATCAGGCGATTGTTTCGGTCAAGTCAAAACTAAGCTTTCCTAAGATCTTGCTTAGTCTGGAGGGGAACGAGGGGCTATGTCCCTTCCAGGCCATGCCTTCTCCAACCAACAATAACGTTACAAGAGACGACATTTCAGGATTAAAATGGCAAGGAATAGGTCTGGAGAAAGCCTCCTTGGTCATTGAGTTTAATCCTCTGTTATTGCAGGCAATCACTTCCATTCATTAACTTATCAAGCTCCCCAGTTTTAAATTGGGTTACTTGCCTCCACTGTTCCAGGTGGTATAGGTTACAGCAGCAGCAGTAGAAACAGCTGCAATGTAAAGAAAAACAGTTCTCCACTCACCCAGGGACCAATATGTGAACATGTTTTCTGCAGGATGTACATGGTCCACAATTCAAACACATTACATTTATAGGTCCTGACTTGGCAAAGCCATTAAGCACATGTACAGCATTATGTACATACCTTCAGCTTGACTACTCAGGTTCTTAGAGTCATAGAAAAGTAGGTTCTTAAAGGGATACCTGTAATAAGAGCCATTCCATGCTTTCAATTTATATTACAAGACGCATGGAACAGCAGTTTCCCCATGATACTATCTAGCAATTATGCCTATATGTATACATGACTTGGCCCATTCAAAGTGCTTTACAACTGCTAAGGAATCAATGGTTGCTGTTTAGTAGAACAATTGATACTGGGCATACCACACAAGTGTTGTGAAAAATGAAACATTTCAAAGTTTTCATAGACATTTGGGCTGGAAGGGACCTTGGAAGACCTTCAAGTCCAGCCCCCTGCCCCAGGGGCAGGAAGTCAGCAGGGGTCATAGGATCTAAGCAAGATAAATATCCAAATGTCTCTTGAAGGTGTTCAAAGTGGGTGCTTGAACCACCTCCAGCAGCTGCCTATTCCAGACCTTGGGGGCTCGGACAGTAAAGAAGTTCTTCCTTACATTCAGCCTGAATCGGTCTTGGAGGAGTTTGTGACCATTCGATTTTGTCATCCCTTGGGGCGCTCTGGTGAACAGACGTTCCTGCAGATCCTGGTGAACACCCCTTATAAACTTATAGGTGGCCACCAGGTCCCCCCTGAGCCTCTGCTTTTCCAGGCTGAAGAGCCCCATGGCTCTCAGCCTCTCATCATAAGGTCTGTTTTCCTGACCTCTGAGCATGCGTGTGGATTTTCTCTGGACTCTCTCAAGTTTCTCCACATCCTTTTTGGATTGTGGAGCGCAAAACTGAATTCAGTACCCCAGCTGTGCCCTCAACAAGGTCGAGTACAAGGGGAGAATGACGTCCCAGGATTTGCTTGAGAAGCATCTATGGATGCAAGCCAGCGTTTTGCTTGCTTTACTAGCTGCAGCATCACATTTGTGGCTCATGTTCATCTTGTGGTCAGTCCTGACCCCCAAGCCCTTTTCGTCCGTAGTGCTAGCCAGCGTAGCACTGCTGAGCCTATAAACATGCTGTGGGTTTTTCCTCCCAAGATGGAGAACTTTGCATTTTTCGGTGTTAAACACCATCAGGTTCTCGTCCGCTCATTTGCTGAGCCTGTCAAGGTCAGCTTGGATCGCCCTCCTGTCCTCAGGTATGGATGCTTTACCCCAAAGTTTGGTGTCATCGGCGAACTTGGCCAGTCTGCTTCTGACTCCAATGTCCACATCATTAATGAAGATGTTGAGTGGTATAGGCCTAAGGACAGAAATGGTGCTAATGAGGGCCATAACTGATGGAGTCTCCTCAACCTGTCACAATTTGATCTTTTCCTTTCTTCTATCAAAAATCTGTAAGGTAGTTGAGTAGACTTCCTAGGAAAGTTGTGAAATCTCTATTGCTGGAGGTGTTTGAGAAGAGCTCAGGTAAGCATTGGTCATGGATGGCCTAGGAATAACTCTTCCTGTGTTCTACTGTGGGCATTTCCCATGCTTCAGTGCTTTCCTGGTTGCTACATGGGGCCGGGAAAGCACTTTTTCCCCTCTTGCTGCTACATTTGTTGGGGGAGGGTGGGCATTCACCTTCCTCATGGGCGTTGGCTTCAGCAGAGGATCAGGTTTTGACTGGCCTATGCCAATGCTCCTGCTGGGACTTAAACCCGAATGTTCCTGGCTAGAGGGTCTTGCTCCTCCACTCAGGGTCAAACCGATCACCATATTTGGGGTCAGGAAAGAACTTTACCCCATGGCCAGATTGGTATGAACCATTAATGCTGCATGCCCATGGAGGCTGGGGGAGGGGGGGCACAGCGAACTCTTGCAGGCAGCAGCAGCACTGTTGGCGGTGGTAAGCAGGGAGCTCCCGCAGGCAGCCATGGTGCTGTCCTTGGCGGAGGGAGGTTGGCAAGCACTGACCTGTGGTCGGCAACCACCTGCAGATGCTGCCGGCAGCATTGGCAGTGGCTGGCAGCAACTGCAAACAACCTAAAGATTCCGCCGGCGGTGTCAGCATTGAGGAGGGGGGTGGTGAGCAGCGACCGCCCATAGGCGCTGCCAGTGGTGTTGGTGGCACTTTTTTGCAGGGGATGCACTGCCATGCTCAGGGGGTGTATGTGCACCCATGTTCATCCCCTACACATCACCAACAGTATGAACTGAGGGGTTTTACCTTCCTGTATAGCAGGGAGCAAGGCCCTCTACTTGGGATCTCTTGAGTGTATTTTAACAGCCTTTGAAGCAGCAGGACATTGGCCACTGAGGTCCCCCTGATTTACTTGTGGTCAGTTTTTATGTCTTGTTGTTGTGTCAGGGTTGACTGCAATTCTGCTAAGAGGTTAAAGAAGAGATTTGTATGGGATGGTTTGGATTGGGCTGATCCTGCTTCATGCAGAAGGTTGGATTAGATGACCTCTGGAGGTCCCTTCCAACCCTATTTTTCTATGAGTCTGTCTCTGCAAGCTGTGCCTTATTCCCTCGTGCACTCCTAGCAAAGGTTGTTACAGCGACAGCCCCACTGGTGTACTCCTGGCATCACACATTAACTCTGTGGGGGAGGAGGTAACCATACTCAGAAGATGGCTGAAGAGGTAGCGTGCAAAGGTTGGTACAACCAGCACACCGGGCAGCTGAAGAAAGATCAGGGCACCTGCCTTAGCACCAGACCTAACTGGCATAATTGAGTCTGTCCATGTGGGACTTGCATCTGCAAAATTCGGCTTGCTCCCTCTGCGAATCTCCACTTGAACTGACTGAACATTGAGCTTCAAGCCCAGAGAAGGCAATAGCTGATCTATACACCTCTGTCTGTTCCCAAAGGCATTCCCTAATGGTGATCGTATTATCCTGAACAGAGGCTGAACTCTTTCACGAGATATCCTCAGCACATCCTAAGGCACTACAGGAGCTAGAAGCCATACAAACATGTTTCAAGCACTGATGAACAGTACCTGAAGACAGAAGCTTGTGTGGTCTCTTTTATGATGAGGGCAATAAAAATTACTGTACCCAATTTATCCTTAACTAATACAGTGCCAGAGAGGAATCCTAATTTTCTTTGTACTGTAATATCTGTTAGCAGTAGAGTTTTTCTTTTCCCTGTAAGTGTAAGACCAACAATTTTTGCTTATTTGCATCATAAATGAAAGGGAGAGGATGTTGTTAAAAGAATAAGCCATTTAAATATAGCCATTACCAAAGCACACTCTTGGTTTTTTTTTTAAATGCTCAAAGTTGTTACAAGGTTGGAACCCATTCTCATTTCAATCAATAGCAAAACTCTAATTCATTGCAGTGGGAGCAGGATCTGGCCTTAATTCTGCTAGTGCTATCTGCTGTAAAGTAATTGATTCACATGATTGTGTTATATAGTCATATAACATGTACCCATTATGTTTCATGTAGCACACACTACTACAGATTAGGATAGTTCAGACTCTGTGCAGTATGCTATCTCTTTCATGGTTGGTTATAAGAATGTGGCTTTAGTCTCATTACTGGCGGGTCATTTTCCTTGCAATATGTGCATGGACTAATAGGAATTGCATGGAAATAACTGGGCCAAATTCTGGTTATGCCCCACAAGGCCAGTGTTTAAAAAGGATTTTGTATGAATGAAGGGGCTATAGGCTGTACAGGCGTGATAGAGAAGGAAGG
>NW_017729028.1:35213361-35216456 GCF_001723915.1 Gavialis gangeticus | reverse complement strand
ATGAAGAAATTGAACAGCGCAGGCCCCAGGACTGAGCCCTAATCTATGAATCTATGAATCTATGATTCATATCAGAGTTGGAAAAGCTGGAATCTCTGCTTGGTGTGCAAAAAGGATACAGCTAGGCTAAAATCTCAGCTCCTGAGTATGAAAGGATTAGTATGCACAGTCCAGTGCATCTTCTATTACTCAGTGGTTGGAGGAGTTGGCTATGTATTGTGCCAGCACCCTCTGTTTCCTTACCCAACAACAAAGGCTCTTTTCATTGTCCCATGCAGAACGCTACCATGGTTGTCCTCTTTGTGGGACCCAAGGGGTTGATGCAGTTTCTCTTCCTATGATCCCTAATCCAATATCCTTCTAGTCAATGACAGGACTTTGGATTGGGCCTTAGGTGGCCGAACTTCCAGCCAAGGGCACTGTGGTATTTCTACTATGATCTGGATGTCTCTGAGATTTGTGTTTCTTATTCCTGTAGCCAAAGAAGAGGTGGGTATAGTTGTTACACTAGATAAAACAGTTCTACTTGTGGTTACACAAGAAGTCAAGAAATTTCTATGGGATAAGAGCTTTATCCACACATACCAGGACAGAGCTAGACCGTTAAATGAGGAGGGCCTACTAAGATTATTACATGAAAAGAGGTCTGTAGAGGTTCTTCTTGATCGTTATCATGATGTGGAACAGATTGACCACAACACCGATGAGGGAACAATCAAATACAGAGGAATGGTGGATTTATGATTGGATTAATCCTTATGATTTGGGGTAAATTTGGGCTTTCCCCACAAATCCTGCATTTTCACCCAGTGTTTTCTTCTCAAAAAGCCTCCTTGGCAGTATGGTCATGATCTTATCAGATCTAGAAATGTTAGTAATGTTGGGCCATGTCAGTAAGTGGAAGGGGAAACTCCATGGAAAATCCAAGCAACCACAACATTGTGATATGGATGTGAATGTAAAATCTGATACGGTTGAACCGTGAGTTTTTTTAGGCAGTGTTGCTGGCAAATCAGCTGAAGATGTTCTTCCTCCTAATTGTACTTTTGTACTAATGTAGTCACACAGTGTTAGGAATCACTTTTGCTGGTGGAGCTGCCTTTCAGATGAGATATGGAAGAAAGATCCTTATCCTCTGAGATTATTAGACTACCATGACACTATCCCTACAAACAGGCATATTAATCCTGCTGACCTGGTCAACCTCTAATGAGGCTTATTACATCTTGCCCAACTTCTTTATACAGTTTCAGTTGGTGAAGGAACCCATTTGCACTTTGTCTATGAAACTGTAGAGCCTTCTTGTGGTGTCTTATTGGACAGATGAGCCAGGACAGCGGCAGCACTTTCAAGATGGGCATGTGATTGGATCAGTGTGTGTACCTCATTACACTAATAAACCATTGATCCCCTTGCTGAGATGACCAATAAGCATGCAGTATAGTGTACTTGCATTTTTTTTTAATATTAATATTCTTCCCCACCATACCCACCACTATCTTTGATAACACCAAATTGCTCTATGGGCCTCTCTCAGTTTGCTAATTGGCAACAGCACCATAATTAAGAAGCCAACATTCAAAATGAAATATTTGGAACTAGCTTTGAAATATTGTGTCTTCCTGCCTGCCTGGGAGATTTATGCAAATGAATAAAAAAATATACCCTAGCTCTGAAGTTTCTCTGCTCTTATCCCCCTCTTCCAGGACTTTATGAGCAGGAAGGAAGGTTATGGCAGTTTTTCATTTCCTATGAGAATGTCAAAGCTTGGAACAATAATGGAGTCTGGAATTGCTCTTCATAAAAAGAATGTGGAAATTATCAGTAGAATAGAAGGGAAAATGCACCAGGTGAGATCAGAGATATAAAAATAATTTTCCTATTACAAAGTAGTTTTCTTTCTTTAAATGGCATGAAAGGCTAATCCGTTTGGTATCCAAGCTACATATTTATCTGGTAATATATTTCCCTGCAAATAACTCCATCCTATATTATGATGGCAATATTTTTTTTTGTCTTTTTGGAGTTTTTCCATTGGTTTCACATGCTGAACAAAGCTTTTAATTTCAACCAGGCAGCTTACAGTCACTGACTATAGGGCAGGGCCACCAACTATAGATTAGGACATTTATAAGACACATCAGCCAAAAGGTTAATTTGAGTTGTGAACTTTAAAAGCCTCAGCTGACTAAGTTTGGAAGAGAAAATGAGACAGGTTAAAAGGATAACGTGACTCAAGTATCCCAAGACAAGCCAGCTACAGCGCCTGGGAGGTTCTGGCTTTAAAATAACCCTAAAGAACATAAAATGAATAATAATGTGGTAGGCTTTAAAACTACAGTATCTGACTTGGGTCAGTAGTTAATGTACAGAAAAAAAGATCCTCTGCTTAAAATTCAGCCATAGAACTTTTTCAGGCTTCCAAGATTTCTCTGTATGGGAAAAATTAATTAATAAAATATGTGTATTCTGAATTATACATATAGAATTTCTAGGTCTGTGTGTGTGTACTTATGTATAGGGGTGTGTTCGTATAAATGTGTGTGTGTGTGTGTTTATATATATACACACATATATATACATATACATATATACATACATACATATATATATAATATATATACACATATATATATAAGACACCACAAGAAGGCTCTACAGTTTCATAGACAACATGCAAATGAGCTAGGCTGAAATGATGAATTGCTGACGGAGAAAAACAGACAAAGCAAAAACTAGCTTTTGAGAAATAAAGGCTATCAGAGAACAATATTTCATGTGGTGACTCGGCTTGTGGCATTGTGAGAAGAATGTGGAATATTTCACTCTTTAGTTGCTGAAGTCTGCAAGCGTCCGAAGTTTGCAATGCAGATTATGTGCAATGAGTTCAGTGGTTTCCTAATGAATGGTTTTCCCTATCACAAAGCAAAGGCAGTCCTGGCTTATATGAGATACACCAGCATTGAATGTACCCTTGCTGGTAGCCTCGTCATAGAGGGCTGTAAGGGCACCAAAAGCTGAACATCTCTTTCAGGCTTAGAAGTGATTCCATTTCACATCTGGAGAGAGGTAACCCCCTGGATTCATAATGGGCT
>NW_017729028.1:35204914-35208361 GCF_001723915.1 Gavialis gangeticus | reverse complement strand
TCAGTGGTTTCCTAATGAATGGTTTTCCCTATCACAAAGCAAAGGCAGTCCTGGCTTATATGAGATACACCAGCATTGAATGTACCCTTGCTGGTAGCCTCGTCATAGAGGGCTGTAAGGGCACCAAAAGCTGAACATCTCTTTCAGGCTTAGAAGTGATTCCATTTCACATCTGGAGAGAGGTAACCCCCTGGATTCATAATGGGCTACAATCTCTGCGGCTATTTAACTGCTATATTCCCATTTTTTCTCATTGATTTGTTCATTTACTGAAACACTAAACCAGCAGTGCACCAATGGAGTTATTCCTTCAAAAATCATCTGTTGAAAAGGGCTGATAATAGATTCCCTAGATGACAAAATCTGTGTTTGGCGAATGGGCCAACTTCCTGTGGAAATGATTATTTTAGTGCTTCTGAGGTTTAATGTAATTGTATTTACCCTATATTATGCTATAACAATCCGTTTTATTATTTTTTAATCTAATTAAATTCTAGGTATACATATTGTAATTTAGATTAAAACAATAGATGAAAATATGTTTGTGTATTTTTTATATATTGATACATTATATAGCTTTTGTTTTAATTAAATATATAGCTTATTTTTGCCTGCTTTCCCCACGACCATCTCTGTATCCTTTTTTGTGTTATCTCTATATGTGGAGGACTTGGTACCACTTCACTGAAGTTAATGGGAGTCTTGCATTGCTTTCAGCATTCTCCAAGTGCTAAGGTTCCAGACAACTTCATTATCCTTCGTCAAATCCCTCCTAAGCTTTAGATCTTCTTCAATCACCAAAGGAAGTGGGTAAATGTAATCACTGATCAGGATTTTCAAAAGGATATGTGTGACAGAGGAGCACACCCCATTGACTTGCAATAGGATTTCTTTAATCACTTTGGCAAGTTTGAAAATGACACTATATTCCCTAGGTGAGCAAACATTGGTCATAAAGTCATTTGTATTCATCTCCCTTAGTTCATCCTCTCATCACCGTTTATCATATAGTTTGCATTTATGCCTAGATTTAATTTTTGTGGCAATGACTAGGCACCAGACCCTATTCTGTCCATTTTGGGCACCTATATCCAAGGCTGCTCTGTTGCACTGTAATTACAGCACTGAGGAGCACACACGATTAATCAAGTCTGCTGGAGTGTGGTAATTACTGCGCTCCAGCAGCCTCCAGCATCTTGTGTATCAGTGTCCCCATTCTGAAAAATGGCAGCAGGGGTGCTTTAACTATGCTCATTTGATGAGCTTTTGGTCAAGCGTCCCTGCTGACATTTTTCAGTGCAGGGATGTTGATACATGAGACACTCCCGGTGCTTTAATTAGAGCAGCTCTTGGAGTCGATCTAATTAAAGCACCTCCATGACTCCCAGAGCATGTGTATAAATGCCCTATATGTCTGAGACAGGGCAGCTATCACTTTAAGAAGGGAAAAGGCAGCTTGACAAGCAGTGTGGCAGGGGCCACTAAGAGAGTCACTGGACCAGAAAGGGGCTCGGCTTGAAGCATATAAACCTAGGGTCTGAGCTGGTCAGGCAGTCTAGCCTTGAGAGCCATGGAGAGAGGAGCTCCTGGGCAGTAGGGCTGCAGCTGGGCCCTTGAGTAATGTCTGAGCTGGGGTAAGCAAATTTGGATGTTTTTGGAAGGGACTAAGAGGAGGCAAGGAGGTCCCAGATGGTCCAGAAGGGGGAGAGGGGCCAGAGAACCTGTAGGTTTATAGCCCAAGAGGGAGCAAGTGTCAGGAAAGCCAGGGAACCCAAAGGTCCATAGCCCAGGATGAGTGAGTGTCAACAAAGCCTAAAATCTTGAAGGTTTCACTGGCCCAGGAGTAGAGCCAAGGCCCAAATATGGGCTGAAGGCTGAGGAGAGCCACAGCCACAGACTGATGAGGCCAGGGGAGCCCAGGAGTGTCAGCTGGCCTAGGAGCAGGTCCAGGGCCCAAAGACAAAGGGCAAAGACTGGGGGTCACATCCGGAGACTGTGGCCAAGAGGGGTGAAGATTGGAGCTGGGAGACATTAGCCTAGGAGGAGCACGTATCAGCAGGAATGAGTATCATCTGTGAGGTATGGGTGTGGTGCAAAGGGTGGTAGGAGCCACGTAATTAGCCCCTTAGGCAATGAACAGGGACATCCGTGTTCATGAGAGCAGATCTGATTTGATTTCCTTTTCCTAAAGGTATCATTTCATCAAGGCATGGCAGATGCGGTGAAGGGGAATTTGCTATGGGAGGCCAAGGAGGCAAGGGCTGAGGGGGTCTCCAGGGGCCTAATGGACACCCCTGGAGTTGAACCCTGTTACAATGTCTAAAAGAGAAGGCCAGAACCTACTTTCCAGCTGTACAAGTGGAACTCGTTGGGCACATCTATACAAGGCGCTTAATGCGCAGTAGACTAAGTCTACTGCATATTAGCGTACCATTGCAAAAGCCATGCTAATGTCCTAATGCATAGTAGGATTAATGTACTGCCCATTAAGTGTCACAAAAAGACCATGCACCTTTGCTAACTGAGCAGCAGTGCTGGCTACTGCGCATTTAGTTAGTACCTCATATTACAGGTACTAAACTTAATGGCCTGTAGAATGGTGTATTAATACATGTGCAGATATGCCCAGTATCACACAAATTTTAGATCCCTATCCACCCCACACAACTAGACTTAACTTATTGTACATGCTCAGAAGCAAACCAATATGGCTGCCCTTCATCCATCTAGCATTGAATTGGGATGCTAACAGACCTGGAAAAGCACATACATTCTGTGCAAGTCTTGTGTTAGCTCTGAAGTATTAATCAGAGAGAAACACAGCTACTGACCATTTGACACAGCAGGCAGGGGCTGATGTCTGTGTATGCCTAATAGCTTCATGGTTGGAGAACCTGCCCATGAAGTGATATACCCAGGTCCTAGGCCTTCCTTACCCTGGAGAAGGGTTTAACCAATATTTTCTACTTTTTCATCATGCCTTGGGCAAAGCAGGACCCAAGGTATCATCCCTTTCTCCTATTGGATATAGACTACTGGCTAAAAAGAAAAGGGAAAGATATGTAGGGCCAGAAGGATAGCAAGCAAAGTGAGGCCTGACTGTGTTGTGGCCACCACCTTGGGAGAAAAAAAATGATACTCCCAATGTTACTTGTGCATTTTGTATTGAATTAGTAGGCAACTATCAGGGGCAATCAGCATGGATTTATTAGGGGGAGATCATGTTAGACCAACCTGATTGCTTTTTATGATCAGGTCACAAAGGCCATGGATGTAGGTGTCGCGGTGGATGTAGTCTTTCTGGACTTTAGCAAGGCCTTTGACACCTTCTCTCACCCCATCCTAGTTAAAAAACTAGGCGACTGTGGCATAGATGCCTACACAGTCAGATGGATTGCAGATTGGCTGAAGGGTCACACTCAGAGGGTGGTGGTGGATGGGTCATAC
>NW_017729028.1:35192890-35204533 GCF_001723915.1 Gavialis gangeticus | reverse complement strand
TGATGGAGAGGAGGTATAGATTGGACATCCGCAAAAACTACTTCACAGTTAGGGCGGCTAGGAGCTGGAACCAACTTCCAAGGGAAGTGGTGCTGGCCCCTACCCTGGGGGTCTTTAAGAAGAGGCTGGATGCCTACCTGGCTGGACTCATTTGAGTCCCGTTTTTGTTTTGCGGTTTTGTTGTTCTCCCGCCCTGGCGGGGGGTCGGGCTAGAAGATCTACTAGGTCCCTTCCAACCCTAAATCTATGAAACTATGAAACTATGAAACTATTGATCCTGCAGATCATAGTGTACACATAAGAGGTCTGGTCAGGTGCCTGATGAATCTGCTTGTGTGAAGTCTTGCAACTATCACACCAAGACCTTTGTTGTGTATGTGTAGACAAGAATATGGAGGAGTGGAGGCTGTCGAAGACCTACCCTTTCCCCCCTTTAGACCATTGAGACAGAATCCAAAGGCCAGACCAAATCCAGATGTTCAGTGCCTTGATGGTTTGTAGCTTTTGCTGGAGAGCAATGGGTACATGTTGCTGACTGCCTAATGCCTCAGCAAAGGCATATTTGTCAGGGTGATGTCCCTTAGCTTTTGTCCAGCCAAGGAGTACCCACAAGGCAGTGGGGGCTAGCGTTCTGAGGCACCCTACACTTGTCTTACTCTGGAGGTTGCAACATTGTGGTATGTTATAGGAGCTACCCCACCACAAGTGGTCAACCACTTTGCCATCAGGCCCTCCAGCTGGATGTAGTTTACAGTCATACCCAGGACCATTGCATGAAATAGTCTTTGGATAAAATGCATTACCCAACCTGGGAACTGGGAGCTGTGGCTAGAACCCAGGCCTTTTAAAAAATGTACCCTGAATCTCATATTATTTATCCTGCTGGAAGTGACACTTTTGAAATGCATGGAATAACTCTGCTATAAAACTGATGCAAGTCAGAGCAGTGTCAACCACTCAGCCTCAGCTTTTGAGTTTGGCTAAGCTTGTATGACAGTGCTCACACAAATCACCAAGCTTACGTTTGTCATAAATGGCTTTCTCTCAAGATTTTGCATTCTGCAATCTTCACACATATCCATTGTTAATAAAAAGCAAATGGCTTCAGGGGATGCGGAGTCTTAAATTTAATAACTGGCACTAGTTGAAATAAACAGTGGTTTTTCACTGGCGTAAATGGATGGTGAATGGCAATGGTAAATTAGACTTATAGGCTTATGTCCAGATGAGCAGGGGCATGTGCTTGCAGTGGCAGAAATAGTAGCAGCACAGATTTATGCTGCTGCTTTGTGCCACAGCTTACATCCTTGTATGTGTCTTTTGTTGTGGACCATACCCAGCTCCTTCTGACTCCCAGTTGGACATCATGTGTTGCGGGGGTGACTGGCTGGGGCACAAGGTGCCTCTGCATGGGGCTAGCAAGCAGGCAACCCCTCTACTGTGGCTCCCTGTGCCCCAGCCAGCCAGGGAGTGGCATGTGGAGACAGGAGATCAGGTAGCCCTGGACTGCCAGCTCCCCTGTCTCTGCATTTTCCTGGCACATGCTATTTTCCTGTGCTTTGTACAACATTTTTTTCCCAGGGATTTTTTTTTTTTTTTACTACTAGGAACTCCTGGTAACAAATTTTGCCTCTGCTGCTGCATATTAGCAGCACCATGCATGGTTTAACATACAATGTGTGTGGTTTGTGACACCACAAAAAGGTTTGTGGAACCACAAACCACATATGTCTGCGAGTTTGGCTGCTGCCATAGAGTCTTTGTAACTCCACAAACCCAAAGATTGGGATGGGTACCTGGTCTGTGCTATAGAATTGGAGATGGCCACTCCTTTTGTCTTCTTTCTGCTGATGCCTGCATGCAGTGATGGGTACAGGCTGGCCTTCATTGTCTTGCAGCTCATTCTTCATTCATTTCACATGCACCCTATGCCCTTCTTCCCTTCTCTCAGTCTCTCCATCTCTCCCTTTATTCTCCATACCTGAATGTGCAAAGCATCAGTCCTTTCTAACATGCTCAGGATACCAATGCAAAGGGGATCTAAAAAGGAATCAAGCCCTGGGAACACTGCGCTGGGAATAAAGAATGCAAAGACTAGTTATCTGATAGCAAAAGCCACACAGTAGGAAGCAGTAAAAAGGAAAATCATAAGCATGCCAATAATTCTAATCAATATGCCTCCTTTGCAATGTTAGGCTATGAATGCAGAACAACGTTGGTTAAAATGCATGTCCTGGGACATTTTAACATCTGGAACATTTTATGTATTCATGAAGATTGTGACTCAGATTCAAAAAGCTGTTTAAACAAGTGTGTTGATACACATAAGGTTTACTGTATATATAGAAAAAAAGCATCATTGTTAACAAGGGTTTTTGTATGGCTGCCAACATCTTGCCAACTGGGGACAGAGTGGAGGTTGTTGGCACGTGTTACTTAAGCTCTCTGGAATGGAAACTTCCCAATGCTGGTTCAAAGGTTAGCTTGGTGTTTGATTTAGCCCAAGCGGCACTGAAAAACAGGGATTTATTTTTCCTTGAAATGAGAGTTCAGACTGGTAAGTCTTGCATTAGGTCTTTATTTGTTATTCAGCCTGATTATCTGGGCTTGAGAGAAAAAATGCATGTTAGAACTGGTACTAAGGGGAGTGACCCAATTTATGTACAGCATTTCTATGACATACATCACTGCAGGATCGGAGTCCTTCACAGTCTTGAATGTGTTTAGTCTCACAGCACGAGGGGGATCAGGAAATGTTAGCTTTCCTTTTTATCGAGAGAGATCAAAGCATGGCTATTTGGAGTTATTTAGGAATTTGTGGATTTGGTCCTGAAGGGCATGTCTAAACTGCACAGAAAGTCGGCAGCAAAACAAGGAATAGATCCCAAGTTCTAAGAACATAAGAAGTGCTGTACCGGATCAGACCAATAGTCCATCTAGCCTAATATCCTGTCACTGGCAGAAAATGACCCAGAATTGAACCACGCTAGCATAAGGGTTTGGGATGGAGCAACAGAATCAGCTCCACGAGTGTGAACTCAAGCCCTGCTTCATACTTTTGTGAACAGCTGCTCCTCATTGACCCAGCTGTAAATGGGGAGTCAAAGGTAGCTGGATGTGAAGCTAACCGCATCAATTCCTCATGTACTACTGCTGTAGAAACTGTTGTGCCTTAACCATATTATCCTATAGGCCAGGAGGTAGGCAAAATGTGGCCCATGGGCTGGATGTGGCCTGCCAGGCCATTCTGTCTGGCCTGCAGGGCCCCTAAAAATTTAGAAGATTAATATATATCTGCCCTTGGCTGCCTGCAATGTGGCCCTTGATGGCTTGCCAAAACTCCGCCCAAAATAATTGCTTGCTATAGGCAGTTAGGGTCAGATGGGCCTTTGGCTATGGGAGTTCACCCACAGCTCAATGGTATTTGCTTATTTTTCAAAAACACCTGCATAGCATTCAGGGTCAATGGGCATGGATAGGGTAAGAGGGGGCAGGGTAGTACCTTGGTAATTACCAATGTGCAGGCCTGCAGCTTTAGTGGAAATCAACTTTCATGGCTTAACCCTCAATAAAAGAGGAATGAGTTACCAAGGTTTAGCTTTTCCTTGCTGGAGGGTAAGAGCATGCAAACAGGCAGATGCAACGGGTGTCCTTTCATCCTTTTCCCTCCACTGAGTTCTTTGCATGTCCACAACCTAAGGAGGCACAGAGAGGGCAGGACCCAGACCCTCCTATACAGTTAGACATCTAACTCCCATTGGATTCAAACTATATTCAAGGACCTGAACCTAAGTGGCTTGTCCAAGATCACAAAGTCAAGCTGTGATGAAGCATGGGTGTTTTTCCAAATGCCAGGCTAGTATTCCAGCCATTGGACCATCCTTCCTCAGAGTTTGGCTTGATCTGCAAAACTGCTGAATACTGTTTTAATTCAGGCTGAAGCCAATGGGAACAGTTAGGATACTCAGCATTTAAAAAAAAATCAGGTCACTTATTAAGATCTGCTCAGCTCTTAGGCCTCTTTGAAAATCATAGCCTAGGGACCTAAATATGGATATAGTCCTACATTGTAAAAAAAAAACAAAACCTAGCTAGAGATTTTGAGTTCCTTAGTTATTAGAGCTCTCCTTGAAACTTGTTCAAGGAACCATGATTTTCAGAAATTTCTGAGCAGCAGTGTCCTCAGAGTCAAACCCATTTCAGGAGCTGAAGTTGGGCAGGTAAAATGGAGTCACACAAAATCAGTAACCCTTTTCAACAATGTAGAACCAGATGTGTTTGGCCATTTGGCCCCAGAATGTACAAGGTTCGTCTAAAATGATTGTGAGAGGAGCCTCTCCCCTTGAGATGTCGGAAACATCTGTTTTTCATCCTGTCTCAGGACCTGCCCGCCTTTGGGATCCTTCGGCATTTCTAGTTCCTGCCCCAGCTTACAACCAGAAGTAAAAGAACATTTCAGGGTCTTGATAAAAGTCTGGTGTGAGTTTACATATAAAAATAGTCCAAAGGTAATCTGCTTCCTAGCTGGTATGAAGTGGTGGCCGGAGCTGTTCACTGGAGATATTCAAAACTAGATTAGGTACAATGGGGCTCATGTACAGTAGTTAGAGAAGAGTTCAGGCTAAATGATCCAAGAAAGCACTCAAGCAGAGGGAACATCAATGGGTATGTTTAAACCAACAAAGCACTATGGTAGGGAATGCCTCAGCCAAGGCTGGTATAGCTACCTTGTGTGTGATACTCTCCAACACAGATGCATGATAGCTACATGATTGCTGCTCTCTTTCTCTCAATGTACTTATTAGTCCACTCCCAGTACCTCACCAGGGTTGCTACATTACATCTGTTTCTGCATGTAGAGCATGGGTGTGCTCATACTTCACTGCAGCACCCTCTAGCACAGCCCTGTGCTGGTCCAGACATGCCTATCATAACAAAGGAAAGGCTCCTTCCCGTTTTGTGATTCCAGTAGGTATGAGGTTTCATGCCACTTTTTGCACACTAAGGTCTTGACTTTCCAAAATGCTAAGCATTGGAAATTTCAGCCGTAGCAGATGAAATCCATGCATGGCGTGTGCACACACACGCACACACACACGTGCACTTTCTGCACTTCTGATAAATTGGTCTCTGTTTAATTAAGCCTCGTAATATCCTTGCGAGGTAAGTGCTATGAATATTCAAGTTTTACACATGAAAAAAATAATAATATGGCAGATGTGTTAAGCGAGTTTCCCAGAACGATGCCCAGTATCAATATCCAGCCTAAAACTCAATGAAGTTTGATCAGCCGTCCTATTTTAACACAACTAGATGATCCCGTTCTCATGAACCCCCGTGTGAGATACACATACACAGCTGACAATATGCAATGCATGTCCTTATTTACTTCTGATTACACAGTGTTCTGACTCAAGGGCTACAGAATACTTTGTTCCTTCTTTAATGATGAAACATTTTGTATGTGCTTTTTTTTTTTAGGAGATAGCAATCAGGATGTGGAAGTACAAATATGTGCCCCTGCGAGCTTTTGGAACTAGTAACAGTGAGTTATGCATACATCTCTCCACCCTCTGGTATTCCTGGTTATTAAACTGACTTCATAACAGTGATTTCTTAAGCTGCATCCTTCAAAGAACAATCATTTGCATCCTGTATCAGTGAACAGCAATAGCCTAAGTTTAGATTGGCAAATGAGAACTGGGCTTTGAATTACACCTCTTCTATCCGGAGCAGCGTAGTATCTGCATAGGAGAAACCACCAGTGTCACAGCCTAAGTGGATTCAGCATCCAACAGGCGTGAACATAGATCAGGTGAAGGAAACTGTAAATGAATCCCAGATGAGGGAACTGTAGTTCAGTAGTGTAATCGGAGTCAGCTTCCTAATGGGTCTGTCTTTGCTGGAAAAGAAACACAAAGCAACCTGATATGCATGGCTGATGAACAGTTTGCGGAAACCAATCACACTTCAAAATCCGCTCAGATGCATTTAACCCAAAGTTAAAAACAAATATGTCCCCTTGATGATTTCATGTGGCATAGAAGGCTTGTTATCACACCTAGAAACTGATGTCTTTTGAATAAAAGATGAAAGGATCTTAATCATGTGTCCCATTGCATAAAAAATAGACTTAATTATACCAACTATAAAAGAGCTACATGTTTCAACATTAGAGAATTACATATATTCACATTGGTTCCCCAAGTGGATTTTCATGTTACTGAAAGCAAGGCAAATTAAGATGGACAGCCTAATGTGGAATTTATATACAATGGTTCCAATTTACCAGTAAATATGGCAATAACACAAACGTTAATTGGGCTTATTGCTGACTAAGTGCAAGGGGGACTCAGAAAATAAAAAGATCAAATACAGTGGATTTAACCGAGAACTAGACACTTAAATCATGCTATATGATACAGCAGCACGGGGAAGCAGAGTAATGAGTGTGCTGGCTCGTAATTCAGTATGTGTGGTTTCTGATCCTGCCTCTGACATGGCTGGGTCGCTTTAGTTAAGTCACTTAATTCACTGAAACTCAGGTGTTTTATGTGTAAAATGGGGACAATAATACCTAACTCTTTTGAAAAGCACTTTAAGATATATGGATGAAGAGCCTTAAGTAAAAGCTAGGTACAACAACAACAAAAACAACAACATACTAACGATGATGATGATGCTAATGATAACAGTGATGATGATAACACCTCACTTTTCAGGTTTCGAGTTGTTCTTATGTTGTTTCCCAGACAACAGCACCCATATTCTTCTTAACATTATTAGTATTAGTATTATTATTAGTGAAAAACAAACAAAAATGACTCTTACCCTGAAAAGTAATAATATTACCCCTGTTATAATCCTAACGATCATTCTTACTGTTATGATAACATTGTTGGTATATCATTATATTAAACAACAACAACAACAACATAAAACACAAGAAACCCTGAATAGTGAAATGTTACTGAAACTCCACATAACATGATAGCTAGCTAATTTGTCAATTAATATATATTTTACTGGAAGGCTGAATGCCTTGGAGACTTTTAAGGGGATTTATTGTCTTATTTCTAAGCTGTTAGTTCCTATTTGTCCGTGATTTCGTGACCAAATGCTGGCTGGATCATACCAAATAAGTTGTCTGTTTTAATCCTTTGTTTATAGATGGTATATAGTGCCATTCATATGGGGATTGTCAGTGAATAGGCCAAAAAAGGAACAGACACAACTGATGAACATCCTTTCCTTCATTAGGATTTGTCTGTCCAAGGTAGGGTGGAGCTGGCAAAGCGGTACAAGGAAATTTGCAGACTTGCTGTACCTCTTCCTGCGGATAGAGGGGTTCATTTTCCAGAGCTTTCAATCCTGCATCCCTTCTCAAGCGCTGAATCCCTTTTAAGAAAAGCCACATGGAAACAAACTTCTTGCCATGGTTTATAAAGAAAAAAAATCATTGGCTTTCTACAAGACCCAGGACTGTAAATGTCAATAAATAGGTTAATTCTGCGAAGGAAAGCAAATGTAATACAATCAATACATGGTCAGTTTTGGTTCTGAATAGGATGGTTACTGACTCTCAGCTAATCCCTAGCACTTCCCAATGACTATTTCACCTTCACAAAAAGATCTTTGAAATACTTGATTTTTAGCACCCTTTTATGGTGTTCTTTTTGCTAGACCAGGCTGCAAGATTCATGGGTTTTGGATGTCGTACCATAATAAAACAACTGG
Organism: Gavialis gangeticus; assembly: GCF_001723915.1. Taxonomy (NCBI): domain Eukaryota; kingdom Metazoa; phylum Chordata; order Crocodylia; family Gavialidae; genus Gavialis; species Gavialis gangeticus. The sequence continues at coordinate 35,196,796 of NW_017729028.1, read as the reverse complement.
AGAGGAGGGGTAAATTGGTTCAGTGGGTAATATCATATGCATCCATCACAACAAAAACTTCTCCCAACCCCCCCGGCAAAACACTGAGTTCCTAAACGCTCAGGGATCCGGCTGAAGATTTTGAAAGATAGCTTCAGAAGAATGATCTTGCTTTGGACTAGTTATATTTGTTGCCGTCAGTGATGACAATGAACAGCTGCACTCTGTGGTAGCTGCTAGTAATTTCTTTGCTGAATCAAGGCATATAACCATTCACGACACTTAATGGATATATCTGAAAAAAACTAAAAAAAAAAAAAAAAAACTCGCACAAAGCTTTACAACTGACCTGCCATTTTTGTAAAAGACGCACATTTTGGGGATGGACAGGGTGCATCTACACATCACCATATGGAGATGTTGCTACAGCCTTGTGCATTAGTACTTCCTTTTGGAAGTACTAAAGCATGATGCGGTATGGGCGTTTACTGTGCCGTGAGAGCAGCGCATGGTTAGATTTTGCTGCTACGTTACCGTAGTGTTGTGCTATAACTGGGGAGTGCACTGCTGGCAATCATGTGTAAACCCATGTGATCGCTACTTTGCCATGTGGTGATGTAGCGCATCGCTACACCTCTATAGGGTGATGTGTAGACACACCCACATAGCAGCATCAGTAAATCTGTTGCAAAGTTGCTATGTATTTTGGCATATAGCCTTTCATTAGTGAGGTCTGATACTTTCTGGGATAGAGTAGAGACCATGGATCAGATTGTTGTGATGAAAATTACAGTGCCTGTATCACTTCCAGGTCTAGCCCTAGATATCGATCCTTTCCCCTAAATGGTGCTGTATATATTTGGAAATGCATCGAAACAAAATCCTGGCACCTTTGAAATCTGGCAAAAATCCCACCCACTAAAAGAAGAAGATTTGCCCTTTAGAAATATATTTTGATTCAGTGAGATCCCTTCCAAGCTTTATGTACCCAGAAGCATAATTGGGCAGTTGTGTGGCTTGGGGTGGAGGTGGTGCAGAGGGAAGTGGCAGCTGGAGTGGAAGCAGCAGTCTGCTATATTTGCAGCACCCAGGGCTCATGCCCTAGTCCCCTTTTAACATATGCCATAGCCTTATTCATGGCATTTTGGGTGTCGGTGGTTCTGCAGAACCTGAAGAATGAAGGTGTGATGTTTCTTGAAGCTGATTGTAACTGCTGCATGTCTTATGGGAGGAAGCCCAGGTGTGGAGGGTTAAGGAGTAATAGCCTGCCTACTTATGGGCAATGGGGCAGCTGACAGGGATGATTGCCTGGCCCTAAAGGAAGTTAAAAGCTTCCAGGGAAGGGAGCTGGGAGAGAAAGATAAGGTTCCTGTGCTGAGGAAGCGGCACAGAGCCAGGGTTGCCTTCTCCAGGTCCGAGGAAGAACCACAGGTTTGAGTTAACCTGTTGTTGTTTGTATTTTATTTTTTATAATTGAGGTTATTTCCTCTGGGGACAAGATGGAGCAGGGAAAAATAGAAGTTGAGTGACAACCCACTACGCTGATGTTCTTTCCTTTCCTTGAAGTTGAACCTGGTTTTAAATTTAGGAGCAAAATTTGGGCCCTATGCATTTACCAGTACATCAACGCCAATATAGTTGTTTGCCAGAAACAGATAGGGGATAGGGAACATCTTAAGTTGTTTCTTAGATGCACAATATTTAGATTCACTGGCTGAAATTTGCCAGCCTATGTTATACATAAAGTTAGAGTAGATGATTATAATGGTCCCATCTGGCCTTAAAGTCTATTAATTTTTTATTCAAAAACTGATCTTTTAACCCAGGGAAATGAACTTTCCATTATGAAACAGGGTTGTGTAGTAAATACGAAGGGGGAAAAGTGAAAACAGCATTGAGAATTTGCAATACCTGGGAGGGATTACAGAAAAATATGTTTCCTCCCCAGTCCCAACAAGTACCAGTGGAGCTTAGATTTAATTTCTACTTACTGCTGGCAGATACACAATTTACAGATCCTAGAAGGAACTGGTGGTGGTTGTAGTGATCATTTGGTTCAGCAAACACAGGCATACAAGAAAGAGAAGAAGTAAAAAGCAAGTTTTATTTGTGGAATAGGAGGCAAGCCTCTGCAGTGCTTTAATTTCTCTAATAGCTTAACCAAAGGACCATCTCCAGACTATAACCTCTATCACCATAGTGGTGGTAATGGTTTTTTTAGGACTTGACTTTTCAACTGCATCAGTTAGTCTCCCCTAAAATAGATACTCTTTTGGCTACTTCTGAACAAGTCGACGCCTCCTGGTTCCATAAGATACATGGAACCAATCTGGGAGAAAGGACATAAACCACATGATGCATCTCAAATGACCAGTCCCAGTGCCCCAGGTTTATATCTTAAACGTATCCTCAGAAAAACAGTGCAATACACTTTCTTGTTAGCTACATATGAGAAGCTTCATAGGTTGGAAAAAAGAATTGGGCAATTGTTAAAGATGTGAACAACATGGGCAAGGTTGATTTCAAGTGCTAGTTTGGTTTCATGCAGCCTTGGTTGTGACTCCCTTGTTTCATGTATGCCTTTATTTGAACATTCATGAATGTAACACAACCATTAGTCTTTAATCTCACAGCCATTAAGAGTGTGGATATGTATATCATTGAATATCTCTGGGAACATATGTATGAGGAGGTTAGCTGGCACGTGGAAGAAAGGACACCCGCTGATACATTCAGACAGCCTTTATTCCCCTACTCTTTATTCTGCGGTTAAGTCATTAGATTGGGAAATCAGGAGATCTAGAATCACTTCCCTGTGCTGACACAGATTTCCTCTCTGACCTGGGACAAGATTGTTCTGTCCCCTCTGTTTTTCATCAGTATATGGGGATATGAGTCCTTTGCTTGTCATTTAAACTGTAAGCTCTTCAGAGAAGGGACCATCTCTAATGGTGTTTTTAGAGGCTTCATTGCATTGGGACCAGGGCTGGACACAGGCATGGGCAAACTGGGCTGCTGTCCAGGGCCTGGACTGAAGGGGGGCCCAAAAATGGTAATTTTAAAATTATTATTATTGTTATCTGTGGCAAAGGGGGATCTGATACTAAAAATTTACCCAGGGCCACCAGGAATCTAGGTATAATGCTGATTGGGAACCTGAACTCAGTTGAATGCTTGAGCCCTAAATCATCATTATGGTAATGATTCTGATGCCCTGTGTTGTTTGCACCATGTGTCAGTATGTGTGTTGAACGAGGTGGGTGTACAAACAGTTTCTTGCTCACAATGAGAGAACCTTTCAGTAATCTTCACCATTAAAGTGCAACCTTTTTGGGCACTTGAGATGGTTTGCTCTACTTCCAGAGTTCTTAAGTTTTTCTTAGTTGATTTTGGCCGTGTCTAGACCAAACGAGAGGCGTGTGTGCATGACACTTTAAAGCGGGGTAAATGCTTTTGCATCACTTTAATGGTGTCGGTGTTTTCACACCTCGTGGCATATTGCACATTAATTCCAGCCGCTGTAGGAAATTCAGTGGTGTAATGCACCTTAAATGACTTGGGGCACAGCCCGCACTGTTCAACATCTTCATCAGTGACTTGGACGAGGGGGTAAAAAGCACCCTGTTCAAATTTGCTGTTGACACTAAGATGTGGGGGGATGTGGGCATGCTAGAAGGGAGCAATAGGCTGCAATCAAACCTAGACAGGTTACAGGGGTGGGCGGATGAGAACAGGATGGGATTCAACACAGACAAGTGGAAAGTGATGCACCCGGGGAGGAACAACCGGCACCATACCTACAGGCTGGGGAACTCCTTTTTCTGCAGTGCAGAGGCGGAAAAGGATCTTGGAGTCACCATTGATGCCAAGATGAACATGGGCCGGCAGTGTGGGGATGCAGTCAGGAAGGCCAACCACACCTTGTCA
>NW_017729028.1:35169640-35192870 GCF_001723915.1 Gavialis gangeticus | reverse complement strand
ACCTTGCTGGGGTCGTTTGACCCCAGTACTTTTTCCTGCCATGGCAGGGGGTCGGACTAGATGATCTGCTCAGGTCCCTTTCAACCCTAGAAACTATGAAATAAAACTCTTTCAAGGAGTTTTAGTTTGCTACCCCTACTGCTGCAGAGCAAAGCACCAGGCTCCATGCAGCTCCATGGCAATGCAGGAAGCCCATGCAGGCAGCCTGGCAGCAGCCTGGGAAAGCAGCTCCACCCAAGAAAAGCGGTAAGCCTGATCTTCCCCATGGAGCCTGCCTGCCTGAGCTGCATGGGGGCCTGGTGCTTTCCTCCACGGCTGCGGTGCCCCCCGGGACTGCCTGAGCTGGGTGCCTGTGGGTAGGTGCTGCTTGCGGGTGGGGGGCATTGCTGCCATGGAGGGAAGCACCAGTCCCCCTCCCTCTGCAGCCCAGGGACCGCTCCACCTGCTGACAGCTCGCCCTCCCCTGCCTGCTGGAGAGGCAGGTAAGTCAGCAGGGTGTGTGCACAACACAAGGTTTTTTTTAAAACCCTCCACCTCAATTTAGGGCCCCCATTTCATCTACACATGCCCTTCATCATAAGTCCCTCCATAGACAGAACTACTGGTGCCATGTTCATCTTCTTGAGGCACCAGAAAGGCACCTTAGCTTTTCTCTGATGGTACACTGCACCTTACTACCTAGCAGGAGAGCAGTGCCAACTAGTAGTGCTATTCTGCTTTTTTCATCCACAAGCATGCTATCTGGGCAGTTGTCTGGCACCCTGCAGCCTGTGCTAGTTGTCATATCGCAATCCACGTTGGCTTTGCCATCTTCCAGCAGCCTGCGTTTATACCAAGGGGTGAACGTGCAGGCTGTCTTTTTGTTTTAAGCCAACTGTTGATGCAACACCTTAGCAACAGCCTTGTGGTTTTTTGTGTACTCTTGAATAGTGTATACATGTTGTGTACATCTTTCTTTCAGTGTAAATGGTTTCTGTTTGTTTGCTACAAGAATCTGGCCCTTGATAGTGCATGTTCTGGTTTGCCCAGGAGTTTTCTGTGTCTCAACCATCAACACCATCATCATTATTGTTGTCGTTAAGAAGACAAAGAGAAAAGAGAAATTATTAAGCAGAGACGGAAGAGTATAAGTTACAGCAATACCTTCAAAATTAACCAGTATATTTCTGTGCAACAACAGAAAAAATAATAGAACAATAATCCGATCTTTAAGCTCTGTTAATGGAAATAGCCTCTTGTAGCAATTATCTTAGCAGCACTTTTTTTTTTCTATTTACCCATTATCTTTTCTTTTTAAGTTCAGTAGCATCAGCAATAAACAGAAAACCTGTATATTATCTAGGTAGAGTGAATGCAATAAAATGAGCACAAATGATCAGCCCTGTTCTAAACATTTTGGAGCTGGGGGTGGGGTTATGTTTTAAATTCCAGATCTAGATCTGAATTCTTTAGCTAGCCAGTATATGGACTGACACCCATTGACTTTAAAAGTCTCTACTGGATTAATTGAAAACATCACGTAGGAAATTTCGACCCAAAATATGGGGAGCATGAAATCAGGATTCAAACTCCTAAATCTTGAGTTCACCCCATTTCTGTAATAAACAAAATAAAGGGTTTTTAATCTCTGTTCTATGCACTGATTTAAAGCCAATAGAAATCTTGTGGATTTACTCCACTTCAAATCAGAATTCTGGTCCATTGACTGTAGTGGAATTGTTTCAATTGACTCCCATTGGGAGAGTGTTTTTCTTAGATAAAATTGCACCTTTCAGTGATAAGTTTTATTTCACTGGTGACAGGAATAAATTTTGGGGTAGATGCTTTATTAAAAAAAAATCCAAGCACTTCCCCCCCTTCCCCCTCCCCCTCCCCCTCCTTGCAATACTGTAACTAATGAGGCAAAAGGCATCACTATAGATCTAAACATGACAATTCGGCAACTTTTATTTCCTTAGTTCAGCTGAATTTGTTAGTCTCATACATTTTTATAATTGCCTTTTTTCCCAGCTATCAAATTCACACAGGTAGAAGAAAGGCTGTTTTGGACGTGAATCTGATGCTGGAGGTCGTTGGAAAGATTATGTAATAGAACTCAAAAAGCTTTACAAACTGTTCAAATAGCAGAACATTTCTAGTACAGTGCAGGAACATAAAAGTGAAACCACAAACCCAAATCGTTTTGCAATTACTGACAAAATTGTGCACTGGCAGAAAATGTGAGGGAATAACTGGAGCAGAGGACGGTTTTTGCTTTGGTGGCAATAAAGTGAATGCATCTTGAGTCTTGAAACAACTGAGTACATGTGTCCACTTTCTTTCCCTTAATGGCTTCTCTTGTATTTATGAGGCAGGTATAAGATAACATTAGCACCAAGTGTAAATTAAATGATGGATGTTACAGTTCCCTTTTCTGAATCTAACTCTTTAAGCCTTCGTTTAGCAGCTTAAATGTGGAATGAGGGACTATGTCCTGTTTCTTCCTGCTGGGTTCATTTAGGATAAAACCCAGGCTGTCCTGCATTTTAGTTGGAGACTCACACAGTGGGGGTGATTGGACTTTCTCTGCCCTAGGCACAACATATGCTACTTCCCATCACTTTAATAGGCATTAGTTCCGCAGACAGCACTGGTCAAATGTACATTATTCACAATCACTTTAATGCAAATATGCAAGGATGAGAGAGAAAATATGTCACAAAGAGAGAATCGGCCATTTCTGTTCTTTTTGCATTTTCTTCATCTGAATTGCCTTTATTCCTTCATTGTTATCTAGCTGTCTATCGATACCTACACCATATTTTAAATAATGCTAATTGTCTGAAGTGCTTAAAACTGTAAAACAAAATAAGGAACACGTTGTCCTCTACAATGTCACTAGCAGATTGCCAGTGACTAGAACAATGCAAAATTTAGGCTTATTATTAACCTTTTTTTTCTTTAATAACTTTTGGTTCAGTAGATCGCTGTATATAGCCTCAGATCAATGTTTCTCTTCAATAAAATGGAAGGGTGGAACCAAATATAAAGTGTTAGTCTGAAAGTGGGAAACAATTTCATAATGTAACAGTTTTATCATTCAAAATCTGTTTGGGTTTCCCTCTCAGTTGCACCTATGTAAATAGGGAGTAACTTCATTCGGCCAGATTCTTTGTATTTACAACGTATATGCTTTTTGCATTGCCAAAGTATTCTAAAGTCAGGCCTATTGACTTCAATTAATTTATCCTGGAGCAAAATCAGTGTTAGTAGGTGCATCTACATGAGACACTGACTGAGCAGTAGCTGAATAATACTATGCAGTAGCACTTCACAGCACCAACAGTGCTAATACGCTACTGCGCAGTATTATTAGGCTACCGTGCAGTAGCATCACTTAAAAGACATTTGCCAATGCTACTGTGCAGTAACTCTGGTTACTGTGCATTTATTTAGTACTTGCTTATACAAGTACTAAATAAATGTGCAGTAATCAACTAAACAGTAGCGTCTCGTGTAGACACGTGCAGTCAATCCAGAATGAAGCTGTTAGCATTTCTCTCTCTCTCTCTTATTCCTACCATGGCGTGCAGCAAACTGTCATCCTGTGATGTCCTATTCAAATACAAAATAAAAGACAATTTCTAAAGTGAAAAGCTCACGGTCCAAACGTCTACACCAATGCTATGGTCCCTGGAGTGGTGTAAGATCCTTTTAAGGGTGTCATGGGGTGTTGCATAATATTAGCACTGTGAGGTGTGCAAGACCTACACATGATCCATAAGATAAACCCAGAGATTTCAAATAGGAATCCATAGTGTCAAAGACACTCTGATCTGAGTTCTTTGTAACACAAGACTTTCTCTATTATTTTTCTGTTAAAAAAAAAAGAAACACAACAAAAAAACACTAGCAAAAGCGAAGAGCTGGCATTTTCCAGGGGTGCCTTAGGTCTAACAAGGAGAGCCTTGAGTTTAACAAGTTTGCGAACCACTGGGCTGGACAGACAAACCTAAAAACCAGACCAGAGCAGCTTGTCACACGTACAGACTGGGAAATTATCATTTCTGTCCATTTGAATGTTTTTAAAACCTTTTTCTTTCATGTACCTGCAATAATAATACCTCAGTTCTCAGTGTCTAGTCTGGTTTAGCATCACAGCCAATCAACATTATTACTGATCACCCATAAGGATTTTCAGTCTACCTACCAGGTAAACCCAGTGAATGTTTCCAAGTTCAAAGTTTATAATGCACGTGATACAGTGCGTCGTGTTCTGATGTAGCACGCTCTATGTTACGTGAATGGTTGAAACCGCTTGATTTCAATGGGTACAGGAAGAGGGCGTTTATTTACAGATCATCCATCTTATTCTAGGAGATCTCACTCTGGTGATAGCAGGTTGAAAATGCCCCAGGACATGGTATTCGAGAGCATTTCTGTGGGATTATATCTTTCTATGGGAGTTACAGTTTCTTTTTCAGATCTTCTTATGGGTAAAGCTGGCTTATAAAGTCTCAGTCTAACGATAAATATACTGCATTTGCAATTTTATACGCAGTGCAAGATAAGTAATTATCTATGCAAGGAGAACGAGTCTGATTCTGAAAAACTTTTAATTTAGTAGATAAAAGCATAGCAAGATCCAGTGGCTGGAAGTTGAAGCTAGAAAAATTCAAAGCAGAAATTAGGTGGGATATATATATTTTTTTTAACAGCGAGGGAAATTAGCTCTGAGAGCAATTTACCAAGGGATGTGGTAGAATCTCCATCACACGAAGTCTTTAAACAAAGACTTCTTGTTTTTTTTCCATATAAAGAGGTGTTCTTGTTTTACCACAAATCATTAGGCTCTGAGCAGGATTCACTGGGTGAAATTCTATATGACCTGCTTAATACAGGAAGCAAGACTAGATGATCAAAATAATCCATTATAGCCTTCCAGTCTATGAACAGTGCTTGGTAAAAACAGAGTTTGAGTCCACTGTATTGATAGTGTCAAGTTGTTTTGTTTAGAAAGTGCCACAACATAATAGCCCATAAATAGTAAATGCAACATATAAATTATTAAATATGATAAATATTAATATATATTTTAAATTAATACGCTAATAAAAATTCTAAACAAAATACAAGGAAATGATAGTGTTGAAGTAAAACAGGAAGCCTATCAAAACCAAAATATTTAGAAATTGTCAAAATGGAATGAGAATCCCTCCCCTAAAAAAATTCTTCATTTGCACTTAATCCTGAAACTCAGATAAAAAACCCCAAACCGTTGATATTGATGCGTTCCTATGCCAAGTTTTAATTCTGATGAAACTGCTTTTTCTGTTGGAAAATTGCTCTGACAACATTTTGTGCCCCACTCTGTCTGAATCTCTGAGCTATCATTACTTCCAGGGATCCGACATATGTACATTGTATGCTCGTTATTCTACATTCACATTTACATTTATATCACTATAAATGTGCTTTCTCATAGGCAATTGTTTTAAAAGCACAACACGACATGAACTGTGGTTGAATTCAAGTTGGACAGTAAGTAATAGATGCAATATTTATGTACTTGAGGAATGCAGCTTTGTTAAAAGGAGCTGAAATGTAAATATCTGCATTCAATATGTATGCCAATTCCTGTCTTTGTCACAAGGGTTCTCACATAGTGGTAATCATAACTGGTTTCATAGACCAAACACATCTACAAAGAGATGTGTATGTGTGAGTAGATGTGTGTTGAATAATAGGCCTCAACAATTCAATGACATTTGAGTGCTATTATGTCGCATTCCTATAACAGCATAACAATATGTCAGTTGTACCCATATTGACAAAACAATTATCAACCGGCTTATATTTGGGGAATCAGATGTTGGAATAAATCCAGTATCATTCCATTTGCAAGTTCACCAGAGTTATTCTAGTTTTATAACAGAATTTGTTATATTCTCTATATATCTGTTATATTCTCTATTTATCCTCTACCTGTCATATTGTCACAGTATGCAGCCACTTAGATTATAAATAACTGTGTCAAGGGATATATTTTTGTTCTGTGCTTGTACCGTACTGAACGCAGTGGGGTCTTGGTCAATGACTGAGGCTTCTAGGCATACTAATAGAGGAAGTAATATTAATCATTATCTACACAGTGCTGTGTTTTAATTTATTTCCTTGTTTATTTTACTCCCGCTCTATCAATATTACCATTATTGAAAAAGAAAGATGACTTTTTTTAGAATAAATTTGATAAATAATTAAAGTTTACTGCCTCCTGAAGCCCTTATGGCACATACTGTTTTATTTCATATCCTACAATAATAAAGACATTTTAATCACATATCAATTGATGAGGTTTTTTTTTTACTCTACTTCTCCAAAACATGATTTTCCGAGTTGGGACGGCATTTGCCCTCTACACTTCTTCAGACCTTATTTTCCTTTATTGGTGTTGAATGATATTTTTGGAATATTCTTATACTTGGTAGTGTCAGTGGGTAAATCTCTCTCCACTGGATTGATAGCAGTCTCCTAAAAGAGGACAAAGCAAAACCTGTCTTTATAAGGGGCGTAAGCAGGGATTAACTTGAAAGATGGACATTGATTCTGAGTATTTATATATACCCAATTCATATAATTATACAGGCAAATTAATCACTAGTGTAACTACTGGCTTGGCTGGAATATGATGTACTGTATCTTCCAGTTTATGCATTGTGGTTAAATAATGGTTTCATGATTTTCGTGGAAACCACAAAAAATGGCGGTTTACTTGATCACCACGAAAAAGGGTGTTTCCCATGATTTTGCATGGAATTGCCCCCTAAAAATAAAAGCTTGCCAGAATACACATAAACCACAGCAATCTCTAAAGCCATAGAGCACATGGTTTGAGAGAGAGCTACTGAGAAGCTGAGCTAGTGTCGTAGACTCCATGAAGGCACCAGTCAGGAAAGCAAAAGGGTTTCAGCGCCATCTTTTAAGAAGGCAGATGCCCTGCTGCAGCAGTGCAGCAGTCTGAAGATGATAAGTGAAAAGAAACCCAAGAAAGCTAAATACAGTTCAGCTAGAATCGTGTAAAGCGGTTCCCTGTAAGGACCTTGCATGCAGATGGTGGTAAATTGTTTTGTTCATCGCGCAACGTGACCCTGGGTATGTTGAGGAAAAACAGCATTGATCGGCAGTTAGAGACCAAATTGCATATTAAGCAAAAGGCTGCTGCAGAGGTCAGAGCTAGATACAAGTCTTCCATGTCCTCGACCTTTAAAATAACCAGTGAAAGCAGTTTGACAAAATGAGAGGCTACGTCTGTGCTCGTGGAGGCATTCGTGGCCACCAACATTCCTCTGGGGAAAACTGATGACCCTAAATTAAGGGACTACTTGAATGAACACATGCCAAATGCAGGTAGTTTCTCAAATGCAAACAAGCTCCACCGACATTATCTACCAGGAATAAATGTGAGTATACAAAATTTGCATTGGCAGAATATGAATCAATCATGATTGCAGCCTATGAAGCAACAGATGCCCAAGAAAAGTATGTTCTGCACATTTTATTTGTGCCTAGGAGCTGGACAGAGTGCAACGTGCCTGTTTTTCAAACACAGCCTGTTCACCTTGTGTCTGCCATTTTTTACACCGTGGCACAAGCTGTAGTGAAGGCTGTTGTAAACTATGACTTGGAATTTAACAAGCTCTCAGCATTTCTGGCTGATAATAAAAGATATATGTGCAAAGCTGTCTCTGATGTGCTCCATGGAATGATGCCCAATGCAGTTCAGGTCACCTGCAATGCACACTTCCTTTCTTTAGTAAGTGACATATGATGCACACATTTTCCTGATGTGGATAGCCCGGTTTCCTCTTTTTTAAAAAATGTGCAAACATTATCCAGGCTGTAAGCTTTGATACAGGGAGCCCATTGCCAATCAAACTCGGGATCTACATGTGACTGTGTCATTTCCATCAGAGCCAGTGCTTACAAGTTGGAATTTGTGGTTTAACGCAGTTCATGACCACACAAAGAATATGAAGTACTACCAGCAATTTGTGAGCGAGGAGCTTGAAATCACACCTGTCATACAGTGCATGTTTAAACCATGCAATATCTTAAGACAGGGCAACACTGAAGATCAAGGTAAGTTTGTGGCTGAAAATACGATCCGGTTCATGGCTCTTCTAACGTGGTTTGAAAGTCGGCAGGCTTTGATCCACCAAGCACACAACAAGCTGATGGATTTGATAAGTTGGGTCAAAGACATGGCATCACAACAGCTTTCAAAACTGTCAGTGTGAAAACCAGTGGAGACAAGAACTGTTCCAGGGAATAGCTGTGGAGTTGAATCAGTACTATACGTACGATCAGTCACTACCACTGTGGTTTAAACAACTGGATGCCTTCTTTTTCAGTGCTGTTCGCATTTTTTACCCCAATCAGGTGCCTTTTCTGAGTATTGACCCTCAACTGCAGAAATCAATCCCTGGATGGCAGAAAGAGCATAACAAGGAATGTGCTGCTAACATGAACTTTATCAAAGAGTGTCAGATGCTTTGACTGTGACTGTGCTTTGGGAGTCTGTTTCTGGTTGGTTTCCACATTTCTAAAGTTTAGCAAAATGCTGCCTTACCCTTCCAACCATTCAGTGGACACAGAATGTGAGATCTTAGTGTATGGACAAGGGCTCACACCGCAGAGACAGAAGATGTCAGCTGCAACTGTCGGTGGATGCTGCGTGCTAGCATTTAACGACGGACGTGAATTGTTTCTATCAAGTCTACATTATTTAACATTATCATTTTCTTTTACAAAACACTAATAATAACTGATGATGATATGAACTGCAATTCATATTGTGTATAAATTCATATTCAGACTATATTTACATTGAGATTTAAATGTAGTACTTAGATTGATAATAGCACGGTAATTTATTTGATATTTCTCATGATTTTGCTATTTAATGATGCCAAAAGTTTTGCCTCTCAGCCAATCAGTGACAAGGGGAAGGGCCACTGGGGCTCCTTGGCCAATCAGCGGGGGAGGGCTCATAGCAAAAAGACTACACAATCAGCTTCACATGCTGTGAATAGCCTGCAAAAATCTTTTTGACTCACCATGATTTAGGTAATCCCTTATATATTGAATATGAATACACATGCTTCTAAGGTCCATGGATCCACTGGGGGAGTAAATAAGGCTATTAGAATTAAGCCCTAATATTATGGGACTTTTAAAAGAAGCTAAGGGAGTTGGATGCCCTGGAAGTTAGTTGCCTAATTCACAGCATATGTATTTCTTGCAGGAAGCCAAGGACATTCTGAAGCATTCTCAGAAGGAGGGTCAATACTAGGGCTTCTGTAAGAAGGGTTATAATAGAAGGATTTTAGGGAAGACAGTGGAGGACTGGGCAAAGGAGGCAAAAATGGAATAACAGTGCAATTTTTTTTAATATATAAGTAGTCAAAATAGTTCAGTTCTGTTGAGAACTTGCTATTGGCTTTAACCAAGAAGGTGATGAGAACCATAGCCACAACAACAATCACGCCACTCCTGCCAACAGCTGTTCCCCAATGGTGGTGGAGGAAAAGCACGTCTTGTACAAGCAGATGTGGCCCACCATGTTTACTACATGCATCAATTTGCATTCTGTGAACCTAGAGCATGGTGGGGATGATGATGATGACGACCACGATGACAGTGACAAAGATGGCCATGATGACGGCGATGATGATGCCTCTTGTGAAGTGAAGACACCCTTACAGTTGCTCTTTAATAGCACAAAGAAATAATACACAATGACTTAAGCCCCTAATAATGCTTACTGTCCTGAGCACCTTCCATTTCCATTAGCTTAAAATCACTCACAACTGAGGAAGTTTGGCCCCTCACAGAATTAGGCCCAAGGACTAAAAGTTTTGAGAAATAATTGTTTCTAATGAGAGCACCATGGGAATTCAGGACATTCAGAGTGTATTTTCCCTGAAGAAAAACTGGCCAGGATATGGGAGTTAACACTTCTTCTCTTACAAAAATAACTCCTTGGTCTTTAGTGGCCACAAATGGTCACGTTCAGTTTTCCATCTCATACAAAATATTCCTGCAGTAATATATTTCCCTGGAAGGCTGGTTCAGTACTAGACTCCCACCCCAAGTTATCGACATTTGACAGCTATTTAGTGGGATTTGACACATTAGACCCTCCAGTCGCAAAATACAAGCATCCCAACCTATACTAAGTGCTACCCTTGTCAGACTTCTCAGCAGACTCCAAGGACCAAGTGAGGTCCCATTGCAAGAGCTGATCAGGCACAGGGGAAGAAGTAGGTACTCTTCTGACATGGTAGTGGGGAATCAGAAGACTTTGGTTTTCAATGTCATTTATCAGTTACCTTATTTACCTTGTCTATTGCAAGCACCTTTATTTTTTAAAGACAAATCAATAAGGCAATACAGATTCCTACAAGACCAGGCTTCCTTCATTTGAGAGGAACCTGCTACTCATGAGAAAATATTTACCCTGAAGGGGAACCTCAAGATTCATTGAGCTCAAGTACAGTTCCTGAAGGAGCAGACAAAAATATCAAATGGTTGCAACTGTAGTGCATGCCTATGTCAATATATGTGAACATTCATATATTTAGCAGAATATGATATGTTTAAGGGTTAGGTCCTTGCAAAGTATTGGCCTTAGTGAATAGCTGGGCTGGAGGATGAGGTGCCCCAACTGTTTGTTATAGCTTTTGTTTCAAAGAACTGCACTTCTCTGATCAGCTGAACAGAGCTTTGGACTGAACAGGAGCTCCAGGTGACTGGAGAAGCAGCACCCTTTCAAGTAAGACCTGTTACAAACAGCTGAGACGATTGTCCTTAATTGGGAGCTGGCTGTCAACCAAGTGTTACAAACCACTTGGCTGGATTTGAATAACTTAAGTTCTACTGGAGCTATATACAGCCTGTCATGTGGTCTGTGGGGCTCCCCACAAGTCCAAAAATTGGGGGCAGGGGCAGGAGCAGCAGCAGTGGCAGTGTTAATTTCTGCTCCCCTGCTGCCAAATTTCCAGACTGCAAAGAGTCCTGCAGGCTGGATAACATGGCCCTATATGCACTAGGTTGGGCTGGTGCATGGGGTCAGGCCATCGTGTTTGATTGCACCCATGGACCAAAGGCACTTACTGACTCCATGTGGGATCTGGGCCCTGGACTAAACCTCTACCACTCATCCAGAAAGTTTGGCACCGCAGTATTAGACAGGTTGCTCCAAAGATCAATCGAAAATATTAGTATAAAGGAGACCGTGGCCAACTGTTTTGCCTGGTCAATGAAGAAAGACAAAAAGAAATTAGTGTTGGGTATTTGACCGGTGAGATAAATTGAAGTCAAACATTGGTCAAAAATCGCCAATAGGTTCACATAACGCACAAAAAAAAGCACATTTTTTCCATTAACAAATGTGTCAAAAGGTAATAATAAATTATGTTTCTTTCAAGAAAATTACAAAAAAGGACTGTTTTGTTTTTGTAAAATTGCTATAATCTTTGACTGGTCAAAAATATGCAGTCAATCGTCTGGTCAACTGACAATGTTTGACTGGTCAGTTGACTAGCTTGCCAACCCTAGAAAAAAACAACCTAATTTGCACCCACAAGATTTCATTTGAATATTAGGAAACGTTTTCCTATGAATGGTCTGGTGAAACACTGGAACAGGCTACCTACAGGCTGTGGAGTCTCCTTTGTAGGAGCTTTTGTGAACAGGTTAGATCAGAGGTTGGCAACCTATGGGCACAGGCTGGATCCAGCCAAGTGATTCTACCTGGCCTGCAAAGACAGTGACAATTGGCAGAAGCATTGGCAGCATGGTGGCAAGGGAAGCAGTGGTGGTTGGGTTGCAGGTAGTCTGCCTTCAGATGGAGCTGTACTAATTCAGCCCACCATTGCTAAAAGGTCGCTGACCCATTGGCCAGCCTACAGCTATCAAATGTTAGGTGCAGTCATAGGTATATGAGAGATGTTTTGGCCAAGGATACTTGATCTTGCCTCAGTAAAACAGATTGGGCTAGATAGTACCTGCCATTCTATTTTTTCTGTGATTCAACACACAATATTTTCAGACGTACGTTATACATACAGAACAATGGGCTGCCCAAAGGGAAAATAGTTTTTAAGATGATGGTGTATTGCTGGAAGCCCTTGTCTTCAGGCTATATATACAACCAAATTAACTTTCTTTTCCTCTGAGAGCAGTTTTATGTTTTTTGCCTCTTCTTGCCCTGGAGACAGTAACTAATTTTTAACTCCTATTTGCTGTTTTAACATGATTCGGGCTTAAAAAAATTGAGCATGCAGAGGCTTCTGCAGAGAAATATTTTTCCACAAAATCATTGTCCCTAAAGAGCAGAAAGAGTAAGTACTGACTTTTCTAGGAGGATGAGGACTTCAGTGTTTATATAATTCATGCAGACAAATCTATTCACTGGCCAGTTCATCTTCACAGAATCACTAGGGGTGCCTATACATGAGCGCGGAGGCTGCTCTGATGCGCTGGAATTCCTGTACATTGGAGTGGACTCGAGTAATCGAGTTGGCAACCTATGAGCACTTGATTAATTGAGTCTGCTGGAGCATGGCAAATGTTGTGCTCCAGCGCCTCATGCATCAGCATCCCCATGCTTAAAGATGGTGGCTGGAGAACTTGAAATAAAGCTTGCTAAATGAGCTTTAGTTCAAGCAGCCCTGCCGCCATTTTTAAGTGCAGGAGGGCTGATACAGGAGAGGCGGCAGCATTTTAATTAAAGCAGTTCTTGGAGCCGCTCTAATTAAAGCGCTGCTGCTCCCCACCTCCAAAGGACATGTAAAAGTGCCTTTAGACACCAGGTAAACCTGCAGGATTGGAGCAATGACATCAGAAATAGACTTCCCTTCTGAATTTTTTATTACCCTATTAAAAATAAATAAAAAGGATGTCTAAACCTTGGCCGCTGGGTGTAAAACGATGATCTTCTGCTGCTTGACTTAAGGCCTAGGTCCAACAGCTATCAGCAATAGCTTTCATAAATCTCCATTGATGATCCCACCAGTTTAGGACGACAAGGACACAATTGTCTAGTAACTAGCATACTTCTCCTGGTGAGGTAAGCTCTTTCGAATCTTCAGAGGCCAACAGCACTGCAGCTTCTCTAAACACACCATTGTTGGCACTACAGTGAAGGACAGTGCAATTGTACTGGAGTTGTATGACTAAGTATCTTTTGACAGAATAGACATCTTGCTCTATCAAAAGATTATTTTAGTCACAGGCATTGCTTTCATGAGGTCCAGGGATGTGGAACTAAAGAGACCTTTGAAGAAGCTCCTCACTGCTACAAGACTGGGCCTTGATTATTCCTGGACATGGTAAGCTTTGGACTTTGAGCGGGATCAGGACAAAGTGGGCATCCCATGTGCTGTGTTTTTTTATCAGAGGTGTCCTACTTTAAAAAGAAAATCCTTACTGAAAGAAACGGAGGATTACATTACGCCAATGATTCTCAATCTGGGTCCCTTGACTATGTGGAAAGCATTACCAAAAATTCCTTGTCCTGTCCACTGAACTTGATAGGTATATCAGCAAAGCATAATGGCATTTTTTGTCTGCTACGACACAAATGAAGACCTGCTGCTAGTCTTGCTTTCACATTATGAGCAACATTATGTTTTGTTATGATGGACTTTGGTTTTGTTTCTGTTGCATTTCCTGAGTTGCCGTACACCACATACCTGACATTATTCTGACTTTTTACAGACCCACTGGGATCCTACTCTGTTCCTCAGGATGAATGTCTTCTACTACCTGGACAGTTCCTGGGGGAAAAAAAGCCCTGTACTCCTAGGTAGACTAACTTCTTTGAGAAAATCTGATATCTAACCCAGGGTGTTTGTACCTGAAAGCTTGCAAAGAAGAATTTTTCCAACTATTTTAGTTCATCTAAGATATGGGGCACAAACACCTGAAAGCTTGCAAAGAAGAATTTTTCCAACTATTTTAGTTCATCTAAGATATGGGGCACAAACACCTGAAAGCTTGCAAAGAAGAATTTTTCTCATTATTTTAGTTGGTCTAATAAAGAATACCAGATTTACCTAAAGGACTTTTTCTGCCTATGTCCTGAGACCAAAACGACTACAACTGACACCCTTGTACTCCTGTAAACACTCTTCTATTAAGTATCAGATCCCAATGTGGCCCCTAGGTTTAATCCATATCTATTTGCTATTATTGTACTGGGAAGGTCAAGTTTCTTTTTACTCACCTACTGTCATCATGAGAAAACTCTCAAATTTCTTTCATTGCTTCCTTCCTCATGCCCACATTATGTGCTCAGGTACTTTGGATTCTCAGCTTGATAATCCAGATCATTAATTGTCACAGCACCCTGGGTCCCAGGAGATCCTTTTAGAGTACTGCAGGGTGCTGTGCAATATTAGTATTGTTAGGCATGCAAACTCCTATCCATCATTTAGAAGACAAACCCAGAGATTTCCAATAGGAACCCATAGCACCATACCCATTCTGACCTGTTGTGGTTTTTCCATGTTCTTTGCAACAGAAGGATTGCACCATTATTATATTTTTTTCAGTAATTAAAAAAAAAATACATTAATAAAAACAAGCGAAAGCTAAGAGCTGGCATTTTCTGAGGAGCGCCTTGAGTATAACATGGGGTACCTTGACTCTAAAAAGGTTGAGAACCAATGTACTAAGGCAACTGATCCCTTGCCCTTAGCCACGTCTCCCAGATAGCCTTCAATTGTCCCTATTCAGAATGCATGCATGAGCCACTACATATACTGTGAGGACTTCTGTTGTAAAAGAAAAAAAAACGAAAAAAAAAAAACCTGACCATGTCCAAATTCATTTATTTAAAACACTAAAAAGTCTTTGCTCTTAAATTTTTTAACAGGAGCCTGTGCTTACTCTATTAAAAAAATTAATCTGGTAGGATGTCTTTAATCAGCTGAGTCACACGAAGGCAGAATAATGGCATTGTAACTCTAAGGCTCCCTGGCTTTGAGCTGCGTTTTATAAGCGTGAAAGGGAGAAGGGGGGGGCGGAAAAAATCAAAAGCAGTAAAAACTTATATTATTTCTGTCAGTAGCCCCTCTTCAGAAAATGTTGTGAAAACAATCTCTGTGCGGAGGAAGCAACATACTGAGCAACAAGGCTCAATCACAGGAAGTTCATTTTTTTTTTTCCTTGGCGCACAGCCCAGTGCCATCAGAACTAATTAAAAACAGAGCCACGCTGGTAGGAAGCTCAGTGCTTGGGTTTTACAATAACAGAGTAGCAAAGCGGGGGGACGCCTAATGAGAATAGTTTCCGAGTTTGTTTTCTAGCATTGGGCAACTATGTCAATTACGAGAACTACAGCTCAGGGCCAGCTCCCATGCTGAGACGGGAAAGAATGTTATTGCAGTGCAGATTGAGCTGCTACTTTGATGCATGTGTTATGCATGTCACTTGTATACTGGTGCAGTTCCTTGGCTCGTGACTAAATAGGAAGAGGCTGGTGCCACCTTGCTCTTCTTGTCTGAGGCCAGATCAAATGTTACGAGACAGGGCTTTCCCCCAGATCATTAGCTATGCTCCAGTTAAAAAAATGAAACATGTCTTCTTTGCAAGGATGCTATCTGTGATGAAGGCTCCGGCTTCCAGGGTGGGGGGGAAAAATGATCAGCGAGGGATTAACCCCTTCGTGGTTAGTAGCAGAGACAGGCCAAACTGGTTAATCATTTAACAAACTGAAAAACCCATATGCCTCCTTACCTGTGGCCTGATGTCTCACATGGCTGATTCCTATCCACTTGAACGGTCCCATTGACTTAACGTTTTGCAAAATCAGACACCGTGTTATACGCTGAAGGGACATGATATTATTATTATTAGTAATTCTACATATAATGTCTGGGCTTTTTCTAATGGAATGTAATCACAAAATAACATCCACTTCCCTCACAGCAGAGATCTAAGTCTTAAAGGGTTGTACCTGGAGCAGGGGGCTGGACTCGTTGATCCTCCGGGGTCCCTTCCAGCCCAAATGTCTATGAAAAAAACCATAAGGATCCTTTCATACTCAGCTGAAATGCATGCCTCCTTGTGATAAAACAGAGCACCTCTTTAACAATGCAAAAGCAGTACCAGCTTGCATCAATAGCACTGGTATAGGCAATGGAAGTAGGAGGAGATGCCTGGATAGATAACGTGGCCCAGTGGGGAAAGCGCTGGTCTGAGATTCAGAAAACTGGTCTCTACTTCTTGTTCTGCCTCCTGGGTTACCTTAAAGAAGTCACTTCATGGGTCTCTACCTCGGTTTCTTTATCTGTGAAATGATGCTACAGCAGTACTTCCTTTGTAAAGCACTCAGATCTACTGCTGGAAAGTGCTAAGTAAGATCTGGGCCCTATTACATTTACTTGTATGTGAACGAGAAGCTGGATCAAGTCCTATTTTTTCTGATGAATGCTCCCTTTTCTCATTGCTACTCTTATTCTGTGGCTCTTTTAGCCTTCTCAGTACTGCTACCATTAGTTGCTTCCTCTTCTTCTAGATGGGTCTCTTCCACTCCTCATGCCTATATTCTCTTACTTCTCTTCCCCACACTAAAGCCACCTGAGCAGAGTAAGGCTTACAAAGACATACATCTTGATGAGTTGTCACTACAGGCTGGTGAGCTTCTACCCCTTGTCTAGGTGGGGGTATGTGAGAGCTGGGTTTGGGGGGAGGGCATGAGGCTGGGAGGCAGGGAGTTAATGGGATGGAGGAGAGTAATGAAATGGGAGGTGGAAAGGAAATGGGAGTGGAGGAAGGCCGGTGAAATGAAGGAGGTCAGTCACTGAAGGGTAAAATAAAAAGAAATTAAGAAAGAAAGAATTTAAGATGAAATAAAGAGGCTGTAAATTAAAGAAGGCCTCACATTGTAATAAATTGGCATATGGGATTGAGGTGTGCGGGGTGTTGGTCATGCTTCCCAGGGTGGCCGGGAGGTGGAAGCGGTGAGAGAAGGTGCTTTTGGGGGAGCTGCTGCCCCTGCCCTGGGAAGGAAGACCCAGTTCATGGGGACCCAATGCATCCCTCTACTTTTTTACCCCCCACTGCCCTCTAGACCCCACTCCTGGACCTGTCCATGTCCTGTGACCTGGCTAGCTGGCATGTGCTCTGCAGGCTGTTTGCATGGTGTTGCACCCCTGGGGGTGGGAAGGTCACATCCCAGGAGCTGGAAGGAGAAGTTGGCTTAGTACCAGAACTGCCCTCTGGGCAAGAGAATTCAAGGGGTGGAAAGTTTGTCCACATAGAACAGGAGGGTGGGGAAGAGGAGAGTGCATCCTGGGATACTAGAGGCCAGCAACGTGGGTGGCTTGTCTGTAGGGAGACATCACACATTAATAGATCACAAGCTGGGTAACACAGGTCAAATATAAACCTGCCCAGGAGTGCGGTAACTTTAAGCCACCCAAAGTGTGATTAAAACTAGTTTCAGGTGTTAATGTGCAGACGATCTGGCAGTTAAACGCTCTAGGAGCTTCACAACATGAAGAAAAAAGAAGCTAACTTCAACCGCGACATATACTTTTTAAACCTATGCAAGATACGCAACATCATCCCCAAAGGACTGAAGATCCACAACCCTCTAACCACCACACCCAACTCCAAAAATGCTTCACAGCTCTGCAAAAGAACTGCAGACAACTACCCAGTTGGTTTAATAAAAGATATCACATCTACCCAAAGTACCTTGCCTGCCTAATAAAAAAAATAGGAATTTTGGGAAAGCATGGCAGCAGCTAGCGTCGTTTGTTTTCCACTATAATTTTAACAAATGTTTCTTTCAGACAAGGGACATCTCCGAGGACTTTGATTCAACTCAAAATTAAGTCTCATAAGAAAAGGCCCAGCTGAAATGTAATAATGTGATGGGTGGAGTCAAAACTGGGCTTGAAAAGTCACGTTTGCTGGGAATGGAGATCACCGAGTCAGCTCAGGGGTGATTCCTAAATTGCAGCCCTGGGAATGGAGTGGGAAGCGTACCTTCAACAACCAAACTTTGAAGAAAGTAGAGGTAAATAGGGATGAATGCCTCTCTGCCACTCTCATGTGGATCGATGGTCAAAGCAAATGAATGTTGTGTTAGCTATTATATTCAATGTTGGTGCATTTGGTTTATAAAATTAGGTTATCCAGAGTGGAGGGGCCAAACCTTGTTACAATTAGGTAGGAAAAAGTAGATTTTAGCTGGGGTCTCTGCTACATTATTGGTTGGAATACAGTGAAGCTTAACCATTCATTGGGTTGGTTGTGGCGCAGTTTTGGAAAGAGAGAACCAAAACCTCTATTGACCTATAGCCACTGGGTTTGGTAGGCGAGTACGCCAATGGAGAATTTGTCCTACCATGTCAGCTATTTAAAATGACCTAAGTGATCAGTGCCTGATTTATCTGTTGTATTCAATACAACAATTGCATTCTGCTCTACTATTTTCTGATCTCATAAACATCAAGGAGTCTTGTCTTGGGAGGAGATAGCAAACCAACAAGGCTCCAGGAAGCTTGTGGAGCAATGTTCAGGGCTGGAAGATGTCAAAGTCAAGGTAGAAGAGAATGAGCGCAGGGAATGAGGAGAGTGGTGGGGAGCTCCTCTGTTGAGAGATACACAAGGAAGTACAGAGAGGAAACAAAGAAGCTGGTGTGGCTTCAGATTCAGCAAAGAGAAATGGAGAAAACTGAGAACTGAAGGTGGTTCAAAATATATCTCCTTGTGGAAACTTTTCTGTGTGGCTGAGTCTTGCTGCTTGGCCTGGGAATCCAGCTTTGCTTTGGTGGTCAGGAGAAATGCAGCATGCATTTGAAGTTGTCTAAATGAGATATGGTGATATTTGGATCCAGATCATTATGGGATTCAGCGTGATCAAACTGAATTTTCCAGTTCAGATGTGAAGGCAATTAAATCTTGCACAAGGTGTTCTTCCAAGTATTCAGCCCAGGAGGTAGAGATCTCGAGAGTTCAGCTGTTCTGTGATTTACGGCATCTTGACTTCAGCAGTGCTCCTCATGAATAACACCAGCAGAAGGCAGAATAAAAGCCAGGCTCATTGTCTTGGGTTTCCAAGTGGCAGATGCACATTCTTATTTACTGCTGTTGTGGGTAGAGGGCTGCCAGGCAGCTAAGAGCCTGCTTTGCTACTGCTCAGAGGAGCCTATCTGATTTCTACCGAAGCTGCATAGCCTCTGCTTCTTGCAGCAGCATGCATGCTTGCTTATGCCTCTGATTTTTTTTATTCGCCTGGGGTATAAATACACTATGTTGTTGCCTACATGATGTGCACAACTTTACAGAGGTAATCCACATAATAATCCAAATACTTTCAGATTAGTGAGACAGGCACTTCCTTACTTTTCAGCACTGGTAATCCTACCTTTTAACTCCCCAAACCATTATGATTGCCAGCCAGATAAAGGTTAGCAGGGAAAGAGATGTACTCTTTTAAGAGCTATTTCCAAGTTAATCTTATTGTAAAGCCCTCCATAAAATATTTACTGAAGACCATCTGAAAAGCATACCAAGAGGGGTTAATTTTCGTGCATGGAATAAATAAGCCT
The DNA here is from genome assembly GCF_001723915.1 of Gavialis gangeticus. Lineage (NCBI taxonomy): Eukaryota > Metazoa > Chordata > Crocodylia > Gavialidae > Gavialis > Gavialis gangeticus. The sequence continues at coordinate 35,173,260 of NW_017729028.1, read as the reverse complement.
TCTCAGCTCAGTGCCTTGTGGACAAAAGTCAATATCACAAAAATTATGCCTGCAACAGGGAATAAGCAAAGCCATGGCTTGCAGATGCATTGGCAAGGCCAAAGATTGAATGAGAGCCTAGTGGAATGGAGACTGAACTGTCCTTTGATCCTAAGGGCAAGGATAAAAGTGTATTATGTGGGATAATGTAGGGAAAAAATTACTACTGCTGCTTCCCATGGTCTGTGCTTTAATAAGAACATCAGTCTCCAGGCTGTCAGCTGGGCATCCTTCCTTAGTCCTAGTGTAACCCACACTAGGAGAGTGTGTGTTTGCAGTTCCCCAAGCATAGAACAGGGATAATAGTTACTTCCATGCATCACAGGTGGCCTGTGAGGATGAATACATTAAAAGTTATGCGGAGCTCATACAGTATAATAGTCAGGGTCATAAGTATTAGCTGGATAAATTGGTGTAAGGAAGTACAAGTTAGAAGTATTGGGTGTGATTTCCAAAAGCAGTCAGCACTGTTCCAACTGAAGTCTACAAGAGCTCGGGCACTAGCTTCACAGGGAACAAAGTTAGGATAATGCCAAGTACGTACAGGGCGCATCTACATGAGCTACTTTACTGCACAGATTAATTTGCTGTGCAGTAAAGCATCACCATCTACACACGTGTGTCAATTAGGGCACACTAGACTAATTTACTGTGCTGCTGGATAGCCTCGTTAGACAGAAGTGGTATCTGGCAGTGCAGCAAATTACTGCATTTAACACATGTGTAGACGATGATTTTGGGATTAGTTTACTTCAGCTCCAGCTGAGCCTGAGTATATTCAGTCACATGAATTGCATGTGTAGACGCACCCACAGATACCTCACTCATGGGGTCCAATTTGCCCTTGCAATATATATCTTTTCCAAAGACAGCAAAATTGATTCTAGTGACATTTATCCAGCATTAACATTAGAAACAAGTTATATTTCTGAATAGTTTAGAAGGAATTTCGCCATTGTTAATGGGTCAGAACTGTGATTCCACTTTCTATTATCTGTTAGGTCATGTTTTACTAGTTAAAAACTGAAATTGTTTTATAATTTTGAAGTATGTTCCATATTTCCCACTTCTTATGGCAAAGATCATAAAAAAAAGGGAGGAAATTCTCCAGGATACACTCGTCACACTCTTTTAGAACAGGAAATTACAGGAAAGAAGCCCAGAATCGCTAGACAATATAAAAGCAGCAAGATCAGATATACATGGGCGAACCATTTTAGTTCATGTTTTTAACCCAGAGCAGAACATGATCTATAATCTCTCCTGATTCTCGTATAATACCGCTTGCTTCAAAGACACAGTAAAAGAATATAAAGGAGGTAATTTCAGAAGCATATTAAGAAAACTGAAGTTTGAGTCCCTGCAGCTTTGAAGGGGTAGAATGACCTAGGGATGAGGAAGGGTTATAACATCAAAGTGGCTGGGGATGTGATGTTCCTTAATGCTGTCTGTAGAATCATGAAATCATATAACAGATGTTAGCACTGAAAAAGTCCCTTAACAATCTCTGAGTCCACCTCCTTCACAATGTAGATTTGTTTGATACAATATATTCTTAAGTTCAGATTTAAGCATCTTGAATGAGGAGACTTTTGGAGTGTAATGAACCTCACCTTTAGGAGATTCTTCCTGATAAGTCTACATTTTCTTTTCTCATTTTTGTTGCAGTTCTCCTAGGCAGTAGTAAAACCATGACTTTAGTATCAAGGAGAATCAACCTCAGGCCCTATTGTGGGAGAGATTTTGTTTAGTGAGACAAACTCCAAAGAACTTGGTATTGAAGTATACCAGAATATCATCTCTGTTTTATAGATGCAGAGTTAAAGCACAGAACAGTGAAGTGATTTTTCAAAGTTAACAGATGAAGTTTAGGGAACAGACAGGGACCGAACATATCTCTCCTGTGCCCAGTGGCTTAACCAAAGTATCCTGCCTCTCCCTATGCAGGACCTCAGTAGCACGCTGTAGCACTTATTCTTACGGTGACTAGACAGGCCAGCCTGCATCTCCCTAGGATCAAATACCACATTTCATAATGCCTGCCATGTGTCCCCCATAAACATTTTTCAATGAAATAAAATTTAATCAGAAAATTATGGTTTATTAAACCTCAAATACTTTGTTTGAAACATCTCAGGTTGGATGACATATCTTTGAATTTCAGGGGCAGTTCCAATGGAACGATTCCTGGATTTCTAGAGGACTGCTTCTACAGTCTGCAGCTCCGAGACAAACCAATCAAGATCTATCCTGGAAAGTCCATGGAAGTACCAAATCTTAGCATAGGGTGAGTCTGTGTCCAGGACTGTGGAAGCACTGGATTCATAGATCTGGAACAACCTGCCAACCATGGGTTTCCTGGCCCTGGGAGAATCCATCTGGTAGGACGCCAGGATTTATAGAACCAGGTCAGTCACCGACACCAGAACTTCCATGCTTTCTGCTGTGAAGTCAGAAGCTTGAATGCCCTGGGAGACCTGGCTCTCACTGGGACTTCCACTTCATCATGGAGCCTAGCAGCTGTGAGAACTCCTGAAAAGACAGGACCCAAAATCTGGAAGTCCCAGGACTCTACAGCTGCTCCTTGAAACTGACCTTCTGCTCAATTTCATCCCTGCTTTTAGTTGTGAAGCTGACAAGAATGTCAATTCCATGCTGCAGCTAGACAGTCCAGCAGCTTGCAGGAAATGTAGCATATATTTGGTTCTGTTTCGATTCAGATGTAAAGCCCTACTTTTCAGTAAGCTCTACCTTTCACTGTATCATTGGAAGCACCAGAGTTTGGAGGGAAGCTGACTGTGATTGGATTTCCAGCTGCACTGCATTTTCCTTTATTGGTCACTGACAGATTATGAAATGTGATATTCAATCCCGGGGAGATAGAGGCTGGTTTGTCTATTCAGTGTGGGCGCATCTACACATGCATTTGATCCAGGCTCAGTTTACTCTGGAGTCAACTTCTGCATATTAAGTGCTTATGGGCAGGTGTTTATACATGCAGGGACTAGGCAGCAGATTTGCTGCTCTTTGCACGAAACTTCCTCAACCCTGCAATAGGCCCTGCTACCACTGGGGGGGGGGAGGGTGTTCAAGGCTACCGCTGGGTGCTAGCCAAGGGGCTATCAAGGAGCACCAGGCCAGAAAACAGTTGTCTCCTGACCCTGGCTCCCTGATCAGGGCCAGAGGACTTTGAAAAAGCTGCTGGGGAGGGGCAGGTCCCAGCCCCCCTGCCCTGATCTCCTGGTGGGGCAGCTAGCAGCTAGCTTGATGATAGCTGCCCCACCAGCAGACTGGGGCAGGGAACTGGGACCTACGCCACACTTGCAACTCTTTTCAAGCTCCATGGTTTAATTTCCCAGCCCCCCACTCCCTGATCACAATCTCAGAGCAGGGGGCTTGGAGCATCCTGCTGCCAGGGCAGGGGAACATAGTCCTTTCCTGGGCTCCTGTGGCAGAGCCTGCTTCAGCAGCAGGCAACTCCTGGGTACAGGGAGCTATCTACCTCCCTGGTGGATGGCTGACCAGGAGCAGATTTTGACCAGGAGACTGGGAGGAGAGTGAACACCAGGAGGAAGAAACGC
>NW_017729028.1:35154232-35169629 GCF_001723915.1 Gavialis gangeticus | reverse complement strand
ACCCTTAATCTATGAATCTATGAATCTATGAATCTACACGCGTGCTACTGCACCATTACTCAAGTAAATGTTCTATTTGCATTTTCAGGTAGCAGATTTACTCAGAACTAGGGAGGTTTACTGGGTGACTCTACACATTGCCCTATGGTGATGTAGCAATGCATTATGTTGCTGTGTCATGTGCTATGGCAACATAGCGATCACATGGATCTACACATGAATGCCAGTACGGCTGCGCAAAGCTTCAGTTGCCAGTTTGATTTGGAGGAGATTCCACCCAATTCGGTGGCTGAAGCTCTGAATCTGAAACAAATATGGAAACGCCAAATCAGCACCTAATCTCAGATTCTGATTCTGCCAAATCAAATGAGGACAGTGATTCAAATTACCAAATCAAATCACTGTCCTCCAAATCGGCCAAATCCGAATCCAAATCAAATACTTTCCTATTTGCATAGGCCTAATTACCAGCTAGGCTGCCATAGCAGCACACTCCCTGCTTATATTGGGCTGCTACAGCGATGTAGCGGGGAAAACTTTCCGTTTGCTGCTGGTATGGCACGGTATAGGCAGTTACTGCACCATGTTTTAGTACTTCCAAGAGGAAGTACCAAATCACAGCACAGTAACAACATTGCCGTATGGCGATGTGCAGACAGGCCTGCTGTGTGGTAAGCATGTGCATGCTTACTTCACAGTAAACTATGCTAATTTGCAGTTAAGCATCTCATGTTGACACACCCTATGAGAACGAGTGATGGGAGATGCAACCTGGGAGCTGTAACCAGCCAATGCAAAGCAAGCAAACAAAGGGAAGCAAAACCCAGAAATAACCCCAGCCTGCTGACCTACAAAGCCTGACACAGGAGGCATCTGGTTTGGTTCACACAGGGGTAAATTCTGCCAGGTGACTAACCATTACATAATTAGATCCAGCTCTGCTACCCTACTTGTAAGCTGTCCCATTGTTGTTCTGTACCAATCTGCTTACATCTTGGTGCCATTTATTTGCTATTGCAGGCTAGTCACTGGGTGCATCTACACAAGATAATGCACAGGAGACTGATTGACTGTGCATTACAGTGTCATGGCAAAACCATGCTATTGCGATACTTCACGGTTTAGTCTAGTGTGCATTAACCATCACGAAAAAAGCATGCAATCATGCTAATGCACAGTAGGGCAGCCTACTGCACATTTATTTAGTAGTTCCTGTTGCAAGTACTAAATTTAATGCGCAGTAGGCATGGCACTTTAATGAACTTGTAGACACACCCACTGAGAACTATTAGTGGTCAGAATAAAGCCAGTTCATTTCTTTCCTGGCTTCCAGTGGTAAGCTGTAGAAATAACCTGTTCTGTTGCTCTGCACCTCATTCTCCACCTTTCTCCTTCTCCATTTTTTCATCACTTTATAGATCAACCTCCTTTGCCCGCTCAAGGTAAGTCACTGTAAGAAGAAGTGGGCCTTCAGCAGCCTGAGCTTTAAAGATGTGGAGGAAGAATTTAAAATCTTGCTCTGAATTGAGTGGAAACTATACTGAGCTCAAGACTTAGCACCTTCTGCACATGGTAGAAGGCTCAGCCCTGGATTTGCTGTGAACTTCTTCAAGGTAGACCCTTGCACCTGCATGGACCCCCACTGCCTTCAATAAAAATGTCTATGTTTACAGAACTCAATGAAGGAGCATGGTTTTATATATGGTCTCCATAGACAGACGTTTCCCTAACAGATGAGTAGGGAGAACGTTTGGAGACCGACCTTTCTGCGAGGAGGCTGTATAGGATCAGGAAGATGGGAAAACTTTGGGGCCAATCCATGTGTTGGATAGACCATCAAAGGAGCACTCAGTAAAGATGAGCATGTGAGGAATGAATATAATAATCCTACAACACAGAAATGTACCATTTTGGCTTCAATGGGCATGGTAAAGAATTATATCTCCTAGGGACTGCAGGAGTCTTTTGGCCTTTCCCAGTGTCTTGGGACACACAGAGCCTTTTATATTCCTGTAAGATGGAGCCAATTTTGTCTGACTGGACAAGCAAGCTCTAATAGTTGGTGTACAAAGGAGAAATAAAGGTGAGGAGTGATAGTTCTGCTGATTTCTTGCTTCACAGCCCAGACTGCGATAGGTAGGAGCCAGGCTTTATGCTCCCATGAATGAAGAGAATACGGTTCCCTTCATCGGGAATGCAGCTGGTGTTTACCTCCTGCAGGTTCGGCCAAACCCCTCCATCTCCCATACCGGCATGTCTCGTACTCCCATCTCCCACTGGAGGACTAAGCAAGACGGTAACATCCCTGTATCATCATCATCATTTAAATGTGCATTTGGAGGAGGGGATGTTTGATTTTGGAGTGAGAATGAGAGCGAACGAGTGCCTACAGCATAATTAAAAAGTTGTTGCTCTAATTTTTCTCTTCACTTTAGAATCCTCTGTTGGCTTTAATTAAGTGCTCAAATTAAGATCGTAAGGCAAACAACATTTGATGATTTTTTTTTTTTAATGAAAGCAAGCTCACTCACTAGGTAGATTTCTCCTCAGGTGCTCACTGCTCTAATATAGCCAATCCACATGGGTACCTCTGCAGGCAGCCTCCTCTCTTCCTGAGTGCTCGGGGGTTAAGAGGTGCTCTTCCATCCCTTTTCTCCAATGCCTCCAACTGTGTTGTGCAAAGATGTTCACAGTTCTACAAATATTTGAAGGATGGGAACAGCAAGGAAGGGGAGGAATGGTTGAGGGTTGTTCATGGATACATAACTAGGGGCAAGGAGATGAAGTGGAGCAAGGGTAAAATTAGGTTGGATATCAAGACAAACTTCTTAAGTGTCTGTTAGATCATTTGTAAAACAGTCCCTCCAAGGAAGCAGTGGAAATTATCCATTGATTGAATCATTTCAAAGCCTTTGTCTCCCTAATCATAAGCCCATTGCAGAGGCCGCTCACCTAACACACATCATGGATGTAATCAGACAACACTTCTGTGAAGACCGGAAGGGTTATTATCTCATCCCACATATGAAGGAACAAGGCAGGGAGAAATTAAATGCCATGCTGTAGCCATACCAGGATTTTATAGCAAAAATGGGAAGTGAAGTCAGGCCATTATAAGCACAGCCTCAGATACTACGCTACCTCTAAGACATCTATGTCTTTACTGTCACTGGCCTCAAAATACGTGTCTTGCTTCAGGAGACAGGCATTTCTCTTTTCCCTGGGAGAGGCACAGCTCTGTCAGTCTCTCAGTGGACAACCTTGTGCACTTCTGTCATTTGAGGATCCAGTCGTGTCACAGAAAGGAGTTGTCGACCTGCACTGGTGAGTCTAACTTCAATGCAGAGTAGAGGGGTGAGGATTTGCTCACTTTTTGGCCAGTACCTCATTGGTTAGGACACTTGTCAGGAAACGGGTTCTAGGCCTATGTGATCTGAAGGAGTTCAATCCTACATCTCCTACCTCCCAGGGGAATGCCCTAATTATCAGGTGAGACAGAACCAAGGGGTTGCTTCCTTCCCTCCTGTTGAAGATGGGCCACTGGGCAGTAAGGCAGTATGAAACAATCATGGGACTGAAGATGAGGAAGCAAGAACAGATGTGACTGTGGCACAGCAAAGATGGTGCTACCCTGGGAAGAAGTAAACTTCAAAGCCATTTTTTTCCAGTGGATATTACTGGAAAAACCATGAGCAGCCTTGCAAACTGGAGTCCAAATCCAGGGTTTCCCTCCTCTCGGCAGAGTATGTACACTACAGAATCAAGGTACTTTATGCTGCTCTTTGGGCTTTTTCATTCCTTTCTGCCCAAGAGGGCAGCTGCTGCAAAAGAGAAGGCTGTGCCATCAGCCCTTCCTAGCCCATAGTGAGGCTGAATAGGGCCACAGATCCAGGCCCTTCACTTCCTAGGGCAGCCTGAGCCATTTGGCTTTTGGACAAAGGGTAGGTGGGTCTTCCTGTTACCATGAACAGTCATTCAGTGTGGGATTTAGTCTACCTAAGGAATCAGGATCCAATTGGGTCACAGCAAAGGTTAAGTGGAGGTAGACTTCTAGGTGGACAATCTTCTAAGCATGCACAGTGGCCGAAATCCAGTCACCTAGACCTTTTCAGTCTTAAATAAGAGATGGATGAAAAGAAATCAATAGGTCCTAGTGTTAAGAACCAGGGTATGGTTCTGATACAGATGCAAAGTCCCAGGGCTGAGCTCCCAGAGAGTCAGGAGTCTGAAGACAGAGCGAGGGGGAACCAGCAGCTGGTGCTCAGGTCAGGGTGAACCAGGAGCGTGAGCCCGAATCAGGAGGCAGAGCCAAGATTCGGGGCCAGAGATCTAAGTAAAACAGTGAAGTGCAGGGAGCTCAAGAGCATTGCCTAAATCAGTGGTTCCCAAACTCTGACAGATTGCACACCACCAATTTAAAACGACACAACAAGAGGCAAGGATGTCTTTCAAGTTACTTTATTTTTTGCCCATGAAAGAAAGGAATTTGTTCTACTCCTCCTTTATTATACTCCCTCTGTTGTACTACATTATTATACTATTATATTAATGAAGTGTATGGTACATTTCAGATATATAATACAAAGAGTGGTTTTGATTGTCTCCGTTTTTGGATGTCCAGCTTGATAAACCATAAAGGGGCCTAACTTTCAATGAGCAGGAATGGGTGCACAGAATATTATAAATCAGGCCCAGGGTCTCAATCTAGACCCCCAAAATTGAGTCACCTACAAGGTGATTTTGAAAAACTTGACCAAATCCCCTCATTCACAACATAGATCCAGGTATTATGTTTTGCCCACAGAGCCTTGTGCTTACTGGCTTCAATAGGACAAGAGGCAACAGCCAAAGGAGTTGTAAAGGATGAGGAGGAAGAGGATAAAGATGATAAAGAAAATAATATGATCATGAGTTGATTGAAGGCCTACTCCACAACCTGCTAAAAGCAATACGTCTTCCATTTATTAGAGTGGCCTTTTTCAAATCCTCGGAAAGCAATGCCCATCTTGATGGTTAAGTGGGGGTTTGGTTTGTTTTTGTTTGGGGCTTTTTTTCCCCTTACTTCATTTATAGCCTACAGTTTTGTAAGTCTGGCTGGATATTACGTCTCAGCATAATTTGACCAGCTCTAATAAAAATACCAAAGGGAAATGAATAGAAACAAGTGTATCCCACCCCATCCTCAAAGGCGCTCAGAGAATGCATGCATGCCTGGTCCTGACTTGTTAATAACCATAAAAGACAGCAGTTGGAAGCATTTAATACAGCCGTATGAACCATGCACACTCTCAAACAGCTTCATCTGGTGTATTCCTTCCCAGTGGCAAATAAAAAAAAAATTACTATAATTAGGGAATAATTCTGTTAAATTTGGTCCAATAAAGGCTTTATTAAAAGAAAGAAAAGATTGCCCTCAAAGGCTAAGCTGCAGAGAAGCCAAGAGTAGCATGGTAGAGTTATTTTTCTGATTATATTATGTGACTCCTGAAATGCTATAAATGCGGAAGATGAGGGCTTGCTGGAGTTTTAAATGGGCTCCTTTCATCATCAGCAAATGGTCCCATGTCTTGAAGCCACAACCTTATCACTATGAAGGGACAAGATTTTGGGGAGGCACTGATGCTGTTCATCAAGGCACAATGCTTCTCTAGGGCACAGCAGCATATCTGCTACTGCTCTTTGGGATATGCTTACAGTACAGCCATGGCACTGACTGGAGTGTAATGTAGACATCCCTGAGCTACCGCACAACTATCCAACTTGTGGATCAGTAGCAGTCTGTACTACAAAGTAATGAAGAGCTCTGCGTGGGCTGCAAAACCTGTCTGAGATGCTTGGTTGTAGCTTGGCTCCGTCAGTCTGTGCCTTTCCTAGGCTAATACCGCCAGACACAGGGAGGTATTCTGCTTCATTTCTATAGGCCTGGAGTTTTCCCACACTTTTGCTGGGGGGGGCTGATGAGCCCCAGAGAGTCGCTCCCACTTTGTCCTGAGGAAACAAACAGCTCTCCTGTTTATTTTAATGGGCATTACTTAGATGTTGCCAGTGGAGAGGTATGTTCAGATACCCTAGCAAGCCAGAGAATAGGTGGGCCATTGAGATGGCTGCTACCCTGGGAAGGTGTGAGCCCTAGGATCTGGCCTGCACACTTACTCCGAATGGTTCAGAAACCTCCCCACTTCTTTCACTTTATCCAATGAACACTAAATAGAAGATGCAGTGGCTCAGCTTCAAGAAGTGGGTTAGTGAGCCGTGGGAAATGCCCAGCCCATGATCTGCTGCTTAGAGCTGTGTGCCGAAATGAAGAAAAGCTGTAGGTTCAAACCTCCTCAAGAGCTGGTGGGGCTTAGAAGCTGTGTGCGTGCCCTGGGTACTTGGCTAAAACAGAAGACACTCTCTTTCTGCTCTATCCACTAAGCATAAGACCTTGTTCAGATACAATTTGGGGATTTATGCTTGCTCAGGTATGCACAAATGGAACTGTATAACTGTGGACCTGGTCAAAGGGTAGTGTATTGCATGTGCTCAGTAGTCATGCAGATGACGAGCAGGAACAGTGGCCTCAGACTTTACCAAAAGCAATTGAGGTTGGAGATCAGGACAGCTTTCTGTCTATGAGGGTGGTCAAACATTGGAACAGGTGGTCTGGAGAAGCTGTGTAATCTTCACCCCTGAAATTTTTAAGAGCAGGTTAAACAGACAGTTTGCGGGGAGGGTTTATTCAGGGATGATCCTGCCCTGAGGAGGGGTCTGGATTAGAGTGCAGTGATAAAAATTATAATTTAAAGATGCCCCCTAATTTAGAGTTAAGTACCTGTTACTTTGCTAGAGTCAGAAGGAGTCTGTAGAGCTTACACGCTGCTCAAGATTAAGGTTTGTTGTTCATAGGGTCGGAAGGGACCTCACCAGATCATCGAGTCCAACCCCTTGCCTAGGCAGGAAAGAGCGTTGGGGTCAGATGACCCCAGACAGATGCTTCTTCTCATTCTTGTCTCCCTGCATTTACTGAATCTGGTGATCTCTACAAGAGATCAGCCCATAGAATCCCTTCCAGCCCTGCTTTCCTATGATCCTACGACTGCATCCGCAGTGCACCTGGAAAAGGATTTCAGGTTGTGAGCTTTTGCCAAAGCCAGCAGTTGCATGGCTGGATCAGTGTCATTTGGGTACACATAAGGAATAGGATTCTTCCCTAACCCTATTATCTTCTTTAATTTGACTTGCACTCTACAGCTCTCTGGTGAACCTTTGTAGAGATTAGAGCAGTACTGTACAGTAGCATATAATTAAAATGGGTTAAACTGTGAAGGAAGGTGGTGTTCGCATCTGCATTGCCTCCCTGTGCTGCTGCAGAACTGTTGTCCGGCTAATGCTTAGGGGCGTTTTGGCCTTCAGACATTAAGAGAGCAGGTTGGGACCTAAGTATTTATTCTGATGTGCTGTAATACTGGCTGTTTTCTTACAGCCCACATCCTCAGCTGACATAAATGAGCACAGCTCCATTGAAGCCAAAGGAACTAGCCCACTTTACATCAGTGAGTAAATACCAGAGAACTGTTAAGCAAATTAACCAAACTGGAACGTCTGGTGCACAGTCTTGCAATGCTCTTTCCTGTCTCTTTGCATCTGCCAGCTACTGTGGTACAGCCTTTTACTCGCCTGCTCAGGCTTAGAAATGTCCAGAATGATCAGTTTTCACCAAACTGCTCAAGGATAAAAATCTCACCATTTCTGCCGCAAAAAACAGTCTTTTTTCTCAACCAGACAAATAGCGCTATGTCCCCAGAGAATTGGACCCTCCATAAGAAGATAGAGACTACTCATTCTTTTGAATTAAATGGATGACCACCATCTTCTACCCTGTGAAAGAGCATGTATTGGCCATAGCTGGAAACAGAGTATACTGGGCGTATAAAGGCTAAAGCTGAATATTATACTAAGAATCAGGACCGCTTTTATTAATCCTTATTGATCATTACTGATATGTGTTTATTATTATTAATTGATCCACTAAGATGAACTCCATTTTCTTAGTAGGCCAACCGCTGAGGTGCCCACTTCCCTTCTCCTTATCAATTCTCTGATATTTTGCCGTTGTAAGAAACTGAATTGAAGGCCATTATCCAGCACACAAAGAGGCACCTTTCTCTTTAAGTGGTTTTTCACTGCATTCCATTTCCAAATGTATTACATGGGTCACATTATGGGCTGCTGTCACATGGATGCCACGGTGTAATTCAACATGACACATGACAAGTAGAGCTGTGTTGAAATACCTGAGACTATTAGGTCCAAACAGCCTCCTGTTAAAGTTTTTTACAACCGCGTAGATAATCTTGTAGCTGACCAGTCTCAGAGGAAATACTAGAGTGCAGGTAGAAATGTATAGTTGCGGCTTGGGATCTCCAGAAGCTGCCTTCTTTCCCTCTTTCAGTATTACTCAAGGCAATAGGAATGAAGTGAATTGTCCTGTTTTTGATAATCCTTCCCCTCATAATAATAATAAATTAGAGAGGACAGAGACTTGGAAAGATATCCTGGCCAGATCCTGCTGTGGTCCCTTTGCAGCTGGAAAACCAGTTTAGCAGACCCCTTGTGAATTCCTTCTTCATGAATGAGCCTTCAGATGGTGAAAACGTAGTGCAGTGGTTCCCATGTCACCAGTCTTCTGGATCCTGGTATTAGGAGCATGGCAAGCAGGAGCATAGCCCTCATACCAACTGTTACCCAGTCTCTAGAGCAGTCTGTTTTGGCCATATGCACAGGGCCATAAATTAGAGCAGCTCAATGGGAATATGCCTGGTTCTGGGATAATCTCAGGATATTAGAAGTGTAAACTAAGTGTAAAGCTATTTTTACTATACTTTCCAGGTCCTGCACGAGACGTGGCTTCTCCAGACTAGAAAGAGTGAATTCCATCAATTCTGAATAGATTCTTATATTTTTTAAAAACACTTAAAAACAACCCTAAGGTTGTCATTTTCTAAGGGTTCCAGTATTCTTACTAACCTTTAGTAAGGCTACAGGATGTGGCCTTATCAGGTGAGCTGAAGTGAAGTGCTGCCGATCCAGTAGTACCGAACACAATCCTCTCACTGGGCATGAGAACTGGATACTATATTCTACCACCGGTCTCATCACTGCAGAATTATATCATTTCTCCTCAATACCTCCCTTAGTTATTGTCATCGAATTATCTTATTTATTTTGGTCAGGGCATTACACTGGGACCTCCAGCTGACCAAGTTCTCCAAGTGGGCCTGCCTGGTTTTCAGCATTGATAACCATTTCATCAGTCTTTTAGGGATGCACACATTTCAACAGTGGTGGTTTCATATCTACCTTCAGATCACTGATGAAAATGTTAAATAGTGTTGGGTCTAATATCCAGCCTGGTGGTACCTCCCAACTAGAAACATCCATCCCCATTCAATGAGGACACCCCTACCTTTTCAGATCTGTGAGTTAGCCAATTCTTAATCAATTTAGCATGTGCCTTATTGCTATTGTACAGTGCTAATTTTTTAATCAGAATGTCATGCACTACTAATTCAAATGCCTTACAAAATTCTATTACATCTACACAGTTACCTTTATCAACCTAACTGGTAATTTCATCAGTGACTGAATCTTGTTTGACAAGCCCTATTTTCCATAAATCCATGTTGACTGGCATTAATTACATTCCTTTCCTTTAATTCACTATTTAATTCACTAGTCACTAAATGAATCACATATCAGATTTTCATTATTTTGTCCAGGATTGATGGTGGAATAACTGGCCTATAGATATAGAGGTCAACCTGCCTTTTTTTTTTTTTTTTGAATATTGGCAAAGCATTATCATCTTTCACTCTTTTGGGATTTCCCTGGTTGTCTAGGATTTAATCAGAATTAATATTGATGGGCCAGAGAACTTCCCACCAGCTCTTTAATAACTCCTCAATGAAAAATATGTAGTCTCTGATTTTAAAAAAATTATCATTAGTAGATATTATCTGACATTCTCCTGGGTCACTAATGGACTGGATAGTATATCATCCTAAAAACCATGTTATTTTGTTTCTTTTCAAATACAGAACAGAAATATTTATTGAAAATTATGCCTTTCCTGCATCATTAATAGTTTTAGCATCCCCAGATAATAATGGGCCTATGCCATTGATTTCTTTTGTTGTTATATCCTTTTAAAACATCCTTTTTATCTTCTATAGTTTCCTTTATCAATTTTCTACTCATCATAACTTCAGATTTATACTGATTGCTATTTATTTTTCCCTGTCCCCATTTTCTGCTTTTTCACTTTTAATCAATATTTTCACTTTACCACTGAAGAAAGGCAGCTATTACCAAAAGTTATCCTCATTCTTGATTGTGGAATTATGGCTTTTCCATCTCCTACTAAATCTCCACTTTTCATTCACATTACGCTGTCTGAATTTGTCCTCCCTGTTAATTTTGATCACAGTTTTCTTTGACATTTAGAAATCAGCTCTTTTGAAGTCGGAAGAATGCATATTATTGATTAGAAATCTCCCCTCTTTAACCGTATTAAGTGTTTTTAAGTCATGATGACTCGTTGCCAACTTTTAGGCAACTGCCAACTTCTAGGCCAATGATTAATTCATCATTAACTATCAAACTGAGGTCCAAATGAAACGATTTCATGTGGATGTGCAATACTTTTTGTGCTAGATAATTATGATGTTAAAAAAAAATCTACAGTTGTTATACAACTGGTTGCAGATGTCTCCTAAACTGAAAGTCTACATTAAATACAATTCAGCCCAAATCCTATTCCATCACTTAGAGGGCTAACTCTTAAACACTGTGAATCCCTTATTTTGCCTCACAACTGGGATGCTATCCCATCCAGTGAGACACACTGATTTCTACTTCTGTCAATGGGCCAGCGTCATGCACCATCACGGGCTGATCCTGTTCTGTCCTGCAGAGCTCTTCCCTACTAGAAGCCTTAATAAAACTCTGGCATGCAATTCTCTTCTAGGTAACAGAAAGGCACTGTTATATATTCTATATTCCCTTCCTGTTAGTATTTAGCTTGCTTGGAGAGGAGGTATTTTGTTGGGATCCAGCTCAGGTGTGTCACGTGCCAAAGAGACGTGCAGGAGGAGAACAGCCCCCCATAGTTAATCCAGTAGCCTAGTGACCAGGAAGGCCTACCCACCTTTATTCCAACAGTGGAATAGTTAAAATACCTGCCCAAGACATAGGAGACCTGGCTCTTAGACCCAGCTTAGCCAGAGAAGGTGTAAATAGAAAAATTTCTCCCTTCTCAGGCTATGGACTAAGTAGGGCTGAGGCTCGGTCCTCCACCTCCACCTTTAGGCTGGATGCAGTGAATGGGGGCGGGGGGGTGCATAATTTGAAAAGAGTTGGAATATTTAATTTGAACCTTTTCAATGCAATGCTTTGCTCTTCCATTTTGGAAAGAGCAAATGTATCCACATTTATTTCTAAAGAGTAAAAATCCACCTGAATGAAACAAAAACGTTATTTCACATCAAATAAACCACAATTATTATTATTTTGAGGGTGGGGGAGGGTGGGAGAGGGGGGAAGGAGCAGAACAAAAAAGAAAATCCATATATCCTGGGTTTATCCAAAAAATGAAAAAAAAATCTGTTTTTTTCAAGTCATACCTCCCCCTCTACTGAAGAAGAAATGATTTACCCAGCCTCACTCAGGTGATTTGGAAACTTGGAAAAATTATGAGGACTTCTCTAAGGGAACCTCACCCTAGCTGCTCCATGAGTCAGGTAGGAAGAGATTCTGAATGAGCCTGGAGCTGTCATTTTGGATGCCACCCAGGTGAAACTGTAGCCTCAAGGACTGGATGAGTTTTGCTTTGAATTTCAGGATTATTGTAGGACAACATTTGAAATAAAATAGATGGGCTATTAAAAGTTATTAAAATAATTTAAAAATCAATTAATCACCAGCCCTTGTGCACCATCACTTTTCTCCGAGCTCTGTGAGAATGATCATTTGGATCAAGCTCAAATAGCACCTTCCTGCTTCTGCACAGATCCGCCTATTGGCACGCTTTTCCAAGCCATTTTCTCCTCTGGTTCCTTTTAACAGAAATCCTCTTTGGAAGTTTTGGCAGATATTCACACATGCTTCTAACTCATCTCCTAAATTCACTGGAGGTGACCTGAGCAATGAATTCTCCTGTAAAACATACAGATACTGCACATGAAGACTTGGTCATATGTTTTTGATAGCTGCTGTTTTGTATAACCATGATGAGGTCCTTCTCTACACCTATTCCCCTCTTCCTCACTACCCCTTGCTTTTCTAATCAACACATTATGGATGCTGAAATAAAATCTGACCAAGCAACTTAGCTTGCATTAGTGGGACCCTGGTCCAATGATTACTTAAATGCATTTACAAAGGACCCTGAATAATGATATGTATACATATTACTGTAAATGGCTCACTTACATATGCATGGCAGGCCTCCATACCCCTTGGATCATATCAAATCTCTCAAGGTAATCAGGGATGGGGAACCTGCCAGGTATAACCATAGAGATGGTAACCATTCTGCAGGGGGGGAATTCTTTGCTAGGAGCCTGCTTACACTATCTTCATGGTGATCCCAGGAGCACATTTGAGAAATAGGGACCACCCAGTTGCTATGCTGCACGCCAAACCCTGGGCAGCATCGCTGATTTAGCATGGCTCTGAGCATGTGTCCAGAGCTGCGCTCATGCTATCCCCAGCTTGCTGCACAGTGTGTGCTCAGCACCTTACTAAACCAGCTCACCTCCAGGCTGAGGCCTGGGCAATGCAGATTGAGTAGATGAAGCACACTTCTTGGTTGTGTACCCAAACTTACCTCAAAAGCAGGGGGGCTGGACCCGATGATCTGTAAGGTCCCTTCCCACCCCTAACAACTATGAAGCTATACCAAGACCTGCCCTGCCTCAATGCTCAACAAATTCTCCAGCATGGCATTAAGGGGATATCACCATGCTGAAAATGTTGGCATTTGGATGGGAGACAAAGCTAATATCCTGACCATCTGTAGTTCTTAGATATGCCATACGCTATCAGGTATTCTGGTCTTTGCTAGAAGTATGGCACCACCCTTCAGCATTCACTTTTCCATCATGGGAAATCTGCTCCTTCCTTCTTGTTCCTTATCATCCGTCTATACAGGGGCTGCGTTGCACTGTGTGCAGCAAACAGCACGATGGAGCATTTGTCCTAGGTGAGTCTGTAAAGCACTGCTGTCATACATCAAAATACAAATAACGCTGGGGCACCTGCTAGATGAGATGTAGTAGCTCAGCCTGTTCCCTGGGGTGTCGTGCCCAGGGCTGGTAGCTCCTTCTTTCTTTTGCAGCAGCTCATCATGGGCTCAGAACAGCATCTCCTGCCTCTCCTGTCATTGCAGAGCCGCCTCTCTCGCGCGGCCCACAGTGACCCAGGCAGTGCGAAATGCCATTTGAACAGCCGTACGAGCGGCCGGCACGTGGCGAATTCCAAATGGCTTAGGCCATGTGGGAATAGTCTGCTTCTGCCACTCAAACCCTTCTTTTTCCCCAGGCCAGCATTAAAAATGAAGTAATGCCTCTGACCCAGGCCCATTACCATACACTGGATAAACAACGATTAGGAAATTAGGCAGGGGTGATAGCGGGTAGGGTAGGAGGAAGTTAGAACGCAAAGCAAAACAGAGGACGAGGATGCCGCCGTCTCTGCTTTTAGAGCATCCTTTCTTACTAATGCTTATTAATAGAGATCTATATGAAAATAGTGTAGGCTGTTGGGCATGCTGTTCTCAACATGTGGCCAACATGCTTGGCCACGCACGTTGAAAGAAGATTAAAGAGCACACGCCCACAATTTATTACATGATTTTGCCTCCGTCATTTTGTTTTGTTTTCATTTTTAACAGATAGAAGCAAATGGCAAAGGAGATGACTAACTTCCCTGCTTTAAGACAATGCAGGGCTGTGTTCTGAAGAAGCCCTGTTAGGGCACTTATTCATTATGAATCGCTCATACAGATCCCCTAGAAATAAATAAATGCCATCCTTTACCAACTGTTTCTCTCCTCCCAGCCCTTTCTTTTCTTTTCCACAGACCTACTCTGGTCTCTTAGGCGCATGTTTTCCAAACTCGGCTGGCTTAATTCAGTCATTTTAATATCCCAGGCACTAAAGAGAATAGAAGCAGGAATCAGGTTTGTGCTGTTAGATTGATAAACAGATGCTAAGCCGATGTGACACAGATGCTACTGCTGAGCCAGGAAAAGCAGGTCAAGGTTATCAGGAGAAAGTGCAGTACTGTCTCATAGCTGTAAGCAAAAAGTCCCCACGTGGAGCCAGCTTGCTCGCTCTCTCTCAGTTGTCTGGTGGTATCAAAGGATAGTGGTATGCATGCATCTCAGGAACTTTTTTTAATTAATCACTGTAAAAAGTGGAATCATTTAACATTTTATGCATACATTTTATTATATTTACAAAGCAGCTGATGAGCCATGGAGAGAAGCACAGGACAGATATGGGTAGCTACTCTGTACAGAGAGGCACTGATTTTTCTCCCAGAGCTTAGAGGGAACAAAAATCGCTGCCACAATCAGGCCAGAGCAAGGCCATAAAGTGGACTTGATGGGCCCATTTAAATTGCACCAATATTGGGTGCGATACCCTGGCTTGTGTTATGTAGGTGGTCAAGCTGAACATCCACAATGTTCTCTTCTGCCCTTAAAACACCTGACATTTGCAAGGTGACAGCAAACCATCTGGGTGTGGTTTCAGGGAAAACACGCATCCTGAAAGGACAGCCACTTGAAAGACAGCCCCTTAGCCGGGGTCATTTGACCCCAGCAACCTTTCCTGCCCATGGCAGGGGGTCAGGCTTGATGAGCTGCTTAGGTCCCTTCCGACCCCACCAACTATGAAACTATGAAGCAGCAGTATTTCGATTAAGTTCTATAATGAATCCCTCCCTGGTACTTCTTGAAAACCCATATTATAAAAATAGAAAAATATTGTCTCAGAGGGGGAAAAAAACTCTGCACTGCATAATGTATGGGTTTTTAGTCATCAGCGTGAGGTCATATTGTTCAACGGATAAAGAAAATACAGGGAATATAACTGGGATCTATGCCCTGCTCTCTCCCCGATTTGCTGTGACTTTGAGTAAGTCGCATCACTTGTCTATACCTCTGTTTCCCTTTTATGTGATGCCTCTCCAGACTGCAAGTGCTTGGGGAAAGTGACTTTTTCTTCTGATGCTTTTGTACAGCGGCTGGGACTATTGCTTACCGCATAAGATTATTGACAGCACCCAGAGGTCCCAAATGAGATTAGGGCCTGTAGGGTTTGGTATATAATAGAAATAATAAATAATAAAT
>NW_017729028.1:35147635-35149232 GCF_001723915.1 Gavialis gangeticus | reverse complement strand
ATAAGATTATTGACAGCACCCAGAGGTCCCAAATGAGATTAGGGCCTGTAGGGTTTGGTATATAATAGAAATAATAAATAATAAATAGCCAGTCTGTACGAAGGTAGAAGAAGAAGCTATGTTTGCCATAAAATCTGGTCCCATGCAGTGCCCAGGATGGACTGCAGCTTCAAAGTGCCCCACAATGTACGGTGAGAAGACTGTTGCCTGCAGAGTGCCTGCCTCTTTTGGAAGGTGGCTAGTGAATGAAGCAGAGGGGTGCAGAAAGGAAAGGCGGCCTCATGATTCAAGCAGATTCAAGCATCATGAGTCTATCCTGATCTCCAGGGCCTGTGACGGAGATGTTGGGGCCTGATCCATCCTAGTAGTGTTGTGCGGGGAGCGCCTCTTTAATTGTAAAGATTAAGCATAGGGTTGCATCTGTTCAGCACATGAATTTGTAAGGCAGAAGTTGGTAACTCTCCCCATTGACTGTAAGGGAAGCTGACTATCTTTGAGTCACCTATGTAGGGGCTTGATTTTTAAGCATAGTGAAGCCTGAGGTGGAGGTGCCTACTGGGCCGATCTAGATTTGGCCTGTACATCTGAATTGACAACAGTGACAGCATCAGAAGAAAGCCCAGGAAGAAATTAGTAATTCTCTCCACCATGTAGGGTTCAGATGGCATCCAGTAAGTAATGCATGAGGTTGCCCACTGAATAAAAGAAATAGTTACCCACTCAGTGAATATTATCCTTTCTCTGTACTGAATGAGGCACAGGACTGAGGGAAAATTAATGTCTGCCTATATAATTATAGGCTGTATCATGATAATGCATGTCCCTCACTCATACATGCACAAGCAATTGTAATTCCAGTCTTCCAAACTTGTTAGTACATGACTTTGCATTGTTAGCATTCTTTTAGCAAGCTTTTCATTTGGATGGCATATATATGAAATAACAATGGACACAGTAAAATGCAAAACTACATATAAATAGTACATATCCTTTTGTGTTTCCCTGTGTAATCATGGAACCCATACATTATAGTTCTGCTATAAATTCCTGGAATGGTAAATGCCTTGATGCCCATGTTTCTGGAAACTCTGTGTGGTTTCATTCGGTCATAAACATCGGCTACATAATAAAATGAACAGGGCTCATAATTGACATCTGCACCATTTCAGAGACAAATCTATCCCAGACATTATTCATAGTTACGTAGAGCTCAAAACCAGAAGAGGCCATTAGATCATTTAGTCTGTCCTCCTATATTTCACAGGCCATTACATTTTACCCACTTACCTTTGTGCTACCCCAACAGCTTGTGTGTGATTGAAGTCGCTCTTCCAAAGTATGCAAATGGGGTTTTAAAGAGTATCCATGACCTGAAGATGTCAAAAGACGGAAACTCCACCATCTTTCTTTGTAGCTTAAGGTGCTAAACACATTTAGAAAGTTTTTACCTGATTTCAAGGTTCAGTTTCTTTGTCTCTAGTTTGCAGCCATCTTTATTATGCCTTTCTCCACTAGGTTAAAACATAATGTAATATCCAGCTTCTCTCCCCTGCCCCCTCACCCCCCCACCGTGAAAGTACTTATACACTGTAAACAA
>NW_017729028.1:35141856-35147624 GCF_001723915.1 Gavialis gangeticus | reverse complement strand
CACCCCCCCACCGTGAAAGTACTTATACACTGTAAACAACTCAGCTCTTAATCTTTTTTTAGATAAATTAAATAGGCTGAAGTTCCTCTGTTATTTTAAAGCATTTTCTCCAGCCCTCAGAATATTTCTGCAGCTCTTTTCTGTACCTTTGCTTTTTTCCTAATTTTTTCAACATCCTTTCTAAAATGTGGGTGCCAGAAACGGTTGCAGTATTTCAGTATCACTCAGCCCACTTCTCTAGGCAGAGGTAAGATCCCATCCCTACTGCTAGTCACTGATCCTCTGTTTAGACATCTTAGGATTGCATTAAACCTTGTAGCCATGGCATTATACTGTTGTCTACATGCTGACTTTTAGCCCACCCTGATCAAGAGATGCTTCTCAGAGTCCCTGCTTTCCAGGACGCCATTCCCCATTATGTAGGCTATGGTCTGCATTCCTTGTCCCTACATGTATAGCTTTGCATTTGGTTATATTAAAATGCATTTTGTTTGAAGAGGCCCAGTTTACCAGTCCTCACAGTCATTTACCACTCAAAAGCCCTGCCTATATGGCAAACTTAATCGGCTTGACAGCAATGTCTTTAAATGCACCACACAGCTCTACACAGGCAGCTTCGTAACTAGACGTAGCACAGCTTCACCTGCGTGGCACTACAGAATGGCTAATTAAACTGGAAGTGGGCTAATTGGTACTGTCATGCATTAGCCTCTCCACAATACGACAGGGATGTGACTAACTGTTGTGTGTGTTTGAGGCTGCTGCTGTCTGGCAAGGTTGCTGCATAGTCATGGTTTGACAGTCTGTGGGCATGTCTACATGTGCATTAATGCGCCATTGCTACTGCTCATTAAGTTTAATACCTGCAATATGAGGTATTACGTAAATGTGCAGTAGCTGGCACTAATGCGTAGTAGCAACAGCGCACGGTCTTTTCATGATACTTAATGTGTAGTAGACTAATTATACTATGCATTAGTGCATCGGCACAACTTTTGCCGTGACACAGTACTGCACCTGTGCAGTAGACTTCATTTACTGCGCATTAAGCGTCTCATGTAGATTCACGTCGAGCGTCACAACATTTTATCACCAACATTTTTGCATTCACTTCCAGGTCACCAACAAAAATCAGCACTGGGTCTAGTCCCATTCTCTGGAGAACTGCATTAAGGATGATTACTATTGAGCAATACTTGTTGAGATCCATCCGTTGATACAATGATCTTGTACTCAGCGACCTGCACCTGACCACTAAAGAACATTCACTTCAATTCATAGTGCTTGCATTTAAGGCCTTCCTATCATAAATGAGACACATGCCACACACAGTATTGGTCAAAAGGCAAAAATACTCGGAGTTCCTTAAGTATCAGTTCAAAATCAGCTCTGTGTTCTGAGTAGAGAAGTGAAAGCTCCCCTTCCCCTCTTTTCCCTATGTGCCAGTTTGAAGGCAGCATGCCATCCCTTCCAGCTACGACCTGGAAACACTGCCTTGTTAGAAGTCTCCTTCCTCTTTTTCTATACTGCATCCATAAAACAAGCAAACCTATTAGCATTTCTTATACCTACCTACCACTAACTTGTCAACCATGAGAAGATGATCCATACCCTTTTAGAGAGGGTTTGCAACACCAAGATAGAATGAAAAACAACCAATTTCAACTTGAAAATGTGGCCATGTTGCCATGTTGCCTTGTGGGAGGTTTATTGGTACCTCATGTTCCTATTGTGTGTTTCCCTCCATAATCTGTGACCCTTTGTCAAACTACGTCTCTTGTCACGCACCAGGATCTGCCCTCATAAAGGGGGGGACAAACCTTTTTGTATGACAAATCAAAATATTTTATGTTCTGGACAAAATATGTTGGCTTTTGACACAAATAGTTTAGTTTGAGGCTATTTTTTCATAATAACAATTTTCTGCAGATGCTTTTAACAAAACAGAAGCTTTTAAAAAAAAAAATAAAAGGGTGTAATTAACATCCAAATTTTCTGTTAAAATGGTTTGGAGGCATGTTTTTGACCAAGTCTAGGTTTTTAGGTGAAATGCACTCATTTTGTAAGGGGTGGGTATACATGGCACTATTTAGGCCCACCATGTGCCATTCAGGATGACTGGCCCATTAAAGTGGAATGGATCAATGTTTATGAGATCATAAATGTTTAAGACTGTATCTTGTGGGGCATACTCAGTGGGCGCATCTACACAAGACACTAGGTTGCTGTAGTGATGAGCTACGGTGATGTAGCATTGGCGGGCACTAACTGTAAGGCTGCCACTACTGTGCAGTAGGGTCAGAAATGACCTGTGTGTTGCCAGGACTGGGCTTACAAGTACTAAATAACTGCTCAGTACCAATTACACAGTGGGACTCATGTGTAGACGTGCCCAGTTTATGCACACAATGAAGGCTCATTGACTTGAAGTCAACCAGATCCCATGAACACCCAATGGCCCAGAAGGGCAGGTGATTTTTCAGGACCAGTGCATTGGGGTGACAAGATTGTGGCATTTTCAATTCCTGTGTCAGTGCTTTTTCACTTCTTAAGGTGGCTAGATGAGAATTGAGATGGAGCAAAGGTTCTTTGGGGAGGGAAGACAGAAAGGGAGTAATCTTATATATTTTTTCCACACTATTTTCCCCAGCCCTGCAAGAGAGTTACAATCATTTCCTCTGAAAAGTGTGGCATGCAATTTTCCAACCTGCTATTTTCAGGGGCCGGCTCAATTACATTGTTTCTGCTCTAATGTGATAGTTCAGCCATTTCAAGTTAATTGTTAATCGAGCCCAGAAATAATCTCTCTTACAGAGTCTTGAAATGAAGTTGGAAGACCAAAGGAAAAACAAACAAAAAAAGGAGGGAGAAAAGAAATCAACTCTTTTATTACCTTTGTCATCTCAATAATCTCAAAAAAGGTCTTGATAGTACCAACCAGAATGGCTTCAAAGATGTTATTACAAGAGCAAAAATAATCCACATTGCTTTTCTGCCATTTTTATATTGTTTCTTTCACCTGCTAGACAAAGAAGTACATCATAGATCCACAACATAAACTCCCTAGGTGCGGACCTGAGCTTTTAACTCTTGCAGTCACGTGACTCCAAGGACACTCACCAGTGGCTCTGCTGAGCCACTTAACAGCCAAATTATCAAACAGGTGAGATGAAAGCACAATAGCAGTTAATCGGATTTTACAAGCTCACACATCTCACTCAAACTGTAAAACTACTTCATTAGGAACTTCTCATTTGATGGACCAATGTGGCTTTTCTCCAAATCTAAGGTTTTCCACTGTAGGTATTTCTATGAGATACAAACAAGTTAATAAATGTTTGAAGTCCCAGTTCCTTTACTGAGTGACCCCTCCAGAGCCTATTAACACCTGTTTTATGGAAAGCAGAGCAGGTAGCCACCTCCGCCATGTGTTGGCACTCTTTAAAAGGCTTTTAATGCTTTGTGTTTCGGGGCATAACAAACTAAGACGTTCCCAGAAAAAGCTTGAGTTAAAAGAAAAAAAGGAAAAACTATGATCAACCTGGAAATTGCCTAAGATAACTAAGCTGTTGGCATAGGACTGAAAACAGAACAAACTGAGGTTTTGTTTGCACTAGAAAGTATTGGCCAGTAAGATAAATCAATACGGCTATTCCCCCAAACCCTCTCTAACAGAAATCCAGCTTAGTTCTTTGGGTTGCTGACAAAAATCAGCTGTATAGCAGGACCTTCATAGGGTTAGCTCCCTTAGCCCCCTGGAAAGATGAGGGCTCGTGAACTAGGTAGAGGTCTAGAGAGCTCCAGCAAATAGTTGTATGGGATTGCCTAGTGCAGCTGTTTGCTGTGGCTTTTATTGCAAAAGGTGCTGCTTCTCTGGCTGGATGTGGGACCACGGATGAGTTTCTTTGAAGTCAAAGCTGCTGCAAACAGTTGCACAGCTTATCCTTCTTTTGGCAACCCACTGCAAATTAAGCAAGTTGTGAACCATCCCCACACGACAAATCTGAGTCCTGCTATACCAGCCAAAGACATGTTTTGCTCATGTAATTGCTTCTACCCTAAGGCCTTTGCCAGCAAAGCTATGTTGGTTAGGGATGTGATTTTTTTCATTCTTCCAATACAGCAAGAAACTTCTAAATGCAGAGACTAGGTCTGAACTGAAAACCCATGCAAAGAATTATAGAAGCAATGTTTGATCCAGCCTGGCCTTTAGACTGATGAAGTCAATGGAGGGAAAGGTTGCAATGAAATGCCACCTCAGGTGCAACCAAATGCCACTTAAACTAATTCTGGATGAGCATTCCTAATTGCTCCTGTCCATTGGCATGTGTAACTCCTAACTCTGGTTAAAGTAAAACAACAGCTTGCAGTGTAGACACTTTGTGGAAAAAGGGCTGCTTTATGGTACGTGTGCAAAAGTGATTTGCACATGTCAAAGATGCATAGAAATAAATATCCTCTATGGCCAGGGTTTTTAAAACAGTCACATGTGCAATTCCCTTTGTGTCCACTGAAATTCCCAGTCCATAATTTTATCACGGTTTGGACTAAATGGCAGAATATATTAAACCGTTCCAGCCACTTCAGTGCAGTTGATGAGAGTGAATCACTAATGATTGGAGAAGGGCAAAGAAACAGAATTTAGGCTCAATCTTCCTTGCCATGGCATTGGCAAGGAAGACCATTTTGATTTATCTAAGGTAAGGATCTGTCTTACTTACCATTCCTTCCATAGGATGAAGAAAGACACATGCTCTTTCTTTCATATAACAGTGAGATCACTAGAGTATTGTAGGGGATAGTGGGAAATACTCTCACCAAAGAAACTTAAAAATGGGTCAAATGAACCTCTAAAGAATTCACAGCAAAACAGAGGATCACTGTTTAAAAAAAATCATGAATGAAAAGGGGAAGGCACTGTTTCTTTCCGCCTCACACTGAAGTCAGTAGGTGTTTGCCATAATTTGACTGGCCTCAAAAGTGTGCTCCCAGCTAGCTGCTTGTTTTTTTTTTCACCTTAAATTTGTACATCCTGACTTAAGCCTAGAGGTTAATGATTGTCCCCCACAAATATTCATTGGAATTCAAAAGTAACTTGCAATGACAGGATGTTGATAACCCTTTTGCTTCTCCTTTTCCACCAACATGAATAGGGAATGCAAACTCCCCGCTGGGGTAGTCCAATATTCACTGCAGGCAAATTTCGGAAGGCATCTTTTATTGTAAATTTTGCACTTCTCCATGTCTGAATCAGCTGTGCAGATGATTCATACAGGAAAGAGAAACACTGTAGCATGACGCAGAAGGAACTGAGGTAGCAAAGGCTTTGCATCATAACTCTGGTGCTGATATATGCGGCTTGTGCATACATTATGCCAACACAACATTGACAAAAGTACTGTTGCAAGGGTGCTCTGGGGCTGTGAATCAAGAATCATTCACCACAGGCCAGTTTCTGATACTCTCGCTTATTTTGAATAGCTCTTTATTCTGGGAAGGAGTCCACTATTCAAGTAGAAGTGCCTGTAGGCTGAGGTGTTATTCTGCAGTTCTGTGTGCATCACAATAAAGAGCTTGTGTAATCTCCTCCTTGCTCCACCTTTGCCTGTTTCCTAGAAAATACATGGAGGCAGGCCCAGTGCCTCGCTGCAAGCCTATTGTGTTGCTCTCCACGGATGAGAAAAATGTTCACGTAGCTGGGGTACAACCATGCCCAGCCATTCCTTGCTCTCCCTCCAGAGGTGGTGCAAGCACCTACTCTGGACTCC
>NW_017729028.1:35134461-35141831 GCF_001723915.1 Gavialis gangeticus | reverse complement strand
TTGCTAGGATCCTTTGACCCTGGCTGACTTCCTGCCCCTGGGGCAATGGGCTGGACTCAGTGATTTCCTGAGGACCCTTCCAGCCCTAATGCCTATGAAATTTATGAGTTTCTTGGGTGTCATCAGTCACCAGTTGCAAAAGAGACCAGTCATTAAGGCTACTATTCTTATTCTGAAAAGCAGACCAGCTCTTATCTGGATCAGGACTGGGGCAGCAGAAAAGTGGCTTAGCATCATCTTTTCCCCTCTGCTCTTTAAGAAGAGGCTGGATGCCTATCTGGCTGGACTCATTTGAGTCCCGTTTCTCTTTTTGGGGTTTTTTTGTTGTTCTCCCGC
This sequence comes from Gavialis gangeticus, assembly GCF_001723915.1. Classification (NCBI taxonomy): domain Eukaryota; kingdom Metazoa; phylum Chordata; order Crocodylia; family Gavialidae; genus Gavialis; species Gavialis gangeticus. The sequence continues at coordinate 35,141,495 of NW_017729028.1, read as the reverse complement.
CCTGGTGGGGGGTCGGGCTAGAAGATCTACTAGGTCCCTTCCGACCCTTAATCTATGAATCTATGAATCTATGCTCTAGTTCTGCACTACACTCAGCCAGCCCAGAGACTCTGCCCTGCAGTCTCTTTTAACTTGGATCTGAATAGACCTGGCACTGTGTGCCTAACACAGCGATAACTCAGCCTTGTGATGTATATAGCGCTTTTCATCCCCAAATGAATGCAGCTGGGAGAACCTGCCACAGCAGGGAAGTCTGTCCTTTGCGCTTTAAAAACAATGATGGTTCTGAGTACAAGGCTAGGCTTCAGCCGCACAAATGCCTATTTTCCCTCCATGTTGGCTCCTTTTCCCATGTGTGGGAAAACAGCATGGCTCAGGAATGTCCAAGCCCCCTCAAGTACACAGTCATGTCATTAGACATGCTAATAGGCTAATAAGTTACCATGTGCCGCTGCAGAAATTCCAGTGTGCAACAATCACTGGTCTCAGGGCTTGCAGGGGGGTGAGAGTGGAGACAACACACTGAAGTCCCAGAAACAACTTGATGCAGGACGGATTTTGGGGAAAGGCTAAGCCTGACATTTTTTTTTTCAATGTACCAATGCAAAAATAGTTACGGGAAAGTCCTAATACTCTCCTGACTCCTATTGGATAGTACAGGAGGAAGTGCTTCGACACTTTGCAGTGCTTCAGCTACAATGGTCACCGTCTTCTTCTGAAGTACAGTCACTGCTGAGATGCTGACTCTAGACACGAAGGCGAGAACAAGGGCGGTTCACCCGATATCACCACCCCTGACCAAGTGAGCAGGGACGAGGTTGTGTCAGAGGAACTAAAGATCTCTTCATGATGCCTAGTTCCTCCCATATTAAGTTGCTTGAAGGAGGTTAACAAGGGGCACAGTCCACACTAAATACATGTGAGCTGGGACACTGGACCCAGGGGGGTGGGCATTTGAACAATATGACACAGGACAAAAGGAGGGGCTTTATCATACATTTGCTGCTGTGGAGCATCTGCCTGTGTGTCTATATTCTTACTAGTGGGGAATAGAAATGAAAACATGGAAACCTACCTCTCTCCTGGACTGAGGACTAAATGATCACAGTTGCATTCCCACTTATAGCAGGATAAGATGGCACCTTGGTAGCTATCAAGCATGGGAGCTAGGAATACAGTCTCTGTGTTAATACTTCCTAGACCGGCAAGTGAGAGAAAAAAAACCCCCTGGTCATACCCAATTCACTTTCCCTTTTCAACATCTTCTCTCTGTTACTATGACACAGGACACTGGGCAAGATGGACCTGTGGTCTGACCCAGTAAATGGCAAATCTTGTGTTCTTCCATGAATAGTTACAATGCAGTGGTTATTGCGGATGAAATGCCAACCTCCTTTTGCCCCAGAGTAAAGTGTCTATATGATCAGAATCTCAGAAATTTAGTCTTTAATCATGATCAAGGGCCTTTCCTCAATAGACCATCTCTTGACGCATGAAGAAATGAATTGCTCTGCTAATCCCTACGGTGTGAATGTGAACTGGAGAAAACTATCTTTGAAAGCAAGAGGCGCTGCCTTGAATCAGGGGAGGGAATGCCTGTACAAGAAAGACCATACACACAGGGTATGGATAATAGAGACCTGGATGCAGCAAAGGAACATGGCACTGAGACAACAGAAGGCAGAGCAGAGGGTCCAGAGAGGGGGACAGCTTTCCCAGGCTATATGCCACTCGCTTCTCTCTGCTTTCACTTCAGAAGTAAGCTGAGGAGGCCGTATCTAAATTTATTCTATGACAAGTTTAAATCTTACTGGGCACATCTACACAAGATGCTAAATGCTCAGTAGACTAAATCTGTTGTGCATTAGTGTGTCACAGCAAAAGCTGTGCTAATGCACTGATGCACAGTGGAATTAGTCTACTGCTCACTAGCATCACTAAAAAAACATGTGCTGGCACTCCTGCATGGCAGCTCCAGTTACTGCACATTGAGTACGGGTACTAAACTTAATGTGCAGTAACAATGGGGCATTAATGCATGTGTACACACACCCACTGCATTTCTTTGCTATGTCAGTCCATTTTATGGTTATTTTAAATTAACCTTCCTTTGGTTAAGGGTTTCACAGATGTCCTCTGGGGGAGAACCAGGAGGCTTTGAGGAGAAGCAGGAAGGAGTGAAATGATCCTGGCATCTCTTCTTAGGGTTTGTCTATGCAGGGACTTATAGGAAAGTTATTAGGGTGAAGTTACACATTATACTTAGCCCACGCTAAGGATATTTAAAATATTAGTGGCCACTTGTTAAAGCTCATTAGCTTGTGCAAAGTTGTGCTACTTGAGGTGAGGATTAACCCTGGGTTGTGCTACCTAGCTAATGTTAGGGTAACTTTGGCCTCCTCCACAGAGATAAAATGAGCAATTTGCAGTCATCTAACATCCCAGAATACACCATTCTTCGCAGCTCCCCTCTCCAAGAGCAGGGGTTGGGATCAAGAGTCCTGGCTGCTAGCCATGCCCCTGCTTACCAGTCCTTTAATGGCAAGTCAGAACTGTGCCTGCAAGAAAGAATATTAACCCTTAACATGCGACTACTTCCTCGCACCATGTTCTGACTTTAAAACCTTTTAACATTACACAGATTTAATATGATCTAAGTATAACACATAACTTCACCCTTAGTCTGAATTAACTAAAATTGGAAAATTAAAGTGAATTACTTAAACTCTATTAAATCCCTGTGTGGAAGCTCTCATTCAGAATTAAACCGCCCTAATTTGATTTAGCTTAATTTACCTTGGAAACAAATTAAGCTAAATTGATTGAAATCCCACTTCAGTTTGGAATGGAAATGACCACAGAGGGCTTTAATGAGGTTTAACTAAGCCACTTTTACAAGCTCATTTGGATTACTTTGCTTGAGTGTGCCTGTGTAGACAAGCCATCTGACTCAGTCATGGGGCATGGGTAAAGGAGTCCGCTGGGGATGAGTTATGTTGGCATCAGAGCATGGTATGTGAATACAACTGGAAGAGGCTGCAGAGTGAGGGGGGAGAGGAAAGTTTATGAAGGTGTATATTAGAGGAGCAAAGAGGGGTGGTGAAAGGCAGAAGCTTTCACTTCTCCCCATACCTCCTCCCACCTGTCTTACCAGCTGATACAGCTAGCAGGTACATAGGGAGCATGTCTACATGTGCATTTTAATGCAACACAATAAACTCCAACACTTATCATGCCGCAGTTTACTGCTCCTGAGAGCCATGTTTACATGTGCACCCAGGACCACAGCACATTGAGCTGGGTCAGAGCAACCCCAGCTGGCAGGGAGTCTGGGGGGTCAGCCTGCCAGCCCAGAGTTGTTCCAACCTGGCTCAATGTGCTGCGGAGGGGCTGGCTGGGCATAAGGGTGCTCCAGTGTAAAGCTAGCTAGCAGGCAGTCCCTGCACTGAACTGGCCTTTTGCCCCAGCCAGCTGGGGAAGCATCTACACATAAAAAAAATACTGCAGCAGGATAGTGCTTGTATTAACAAGTACTTGTATTAACAACTTGTATTCACAAGTACTATCGTGCTATGGAGTTTATTAGTTTACTCCAGCCTAATAGCCCTGCACGTGTAGACTCTGAGATGTTTACTGTGGAGCTAATTAGCCTACTCTGCAGTAACTGTCTCATGTAGACATGTGCCCAGGGAGGAATATATGAATCCACTCTAGGATGTAAAGTTATTTATTTTTTCCCTAGAGCAAATGGAAAGCAGGGGGAAAAAATGTCACCTGAAGGACATTTCCAATGCATAATACCTGTACCTGGGGAAATGCACCTATTGTGAGACCCCCACACTTGAGGCTCCAAGTCTCACCACAGTCTAGCCTTATACAGGAAAACAAAGAAATATTTGATTTCCCAAGGACCTGCCAACAGGTGATTTAAAGACTGGAAATATTTTACACACAGCTTTAAATGCATTTATTTTTGTGTGGAGCTCTCATAGGATTTGCTGGGCCAGAATGGACCAGAACCTCTCAGCACCTGGACATGTCCAACAATGAGCTGTAGCAGATTCTTCATAGGGCAAGCTTCTCTTTTCCTTCAAACCACTCCACAGAATAACCTTGAAAATCCCAATAGCACCTTGTTTAAAAATGTACTCGCTGCAGGATAATTATAGAGACAAATGAAACACCTGCAAATAAGCCAAGAAGGACCCTCCTGCCCTTCTTCAGGCAGCCCCAATATTCCTGCATATTTTCTAGCATAGCCGTGGGCACCAGCTCAGTCGGACCACAACAGAACAGGTGGGAGAGTGAGTCTGATACCTATACTTGCAAATTTTCTAGTTGTATCTACAACACAGGCACTTCTTTCACTCTAAGAGTTTGGGCTGCTCCTGCAATTCAATGACCTCCCTTGTTATTAGAGATGTATTCATGTGACACATCACAGAGATGCACCCTCCAATTCCATGTTCTTGACTTCTTTGAGGGAGAATTTTCTCTCCCTTTGAGCCGTAAAGCCTTTTCCCCCCTTCTTCTTTTCATGTCCTGAACTCACCTTAAGGATGTTGAACAGTGGAAGGAATTCAGAGGTGGTGTGTGAACTAGGACAACGTATAGGTTAGCAAGTGAAAGTAAAAGGGTGTAAGGGCATGCAACCAAGTTTAATTTACTGTAACCTAAATGTTGCAGAGGCTGGAACTGACACCACTTCAGACTCATCTGAATGAGTCTAACACCATTTTCCAGTCAAGTCAGCATTTAAGTTGGGACTCAGCCTTCCTTACACCTATTTATTTAACAATAGGTACATTGCACCACGGTACCTATCATCTCTGCTCCCTTTACATGTATGCGTGTGCTTGCCCCTGTGTGTGCGCACACAGTGCTTAATTTTACAAGAGGAAATTGTGTTTCCTCATTTCTTCTTCTTCTTGCATTCAAACACTGCTGACACTATACATGCAAATAAGCTAGATTTCAGGTTTAGCTATGATCTTAACTGTATAGCTGAGGCCTGTTTGATGTTCCTTAAGTGATGGAATTGAAAGAACATTTCTCTGTTAACTGGAAGAGCTACTAGTTTATTAAATCCTTGATTTGAAATCTTGCTGTCAAAGAGAACGCAGTCAGCTGATGCCGTGAAAGGCTTGCATTGTCAATTCTTGCTGAGCCTTAAACCTGGCATGAAGCATAAAGTGAAGTGACATTAAACGAACTGACAGTCTGAGGTTTCCAGTGTAAACCTCCAGGAAATAATAACTCGGGCTGGCAGTGTAAAAAGATGATGTACATTAAAAAAGGGAGGAAAAAAAATTGGGTAAAAAAAAAAAAAAGGAGAATTTGAACATTGTTATGAACCTAAACCCAGAATAGCTCATTCAAGGATTTTTTTTCCTCCTTTTTCCCTTTTCAATTTAATGTGAGCAAAATAGAGGTGACAGGAAAGATTTATGAGGAACATTTTTAAAGGTGGGTTCACCATGTGTGTAGCGCAGACAGTGTTTGAAGGGCCTGTGGCACTTGCACTTTATATAAAATGACAAAATGTGACTATTGCTACGATAAACAGCATGCGGTACGTGGAAATTGGCTACAATAAGCAAAAAGCTGGAATAGTGACATGTGACATGCAGTTTCTGTGTTTGGAGTTATAGAGATTAAAAGTGGGGACACAAATTAGAAGCAGGGATTCCTTTTTATTAAGAGTTAAAGTCAAGTCGGCCTAGCTTGCATAAGGAAGTCTGAACATTGCCCAACGCTTACTTGAAGGACACAAAATGTACTCAGCAAATACGAGCAAAGTGGAAGCATTGTTTCAGCAACAAAATAAAACAAAACAAAACAAAACCAACAACAAAAAAAACTGATTAATGATCTTGCAAAGTCTTACAAAAGGATTAATCTCTTTACAAATATTAAATCAGGTGAGCTATAGGTAGGATAAAGAGAAAGAACCAGTATAGAAACCAGAGACCAGGAGACTGAAACATCCAGGTTTAATCCTAAATTCACCATCAACATGCTGTAGAACTAGTGAATGCTCTTGAAAATCTGGGCTTTCACCTCTCAGTCTCTTTGGACTTGTTGACACCCAGACTTGGGCTGATCTAATTAAACTGGTGCCCCACTGTTTCTTTCTCTTATTTTGTTATAAGAGTGTTGTATTGATGTAATTTAAATCCATTGCTAAGGGTTTGTCTACATGGACTGCACAGCAAGCTGGGGTGTGAATTTGACAGTTTACCAGGTACTCTGCTTTTTAGCACACTATTAACGAGGCAATTTATTCCACTTTCAAAGATACAAAAACTTCCTTATTGTTCGCTAGCAGCGTCCAGGTGAAGTGTTAGTCTGAACTAGAAAATGCACTGTAAGTTTACACTCTACATTGCTGTGTTCTTTTCCATGCGTATGCAACTCCTAAATCAGTTTAAGGGTGGGATTAGACAATGCAATTAGAACATGTTGGGAGCACTTAGAACTTGAATGATATAACACCTTAAGACTCATTAACTAGTGCTGAGTACCCTTCAAGCATCTTAAAGTTATGATATTTCAGGCCAGGATCATCTTTGAACTGTGCTACCTAGCTTGACTTAAGTTAAAGTCTGGGTGTTCCCCTTAGAGAAAACCACCAATTTGTAGTCATCCAGTATCCCAGGAGGCACTGTGACCAGGTTAACTAGTTATCATCTATGGCCCTGGACTAACAGCTGGTAAGAACCAGGCAACATGTCGGGGGGGGGTGAGTGGGGAGCGAGGGAAAGGGCTAAAAAGGGTAAGGAGTGGGGAGGGGGGCATGGGGAAGGGGTGGGAGAGTAGAGGGAGGGGTTAGAGAGAAAGAGAGGAATGGGTGTGTGGTGAGCTGCTGAGTTGCTACCCCCCGTGCCCCTCAAATTACCCCCTCCAAACCAGTCCCCTGGGAACCCATTGGCCCCTCCACCCCCAGAGCACTGCCCTGCTGCCACAACCAGCCCAAGAGTGGCAGAGATGCCAGTTGGGGGGGGGGGCAGGGGGGGCTCCCCCCTGCTGGCTCC
>NW_017729028.1:35133184-35134371 GCF_001723915.1 Gavialis gangeticus | reverse complement strand
GGGGAGCGAGGGAAAGGGCTAAAAAGGGTAAGGAGTGGGGAGGGGGGCATGGGGAAGGGGTGGGAGAGTAGAGGGAGGGGTTAGAGAGAAAGAGAGGAATGGGTGTGTGGTGAGCTGCTGAGTTGCTACCCCCCGTGCCCCTCAAATTACCCCCTCCAAACCAGTCCCCTGGGAACCCATTGGCCCCTCCACCCCCAGAGCACTGCCCTGCTGCCACAACCAGCCCAAGAGTGGCAGAGATGCCAGTTGGGGGGGGGGGCAGGGAGGTCTCCTCCCTGCTGGCTCCTGGGTTTTTTGCAGACTGTGCCATCCCAGCATACCCAGATTGAGCCCCCACCAGGCCCTGCAACTGAAGTAGGGACAGGGGTGGGCAAGGAGCTACCAGGCAAGTTGCAGGCTGGGTGTGGGCTGGATCTAGGTGCATCAGAGGGATGCAGGCTTTAGGGAGCCTGGGAGCAGGCAGGGATGGGGGCCTCCTTCTTTTGCTCCCACCACTGCTGCTCTTGGTTTGATTGGGGTGGCAGGGTGGCAATCAGGGGATGCAGGGGCCAACTGGGGGATGGAGAGGCTGATTTCAGGGGGGAGGGGAGATCCAGGGGCTGATGGTGGGCAGTGGGGTTAACTTCCACAACCTTCTCCCCACCCCCCCACCAGCTTATACTGTAGGTAGAGATGCACTGAGCAGGGCAGACATGAAATAGGCTTGCAGCCCTTAGCCAAACCCCTGTTACCAGTTCTGTAGTGGCAGGACTTAGCGATTTACATTAAAGAGGGTATTTACCCCAGATACAGGACTGTCACTAGCACTAGTTAACCTTAGCACAGACTAATGTTCCTTAGAAGTAGCATCTGTTAACTCTAACATGAACTCTCACCCTAAGCTAAATGGCAGAAACCCTGTCTGAAACCAAAATTCAGGTGCTCACAAAAATATCAGGGCTTCACATTGTTCTTAATACACAGACCTTACAGGTGGCTTCCATTTTCTCACAGATGACTGCAAACCGCTATGGGCTCATACAAGTATCTTGCCATTCAGTTATTAAAGAGCCCTTTCTCTCTCTCTGGGAATGTTTACACAAGATATTTACTGTGGAATTAACTAATTATCTCTACAGTAAACACCTTGCATCTACACATGCACATGTATTAGGCTGGAATAAACTAATTAATTCTGCAGCAGGGTA
>NW_017729028.1:35125600-35128184 GCF_001723915.1 Gavialis gangeticus | reverse complement strand
TCACACACCAGTTTAAAACCACACAGCAAATTAAATTGGTGTAACTGTATGGAACTAGTCTACCATTTCACTCAGTGTAGAATAAGGATAATAATCCTTACCAGTCTCACGAAAGTGCTGTAAAGTTCAGTGAATTAGAATCCAGGACCGGGACTCAAAACATCGTATTTTGCTCTGCCTCTTGTCTGTTGGGCAGTCCCAGTCAAGTTAGTGGATATTTCTGGGTCTCATTTTCCTCATTGGTAAAATGAGGATAATACAATAACCTCCCCTTTGTTTAGTATTTTAAAATCTACTGATAAAAAGTACTATATAAATTAAGGTCTAATAAGTATTCTGAACCGATGTGCATTGGGTTCTATTTCTGCAGTAATTTGGCAATGTATTTATTGGAGTCCTTTTCAACTTAAGGTCAAATTGTCACAAAACATAGCAAAGGTGTCAGTTACCTCCTCTAGAAAATGCATCTCATGCCTACTAGCATTTTCAGTGTATGACGAAGGTCTTCATATTCTTGCTCAGAAATAGCCTTCAAGATTGTCAACCCTCATTTAGAACAAAATCCACATGCATGAAACTGCAGCAAAAGGCTGTGGTCCCATTCCCTACCATGTTTGCCTGTGTCCTTGCCTTCAAACCATTTAATGGACTTACGTCTTAATCCAGTTTTATCATTGCTTTATACACGTTTGCATTACATTGTCCTTGCACTGATAATTAACTGGTAAGTTTTTGTATCACACTTTGAGCTATAGACTAGAAAAATGTGGTATAACTGCATGTGGCAAGTTCATTTTATGTATAGTCACCTGTGGGCACAAATAGGGCAGTTAGGACTATGTAATTAGTTATCAGAATTATGACAGACTGAAAGGTACACTCAAGGGTCACTTAGTCCATCTGTATGCATACAAGCAGAATTTGCTGTAATAATACTGAGTACTCAACCAAGGGCAGAGCTCCTTTGTACATAGTGCAATCAGATAGAGGACATATCTACACTGTAGTAGCCCCATTTCTGAGCAAGCCCTTCCTGCCCACATTCACATCTATGGTGCAAAGCTGGGAATACACCAGGAAAGATACTCTGGGACATCCCTCTGTGGGACCTCTTGAGACTTCAGTCTTCAGTGTGCTTGATAGCAGTCCCTGAGGATTGCCTTGGAGCAACTTCACTGGCTGGTTTCTGGGTGTGGAGCATATGAGTAGGAGCAGGGTAGGAAGGTATGTTTGGGAATATCCCAGCATGGTATAATTGTGCCCTGAGAAGAACCTCTGCCCTTGAATGTTTATCTTCTAAATTGTCCATGCAGCCAGTGAATAGATGAAGGAAGGATGGTTAATCCCATTGTACAGATTAGTGATTTAGGCACAGAGATTAAGGGCAGAATCCAGCCAGAGCCCAGGGCACCTTCTTATCCACACTGGTGCCCATTACACCACGCTGGGCACTCTCTGGCTTGCTCTCCCCCTGTCCCAGCATATCTTCCCCTTTTAGTTGTCCAGTAGGATGACTTCAGGAGGAAGCTTTTGGGATGCTTAGTTGTGTCTAGTTCATAGCCTGGTGACGCAACAATTTGATGGGAGGTAGGAAATACAAGTTCAATCCTTCCACAGTTGAGGGAACCTAGGTCTCCTCTTCCCTGGGCAAGTGCCCTAACTACTAGGCTAGAAGGTGGGAAGGACCTTCTTTGATGTTAGAGTCACTTGGCATGCTTTACTGTGACACACACATCTGGGATTTACCCAGAGTTTATGCATTTACTTGGGTGGAATAGGATCGCAACTGAACATAAGTGACCGCAGTGGGTCAGAAGGGTTAAGGTTTTTATGTAGAAGTAAGTGGGATGAAAAAACCTGAAAGTGGCTTAAAAATCCAGTTATTTGGCTAGAGTTAGCTGCATATGTGCTACTTACCTACCAAAAGAAGAGGTGGATTTGGGCCTTGGCCTTCATTTGAGCATGTGCAATCTCCTACACACATACCATGTGCACAACTGCTCGGCATCATGTTAGTCTACACAGCTGAGAAGGTTTGCAGTTAGAAAATTCATGTATGCTTGATTTCCTTGTGCTTTGGCCTCTTCCAAAAATTCAGTCCTGATTTTGCATATCACTGTAGTTTTATTTCTGGGATTGTTCTGGATTTGAACAGCAAGTAGAACATGCCCCCCCCCCCAAAAAAAATTAAGAAAATGGAAACAATGGAAGGAACCCCCGGCAGTTGGGGAGCAGGAGCAGAGGAAGCAGGGTGCATGTGTGCTACACACACATGTGTACCCCCTTACCTTGGTGGCAGAGGCAGCAGCTGTGGAGGAGACAGCGGCAGGGGCAGCAACAGCTGATTCCCCCTAAGGTAAGTGGGGCAGAGGGTACAGCACAGCTGAGGTGGATCTGGAGGGGAAGCCTTTTGGAGACCTCTTAGCTTGCCCGACAGGGAGCTGTGCTCCTGAGTTGCGTGTGGGCAGCACGCGCGAATGGTGCGTGCAAACAGGCGCGCTCTGTAAGGGCGCACTGGCGTTTGTGCTGGTGTTCGCGTAAGGTGGGCATGAGGTAGCTGCCCAGAGCGGCACCTCCAGCGAGC
>NW_017729028.1:35119308-35120600 GCF_001723915.1 Gavialis gangeticus | reverse complement strand
CCAGCGGTGACGATGCCACTCCCCACATAACAAGAAAAGGGCAGAGAGCGAGCACCAGCAGGAAGAAACGCTGGGTCCTCGTCATTGGAGACTCCATCCTATGAGGACTGGAAGGTCCCATCTGCCGGCCTGACCCCATGGTGCGAGAGGTCAGCGTAATGCCTGGGGCTCGAGTTAGGGACATCATGGAGAGGATCCCGGCCTACATCCAACCTGCAGACCAGTACCCCATGGTTGTCATCCATGTGGAAATGAATGATGCAGCCAGGGGAACCCTGACTGCATTATGAAGGAATTTGAGGCTCTGGGGGACAATCTTAAGGAGACAGGGATGCAGGTGGTATTCTCCTCTCTTCTTTCGGTGAGTAGGCAGGGACGGCGACACGAGGCCTGCATTGGTGAGGTCAACCGGCGCTTATGCAGTTGGTGCCGCTAGGCAGGCCTTGGGTTCCCAGATAATGACCCATGCTTTCGGGAGGGGGACTTGTGGGGCGGGATGGGCTTCACTTCTCTCCTAAAGCCATGTGTGTCTTCTCTTCCAGGTTGGCTGATCTCATACGGCGAGCTTTAAACTAGCCTTGCTGGGGGAGGGGGACCGCAGGAAGACATGGAGACACCACCCAAGCAAGACAGGTGACAAATGCAAGGAGTGCCCAGGTAAGAAACAGGGGTCCAGACAGTCTCCCAAATCAGGGGGTGGCACACGCAGCTAGGCAAGGCCTTAAATGCCTATATACCAATGTTCATAGCATGGGGAACAAACAGGAGGAACTCGTCCTCAGAATAGCCAGTTCAAACCCAGATGTCATAGGGCTTACAGAAACGTGGTGGGATTCGTCCCATGACTGGGCAGTTAGCATTAGGGGCTATAGGCTTTACAGGCAGGATAGAGAAGGAAGGAAAGGTTGGGGTGTGGTGCTCTATGTCAAGGAGCAATACACATCCTCTGCCAGCAGAATGGGGTCAGAGGAGGGGCAAGCTGAAGTGCTCTGTGCCAAGACACAAGAGGGCCGTAGGGACAGGGATCTAATGGTGGGGGTCTACTAAAGACCCCCCAACCAAGGGGAGGAGCTGGACCGGGAACTTTCAGGCCAGCTTGCAGAGGCACTTAAGACAAGGGATGTAGTTGTCATGGAAGATTTAAATTACCTGGACATTTGCTGGGAGGAACAGTCAGCCAGGTCGGACCGTTTCAGGACGTTCCTGGCCGAGATACAGGACCTCCACTTAATTCAGGAGGTGCACAGTCCCACCAGAGGAAATGCCCTGTTGGACCTGGTCCTGGCCACAGG
>NW_017729028.1:35056179-35119091 GCF_001723915.1 Gavialis gangeticus | reverse complement strand
AGGAGGTGATCCTCCCCCTCTACATGACACTGGTCAGGCCGCAGCTGGAGTACTGTGTCCAGTTCTGTGCGCCCCATTTCAGGAGGGATGTGGACAACATTGAGAGGGTCCAGAGGAGGCCACCCGCATGATCCGGGGACAACAGGGCAGACCCTACTATGAGAGACTGCGGGACCTGAACCTGTTCAGCCTCCACAAGAGAAGGCTGAGGGGGGACCTGGTGACTGTCTATAAACTCACTAGGGGCGACCAGAAGGGTTTGGGAGAGACCTTGTTTCCCCTCGCGCCCCCTGGCATAACAAGAAATAACGGCCACAAGTTGTTGGAGAGGAGTTTAGATTAGACATCCATAAGAACTACTTCAGTGTCAGGGTGGCTAGGATCTGGAACCAACTTCCAAGGGAAGTGGTGCTGGCTCCTACCCTGGGAGGCTTTAAGAAGAGGCTTTATGCCTACCTGGCTGGACTCATTTGAGACCAGTTTTTCTCCTGCCCAGGCAGGGAGTCTGACTTGAAGATCTACAAGGTCCCTTTGACCCGACTTCTATGATTCTATGATATATATGTGTGTGTAATTTGAAAGTGGAGTTAAGTTTTGATTTAACATCCAGTCTAGATAGATGAACTTTAGAGGGAGATCAAGATGCCATTGTTTGGCTATATAGGTAAAGTATTGCTAATCTATGCAAACTGTTGATCTGGTGCCTAGTCCTAATTGTTTGTCTGTCCTGACTAAATACAGAAGCCCTCTGTAAAGATTACCTGTTGGAGTAAGGTTAAAAATATGATCCATCTACACTTCATTCTGCCTGAATTACCTTCTGAAGCAGCTGAAAAAAGTGACCTTGTTTCAATCTTTATGTCACAGATTAAAGAAGACAGTAGTTAGGGCATGTTTCAGAACCTTGCATTATTGGGAAAAGGCTTGTATTTAACACATTGCCCTCATTTTAATTTAGCAAACTCCCTACTTCTAACTTCAAAACAAGCTGTCTACATGAGAAGAGGAGGGCAATCATATATGGTTCACCTATTGCTATTAAACAGTAGCACTGATAAACTTAGCACCAGTTCTGAAAGGCGTCATGTGATTAACCCTTCAGGCTAGCAGTTGAAGAAATGGATAATTTCACACAAAACAGAAGCTGAAGGAGAAGTGTAGTAAACTGGAGACAAACACACAGATTTTAACATTTCTCTAGATATATCCTGGTCAGTTCAGTGGGATCAGTGTGTTTGTGTGCACATGTATTATATATCTATATCTATACCTATATCTATACACACACACACACACACACACACACACACACACACACCATAGGCAGTGAAAATATAGGTAATAGTCATTCGTACAGGTAATTTATTTATATTTCACCTTGTTTTCAAATATTGTATTTTCCTCTCATATTAATCACTCAACAGTTTTTAATCTATCATGCCTGCAAATATGGGTGGTTTAGGGCTCATTCTTGACTAATTTGGTGTACTTACTTATAAACTACTGTCACCTGATTGGGCATGTTTGTACGTTTGGATATCTCTGGCTCCTATCTGGATAAGTGTAACTCTTTGGATCAGATTTCTGGTATGATTATTCATGGCTGAATCCAAAAATTGCTTCATTGTTTTGTTTTGTTTTTTTAATATCTACTAGTACTTAAATTTCCCTCCCAATAAATTGATTCAGTAGTATATTCAGGGACAGCAAACGCTGCATGGGTATAATCTTCTTTTTCGTTTAAGAATATTAAAAGCTGCCTGTTCACACTGTTCACCCAGTTCATAGTTCTCACCTGCTAGAGGACAAAACATACCTGAATGCATGTGCAAAAGCACAATGCCATAGCCAGAACAAAGCATTTGGTGGATTTGATCTGGTGAGTTCACTGCATGTTAAACACTTGTCTGGATTATACCTGACTGTTACCCTGAGTAGATATTTTTTCCAGTAATACAACTTATAGAGCTGGCTTTCCCTGGTGCAGTTCATGCCCTACCAGAAGAAGCTGAGAACTAGTGCTCTCAAATTGGGGCAGGACTGTACAGTTTCAGGAGGGCTGCCAAGAGGGTCATGATTTTTTTTTTAAAGATGGCCTCACTTACCAGAGGTGCTTCCTTTTTTCAGAGAAATGCTCTCCTACTGAGCCCTGTGTGAATAAGCAGCAAGACCCTAAGTCCCTTAATCCTGTTGATTCCTGTTTCTTTTGATCTTTCCTAGACTTCTGTCTTGCTGAGCAGGCGGAGGGAAGTTCAGCTCACAGCACACAGGAACATTGTCTATCTCCCACCAAATGACGAGCTACTTTCTCAGCAGGCAGGACATGAGAGAGGAACGATGGCAGTGGCCATCCTGTGGTAGCATACCCTAAGACATATAACTTCAATGTACTGTTTTTAATCCCATGCTGAGACAATTATTGAGGGTCAGAGAAAGATTTGCTAATTTTACTTGGCTCTTGAGAGATCATTGTTCTTAAAATATGGCTAATGAGTCTTTATTAATACTCTGCTGCTTTCAGGGAGTCTTTAGGCTGTGGACAAAACAACAAAGGGGGAGAAGGAGATTATAGATAATGAGGATTGTATGAAAATATTCTGGTACTTTTAATTGTAGCCTCCATTACCATGGATACTAACCATTAACACGGGTAGGTCATTTGTATTACAGTACCACCTAAGATTAGTAATCATTAAGCAAAATCCCAGTGTGCTAATACACTGGTTCTCAAACGTTTTTGACTCAAGGCACCCTCTGGATGATGCCAGCTCTTGACTTTCACTCCATTTTTGACCACGGAAAAATAATAGAGCATTTCTTCTGTTGCAAAGAAGTCAGAAAGTCCACAACAGGTTTGAATATTTTTGATGTTATGGATTTCTATTTGAAATCTCAGGGTTTATCTTGTGAATCATGTGTAGGTCTTGCACACTAACAGTGCTAATACTGAACAGCACCCTGGAGCACCCATAAAAGGACCTTAGATTCATAGAATCATAGAAAATTAAAGTTGGAAGGGACCTCAGGAGGTTACCTAGTGCAACCCCTTGCTCAGAGCAGGACCACCCCCAGCTATCTCATGCCAGCCAACCAGTTCCAGTGCTTTACTACCCTCCTAGTGAATTTTTTGCAACACACCTACCAATGCAACCCAGTATGCCATTAGCCTTCTTGGGAACAAGGGCACACTCCTGGCTCATATTCAATTTATTGTCCACTAAAACCCAAGGTCCTTTTCTGCCCAGCCAGTCAGTCCCAGACTGTACCAGTGCAAGGGATTGTTCTGCCCTAAGTACAGGACTTTGCACTTGTCCTTGTTGAACCTCATAAGATTCATTTTGGCCCAATCCTCCAGTTCACCTAAGTCACTCTGAATCCTAGCCCTACCATCCAGGTGATGAGGACATTACATCATCACAGGGTGCGAATCACTGCACCATGGTGCAATGATATGGAGGGGAGCCCCACCCTCTGCTTTCCGGTGTGGAAGGCAGCAGGGGGTGGGGAAGGCAGCCAGCTCCATTGTGCACAGCTTCCCCTAGTGGCATACCTCCTAGTGCCAGGAGCTGCACGTGCACTGCAAAGAGCCCCATGTGATAGAGGCAGACTGACCTGCCTGCACTCCTTGTCACCATGTGCAGCGTTGGCCAGAGCCACATGCCAACAGGCAGTAGTACCTGTGTGGGCCACAAGCACCCCCAGCCTGCTGCTGCTGATGGTGGGTGCTGTGCACCAAAGGGGGAAGTGTGTGGGAGAGTCCCAATACTCCCCCACCCTCCCTCATACCCACATCTTACCCATTGGAGCTCCACGCTCCTGCTGCCCCAGTGGGCACAGACTTCAGGCTACCGCCATCCCCAGCCCCAGGCTCCACACTCCCGCCCAGCTGCAGGTCCCTGCTGCCCTCGTCCCTGCCGCTTCCCAGGTGCCCGGGGTGAGCAGGATGCCAGGGAAGCCGAGCAGGTCCCCTGGCAGCTGCAGCAGTGACAGCAGCAGCACCACCCAGAAGCTGCGTGCTGGCTGGGACAGGCCCTTCCACCCATGAGGATGGGAGTGAGGTGCATACGATGGGTGGGGTACAATTAGTTGATGAGTTAAATTAGAGGCTGAATTAAATTGTCTGGCAGGCCAGATCCAGCCCACAGGCCATATTTTGCGCACTTCTGGTGTAATCACTGTTTTGTGGAGGTTAATAGCCCAAAATATAGGCTCTGAGTTTCGTGGTTTCACAAGAAGGGCTATTTTGGATCTCTTTCATAACCCAAGAACCTAAATTCCCCCAGAGTCTCATTTATTTATCCACTTGGATTTTGCCCTTAGTTTAAAGCTGTTCTTGTTAATAGTCCCAGCCTCAGTTTCAGAAAACCTATTTCCGCAGGCACTCAGATGGAGTCCATCCGCCAAGAAGTTACTCCTTTCAGTGAATGCCTCTCGCTGGTAGACCATTGCAAACCACTTCACAGAAAACCGGCCTTTGAACCTTTAGCTCATCTGCATTTTTTAGGATCATAGGAAAATAGGTCTAGAGGTTATGAGGTCACCTTGCTCAGCCCCCTGAATCATCCTTGACTAAACATCCCACCCAAGTGTCTGTACAGCCTGCTCTTGAAAATTTGCAAGGACAACTTTTCTAGGTAGCTTGTTCCAATGATTGACCACCCTCATAGTCAAAAAGTTTCTCCATATCTCCCAGCTACTTCTGCTTCTGCTTGAGGCCATTGCTCCTAGCCCTGTCCTGTATAGCCACAAAGAAAAGTCTGTCTGTATCCTTTCTGTAAATCACCCTTCAGGGATTTGAAAACTATTATCAAATCTTCCCTCCATCTTCTCTTCTCCAGAGTAAAGAACCCTAATTATTTCAGCCTTTCCTCATAAGTCTTGTCTCCCAGGTCCCTAATCATTTTTGTTGCTCTATGCTGGACTGTGTCTAATTTGTCCACTTGGTTCTTGAAGTGGGGGGCCCAAAACTGGACACAGTACTCCAGATAAGACTTTACCAATGCTCAACAGAGTGGAGAATCACTTCCATTGATTTGCAAGGGGCACTCCTGTTACTACACCCAAGTTCACTGTTGGCTTTTTCTGCAATAAGAGCACACTCATCATATACAACTTTTGATCTACTGTACTTCCCTGCAGTGCTGTAACCTAGCCAAACATCCCCCAGTCTTTACTTGTTCATATAATTATTCCATCCCCACTTCAGGACTTTGCATTGTCCTTGTTAATCTTTTCTAATTGACTGTGGACCATTTCTTCACTTTATCCAGGTCATTCTGGATCCTAGGCCTGCCCTCCAGAGTGTCTTGAACTCTACCCAACTTTGTGTCATCCACAGTTTTCTAAGTGCACACTAAATCCCATCATCCATTAATTAAAATATTGAACAATGCCAAACAGTGGACAGCCCCTTGGAGATCTGAACGTGATAACTCCTCCCAACCAGACATTGAGCCATTGAGCACAATGATCCAACTGGTTATGTGCTCACCTTACAGTACTTTCATCTAATCTGTATTTTCTTGGCTTGCTAGTGAGACTGTCATGGGAAACAATGTCAGATGCTCTGCTAAAGTCAAGGTATATCACATTCACTGCTCCCTACACTCTGCTTTTTGTCCTACATGCTTACATGTCCTACCCCAGGGATCAGAAAAAATCCACTTTGAATAACTTCTGCAGTTATCCTTGATCCATTTAGGTGAGCATCTCAGAGTTATACGTCTTTTTGCAAAGTATGGTTATTGGATTCTTCCATACCCTCCTCCAGATCCTTTCTCCCCTCTGGTCCACCTCTTATAGCCTTGCTTCTGGCAGACATCCTTCTATTATTTGGATCCAGTCTCCATTTTTCTTCAGAAAGAGTCGTCTGGATCTTCTCTTCTATCAGTTCTACTAGATAATGCCTCATCCATCAACCATCAGGATAATGGATAATGGGCATCCTGCAGTTTCTGCATCTAGTTACCTTCATTGTGTTTGCAGTATTGCTGGTCTCCTCCATCACTGCCTCTGTCACCATCAAAATGCTCTTGTCTCTACCTTTCAAGGAAAAAACATCACCCATTCCATGAGCTCCCCTACTTACTTCTCTCTGTGTGCCAATTTCCTTAGTTTCTGGCTGCTTGGATTTTTAATCTTTTTGCCTTGGTCAGTCCTGCCCTCTTGTTCAGCTCATGTGTTAAATGCCACGAGCTGTGATGAAAGGCAGGAAGTCTCCCTTCGAGCCTTAGCTGAAAGGCCTCTGTCTTACTCCTGACACAACCTTTGTAAACTCCAGTTGGCAACCATCTCCCCCCTGCCCCACAAAACCAAGCAACAGGCAAACAACTAAATTCACTTAACCCAAAAGAGCAAGGACAAACCCCATGCAAACTCCCCTGTTTATTGCTTTTTGTTCTCTGCTTCTGAATTCCCAGAGCCTTAATCAGCTCCGGGAGCTTTCAGAGCTGAATTCAAAGACAACCTTCCCCACACACACATTTTCAAATGCCTGATAATTGTCTAGAGGGCAGAAGGAATCACTTTTTCATTTCCCTTCACCCTCCCAATAATTTCCTGTGACAACAAATGTAAAATTAATAAAAAAAATATTGCTTGTCCCTTTTAGAAAAAACTGCCCGACCGGGTGAGTTTTCTGACTTTTTTGGCCACAACAGACAATCAGCCTTAATCGTGGTGAGTTAAGTTTCATCTAAAATGAATAGATGATGGAGATCTGTAGGTGTATAGCTATCTGGTTTAGATGCCTTTCCTTTTCTTTTTTGCGGGGGGGGGTCATCCCTTTGAAAATGTCATCCCTTTGAATGGTCATCCCTTTGCAAACGTGTGTATACAGAGTATCATCCACTTATGGTAACGACACATCTTTGCTTGAGTCTTTTAGAGCTGGGGTCAGATTTAAAGACTGGAAGGGAAGAGCAATGAACGTTAGGCATTAAAAAATATTTATCCTTGGTGATTTTAATATTCATCTTGATACCGTCTTCTGATCCCCTCATAAGAAAATGTGTGTCTGCAGCTTCCTCCACCCCATTTATTCAGTGCTTTCCATATCTTAGGAGGCTCATTTTAGACCTTGTGAATCCATTAGGTTTTCATTCCAAGACAATCTATTTAAAAACCAGATCAGAAACTTATAGTAAGGGTTGCCCATCCTCTCCAGCACAAGCATGCTCTGTTAAATCATCTGTTGCCCTTACCAACTCATAGAGGGGTGGCCTCACTCTTTTCCATCTAACAACATAATTTCCTTCTAGGGATTTAACAGACCAACAGGCCATCTAGTTTTCTATTCTAGCCCCCGTTTTACCTGTGGGAAGTTAAATGCGTGTTTTTGATATTTTTTGCTTGGCAGCTTCCAAACTATTTAAAAACTGGTTTGACATTTATCTAGAATGGCTTGGACTGGGATGATGCTCTTTTGAGCAGTGGGGGGAAGCCGATGACTTCTCGTGGTCTCTTCCAGCCATAGTTTCCCATGATTCTGCGATCGTGGCTGGTGATAAAGGTTTCACAGGAAAGAGCCAAAATAATTTATTTGTGCAAATATGATATTGCAATGTGAAAGACTCTTCTCAAGTCAGTCTTTGGTGAGCCCCCGGTTACCTTTGAAGGTAAGAGTGGAGCTGTACCATCCTTCCTGCGCTCATAAGCAGCGGTAGAAAGTTGGCCTCATCTTCCCATGTTTTTAGCAGCTGTGTTTTGTCAAGGCTTCTGGTTTACCGAGGAAGGGCAATGGAATCTGAAGGTCAGAAACTGGTGAAAATCAGCTGGTCTCACAGTTCACTTTGAAATATGCAAACAACTTCTCACCCAATATCAAAGGCTATTGAAAAGGCAGCACATTTTTCTAATATCTCTTTAGGGAAAATTTGCCCTACACTTCTTTTAGTTGCTATCATTCAGAGGCATAATTTCAGCTAACATTGTTATGCTGATTATATGTGGGTTTATGTTTCGATCTCAGCTGACCCTAGGGAACTAATTTCTGATTCAATTAAATGACTAGGTGACATTCAGTCATATTTTTTTTTTCCTGAAGTTAAACTCCGAGGAAACATAGCACACATTGGCTTGCTACCTTCTACCTCCCGAACAATGCGGCAGTCCTCTTTGATGAGAACCAGGTATAGCCTGCTATCAAGGCTTCTTCTAACCTTGTGATTGCCATCGTCTTAAACTATTCTGTGATAACCCGTGCAGTTATGTCGCCCAGACCTCATTTCATCATGCTCAGACACAGCGACCTTACGACCATTGTTGTCTCCGAAGGATGCCAAGGCTTTAATTCATACCTTTATTTCATCTTATCTAGATGGCTACAATTCATTGTTCTCAGACCTTCCAGACAGCTTGCTAGTTAAAACTTAGACAGAATTTTACAGCCAAAAATATTACAAAACTGATTTTAGGCCTTGATACTGGCTTGGGGTGGTGTTTTACATTCTCCTCACTTACCGGGTATATGATTCATGACTATGGCTGTCCAGAGATTTAGCATCATCAGCAAACAACCAGAATTTCAGAAGCCAGATTCATGCTTGGTGTGACTGCACTGTAGTGCAAGAAAACACACCCACATAATGTGTTTGTTCCTTCAATGTTTGCCCACATTTTAGAGTCAAGTACTAGCCAAGTCTTTTGGTTCTGCCACTCGAGCTTGAAATTTCACCAACTTCAGTTTCTCTTATGAAATTTGGTGCATTTCTCTTTTTTCTCTTGTCAGGCTGGATATTGTCTCCCAGGGTCAGTCTCACAAGTGGTTGGAGCAAGAAAAGGCCTCTTGCTTTCTAACCTTGGGTCTGACACCAATTTTCTTCATGGCCTTGGGCAAATCAGCTAGGGTGGGATTATGAAGGGCTCGGCTTTGTCCAAAGTTTGCTCCCATTAAAGTAGAGTGAGTGCTCACCCTTAACCTCTGTGCCTCTCTTTCACCACCTGTAAGTGGGATAAAATAACACTTGACAAATATGTTCACAGGGGTATTTGTACACCTATGCGTGAGACCTGCCTTTCAGAGAAGCTGATTTTCCCCATCCCCTTTTGAATTCGGTGGTAGCTATATGTGCTCAATGCCTCTGAAAAATTAGGCCATTTCCTTAGGAGCCTAAATATAGAAGTAGGTGCCTAACTTTAGCACCCACATTTGCAAATTAAGCAAAATAGTACATATTAAGCACTTGAGTAGATGCATTGAATTCAGGTTTAAAGATAAGCACATGCTAAACCAGTAGTGGCAGCTACAAGTGTTCAAAAACCATCAGTCAGACCCCGATATATCATGAGATTGGCTTAAACAGGCGGGGTGGGAGGAGGAAAGCAGGATTCCTTTTTTCTCCTCCTTCTGGTTTCTGTGCTTTTAGGGTACATTAGGGTCCCAGTTTCAGAGTCTTCCTTGCAGTCAGGATAGTAATAAAACCAAGCCTGAGAGCCTAACATAATCACTTGATACCTGGAGTTGGGACTTTAAGAAAGACATAATCTATCATGAGATTTGCTATTAAAAGGAAAGTGTTTGTAATACTGCCTAGATGCTTTACTCAACTTGGAGCTCTCTGTAAGGCCTCTAACAGGAGCTTTTTCCCTCTAGGATGATAACATTTTCCCATCTCACATGTATGTTGTGAGTAAAAACTAATTAATATGTGTGATTACTATGGTGGGAGTCCTGCATGTACCATGCAACACAGTGGTATTGGCCCAGAGTTTCTGAAGTGCACCTTTTCCAAATAGCATTTGTAATGATAATTTCAATGATCCAAATGGAAGAAATCTTTCACATCTCATTCATGTTCCACCATTACAGCTCTTTTACAGGTCAGAAATGATTTTGATTAGTGCTTTACTCCTTGAGTCATTTCACTGAGTTCTGTGGGGTTCCTCAATAGGTTTGTTCAGCATGATTAAGTGCACGTCTACACAAGACCTGTTAATGCACATTAGCCTAATTTAATGTGCATTGTGGGCACACGTCTACACGTGCGTGCCCTTAATGCAGATTAAAAATAGTGAAATTAGGCTAATCATGCCCAAATTTGATACCTGCAAATGCAGGTATCAAATTTAGAAGTGATTAGTTAAAGCGTATTAACTCACATGTAGATGTGACCTGGCACTACCTATAGTGCCAGGTCTGCTCAGCCACTAGGGTCACATGGCAGGACTGCAGGGACTTGGCACTAACTTCAGTGCTGAATCCCTGCATGTGTAGATGCCTGTCAAAAATCACCTAATGCGCATTAGCTTAACGTGCATTAAATTTATTTTCATAGTTTCATAGTTTCATTTAGTCGTGCTTAAATGCACGTGCCCTAAGGGGATCAGAATTAGGCCTTTTTATTGTTTTGTGTAGACACAATATTCTCTTAATTCACACTAATGAAGGGCAATGTTTTCCTTCCTCTCCTCCTCCATCACCTGCAAAAGACTGAATAGAAGGAAGTTGAAGCAAAAAATATCTGTTTTTTATTTTTACATCTTCATTTAATGAAGTCTTTAGTTGAACCTCTATTCAAGAAAGCATTTATGCACAATTGAATTGATGAATACACTGAAGTGCCATCCACATCTGAGATTGAATTACATGCTTTTCTGAAACAGTTTGTGCTTAAGCAAATGCTTAAAATTAAGCAAGTATTTAAGGCTCTGGTTCAGGAAAGAGGTTAAGTACATGCTCAAATGTAAGCATATGCTTAAGTCCCATAATAGATTCAGAATTCATATTAAGTGCATTTTAAGCACATGTTTCATGGGGTGTTTTGGAAGCACAACCTTGGAGCCTGAAACTAGCATCCCTTTAAAACCTTGTGCCACCTATTTACTAAGGTTTAAGTCTGCAATAATCTCTGAAGGCAGTTGGTACAATCAATTTAGGAAAATAGAGCCATACAATGAAAATTCTGTCAGACCCCGGTGAAGGCTCCTGTAATCACTCCAGAGTTTAGCAATTTTGTCACCTGCCCATTGTGTAACTATTAAAAAAAAGGGGGGGGGGAACAGAACAAATCTTGTCAAACACCAATGCAGCGTTTCAATTTGTGTCATCCATTTTTATTTCATGCGCAATATGAAAAACTCACCGATTTCCAGTCCATTAAAACATATTTCAGAGCTGTGTTGTTTGAAGTTACTTTACTTCAGAAACAGCTCTTTTCAATTAACTCTGAAACCTCTTTCAACAGCCTTTCATAAATAGGCCAACATCAATGGCATGCTCTGAGTTAGTATGTATCTCTAATGGAAATGCACAATGGGCCGCGCTCCATGCCTGCAGGGAGAACATCTTCCATTTCAGACAGATTCAATGAGAAGTTTTGCCAGCTATTCTGGGTCTCTCACTTTTTTGTCTCAGGTTTAGCTCATAGCTGATCAATGGCTGTGCTTTTTAATTACACTGTATGGTCTGTAATGATTTGTCACTCATTGAACCTGGGTGTTCTTTTTAGTCAGTACTGGCATAAGCAAGAAAGAAAAAAACCAAAGCAACATTAACCCACTCCTCACAGACAATTGACTTATTTCACATGGTCCCCCCCCAGTGTGATGTGTTTTGGCTGCCTGCACTGGAAGAAAAAAAAAAAAGATCAAGAGGCTGAGATTTTCAAAAGTGGTGTCCAGCATGTGGTAAAATTGTCCAGGTCATCTAAGCCAGTCAAGTGCCTAAATCACTCTTTTTGGTGTAGTTATTATTAATGTAATTCCTATTGTACATAACAGTCATTTCCAGGGACTAGAAACCCACAAAAAGTGCTGTGCAAACTCACCTCATCTCCAAAGTCTTAGGTTTTCTAGGTCACTTGGGATTCAATTCTTAAAGGAATGTAGGCATCTGAAATGGGATTTAGGCACAATTTAAGTGCCTTAGTCCCGAAGACTGATTTACTGACATGCCCCTCTAGCCCCCTCAGGTGCCCAAGAATCCCTAGGTACTTATTGTCACCAAAAAACTTTACTTAAGCCCTTAAAATTCAGCTAATGCACATACCCAGCAGTACTCCCATCTTAGCTGGGCCAGTTTTTAGGTATCTAAGGATGCTAGGGGTTCACACACTAAACTTCTCTGTACCAAAGTCCCTAAACCAGCCCAGTAGGTGTGGTCTGGGCATCCCTAATGGTGACTAGCATGTAGTTCAGTAGCCATGCCCACTGTCAGTCAAGAACACAGCTGGTGGCATCACTGACCACCTGATGTGATGGCCTAGCTGTTAGAACATTTGCTCACAAAGTGGGAGACCTGGTTTCAAGGCCCTCATCAACCTGAAATGGTTCAAATCATATTCTTCCACTATGCAGGCAACACCACACTTTTAGGAAGGGTGTTCATCGTCTACTATCCCATCTATTGAAGTTGTGCTTCTGTGCAAGCACAACCACGAAGTTTATGAATGGTGCCATAAAAGCCACAAGCAAGCAGGCAAAGAAGAGAATGCTTTTGTAGCTGAGCATTTCCATGGGGAGTTAGAGGAAAGCCATGGACAGCCGGTGCCTTCCGAGTCTGGGGGGCACCAGCAGGGCATGAACAGGGAGGGGTCCCCCAGCGGTCAGCCGATGACAGGTGGGCATCCCCTGGCAGCAGTGGAAGTGTCAGCACTTTCACATGCGGCACGGCAGTGGAGACAATTTCATGGGGGGCACTAGCGCTCTCTGTGCCCCGCTACCAGTCGGAGCGCTTGCTGTCAGGTGGGGGGGTCCATGCCCCTCTGTGCCCCCCTATGCGTTGCCTATGGGAAAGGTCTCTGGTCCCTGCTTCCGACACTTACCAGTACTATACACTTTATCCAATGCTCTTTAATGCAAAATGCATGAGCTGACCATAACAAAGAGACCCAAACCTAGGGGGAATTTTGATACTACTTCTAGCATAGTCACTGACCAGGTGGGTAACCCTGGGAGCGTCTCTCTCTGTACCTCTGATTCCCTCCAGACACTTTTTCTATCTTGTGTATTTAGACAGTAAGTTCTTTGGGAGCAACAGTCTACCACTAAGTATTTGTACTGTGCTTGGCCCAATGTAGCTATAATCTCTGCTGGAGCCTCCAGGAATTACTGTAGTAGTATAAGAATAACTCATGTCACTTCAAATTTTCCAATACAGGCCTTTTCTTATATGAGCAAGTGAAATTGTCATTTTTTTCCACATCCGTGAAACAATGTTTAACCCAAAGGTGCTAAATTTAGAAAACTGAAACCCCCCCAAATGTAAACATGTCAGCAAATAAAAATGAACTCTCATTAGAAATCTCAAAATGGTCACTTGGTAGATATGTTGAGAAAGAGAGAGAGAGAGAGAGAGAGAGAGAGAGGTTTCTTCCAGAAAAAAATCCTCCTATAATAAAGGAACAAAATATGCTGACTCAAAAATCCATGAAATAATGATTAATCTTAAATATGAATTTATTTATCTCATCAGGCCCATTAAACCAGCAAGATTCTGCATGTGATGTTTGTAGTGCCTATACCAATGGAATTAAATATCCATATCTATTATAAAATATGATTTATTATCTGGTTGAACTATTTGAAACTAGGATTTTCCAGCTTTCTGGAAAACTAGCTATTCTGCAAGGTATTTTTGTTCTTTGTTTGAAATGAAATACAAATGACTCCCTCAGGAAATAAAACTTCCAAAGTATTCTGGTCTCCAGAGATTTTCCTTTCAGAATTCCAAAGCATTGTATTACATTTGGATTTTTCATTTAAAATTTTATTTCCCTTTTTATTTGCTATTAATCAGGAACCAGATATGACATGATAAATGTACAAAACTGATATGCGAATGAAAAAAAAGTTAAAAAAAATCTACAGCCTCAAAACCTGAAATTCAATTTTCAGATATCCTGAAATGAAAAGTTTTTGTTCTGATACTTTTTCTGGGTGCATATTTTCATACAGATAAACATCTTTTATAAATGTTTTATTTTCAGTAAGATCAGCATTTTATATATAGATAGATAGATAGATAGATAGTTCTATTCATATTCATATCTATCTATCTATCTATCTATATATCTTGACGTTTCTTTTTTTCTGGTCAACTTTAGTTGATGTTGTGCTATTGTAGTGGGCTCCTTTTTATTAGACCAGGCAGCACTGGATATAGCCAGTGGTTTCAGGTAAATATTAAGGCTTCCCAGCCTTGCTGCTTTCTAACTTCTATTCCCAAAAAGACCTGCCCAAAATTTCTGGCCCAGTGACATTGTATTAAAATAGGCATCAATTAAAATACAATTTTAAATGCCATATCCAAATGTAATACAATGTTTCCTTCTCTTCTACAAGAAACAGCCAGGATGAGTTTTTTAGGGGCTTACTAATAAAGATCTCCAGGTCCCAACATTTCCTTCCTTACAGCAGCCAGCACCAGCTGTAGGCAAAGGCAGAGGTGGTAACTGTGAGCCTCCCACATCCTCCTGCCTTCTTGGATGGGCCACACCAGAAGGGAAGATTATACTATATCTGCATACTGCAGTGACTTTACAAAAGCCTCCCAGTCATCTGTTGCTGGCTGTTGGAAATAGTGTGTTGCACTAGATGGACAAGCTGGATTCAGCATGTTCCTATGTTCTTTATATGGCTTGTGATTGAATAAAAAATGCAAGAGGTTTGGTCAACTCTTGGACTCAGGAGACCAGGATTCAGCTCTGAGCCACAGGCTCCTGTGTGACTTTAAGCAAGTCTCTTAATTGACCCTGTATAAATATATGCAACTATCTGTAAAATGGAAATAGTGGTTCTCTGCTTGGTAGGTGTGATGAGGATAAATCTATGTGGACCTGACAATTGTCAGTTTAATATTACCAACATTGAAAAAAAAATGCTTATAGTTCACATAAACACCTGGCATTTTACACCTCTGGTTTATCTGCCACTGCAAAGCATAAGAAACATTTCCAAAATTATTGATCTGACATCCAGGTAGAAGCCTTCAGGCTGTGAACAAACAGGATCCCAAACCAAATCTTGAAATAACAAAAGGAACATTTCTTGGTCAATAGTAAAGCTGGTGCTACACCAAATAACTCACTGACTCTAACCAATTTTCTGACATACCATAAATAACCAGAATGAACCAATTTATCCTCTGAGTTAATAGTTAGCCTAGGGATGTTTTTGGCCCACAGTGAATGAAACCATATTACTTGGAAAGCATCAATCTGAAATTCCAAGAGGTACGACAGAATGGGTACCATTAATGTAGTGATAATGCCAGCAATTGCATGGGAAAGGCCAAATAAGTAGAGACAAATGCATTAATTCAGACTGAAACCAGTCCCTCACCTGAAGCCCTTATGGAAACAATGCCAGTTCCTTATGGAAACAATGCCAGTTCATTAAGTAGATTATCTTAATTTTGCCACAATTCAAAAAAACATTCCTAAATAGGCTTGTGCTTACAGATATGGTGAACTTTAATCATGCATTCCACTCCCATATATTTAACAGGACTTCATCACACACTTGAAGAGTTAAGCACTCACTTAAGTGCTTTCCTAAGTCATTATTATGAAGAAGTCCTATTTAAAATAAGCACATCCTTTGGAGCTTATTGCAATGGCTTGAATTTGTGTGCCTTCAGCAGCATAGTCCCACTGGTATCAGACATCTTTCACGATAGATAGATAAGTACAGCTAATTAAGTGATTACATATTTCGTTAATTAAATTCTTCAGTATTTTGGGCTTTGAGGGGAACAGGTAATATCTGCTGCATGAACTCCATGAAATCAGGAAATTCCCGCCATCCACCTCAGTATCTTTTTATTTATTTATTTTTAATTTATGTCATTTCAGCCCATTGCATCCCATATAAAACTTCTTGAAACCTTGGTGAAATTCCAGCAATTTACTCCTACTTTTACCCCAACTGGCTGTCAGGAAATAAATATTAAAAAAAAAAAAGGTGGCAAATCCCTCAAGGATTTTATTTTGCAAACCTTTTACTGTTTTAAATCAATATGAGGTCCTTTTCCTGTCTTTGAACCTACCAGGCTGATCCTGGAGGCAGGGGGCTGGATGAGGCTGCAGGGCCCAGCACTGCAGAACCAGTTGTAGGACTACATCCTTAGCCCCTGAATCTTCACAGCCATACTCATATGCTTAACTTCATGCACAGTGAAGGAGTGCAGTTCTCCCCAGCGAAGTCAGGGGAACTCTTCACGGCGTGTACATTTAAATTCCTGCATAAACCTTTGAAGGATCAAGGATTTAAATCTTTCACACACTGCATCCCAATATGCACACGGCGAAGCACAGCTTTTTGGTGTCTTTTGATTGGAATTTGCTAACAATTCATTCAATAGTTCCAGAAGGGGGTGAGGAACAAAGGTGTGTATATTGACATTTTCTCCTTTTAATTAATGGACAGGGCCAAGATGAGTTCGACTGTCATTTATTTTGCATGTCCCTTTCCCTCCCCCCTTTCCCCCCCAAGGTATGACTTGAGTTTTATCCTGGAACATCTAACTCTCATGAGAAATACTTGTGCAACTGAGGACTGCAGAATCAGGTCATGTCTGTGTTCCTCTGATTTGTTACTGGAAAGCATTTTGTCAAGTGGTTTAAATGAAAGACAGTATAGTGGTTTATAGTCAACTGGTTTACTGAGACAGTATAGTTGTATTGTGCTGTAAAGCCAAGCCTCCAGTTTCAAGCACCTGTGAATGCAGGTGAAACTAAGATCTGGATCCACATCTGGATTAGAGCTAGTACTTAGTGACTGGTAGAGAGAGAGCAAGGGGTGGGGGGGGGGCGCTCCTCAGCCTATACATTCATTAAATCTATGGAAAGATTCCTATTGATTGGGAGTTGTTATTTGGATGTTAATTTTAGGTAAGATGAATAAATAACTGAATCAGAAGAGATCATGTGCATTTCTTGGGTGTTCAGATTCAGATCAGCCTCTTGATTTGAACTCTTCAGTTTGAACCCCTTGAAAATAATTTCCTATGTCTTGCCTGCTTTCCTGAGTGCTGTACACACATCCCCCTTAAATGTGAAAAATGTCCTTGAAGTGCAAATGTCAGCTCTGCTGCCTGAGCTATTTGTTTATGAAGACCATCCGGGCTTTGGCTGGGAAAGAGCTTTTTTCTTGCAAAAGAGCTCACATTTAGTTAGCAACATGCCTACATTTCTCCATATGGTTCCTTCCAAGGTGTTGTGTCATATACAATGATGTCACATCTTGGAAGGAAAAGGGAAAAAAAGGCCTAAAGCTTTTTTTTTTAGCTTCACCGGTTATTGGATTGCTCCAAGAAGCCTGCCCAGCCAGGCTACAGTTGGCTATCTGCTCACCCTCATTTGATTTTGTGTATGTTCACACATCTTAAGAAGAAAACGAACCATATTCCAAGTGACTAGCTGCCGCCTTGTGTCATCTGATTAACCAAATCTCTTTTCATGCTCATTTGCAACCCTACATATTCTTGGTGACTCCTGAAGTGGAACATTTAAAAGGATGCAGAATAATAGTTTTCAATTGTATAGATGTTGCTACATCTACATGCTATAAAAAGCATTTTTTTAAAAAAAAACTTTGGAAGGCTTTTGGGTACAGCGTTTTAATATTGCTCATAGTTTTTAACAATGCTTCTTTTTGTCACATGCATTATTCTGAGAAAGCGCAAGATTGTCAGTGACAAAATGGTTTCATTCCCCAAAACAATGTGTGTGCATGCGCGTGTGCATGCATGTGTGTGTATATATGTATGTGTGTCGTGTGTATGCACAAAAAGTTCACGCTTACAACACAATCCTATTTCATTTCACATGCCCAAATGGTACTTACCCAACTGAGCTGTACAACAGCTGTTTTGGGCCCTCACCCACAGTTTGCACAAACATTTACACTGGCTATTGCTCTTGTGAGGTAGGCTGCACTCTGGCAGGCAGGCAGGTAGCACTGCATGCAAGTGTAAGTCCCAAAATGTTACCCATGGAAAAAAAAACCCATGCCCAGAGGGTGTTACTATACTAGTGGTTAGGGCACACAGACAGAGTATGCTTGCAAATTGTGCCTAGTTTCCAAAAGCAGTGGTGATGCACCTGAGTAAGTGCAATTTGGGTGTGTAAAGTGAAATAGGATTCCAACCTTAATTTACACAACATGTGGCCCCCCGCCCAAAATCTATTTTCTTCTACAAATGCAAGTTTCCAATGATTTTAGTTTAGGTATTCATATTTCCCACCATTCTGGAATGGGAGTATCTGCAGTTGCTGTGATTTGTGCTGAGCTCAATGCTGTTGGGGACCTTTAGCTGTGCTCTGTGCATGCATATGAGATTGGGGCTATTATGAGACATTGTTCAGGGACATTTTATTTCTGTATTCCAAATAAACAGGAGAGAGATGCTGAGATGCTTAGTCTAACCAATATGTGCATATAAAATAGAAGTACCATATGTAAGTACAGAGGTGTGTAACCATATAGTGGGAACAGAGGCAGAAGATAGGGCAGGGTGGCAGTGTAGCAAGCTGCCATGACCTCCTACAGGGCTAGATCCTAGCGATGACCCCTCATAAAGACTGACCATACCATCAGTGGACCAAGCAACACAAATGCTAGCCTCCAGGTAGCATTTACCTGCTCCTCCACCAATGTCATATATGTTATCACTTGCTCCCTTTGCCCTTTTGCTGGTCACATTGGCCAGATCAGCCAATCCCTGTGCAAAATATGAATGGACATGGATTCAACATGAATTCCAGAAATGCATTAAAACCTGTAGCAGAACATTTTAACCACCCTGGTCATTCCAGGACTGACATCACAGTTTCTGTCCATGAACAACAAACATCTAAACACTAAGTTGAATGTGAAAGTGCTGAATAAGAAATTGCAGTCCGACTGGATCATATTAACTTTGGTTTTAGCTAGAACTGTAATGCTTTATCTCATTATTTGTACTGTCTGTTTATTCAGGTGTCGCTCCAGGTCTTAACTACCCCATTAATCATAATTAATCCCCCTAGTTACCACTCTCAACAGCCTCCCCTCTGCTCATGTCTTTCCCTTCTATAATTTTTTTCTCTCTACCAGTCCATAGTATCTGATAACATAAGATGTTGCCTACAAAAGATCATTCCTTTCTAAACCACCTTTCTGAACTACCTATACAGGAGTGGTGGGGCTGAGTTTTAATTAGAGTGGTTTCCGGGCAGCTGCTCTAATTAAAACACTTTAACATCATGTGTATTAACCCCCCACACATTTAAAAATGGCTGTGGGACATTTTATCTAAACCTCATCCAATGAGGTTTAGATAAGGTGCTCCACGGCTATTTAAAAATGTGCATGGGCTTGATACACATGACACTGCAACAACACTGTTTTAATTAGAACGTGGAGCAGACTTGATTAATCAAGACTTGGTTAATCAAGTTCGCTCCAACTAATTAGAACACCAATGATCACATGTATAGGCAGCTCCGTCCTGCCATCTGTCTGTAGGAAACTAAGTAAGTTGACATCAGACAACAATGGCACCAGGGTGCCTGAGCTATTAGTTAAGGTTTTGAGGATTTCCTAAATTGCCTAAGCCCTTGCATGGATTTGGCCCTTCATTCCATTTTTCGGCTCCACTAAAGCACCACCAAAATTGAGAGTTTTATGTTCCATTAGATTATCACAGCCAAGCGTGTGTTTAAGAATTAGGCGGCTCTATGTGATATGCCCAAGGATCCATTTTGGCGAGAACTCGTGGAGCCTGGATTTCAGACAAATGTTCAAACTTTAATGAAATTGAGTTGACTGATGTCCTAATTGAGAGAAGTTAACCCAAGATTAATACATGCTGAAGCTATCAAGTCAGAGCTATCAGACTTTCATTCGACGTTCTTTACCACTCACTGTTCATCAGCCAGAAACAGAGATAATAGCTTGCTCAGAGTATATTTCTGCTCCCCTCTTCTTGTGGAGGATCAGAATCACAGTATGAATAGATAAATCCCGCCAACTGTCAGAATCCATTAGGATCTCTGCATCCTGATGCCATTTAAGGTAAACATGCTGAATGCATTACTGTCACAAATTCATCGTATTTATATTTTGATTGTAGAACACTGTACAAATTGCATATAATTGCCTGCTCCATGGTTACAGGTTTGGCATATGAAACTTTCAAATCCTGTTCATCTGGAATGTGGTAACAGATTAATACTCCCATCAAATGAGGGCACAGGAAATTGTCTTAAACAGTGGTATCCTGTGAGGATACTGTTAATTAGGAACCATTTCCTGTTCTCTGCCCACTTCCAAACACTACAACTAGGAAGTCCACGAGACTCTGCATCCCTGCTATACAAATGAAATAAAACCTTGCAGCCTCAGAGATAGCCAGGTAGTTATTCCCAACAGGATAGTGCTCTTTGCAGAATTGCTACCCAAGTCTCTATCTATACGTAGACCTTCCAATTATGTTGAAAACCTTTATTAAGGCTCACACAGAGATTTCACCTGGTATTACACTACCAAACAATCATTAAAGTACACATTTTATGAAAATTAGGAATCTGCTTAGCATCTGTCTGTCTGTATGCATTGCACTACTAACCCCTTGGCAGGTATAATACACAACATTGATGGTATAATGATGGTGTTTCCTCTTTCCTCCTGAAGTCACTTTCTCAGTTCCACAAGCTGCTCATGAGAGAAGGGCCATTAGGAATCCTAGTTGCAAAGCATCTTTCATTCAAAAGTACTTAGGTGGATGCACATTTAAAATCATAGTATCCAAAGGTGGGGAAGGACCTCCAGGGTTATCTAGTTCAGCCTTCTGCATGAATGCAGGACGTCATTGACCCATAAAATCCCAGAGAAATGCTTATCCAGCCTCTTCTTAAAAAACCTCCAATGAAGGAGTTTCTATAACTTCCCTGGAAGCTTGTTACATGGTCCTGTTATTCTTACAGTGAGGAAGTGCTGTTCTTTTTTCAAATACATGAAAACTACTAAAATATTAATCTCCTATTCTCCAACCTAAATATACATGGTTCTCTCAACTTTTCCTCATAGGTCACACATTCCAACCTCCTTATCATCTTTGTTACTTGGCTCCAGTTTCTCTTCTTTGGCTCTCTTCCCGTGGTTGACCAATACCTGTAGCCCTTTCACCTCTCTACATCCTTGTGAAAATGCAGAAGCCAGAAAATAATCAGTATGTCTTGCCATATTTTGCTTCAGTATGTCTTGCCATATCAGTATGTCTTGGAATATTTTGCTTCCAACTTTAGAGATATATTGTCTCCCAGCTGCACATTCAGGCACAGTCAGGCCCTTAGTGACTCAAGTTAGACACTCCACAAATAAGGTACTCAAAAGCATTGGTCATTGTTGAAAATGTTCAGCTATGTGAAACATTTGGGTAGGCCACGACACAGTCAGATTGAGTGTAAGCCTCTTACTTCCCAGCAATTGCCTCAACTCTCCTTTGTTTCCGACTAATCCGTATTTTGGTATAATGCTGCAAAATGATATACAGCCAATCTTGCGGACACAAATGTTTGCATATAATGTCACACAATAGAGCCTATTGAAGACAATGGGATATTGCTGAAGTGTGAAGGTAAGCATATGTGTAAGCGTTTGCAGGGCGGGGGCCAAAGAGCATGAAGAGGATGGGAGACTGTGACTGCTTATACTCAAGTTATTCTGCAGGGGAGTGGATGCTGCAGTGACTGTACAATGCAGTGTAGCAGCCCTGGCATTTGTGATCACTCAGCCTTGCATTCTTGAGAAGAAGGAATAAGGGTTGGGACACCACTTTTTTGTTCTATTTTCATTTTAATCACAGTAATTTAGACATTACTTGTAACAACAGCAGGTAAAGATACAATCCAGAAAAAAAGTGATGTTTTGATTGACTGCATCTCTTTAATTGAGCTTTCCACTACCAGGGGAATAAAAATAAAGTCCCCACATGGGGAATTATTATTGCCCCAGATTTCTGAGTTCAACAGAAATCTATGCTGAGTTTTTGGTTGTAGTCATGTTGGTCTAAGGACATAGGCAGGCAAGGTTTTTTGAGTTGATGTGATATCTTTTATTAGACCAGCTGAGTAGCTGGAAAAAAGGTCTTTGCAAGCTTTTGGGCACAAACACCTTTCTTCAGGCATAGGGAAGTCTTTGCTGTTTCCCTGGAGTCTCCGAACAGTAGAGACTTCCTATGCCTGAAGAAGTGTCTTTGCTCCCACAAGCTTGCTAAGAACTTTTCCCCAACTACTCAGTTGATGTAATAAAAGATATCACGTCTACTCAAAACACCTTGCCTGCCATAGAAATCTATGTGCCTTTTGAATGTGGCCTCTGAATCTTAAGAAAGATAAACCCATGAGTGGTTCTTATGACTTCAGTGCTTTAAATTAGCTATGGGCTTAGGTACTTTTCTGGATGATGGTCTAAATTCAAAGTCTCGGGGGCGCATATACACAAGATGCTTTGAGCATGCTAAACTAAATCTACTGTGCTTTAGCGGGTCTAAAGCACATTAACGTCACTTAAATAGCATTCATCTGCCCTACTGCACAGTAGTGCCAATTACAGCGTATTAAGTTAGTATCTGTCATTACAGATACTAAACATAATGCGTTGTAATTACAGCACATTAATGAACATGTAGACATGCCCAGGGAGAATCAGTGTTGGAACTGACTGATTTTGCATGTGGAGTCATTAGGTACAATAGCGGGTGCAAGGGAAGGTCTAAAATTCCCTTCCAAGGGAAAGTCTGGCCCACTAAACAAGAGAGTAATACTTCCTCTGATGCTGTCTCTTTTACTGTGCCCCACTGAGTCTTGCATTCCTTACTGTAAAACGGCATGATTGCATGCACACAGACTCCTTCCTCACTCCCTCCCTGGCCTCCAGCCTGCTGCCGAGGGCATTCTCTGGTGAAAATGGGAGATGTAGGTTGGAATCTGCTCAGCTTTGAATGTGAATAGAGGTCACCGCTCAGTGCCAGCCTGGGGCTGCTCTGACCCGGCTCAACGGGCTGCAGAGGGGTGGGCCGGGGCAAAAGGATGCTCCACTGCAGTTGCTGGCTGGTAGGCAGCCCCTGCACCGAAGCACCCTCGTGCCCCAGCAAGCCCCATCACTGTCTACATGTGTGTTTTGCCATGTCTAACTACTTCGCTATAGGATAGCCTAATAGCGTTGCACATGTGGACAGTGATCTTTTACAGCGGAGCTAATTAGTCAGCCCTGCAGTAAAGCATCTTGTGTAGATGCACTGAACAGAATAACTAATCACAGCTGTATAGCATAAGCTTTTGTGAACCTGAGCTCACTTCATCAGATGCTGTCACACTGTTGACACACAGAAATGTTGTCATTGTTGTCATGTGCTGATATATAAAAAGCAAGTGCATTGCCTCTGAATAGAAGTGCCGCTGGTTGCTGCGTTTTTTTGCCAACTCAGTGCCACTGTGTGTTAGCTGTGTTGAGAGGACTTGGACAAGGATTACCTAGGCTGAAGATCCCAGATGTCATTAGGCATACGACAGATGTTGACATACTGAGCTTGGCTGTGATGGTGGTGTTCCTGTGTGGACATAGCAGCAGACTCAAAGGCACCTTGGAAACTACACTGGTAAAAAAAAACAACATAGGTATGTGAAGACTCTCAGGCACCAGGGGATTTAGGCAGTGTTTTTGAGGATGGCATTGATGAATTTAAGACACATAGGGGACTTCACCACAAGTGAATTAGTTTGAAGAAGGAAACTGTGCCCCACTGATCTTATTTTATTTGTCTGCAGCCTTTGATAGAGTTGACCATGAAGTGCTGATAAAGTGTTTACATGATGTGGTGGGCATTCACAGGGCCACTCTTAATTGGTTCCACTATTTTCTAGCAGGGAGGTCCTAGAGAGTGACGGTGGGCAAGTGCTCTTGAGGGGTCCCCAAGAGCTGCATCTTGCCATTCCTCCTGTTCAACAAGGCAACACAATAAGATTGTGTGAAGGGTTGTAGTGAGGTGCCATCAGTATACTGATGACACCTAGCTCTATCTTTCTATCTTATGTGATACATGTCCCACAGTATTGGTCCCTTCCCTGTGCCTGGCTGTGGTTGGAAAACCAACTGAAGCTGAATCCAGAGAAGACAGATGGTGGTAGGCAGAGCACTTAACTGGGAG
Organism: Gavialis gangeticus; assembly: GCF_001723915.1. Taxonomy (NCBI): domain Eukaryota; kingdom Metazoa; phylum Chordata; order Crocodylia; family Gavialidae; genus Gavialis; species Gavialis gangeticus. The sequence goes on along the minus strand of NW_017729028.1, from coordinate 35,094,961 downwards.
GACTAGGACAATGATCATTGACTGTGTGCAGCCTCCTCCTGCCACTCCAGTTCATAGCCTTGGGATGCTGTTAGATTCTCTGCTGCTTCTGGCTCTTTAAGTGGTTGCAGTAGCTAGGAGTGTTTTCTTCTTATTCACTTATATTTGCCCATACCCACTTCTAAAAGGCACTTACGCAACTTTTAAGCAACCTGACCTGGTGACTAGGACACTTTTCTGGCAATGAGGAGATGTAAGTTCAAATCTCCTCTGGCTGAGGAGTGCCTAGGGTCTGAGAGATCTGAGAGCGTTGTCAGACATTTCCCTTGCTGTGTGTTAAATACACATAAGACAGTGTCTGTGCATTAAGCAGGGAAAGACAAGCTAAGTGCTCTCTGAGCATCTCTAAGTTCACATGAGAAGCATCTCCAGTTGGTGTTAGGCAGTTTGTGTTGCGGTAACATCAGTCTGCTCCATGGGGATGATGCCAGTGGTTGGCAGTCCTCCAGCATCCTAGCATGCAACACTCCCAGTCTCCCCCTCCAGGGCTGATCTATCCTCCCAAACTCTACTGCCTTGGACTGACATACTGATAGTGAGCCATGGGGCGGACATGGCAGATCCTACCCACGCTTTTGCTTGCCAGGTCTCTAGCTGCAAGTCAGAGCCGTGCAAGTCAGAGCGGATATTAACTCTTAATGTGCAACTGCTCAGAACGTGTTATTATCACATCATAGCCCACAAAGTTCACATGTGTGAGTTGCAATGTCCAACAACATCTTGAGTCTCCCACTTCCTGGGCAAATGCCCTATGCCCTAGGCAATTGGGCTTCAGGGTGAATGAAACCCACTGCTCCAGTTAGATGCTGCCTATCTGATGCACCTGCATGGGAGTTCCCTATAGAAAGAACTAGAGAGAGTGGTGTATTTTGCTGGAAGGATTAGGACTGGTTCAGGCTGTTCATTGTCACAATAGGAGAGCTACCTGACTACCCAGGCTGGATTCAGAGTGGCTTTTGGGGTTGTGCTAGGCTATCCCTGGGGCGAATGGGAGATCTGTGCATCTCTGGAGAAATTTGGATCTTACTCTGAGCCAGGATGCGTAATTTTTACAGGAGCCAAGAGAAAGATTTAGAGGTGGGAGAGCATCATTGGGTCCCCATCACACCATTCTCCTTATGTCACTTAACTGCTTCCTCCACAATCTGTCTTCTGGGTAGTGCCTCCCTGAAGAGTGTGACTGTTAACAGGCAGTAATCCTGCATCTACAAATGTGTTCAAAACCTGGAGTTTCCTCCTCATTCCCGTGTCAGCATCCATGACTGCGGTAGCTAATCGTGTTAGCTCTATAGTCACCATTGGGTTCTGGTAGTGCATATGCTGCTGGCTTGGGATCAGGAAGAACTGATTTCTATTTTTGACTTTCTCCCTAACTGGCTCTGATCAGGTCACTTTGGACCAGATCTTCAATGACACTTGGGAAACTAAATCCTATTTAGAGACCTAAATATTGCTGAGGATCTAGGGTTTCACCCCTGTTTCCCCTCTGATCCTTTGTCTGGCATTTGCATTCAGATGCTAACATCTTTGGTGCTATCTCTTGCTATGCATTTGTCCAGCATCTAAAGTCCCTTGGGGCCCGTGGATATTAATGTCATGCAAATAATAGTAATGGTTGGGCCTGATTCTTCTTACTTTTACATGACTGAGTTCTGTGGCAAGTCAATGATATAATAAAGAAGAGAATGAGGACCACTGAGCATTCTTGTATATATAGGAGAGTTGCAAAACAGTCTGTCATTAGGCTAGGAAATTTTCAACCCCACTCAACAAACACAGGCTGGAGTTTACTTAGATCTGATCCATGAAGCATGCTGCCTTGCTACGACTTCCAAGGGAGGTGATGCTCTCCCCCTGCCTTGGGGGTCTTCACGAGGAGACTGGACAAGCACCTAGCTGGGGTTGTCAGACCCCAGCGCTCTTTCCTGCCCAGGCAGGGGGTCGTACTTGATGATCTGTTGAGGTCCCTTCCCACCCCAATATTTATGAATCTATAATTCGTTATGTACCATTAGCAGATGTCTCACTTACATTTCCTTCGACTACTAAAGTATGTTTTCATTTGTTCATTTCCATACAAAGGAATTTGATTCCTCCTCTTTTTTCTGTTCTTTTTTTTTAATGCTTACATTTAATTGTTCACTGCAAAGTAAGGCAACCCGCTTGAATAGAAGAAAAAAAAAGGCCACCAAAAACATAACAAAGTTGTCAATGCTGTGAACCCAGAGTGGCCACAGAAAGAGCGGCTGCCTGATGCTTTCTTGGAAATGGAGATGTTAATAAGGAAGCAGTTTAACAAGGCTGAGGGAGAGAGAGAGAGAGAGAAATCAGTCAGGAGATTCTGGGCTTTTCTTCTGTAAATATTTGGACTTGTGCAAATTTGTTAATTGAGGCAATTGATTTTTGCCTGAAAAGGGGTAGCAATGTCTAATTCATTAAAGCCTAAAATAACATCCTTTGGGCTAAATGGGGTCATTTCACTTATAACCTTTTAGTGATGTATTAACAATTTGGAGGCATTTCCTTGCATATCTTAAAAAGTCCCACATTAACAGGAACCGGCTAGAAGAAGAGGGAAACAAATCTATACAGACATGCGGCAGGAGTGCGCGCGCGTGCACACATACAAACACACTCTCACAATATATATGGCCTCCAGCCCCTGTCCTTCCTCTTCTGCAGCATTTTAAGGTCTGTGTTTAATATTGCCAAGCCTACTTGAGTGATAAATGCAACTGTATAAAAATTACTTATTACAAGCTGTCATGTTGCCTCACTCACACTGCAGGGCTAGAGGCACTGTACATAAAGCTAGGATCTCCACCTTGACAGCATCAGCTGCGCTGGCTTTAAAATGAAATGCTTTCAGTCATGAATACAAAACATAATTTACCTTTTCATAATACTTTGGTTTGGAAACACTTTTGAAAGCTCGTGTTACCATCAAACCTCTACCTGAGCCATGCCAGCAACCAGTTAATTCCAAGTTGTTAATTTACCTTAGCTCTGCTTTCCATTACTTCTCCTTTGAAGAAACATTAAGCTGTTCAAATTGCCATCCCTCTAATTTTTAAAATTTTTTTTTTACATAATATTTATCCTCAATTTTTGGTTGTAGTTGACCCGGCAGGATTACTCTTACTCTTTGGGCATGCCTGCTATGCATATATTCCTTCTTCCTGCAGTTTCCAACGGTATGTGCACTCATAATGCCAACTAAGTGTCATCTAATTCTGTTGTGCCCCCACTCCACCCATCCCTCCTCCTCATTTGGAGTCCAGTTGCACAGCCCCCCCTTGAACCACCCCACCCTTCAGACAACTGGCCGAGATCAGTCATTACTCCTGTGCTATAGCAATCCAGAGCCACCTTTACTCCTCCATTAATGTGGTACTGATGCTTACACAAAAGCTCACTGTAAGCTATGGATGTCAGCTGGATTGAAATTGGATGTGAAGGTTCCAAGGAGCCTCGCGGTGTAACAACTGATTCGTTGTGACTGGTTTTATAGTTGGCCATGATGCGTACAGTATGTGAAGTTCCCATCTGTACTGGTGTCTGCCCACCAGCCACCCTGCCACGTTGGCAAAAGTGGCTCCAGCGCTGAGTGCAATAGGAGCAGAACTGCAGATGCCTCCCTTTTGCCCAAATTTCTTTTGACAATGTTCACATCCAGTTAGGGCCCAAAGTGCTTGTACTTGTCAGCTGGGATAAATAATGAAGAAAGTAGTCCCTTCCTCAAACTGAAGCAGAATTGCCAAAGGAAATATTTTCTCTTCCCTCTGCCATCCCCCACCAATACAAAACCCTGTCGCCCCCTCCCTTTGCCAAAGATTCAATAGATGAAAGTGGGGGGGTAGTTCAGCCTGCCCTGCCTGCTGCAGGCTGGTTAAAATTGTGTTTTCTCTTATGGTAATCTGTGCAGAAAGGAAGAGCAGATTGGGGAGCGGGAGGATAAGGGGCAGCACAGACTAAAACAAAACACACAGGAGTGAAAATGTCTGTGAGATGCTAGGGTACAGCTAGTCGGAGTTATGCATTGCCTCATCGTGGCCATGTCCACACGAGACATTTACTGCAGATCTGCCTAATCATCTATGCAGTAAAGTCTCTGGGTCTACATGTGAGGCCCTATTAGGTTGTAGTAAATTAATAAATGTTGCCATAATTAGTACTTGTAAATACAAGTATTATCCTGTGGCAGCATTGTTTGCTATGCAGCATCACACGCATAGAGTCTGATGGGGCTGGCTGGGGCATTTCAGTGTGGGGGCTGCCTGCCAGCTAACCATACTGAAGCACTCTTGTGCCCCAGCCAGCCCCTCTGCGGCATATTGAGATGGTTTGGAGTAGCCCCAGGCTGGCAGGGTGGCAGCTGGGGCTGCTCCAACCTGGCTCAACATGCTGCCGCCCCAGGCTCATGTTCAAATGTACCATCCAGGAGCAATAAATTCCTGTGCAAATGGCACCAGAGTTTATTGCTGCGCATTGATTTCACATGTAGACGCACTCACTGATGTGCTGTGGCTTAGGCAGGTGTACGGATTGCATTGCAGATTAGGCATAGTTTAATTCTGCTCATGTCATATCTCCACATCATCAACAGTTTTTTAAGAATCAGCCTTTCCCTCCTTTGCTTCCCCTTAGTCCTCTCTGCAGCACTACATCAAATCTTAATGAGCTGATTGATTGACTAGCAAATAAAGCCAAGCACAGTCTTCAGAGTAGGGCACAGACTCAGGATGTGAGACCTGAGTTCAGTCGGTCAGTATGACTTGTCTGACCCCCGGACAGGTCTTTAACAGCTTCGTGCCTCAGTTTCCCCATGCAGAAAATGCTTTTATTAATGAGCTCCAGTGCTATTGAGTGAAGGGTGCCTGGCTGAGAAAAGCCTTCCACTGTGCTTAGTCTGACAGACTCAGAGAGTATGAATCAGGCAAAGGAAGCTCATTTTACAGGCACATTCCAGCTACTGTGATAGTTTTTTCTGCCAAATGGGCCAAGTTCATGTTCAGTTCGTTTACCTAAATAAAGGGCCTTTGAGTCAAAGGTGCTCTGTTCCTCTGGCCATCCACTGACTTCATTGAAGCTAGGTAACTGGCACTTTCGAAATCCAGTCACTTACTGCATATGGAAGTAGGAATCTAACTCCGAGCACTTGTTTCAGGAAATCGCAGCCTGTTTTTTGGAACCAAAGCCTCTACTTCCATATGTAGAAAAGTCAAATGAAGACTTATTTCACTGGAAAGCATAGCTCTAGAGACTCTCAACCATGGTGCCAATGAACCCTGATATGCCCCAATGTCCTTTCAAGGGTGCCATGGGATGCCATGCAATATTACTACTGCTAGGTGTGCAAACATGATTCATGAGATAAACCCAGAGCTTTCAAATTAGACTACATAGCATTACAAATGTTCTCACCTGTTGTTGCCTTTCTGGGTTCTTTGAAATAGGAGGATTGCTCCAGTATTTTTTGGAGGGGTGCATTGAACCTAATGAAGTATCTCTTGAGTCTATTGAGGGGGAGCCTTGAGTGTAACAAGGTTCAAAACCACTAATTTAGAGACCTTCAGAATTTTCTCTGTAGTCTTTCTCCCTAAGTTCCCCTTTTAAGGAATGGGGATAAATCCACTATCCTACCTCATGGGGCAAATTGTGTAGATAAAGGCACTTTGAAGTAGTCAGGTACAGTTGGACTCAGGTGAAGAATTACATTACATTAGATGCCAAGCCCCATTCTCTTGACTGTTGGACATGTATTGCCTGTACCAGGTGCAGTAGAGACAATGCTCTGATGATTGCTCTGAATACCATCCTAGCAATAGAAGTAGCTGAACTTTCCAGAATCTTATAATGCCAGGTGCACTTGTACTTAATTGAAATATATAGGATTTGGGCATCCTGTTCTTGTAGGTATGTCAACATTGCCAAAAAGTTGGTCCTCCATTCATGCAGGCTAACTCAAATTAGCCAACTTAGGTTTAAGTAACATTGAAAACAGGACACCTTTGGCTTTAGCTTGGGTCGGCAACTCAGGTAAAAGCATGCACAGATCCTGCAGTTGAACTCCAAGGCTGGATGCAGACATGCAGGCACGTGCAGTTTGTGGCACTACAAACCTCTTTGCGGCACCGCAAACTGTATGCATTGTGTATCAAACCATGCCTGGTGCTGCTAATTTGCAGCACCCATAGCAAATAAAAATCCTGAAGAAAAAAGCAGCCCAAAGCATGCCCAAGTGGTGTGTACCAGGACAAATGCAGAGACCCTGTGTTGGGGCACCTTGCACCCCAGCCAGCTGCTCGATGGCTGGCTGGGGAGCAAGGTGCCTCTGCGTGGGAGCTCCATGTGCCTCAGTTTGGGGGTTCCACAGTTCAAACCCCGCACAGGGGCACACAGAGACGGGGAGCAGCTAGCCCAGGTGCTGCCTGCTCCCCCATCTTGAGGCACACTGCACCCCAGACAGCTGGGGAGTGGCTGGCTGGGACGCAGGGTGCCTAGGCATGGAGGCTGCTTGCCGGCTAGCCCTTCAGTCTGTGCCCCAGCCAGCCTCCCCTCCAGCACTTGGAGCAGAGGGGCAATGTGTCCCGCTGCAAAGCATACAGGCAGGGGCATGCACTGCGACACAAAGTAGCGGCACAAATTTGTGTGGCTGCAAACGCATGTCCCTGCTTGTGTCAACACAGCCAAACTGCCTGAGATCTCCAACTTGCTCTAATGTGAGTGGCAGTTTAGCTTATGTCAAGAACACGCACAATGTAGATGTAACTCGAGTCTTGCCAGGTACAGCGGTGCATGCATCAAAAGACCTTCCCTGAAAACACAAGAGACTAGCACTGGATAGCCCAGCCTCCCCATGGGGGACCCGAAGCTGCAGCCTTCAAACGTGGCTCAGAGAGACAGCACTTCAAAGGGCCCATGGGTGCTGCTACCTACTGAGGTTTACAAAAACCGTAGTGTGCAGCAGGCAGCTAAGGGGCGATAGCCAAACAGTTGACAAAATGTAGTGACTTGGCCAACTATCTAGACATGGCAACTAGCTAAGAAAGTGGGACTAGAGGGACTGAGTTCATTTTTCTCCTGAATCTTAGACTTTGGAAATTGTTAGAAAGACAATGCTGGCACCCTGCACTTTGACCCAGGAATAGCTGAACATGCCTTTCCCATCCTGTTTTCTCCACCTCATGTCTGAACTTACCCAGCTCACCATTTTGTACTCTGAAAGCAGAGGCATGAAGGCTGAGAGAGGCCAGAAGGCAGCTACCACAGCAACAGCATACAATGTGAGTGAGCTTCTGAATCCAGCTTAATCTGCAGAGATGGTCGTGACAGCATTTTATGCCAATTTACAGAGCAGGCATTGGATGGGAAGAGCCATGCTAATTTACCACTGCAGGATTCAAAGTGAAATGAGATTACAGCAGTGGGCAATGTGTGAATTAGCACCAAAATATTACAAAAATAACAATAAAGGATAAAGAGAAAGGCACAGAAAAATGGGATCGGGGAGGTAAAGCCTTATTTGCAATCTTCAGCATTAACAAATAGAGCTAAGCCACGTGTCTCAAAGAGATGCAAATTAATGCATTGAGATGCTGGTTTTTAATTTTTCAATTTGGTACACAAACAGTGGAAGCAAACCCAACAGCCTTCATAAAATTAGCATCAAATGTGTTTCGTTCATTTAGAGAACATTGATTACAATTCTTCTGACACACTCTGGAATTCCATTACAATTAGGTGGTGGGTGGTCAGCTTAAATTATTTTTAGCTCTTCTGAAGCAATTTAGACATCAGAACTTGGATAAGCTTTAATTAACTGCCTCTTCCCCACCCCTGCAGTTCACCCGGGTATGGTTGATGGTGCATGAAGTTTGATGGATAATCACATTTACATGTCTCTGCGCTTTTACCAAAAGGTGGTCTCTCCATATTAAGCTCTCATTACCTACCTTCATTTCCCATAGGATAGAGATTTAAAGTCATATTCACTCGTCATATAGGCCAATGGATAACCTTTGGCATGCTACTTAGAGCTAGAGTCAGTGAAGGATCTGGGTCCTGCAATACTTACATTAGCTTCAGAGCGGTGTCATCACAACAGAGTACCCTAACCACCAGGTTGGAAGCTTGTCTGGGTAAGGGAACCATCCACCGATCACGCTGAAGTTGTTCAAGATGGGCATATACCCATCATGTCCTAGGTGAAAACCCATCATAGCTCTCATCATGTCCTAGGTGAGAACTGTGAGCCACAAGCACTGTATACAAGAGAAGCACCACAATTTCTTCCTGCATCAACTGCATTCTGTGGGGAAATCAATCCTAAACTCAGAGCACACCTCTGCAATCAGGGGACTTAGGTCCTTCCAGTAACATAACAGCCAGTGTCTATGCCCTCGGTGGCAGCAGCAGCAGGGGCTAGGCTGGCTGTAGTGGCTATTGTAGCAGGACTAGCAGTGGTGGCAGCTGTTGTTCATGCACGGCCTCTAAGTGAGCACCCAGGCCTGGTGCCCCAGTAGTCCACTGCTTGCTACACTACTGGATGCTTCCTCACCTTATTCCTGGATCCCAAAGAGGCTTAGACAGGAGCTACATGTTTTGCTGCTCAAGCTGGGGTAGCTCTGGGTGGAGGTCAACCTTGGTGAATGCTAGGGCTGTGCAAAGCTTCAGTCCCTATTTCAATTAATTGGAGATTCGGCCCTATTTGGTGGCTGAATCTGTGAATCCGAATTGAATCAGAGGACCCATTAATGTCTCTGAATAGAATCAGAACCCTCCAAATTGCTTCAGAAAGATTCAGCTATTTGGACATAGACACAGCTTTAAAAGTTTTTTTTTTACATACCTCTAGGTAACAGGCAGCTCCTGAGTGCTGGGTTGCTGGGGTGCATGGAGAGTCCCACAGGTCGTCCCCATCATGCTTGGCAGCAGACCTGGAAGTGGACCAGAAGCACTTCCGCTCCACTTTCGGGTCCACCAGGGAACATGCTGCTGCCCCCCCGCCCCCATGCCCCCCTGGGTCTGTGACTGGTGCCTCCTGGGTCTGAGGGGGCACCCGGGGTCCCCCCGCAGCCATTTGCAAGCTGGAGGGGGCACAAGGGGGGGCCCTCAGTGAGCTCCCCACTGGATTCAGGGTGGACCAGAAGTATTTCTGGTCCACTTTCAGGTTCACTGCTGAGCAAATCGAGGGCCCCTCCACACTCCTGTGGGATGCTTCATGTGCCCCAGCATCACAGCATTCATGACTTTTAAAGCTGTGTCTATGTCTGAATCGCTGATTCGGAGAAATCCGAATCGGAATTGAATAGGGCCCATTTTGGACTTCTCTAGTGAATGCCTCTCCTGCGCAACTTCAGTGTCATGGGTGGAGAGATCTCCCACCCATGTAAGTGCCTGTTGAGTTCAGGCACCTGTAAAATTAGACAACAGCTGAATTACAGTCGTTTCATGTAGAACTAGAGCTGGAAGAGACCTCCATAGATCATCCAGTCCAACCACATGTCTGAGGCAGGATCATCCCTATCCAAACCATCCTATATAAATCCATTGTTTAATTTCCTATAAAAACTACACAGTCAACAATGAAACAACACAAGACATAACACCCAAAGCTGCCACTGGTAAAGCACGGGGACCACCATGGCCAATGTTCTGCTTTTGTAAAGTTTGTTAATATACACTCAAGATGATGGCCATGCCTCCTGCTACAGAAGAAGGCAACCCCTCCCCCCTCCCCCCCGGTCCATATTAATCTGATCGTTGGGTAAAATTAATTCCTGACCCCAAGTATGATGATTGGTTTGACAATGAGCAGAGAGGCAAGACCCTCTAGCCCAGAACCTCCAGGTTTAAGTCTCAGCAGGAGCACTTGCACAACCCAGTCAAAATCTCCTGCCTTAGCAGACAACACGCAATGCCTCTGAGGAAGGCGTTAAAAAAAATTCCAGACACATGTAGTAGCAGGGAGGTGGGGCAGGTGGGAGTTTCCTCCCAGCCCAGCAACCAGCAAAACCCAGAAGCAAGAGTAATACCCATAGTAGAACATAGCGCTATGCCTATATCACCCCCAACCAGTTTGGATTGTGGTTTTGGAATTAAAGTCCACTGAAGTCCTGTTTAGGCCTTAAACCTATTTTCCTTTTGAGCTGGTCTTTCATCTGCCTGTGACTCAGTTCTCTGGCTCAAGAAGGGAAATAGTAACACTTCCTTTGTCTCTTCCTTCATATGTATAAACACCAATGCCCATGCCCTTAGCAGTATGTAGGTGTTGTACTCCTAAATAAATGCTGGCACCTAAATGTTTGAGAACCTGGTTGTGGTAGTGGCTGTCTCTTACTATGTGTCAGCAGAATACACAAATCAATTGAGCACTGAGCCTGGTTAGAGTCTGTACCCCCTACTCATATTAAAAAGGAAAATACAAATAATAGCATTTATTGCAGTGTATCTGCATCCACTTATGCAAGCAATTAAATTGGCGCGTCTATTCTGCTCCTGGTTAAATTGCATAAAGTCTTAGCAAGGAAATTTGAAACCACGAGAAGAAAAATAGCTATTTTCAGGTTGTGTTACAAGCTTGAATCTCAAGCCAGATTCATTGAACTGTTTACCAAGGTTCAGAGACCTTCCAACAGAACATTGCTATGAAGTTTTATATTAAAAGCATGTGAAATTCCTGGTTGCAATGCAAAGCCAAGTGGAATTTTGTTCCTTTGAGTTCTGCTTGGGATTTCTGGGTGCATTACAACCTTGAGACTCAAAGTAAAGTTCGGGGTGGTGGTGGGGGAGTGAAAATAAAGAGTATATTTTCATGTATTCTTGCCATGTGAAACAGCAGAGTGGCACAGGCCTCCAGTTCTTAGTCTGAACTCCAGAGAGAGAATCCGCCACCTCTTTTCAGCTTACTATTTAACTATTTTTCAGTTCTATGTTGTACCATCTCCACCTTCCTAAGACTTCACTTCATTCACAGCACATAGACTTGCACAGACTCACTTGAAATAGGTTGACACAGTTAAGATGGCTACTTAGCATAAGTGAACAGCTGGCTTAGCATAAGCATTCATAAGCAAAATCTGCTTTATCTTCTAATGATAGGCGGTGGTCTGCGTCCTGTTCTTCTTACACAATGAGCTATGTATCTTACAACACTACTATATTGTTAGGAAAAAGCTTGCCTAAGTGTCTTGCAATGTTACTTTTAACACACTATTCTGACTTGTGGTTAGCAGCTTGCTAGGCCACAGGTTATAGCCTTTTATTCAGCTGCAAATCCAATGCTCCCCAGGATCCAAATACTGTCACCCTAACGTGTACGTTGTGCAGTCTGAGTCTCAGTGCAAGAACAATGTTGATCTTTTTAGTGGCATAAATTTTGGACCATAAAGAAGCACAGTATTCTGCTGGGGCATATACCATTGCATGTTCAGTATTTCTGAATATTTTAACATTGGCACCCCATGCTGTGCTGGCTAAATATCTTAAGGCAGCAAACCATGCAGAGACTTTACTGTCAACCTTCTGAATGTGATGATTATAGGTGAGTTAATGGTCTAATGCAACTCCTGGGCAAGTTGGGGTATACTTATGGGCAAGTATGTGATTGTCTACTTTGATATTCACCATGCTTTTGGCTTCATGATTGTCCAGGTGGAGGAGTGATGATACTGATTTATTGATGCTCTTCTTCAAGCACCACTTATGGAGATAGTCAATGATAAGTTCCATATCAGTACCCACTTTTTTTCCAGTTCTGTCATGTCAATTCCTTGGGTTACTATGGCAACATCATCAGCGTACATGCATCGCTTGGATGTTGAATGTGGGAAGTCTGAGATACGTACGTTGAAAAGTACTGGAGTTAGCACTGATCCTTGGGGGCTCCATTCTTCCGAGTTTTGACAGCTCTGGACTTAGGTGAAAACAGTGCAGGGATTTTCAGGACTGCAAGTTTTGGACCTGGATGTCTTCATTCCACTGAAGTTCCACTTTAGGTCCATTTAGTGCAGAAACTCGAGAACTGTCTGAATATATTTGGAACACAGCTTTCCACCAACTGCACAGGCTGCTGATCAGGTATCTTTTATCGGAGGCTATCAAAGCTTTTTAGAAGTGCTAATTCTTACAACACCCTTTTGAGGTAGATTAGAGCAAATATCAGGTCACCCCATAACACCTGCCTACAGTGCATCAGTTGGATGAAGCCTTTGGTTTCCTGCTCCTAACATTTCCTTGTAGCTGTAAGGAGAAATGAAGAACATAAAGCTGAATTGTTTGCAAACAGACTTTCTCAGAGTATTTCATGAAGGATCAGTGGCTCTTTAATGTTCACTTGCTCTCATTTGCCGTGAGAGACTTCCACCCAAGAAATAGCCTTTTAGCTTTCTAGCTTTGCTATTTTTCCACCCCGCCCCCCCTTCACTCTGAAATCATCCAGTTTTTATCACAGGTCAAAATGTTTACATGGCTAATAGAGTCTTAGAAGTTTATTTCATAGCTAACCAAAATGAAGATTGAACAAAAACAGAGCACTGCCTAGATGGAAGGATATTCAGTGTGATTTTATGGATCATATCACAAGAGACCAAGTAACAAATCAGAGGAATATATATTTCCATCAGTCTTACGGCTACATATCACCATTTTAAAAGCCAAACACTTGGAAAACTGAGTCATCACAATAGCAAATTACATATAAGTAAGCTCAACTCCTGAACAGAGAGCCTGCAAAATGTGTAGGGACAATTTTTCAGGTCTTCAAACAAAGCTAACATGGTATACAGAATATATTTGTTTTCTGTGAAGGGGGAAATTTCTGCCCTTGTACTTTCTTATTCTCTTATTCCAGAGTGATAATTCGGTTTAGCCTGAGCATTATTAATTAAATGTGTGTATATATGTACACATGCCAAAACCCTGTTTGTAATGTGGAGAGAAAATGTAGTAGTGGACCCTTTCAGATAGCAGCTTCTCACCACGATAAGGTTTGCTTGGTCTCTGTTATGTGATTCCCTTAGGCAATATCCACTGATGCAAGTAACTGAGACCTTTCCTCTCTTTTTACAAAGAATATCTACCTCATGGCCAGACCCTAAACACAGAGGGCCAAGATAATACCTTTTTTTCTCTCCTCTACTGTTCACATGTTTGGCATAGGAGGCAATGGCAAACCTAAAACTCCCACGAGCATAGCTCATCAGATCATAGAGGCCCTCAAGAAGCTTCACCATGTCAAAGCTCCAGTTTCCATAAGAGGCTGAGTTTAAGTGGGTCACCAGAAACTATCATGATCATGTTCTGAGAATGTCAGATAACAGGTTCCTCAAACACCCTGTTTTGTTGCCTCCAAACAGAAGGAAAAGGGGTCGACTCAGAAGGTCCTTCACTGCAATCCTAATAGGTTAATAACTTGGGCATATTAACTCCAGCTTCTGCCTGGTGGTGGTGGCAGGGTGGCAGCTTCCATCATGTGCCCATGCTGGAGCTGGAGCTGTTGATGCTGACATGTGTTTCACTCTGGGGTGGGACCTCCAGCTCCATCACAAAGTATATGGCAGCAACAGCTCTTTTTCTGAGTCTAGCCTAGAGTGCAGGGCACAGGGCACATGGTGGCAGCAGCAGCAGGGCCAGTGACTGAGGAGCTGGGCTGAAATGGTGGCAATAGGTAAAGTGGCCAGAGGGTGACTGGGGCTACATCAGCTCTCACTCACCCTCCTGCTTCACAACCTGACCTTTTTGTTAAGAGCGGAAGAAAACAAAAACATAAGTCTCACAGCTTTATTTCTGTTCCCTGCCTGGTTGAATAGAATCCTACTTCTGGTGCAGATGCTCATTTACTCATTTACTATAGAGAGTAACTGGAGAGTGAAGACTTAATATCAAGTTTACACATACACCCAGGCAACTATCTCCTGGATTTATGAACATTCAGGGAATAAGAGGTTTGAAAATGAGCAAATCCTAGCATACATGCACTTTTTTGTGAATATAGCAACAGCAGCAGCAGCAATAATAATAGCAAAAATGAAACAACTGCAAATAATTTATATTGCAACATGCTGCATTGTATGCATGCACATGTTGATACTAGTTATGGGCAAGCTTTCCATTGGCACCAGTTGAGGTTTTCTGAAAGAAAACACTGATGAGAAATTGGCCTAGAAAAAATATATATACTTGCATCCTATTTCTTCAGGTTTGTAGTTGGTTAAGCTAAAATCAAGTAAATGATTCTAAACAGAAATTATCACAAAATATTTTAGTAGATAAGTTGTGTCTGGTCTCTACTTAGAGTGAACTGGGCATTTTAAATACCTCTAAGGAAAGCCTTTTTATGTGTAGACCAGGCAAAGTTTGCTTTTGTGGAATAAAAGGGGCTCATGTTGGTTTATAACAAATTATATTAAGTGCAATTGAATTTAGCTAGTTTTGTTTTGGAATAAGAGTTTGCACCAAAATCAGTTTAAATTCACGCTTTTAGTTGTTTTGCTACCAGTGTCCACAAGGAACAGCTCTTAGAGACTGATTTGATTGCTCCTATCCAGTACATGATACTGGCTTTCTAAGAAATAAATGGAGAAGGACTTGTTTTCTGATACAAGAAGAAGTTCCAGTTGGGAGACAGAGAGAGAATTTGAAATTCTAGCAAAAAAAAATCCTTTTTGCTAAATACTAAGGCTGAACAATTCTTATATACTATTTAAATATTTATAGTGCTTCTGGGATGGGTGACAGTGCCACCAAAACTCAGTCATAGCCAGCAGGAACCAGCAGGGCAGCAGGTAGTGAGGGGACAGAGTTGGCAGAGAGGTGATCTGGAGGTGGAGGTGGCAGCTCCCTGCCTACCCACTCCTCCTCTCCCCTTGCCCCTCTACTCCCTTGCACTCCTTTCCCCTTCCTCCCCATTCACCTGCTGCCCAGCTGTCCCCAGCTGTCAGTTCAGGGCCTTAGAGTCCTTGATGATAGCTATTCTACCTGGAGTGATGCCCCCTGGGATACTAGAGGACTGCAAATTGGTGGTTTTATCTCATTTGAATAGCCAGAAATTAACTTAACTTCATCTGGGTAATGTAGCTGCAAGATAATCCTCACCAGAAGTGGCATAATTTTAGGATGCCTTAGAGGACACCTAGCACTTGTTAACAAGCTTTAATGTATGATCATTCAAGTTTTAAGTGCTCTTAACATGGTCTAATTGTAATGGGTAGTCTTACCTTGAATGGGATCATTTTGCAACTATTTTGCATAACTCTTTGCAAATGACTACTCATTGTCAGATCCTGGAGAACCGGGGACAGGGAAATGGTGCACAAATCAGATCTGTTCAGATTTAAACAATCATGAAAAGGCTGTTTGAATGTATGGTTTTGACAAATGTTGGCCTTGCTTGGAAACACTCTTGGACAGCTTTTATGCTGAGTCTGAGATTCTGTCAAACTCCATTAGGGGCTACCATGGGCAATCTTACCTTTTGTTTGTTTAAATATAGGCACCACAAATAATTGGAATGACTAAAAGTCTGTTAATGGTACTAGTAACAGGTCGAGGAAATCACATGTTTCAATTCCCAATCTTCCTGTCATCCTTCTGTCATGTTGTGCGATGGTTTATTTCTCTTGCTTGTTGTGTTCAAAATAGATTGTCTGCTGTTGAGGGCTACTGCCAGGTGTTGCTATAGGATTTTATGCAATGTAGGTCTTTTTTTTTGGAACATTGGGAAACTGCTGAAACACATTATGATAGTGAAGATGATTTTTTGCCATAACCACGTATGAAGTAACAAAGAAATGAGACTTCAATATCACATGATATTAGCTTAAGAATACTGAGATTTTCCCAAACAACAATAAATGTTGGGGCTGTTTTTATTTGCTTCCTTTTTTTTTGGAGTCTTTAGGGGTCTCTTTGGCCACGTTGTTAGGCTTTCCTCCACGGTTGCAAAGACTTAGAACTACTTTTTTTTCCTTCATGAAAGCTGATTCTCACTTAATTACATGATTAGCATAATTCCAAGATCTGATGTTGCAAAATACCTTATTAAGTGTTGAAAGAGTCACAGGACAATTCCATTATCAGAGCTGGCAGAGCTAATAATGGAATATTGGTTGTTTGCATATTTCTTCAGATGAAATGTGGTGATTTCTACTGTTGTTCATGTTTGGATTTCACACACTGGATCCCAAGGCAAACCTACAGTGGGTGAGGCACCTCGTAGGTCAAGCCCTCACAGTCGTTTGCATGGGCTTCTGGCAAGTGAAACTGGTGAGTTTTGTCTGGACCTTTTCATGCTCTCCAGGGAAAGCTGTGATTCTCATTTGAAAAATAGGTACATTTTTCCACAGCCCTGTAAATCTTGGGATTTTCAAGAAATCTGATTAACCACTACAGTTTCATTTATTTCATTATCCCTTGAGCTGCCAGTCAGATGTTGAGTGACTAAGGAATTGGCTTACAACCAGCACAAACCATTATAAGTATACAAAATGTTAAACCCACCCCCAATCTCCCAGAGCTGTGTATCAGTGCTCCTGGCTTTCGAGCTACAGTTTAGTTTCACTAGCTTCAGGAACAGCTTAAAGACTCTGAAAATCAGTAAGTACCTCTTTTATAACCTTACACAAATAAGCTTTTACAAGCTTTAACAAGCAAAAGTCATTTGCAATCAAGGCAAACACAGCAAGCCTCTGATCCTAGTCAGGGATGCATGTAGGTATTCGGTTCTGGCCCTGTGGACCTCTTAGCAGTATAGGACCAAAAACACCAATTTTTAAAAAAAACAATGCAGATAGGATCTAAGACCCAAAGACATACATTAGGAGTTGGGAGCATCATTCCTTCAAGTCTGAATCTGTAAACATTTAGAGCCTGATCCTGTACCACCTAGTACTCATCTAAAGTTTTAGGTGTCTAATTTGCTGTCTCCCAAATGCATGTGGTAGCAAGGAGAATGTGGCATTCCCAACCTTTTGCCAACAGCTTTATGGTTCAGACTTTGCCCCAGGACATGGGAGAGCCACTAGCAAGCCTGAAGTAGTTTGAACCCACGTTCTCCAATGTCCACCAATGGTCCGTCTAGCACGGTATGCCATATCCAGCAGTGACGAGTAGTAGATGCTTTAGGGAAGATATATGAATAGGTGGTGTCTAGAGTTATCCAGCACCTGTCATACCCTTGCTGGCATCAACCATCATTGGTTTAGGGAAGTTATGGGATTCATCCCTGATATTTAATATCTCCCAATGGACCTGTCCTCCATGAAACTGTCTAACTCCTTTCTGAACCCAGTTTGAATCTGCCTTTACAACTTCTGCGGTGACAAATTCTGTAAGTTAACTACGCACGATGTAAAAAGATGCTGCCTCTTGCCACAGCTTACATTTATCCTTGGGTGCTTAAACAATCCCATTTCCAAATACATCAGGAGTGTTTATTGCTGGAAAATAATAAAACTTACCTAAGGAATAAATGCTGACCTAAGGTTTTTTGGTGTCCTTGCAATGCTTATGATACACAAAATCTCCAATTCCTAAGCACTCTGTCATTGCTTCATTTGCACCGGAGGTGTACTGTCCTAAAACCGATGGTGAATTGCAACTCAAGCCAATTGATCTAATCAGCTACATGTCCTCCTATATGGCCTCTGTCACTTGACGCATATAAGAACCTGTAAGTACTAGGGGAAAAATATAATCCCCCAAATAATTCAAAGCATGTAGTTCATTGACTTGCAGGTTTAATATGAGTCCAGAGAAGTTTTGGCCTGCTGAATAAACCTTTCAGATCTTTTCTTGCTTGGCCCTAGAAATGTTCGAGGAAGAAAAACTAAATGAAAAAGACTTCCAGAATTCAAGCTCGTGTTGCCTTTTTGTGCAAGAAACAATTTTCCCAACACCAGTTATTCCAATCTGTAGTTGTCAGGAGAGGTCTGTTTATTTTGGATGGTTTATGGCTTCGTTGTAACAGTTCCCTGCTGTCCAATTCTTCAGCTCCAGCTCAAAATGGTCTGATTAGATAGCAATTCAGTCAATCTAGCTCTAGAGGAAAGAGCTTCTTTTTTCTCTCTCCCGCTTCTCAGCTTGTAGTTCTATTCCAGTCTATTTTTTCACCATTTCCATCACAGTACCATGTTAGTTTAAACTGCTGCTCCAAAAACAGCTTGAAATTGCATCTAGGATCTAACTATACCCTGCTCCCTGCCCCAGACAATGCAAAGGGGCACCAAACAAATCCTCTAGCTCATACATTGCACCGTTTTGCTTTTCCTGTTCAAGGAGCTTGGGACTTTCTCAACATGAATGTATCTCTCATCTCACACTATACCTCGCTTCTGCCAAGCCTAAAGATGTGACTTGAACACCAGTGGAAACATGATTGTTAACCTTGAATTAACAAGATAGATGCATTTAATCCACCCTGGGCTACAATCTTTGCACAGATAAAGCTCCCATTAGCTTCAATGGGGGTGAAGGCTTCAGGGAGAGTTCAATCCGGACACTTATGTTTTAACAGTGCAGTCAGGACCATCAAGTTTTCCATGCTCATCTTGCAAGCGAAGATGTCATAAAAGGGCAATTTCAGAAGAGTCAGGCCATCCTAAAAGCTGACACAATTCTGAACTGCTGCACAAGGGCAGCTTGGAACCGATGGTCTGGATGGGACTTTTTCTAAAACTTAGCCAGTCGCATCACTCGATGTGATCACATCACTCTCATTTTCCAGAGACCGGTTTCTGAGACATGTCTACTTTGAAGCTTTGGCATCAGCTAGTAGTTGAAATCTGGATTTTCCTTTGCCTCTGCCACCAGTCTGCAGATGCCAAATCTGGCATTCAGCTAAATGACAAGTAGGCTGCTTTGCCGGTTTGTTTCCCTGAAATTGGTTCCTGCTGGGAGGATCGGCTTTCACACTTGTTATGCTGTCACTTGATCATTTTGGGGGTACTGTCTTTAACCCAGCACATCTGTTGTAGCCACACGTTTTCTTTAGATGGTTCTAAGTACCACGTGAAAAAATGTCCTATTTTATGGAAGTGATCCAGGCTCAATGCACCCGTGGGTACAGAGCTCAGCAGTTCTGCAATCTTGGTTACACTTGGCAAGCTAGCCTGATGTTAGCAATGTTGTCGCATTCCCTTCCGTTCAGGAGGAATAATCACAATTGCCTTCATGTCCATATGGCTAAAACACAAGGCTAAGTCATATGGTTGTTGATGTTGAAACTTATTGGGTCTTAGATATGTGACAGCTACTTCTTTCAAGGCACTGCAAATATGCAAGGAGGAAATTGTGTTGCAGCAGATTCTGAAAAAAAAAAAAAGTCTATTAGCAATATAAGCTGTAGGAAAAAAAACCCAGAAAGAAGTCTTGCCAGTCTGCTCATTTACATTTACTGACATTTCTTTAAAACCAGAAAAGAAATGTTGACTAGCCATTGGAGAAGAGGCCTGAGAGACTCTTGATTATATTCTTAGCTGCCACTGAATTATGTTGTGACCACGGGAGACTCGAGCAGTTTTCTTTATTAATTACTTATTACATATGCCATTCTGTAGTTACATGGTTTTGCATATGCATTGCACAGAAACAATCACAATAATAAATATGTGATGATGACACAAGAACACGCAAAAAAACCAAGTTTGACAAATATCATTAGATATGGTGGAAACTGAAGAAATAGGGGGCATTAAAAGTTTAAACATTATACCGATTGTTTGTGGTGTATTTGGATTTCATGGTGCAGGTAGCACAACAGCACTGTGTATACTGGAAACTGGCTGTATTATAAGACCCTGGGTCCTTAAGAAAGTTGCACTGATAGAGACTTCCAAAATACTGAAAAAGAGAGAGAATGCTGCAAACTTGCTGATGCTTTGTTCATTAGACCCGTATTAGTCATTGTTTTCCTTTGAGATCTGGGTTGGTAGAAGGATGATGATGGTAACATCACCATCGTCATTACGATTGCTATTATTACTATTATTATAATTGTTGTTGCTGTTGTTGTTATTTAGGACTTAACAGCTCCAGTAATGCAGCAGAGGCTATTGTGTGGTACAATTGCTATGCATTGTAAAATGTCAGTCCTTACCCCAAAGAAGCTGCGGTCTAAGGAAAGCAAAACAAATGAAAGCTTATTTCTATAATGGTTTGAAAATGTGTGTAGTGTTTAGGAAAGAGAGGCCCATAAATGATACCTGTTTTTCTCTGGATTTGTATATATACACATCTATTATTCAATAGATATGTATATTTATATGTGCGTGCATGTGTGTAAATGTGATATATTTACATTGGAAACCACAGGATAAATTGCAGAGTGTTGTGATAACTGTATCATGCCCCTTTCACCTTCTCCACTGTTCTTCAGCCCACTCACATTTCCCCTGGGATTTCTTGCAAAACCATGGGGAACTTACACTGGAAGTCTTTAAAAAAAATCAGCTGCTGCAGAAAAGTTTTTTCCCTCTCCCCATGAATGTGGATTTCCTCCCAAATCACCCCTGCCCAAGGCCTCAGAAGACAAAATTCAGCCTCTCAGTAGAGGCAGGTTTTCTGTGCATAAACATGCCAAAACTTTAAAATCTGATAGCTTGCAGCCCTGAAGAGCAAAGAAAGGGGAGATACCCAGCTTTGCAATGGGCCCCAACACTTATTTCTCACCCTAAAGGAATCTAGCATATCAAATGTTAAAGTTGTGACATTTTTATGTTTAGAAAAACTGCTTTAGGCCATTTTTTTTTTTACTGTGGTATTGCTTCCTCTGAGCCCCGTGCAGTTGAACTAACAGTAACCAAGGCACCTGGCTTTTCTGGAGGATGGATACAAAAAATAGTTCCAACTTAAAAAAAACAACCCTTTGAAACATATTAATCTTCTCCTTTAATGTACTGAATACATGATGATGGAGTAGGGTAAAAACACAAAAAAGAGCAATACTCATCTATTAGGATCTGCAAATACTTCTTTGTGGTTTTGTCACATGGCAAATCAAATACATGCAAATAAATTTTTTTTTACCAAACAACATTACACACTATGATGTATTCTCTATATATCTGTCTATATAAAAAATGTGAAGTTGGCTTCTGCAACATTTCTTATAAAAAGAGCATCCAGGATTCTCATAGATATTTCAATTCTGACTTTCAAAGGGACTGACCAGCCCTATAAAGGAGCCCCAAAAGCATATGCATCCATTGCTGAAATATATCTACATTCATAGTTTCCTATATCTGTCACTTAAGTCTGAGTTAAAGTTGGCGTGTTTCAGTTCTTTGAGGCACAGTGAAGATATGGCATTAAACTGAGATATGTTAGAGATAGTATTAGTGGTTTGGTACAATTACATATCATAATGGTGGCTTGCTAGTGCCAGTAGACAGGGGTTATTTTGGACATGAATATTACCTTAACAAATGGCTTCCTTGTTTTTTGGTGTGTGCTCTGTTGTAAGGAAATACATTTGTACCGTAAGGCTTGTCTACACTGCAGAATTGAACCTGACTGAATATCATTGTGAATAATTGTTTTAACAGATACAGTGCTAAACAGAGTTTGAAGGGAGTGGCCAGTATAGACCTTTACGTGAATACACCCGAGGCTAGTAACTTAGTTGAGAGGTGGGGAAAAGGGCAGCTGGGAAGTGGGACTGTGCAACCAGTCAAATAATCTGATTTCTTTTATGTAAAGCGTTGCAATTGCCGTGGACACTGCGTAGCCGACATTCAGATACCACAATGATGGGCACAGTATACAAATGAGAACAGAATAGAATAGATTGTCTGACTTCCTATATTAGCTAGTCAGTACTTTCATGAAAAGCAGCCAGAACCTGGCAGGAGAAAACTTGCAAACCAGTGAAAGAAATTTCTAAATACAGCAGTTATGACTGCTTCATCTGCTCCCTGACAGCAACACTCCCTGGTCAGTTTGCTCATAAGACTTTCAGCAAGATGCCATCTATTGCTTTAAAACCTAGGGGTGGGTACAGATGTTCTACTTAATGCGCTTTAAGCATGCAGAAAGCGCTTTACATCTGTAACAGAACAGACATTCATGACACATAAAGCACTTTAAAAAATGGCAGATCTCACGCTTAGGTAACCCTGGATGGATGAAACTAACGCTTTCTGTTAGGACGCTTTATTGAATGTCTGTGCCAGGTCCCATCGAGAGTTAATTTAGAGCATGATCACCGCCATCCCAGGTGGCATTATGCAGGGCTGCTCTAGCCTTGGACAGGACTCCTGTGCTCTGCCCAAGCACCGGGCTGGCCCCACTCCCTCGGCTGTCACTAACAGTGACAACCTTTGATCCCAGACCCTTGTGCAACCTGGTGGGGATGAGGAAGGGAAGGGGGGGTTCTGTCCCCTGTGTAACAATGCAGCCACCTTGGGGTTTGGGGGAGGCTGTGGAGGAAGGGCTCTGGGTCTTCTGTCTTCTCCCTCACAGCAGCCACAGGGACACAGACTCCAAAGCCCTTCTCCCACAGCAGCCCAAGCTGGGCCACACCAGTTGCAGCTGGCAAGAGGCTGGGGGAACTCCCCCTCCTCTGCACAGACCCCCCCACCCCACAGACCCCAACCAGCAAACTATTGGAGCGCTCATGACAGGGGGGCTCTGTTTCCTTCCTCTTTTCCCCCAGCCACTGCTGATGGTAACTAGGTGGTGGGGGTGGGTGGGGGACCGGGGAGAGGCTGTGAGCCTCCCCCCACCAAGCAGCAATTGTCTGTTCGTTTGGCTCCTGCTCTAACTTTTAGCACTTTGACTACAGCATGATAAGTTAGAGCGCTTCTGCCAGGGGCTTTTTGAATGTCTGTATTTAGCCTAGGTCTGTAACTTGGCTTATGTAAAATTTCATCTTGAAGCCTCTAAATGCTACTTAGCCTTCTAAAAGTAGATACACAACTAATACTTAGCAGAAAGCATATGGATGCTGGATCCTACTTCCACTTGCAAGACAAGCCTAAAGAGTATATCTTTAGAAAGGATCTAATAGATATACAGTAAAAGCTCTGTTATCCAGCATCCCCCGGGAATGGGGGATGCTGGATAATAAAATATGCCAGTTCATTAAGTGGCCCGAACAGATGTCCTTGCCTGTTCGGGCTGCCGCTTCTCCTGCCGTGTCCGAGGCATTGCTGCTCCTCCCATGGCATCGTTGCCCCTTCCACAGCATCACTGACCCGTGCAGCCTGGGCTGTGGGGTCTCAGCAGTGCAGGCTGCTTTGCCCTTGGCCATGGGGGCTCAGAGAAACTGGAAGTGCCACGGTGGGCACTTCCAGTTTCACTTTACCTTACAAGTTGGCATGCCAGTTCATAGAGCATGCTGGCTTGTAAGGTGCTGGTTAGCAGAGTTTTCCCTGTACTCTATTATAGGCCAATTCCCCCCTGGGTGTTACCTGTCAGCTCTGTGTTCCTGGGAAACCCTGATGTGGTATCCAGCCTGTTTGACTCATGAAGGACTCCCTCTCACCCCCCACATCTGCCCGAGCAAGAACAGATCAGAAGGACTTATGAAGGCAATGAAGATGTAGTGGGAGACATGCCTAAACTCCTCTGGACCAGGGTGACAGGATTAAGGCAACTCCCCTAGTCTCATTTGCATCAAAGATGGGACAGGGAGGCACCTCCATTCGCATTTAGAGCGGAGAACAGAAATTCCAAGGCAAGCACCTTACTGAGCTCTGGGACCAGAGAAGAAGGGGAGCGCTGCATGATGGGGGATCCCTGCTCCAGAAGTTAACCTATGCCTGCACACACCCAGACCAGCATTTATCAGACTAATTCTAGTGATGAATCCTTTATTGGTACCCAAAACACTGAATCTGCCTGATTGCATTGTGAGCTCCCTTGGAGTAACACCGCCCATAGCCAGGAATGATCGGTTCCTATATCCCAGCATAATAAAAACAGCTGCGGTATACTCCCTTGAGCCATAATTTACCCAGAAACAAATCCAGCGTTTTCCCTTGAACCATTGTTGTTTCCCTACAAGAACCCCTACCCAAGCTCAAGTTTCTCTTCTGGTGCTTGGATCCAAAAGCTGCACCAGTTCCACTGGGACTTCACCTTCTCCTTTCTCTGCCTGGAATATCTTCACTGATTGTGCTGGGGGCTCTCTTTAACTCCAGGTATAGCTTTCTAAACCTGACTTTTGCTGATCAGACTTGAACTAGATTTCCCCAAATACCCAATTGAAACTGTGTAACATTGTAACTGTTTTGTTTGTTTGTCTCTCCTTGTATAGCTATTACTACTAGTAACATTATAAGTTTCATATACCTGGCAATACAATAACTTTTATGGTCAACCTCGTTGCCATATTCTCTCTCCAAATCTCATTTACTGTCTCTTTTCCTCAACTTTCCCATTTGCTCTGCAGCAATGCTCCTCTTACCTAAGCCAAAGATTCCTGTAACGTCCCCAAATCCTGTGGGATCTGCTCATCAAGGGAGTTAGTACCAGGACACTTGTGATTTGAGATTGGCCGGGGGGCGGGGGAATAGGGGGGTGCTGAGTCCATTGCATATGAGGGTGTCAGTTTGGAAGTGCTGATTGCTTGACCCTGCCTGCTTAGACGTGACCTGTTAATGTGTGTGTGTGTGCGTGCATGTGTGTGTGTGTGCGCGCGTTCAACTGATTCTGTGGCTGGAGGAACCCAGCCCTGTTGCAACTAAGCCCTGCAGGGTAGCTCCACTGGGGGGTGAGGACTTGCAGAAGGGAGAGATAGAGCTCCGTATAGGAAAACAAGTGACACAAGAAGCACGTAGATAGAATTACAGAGACCCCAGAATTGCAACTCTAATAAATGAGCGCACGCCAAAGTGACGGGCAAATGGAACTTTTATCATAGAATACATATGCCAATTCATTCTGGGTGTTGCCAGTGAAGCCAGCCAGTCCCCATATCTAACATACATAAGAAGCTCCCTTTCAAACATGTCCTGCTTCTCATCAAGCAACCAATACTAGGAAAATTCAACTTTGTAACCCAACTCAAGAGCTTGGAAGAATGTGTAAAGCTGATCTTGACTCTTTCTGAAAATAACAACCTACATGTTTTGGTGCTTATGGGAAAAGCTTCTTTAGAGTACTCCATACCTACTACTGGAGTAATCTCTCAAAGGAGGATGGTATGAAGAAAACTGGACCAACAGGTTTTGCCTTCTTGGATATCTGATACGTGGGAATGAATGTCTTTTTTGTTGCAGACCTAGTGAAAGGCATGGCTGATAAAATGACATTAGCTGATAGCTGAAATGTAGTTGCATAAAGAACATTTTCCTTGTTTATTAATTTAGTAGCTGGCCAATGATATTACCACACTCCTGAGTTAGGAAGATGAGTTTAGCTTATTTGGACTAAATCCAAGCTCATAAAGCCAAAGATGACCAATGAACAGATCTTAAGCCAAATTTCATGTTTATTTCATTATTTCAGCTTTGTAAGTTCATGATGTAAACCACATCTTTTATCACTCATTTAATTAATAACAGAACTAGGTATGAAGGCTCTGTTTTGTGACTCCCATGTACATCCTAAGAGTCATAATCTGGGAATCCATTACTTCTATTAATTGGAGACATTTTGCACAGTTGAAAGGAGTTTCTCACCCTGTGTTTACATATTACATGTCAGTATTTCACATAGCCTTTTCCATGAGCCACACCTGAATATTTCTTTAAGGTATGGCTTTCAGTAAGATAATTCTTGATGTAATTGTCTTTTGCACAATAGTGTATGCTACTTTATTAGCTCTAAAAATAATGGGCGGCATATCATGTCACGGTCCACCATTCCTGTGAATTATAACTCTTCCCCCAATTCTCATGGATCTGACATCACACCTATAGGTTACAGAAGTCCATGAGTTGCAGGAAGCAGCTGACCCTACACTCCTTTGATATGAACACAGCTTTTTTATATGCAAAGCTTGGAGCAAAGCAAATAATCTGGGAATCTCAGACACCACATTTGGCCTAAGTCTTCTTTATATGGCACAGATGTACCTTGTTTCACAGATGTCCACATACGGGTGCTACCTGGATTATCTGAATAGTCTTAAGTAGCTTTCCTGTTCTCACAGTAGAACAGGATGTTCTCAGATGGGGCAATGTGTTAGCCAGTAATAACTTTATAATGGTGGCCATCACCTGTGTATGTCAACCCAGCCTTCTTCATCTCTGTCTAAACTCTCTTAAACCATATCATATTCCCTACTAACTAAGAAGCTACCAGTTCAGCTAACAAGCTTTGAGCTTGTCTTTCAATAATACATAAAACAAACAGAAACATGTAGAAGAGAGATTAAACCTTACACCTTCTAATAACAAGCTCTAGGGCCAAAGCTTGCTCTCATGTAATTGTGTGCCAGCTCTGCCAGTCAGAGCCAGTATGCACTTTTAGGGAGGAATTAAATCTCATCTAACATCTCTTCCAGCTATGCAGTTGCTCCAATAAAAGATAGCATCAAAACAACCCCTTTTCTTCTTGCATATTTTCTGGACAATCACAGCGACAGCAACACTTCATCCCTACTACAGCATAAAGGATATTGAAATTCCCCATCTACAATGGCCGAGGAAGGGTGCTTTGTGCTCAGAATCTTGTCAAACATCTCTCCTCACCAAAAAAATATCCCTTCCTTTTCACATCAGGTAAGCACAGGAGTTATATTGAACTTTCTCAGTGAAGATAGCTTATTTACTTAAATGGCTGCCAGCATTTCCTCCCACCAAAGGGAGAGCAAACATTATTTTTGTCGGATGTTAAAAAGGGATTTTTTACAACCCCCCAAAATAAATAAAGTAAACAAAACTTCCTAGACAAAAACACCAAAGAGATTCATGAATGGACACAAGAAAAGTACTAAGAAGGAAGCGTGGCATATACCCCAATGGCCCCTGATACAGATGCAAACTGGTTTGGTATGCAGGGAATCCTGGAAAGTGAGGTAAATCCCATTGCATAAGTAAAAGAACAGCAATTGGCTGTTCTGCTGGATAACTGAGCATGGGAATGGTAAGTATCCAGACCAAGGTTCTCATCCGTTTTAGACACAAGGCACCCCTCCATAACTTTTTGGAATTTAGTAGCACCCCTTTTCAAAAACTAATTTCATTTTTTAATTTTTTTTAATTATGGAAACCATAGAACAGTTCTTCTGTTGCATAGAACTCAGGAAGATCACAACAGGTCAGAATGGATGCCCATTTGAAATCTCTGGGGTTACCTTCTGAATCCTGTGCAGGTACTTACATACCTAACAATGCTAATATTGCATGGCACCCCACAGCACTCTTAAAAGGATCTCATGGTACCCTAGGGTATCACAGAACCTCTGCTGAGAATTAGTGATCGAGATGATTAAACTAAGAGTCCAAGTGGTCGAACATCTCACCTAGAAATGAGGAAAAATGCAATGAAGGAAATTTGACTGACTTGTCCAGGCAACAGTCGGGGAGTGAAAAGAAACCAGAAAGTCCTAGTAGAAGAGCCGCAAACAGATATAGATTAAAAGTAGGTGTCCTTAGTGTCATGGCCAGAACCACAGGGGTTACTATCATGAGCAATAAATATATGCTCTTGGAGACATCCAGGAAATTGTCTAGCAGTTAAGATTAGCTAATGCAAAGCTTGCAAGTTTGCAACCTGCAAGTGGAATTTATCTGTCACAATTTAACCAAAGTGTTGAATCTAACTGTTTGCACTGATCATGAGACTGACTGAGCCCCCAAAATAAGCAAAGCTACAAAATTAGCTGATCTAACAGGTTTTTTAAAAGTCAGCCATAACAAGATCTGACCACCTAATATAATTATCACTTTCCAAGGAATCCAAGGAATAAGAAACCAATGGGTTGAGCCTCGGCAGAGTAAGGTTAATTTCAAACCTCAAAGTAATGTGGTGTAATTTGCTTATTGGGTGAACCCAAGTTTGGGCAGTAACCTTTCATGATCATTTCTAACACCTTTTGATCCCATAGGCTAACAGCTATAGGGCAAGATTGTGAGTGGCTCTAAAGGCAACAGATTAGCATAGGATAAGGCATGAAGGAACATGCATGTCAAGTGACCAGTTTGAAGGACAGGACAGAAGGACCATCACTGTACCAAGCCTGGATCCCAGACTCCCAGTGTGAGCAAGGACCGGATCCTGACCAAGGGACTTTCCCAGGGACCCCTCGGACAGCATTGACCGGGGATGCCTGACTTTGCTGGAACAACTTTGCGTGCACCTGGCGTAGAGGGACTGCTGATAAGTTGCCAGCCACATGTGGGAACTCTTTGCCATTCTGTCTATCTGTTGTTATTATTCACTATTAGCTCTTTATTACTGTACTATCTGTTTGTCACATTAACCTTTCTGTTAACTGTTGTATGATAAGCTATAAGTAAATTTGCCTTTACTTCACTTCTGACTTGGCTCCTTTATCCCAAACCCAGCAGCTTAATGGCTGATACATTCACAGTGCCTAGCCAGCCTGTGACACCTTAGGTATCTCACATTGGGTAGAATGGCATTTACAGAGAGCCCCATGCTTTTTTCCCAGAACAGTCCAGGTGGTAGAAGACATTAGTCCTAAGGAGCAGAGTGGGATGATCATGTCAGGTTTGTTATGTATGTCAGCTTAGGAAATCCAACAGAAACAAAACAAAGCAAAAAAGGCCTCCGAGCAAAACCTTCTGCCCCTGATAATGTGAAGGTAAGACTGGCAACAGGTCTTCATTTGTGCCTTAGTAGACAAAAATATGTCATTATGTTTTGCTGATCTGATGTACCTGCTTAGCCCAGTGTTCAGGACATGGATTTGTTGGGAATGACTTAAATGAAATGAGCTCTCATGTTGGCACTCTGGGGTGTTCAGGCATAGGTGGTCAAAACAGATAGATCTTACTTAGCATGTTATATTCCTTGATCTCAAAGGGCTTTGCCAAAGGATTTGGTATCCTACTATCCTTTTGAGATAGGGAAAATGAGGTCCAGAGGGTAAACAACCAACCTAAGGTCACCCATCAAACTAGTGGCAGAGCTGGGAATAGAAGTCTCCTGAGTCTGAGGCCAGTATGTTATTCATTACATGATAGATATGCAGAAGGTGTTGCATAGTTAATTTCCTCTTAGCATTTTCTAAATGCATCTAGTGGAGCTTGTGTGACAGATGAGTTTCTTTAAGTCAAGTCTATATTTTTATTGATCAAACCCACATAATTGCTTGATTTGTGTAGGGTTGATATGAGACAAGAGTTCAGTGATCAATGACTTAGAAATGAGGGATCCTTGGCTCTAACGGCATTTCTTTATTTTTTATTTAATATAAATAAATAAAATAGATAGCAGACAATAAATAGGTAAATTTGTCCCAGTCTTTCAGGCACGTGCAAGTCAGAACTAGAAAATCAGGTCACTTTCCTAACTGAATCTGATTCAAATTTGGATGTCAACCTCCCAAAATTTGGAGGCCTATGTTTAAAGGATTTCAATTCCTCCCTGATTTCAATCCCTATTTGAATCTCAGGGATCTTTTTGTAAATCTCTTGATATATTATTTAGCACATTTTTTGCATCACAGTTTCTTGCACAAAAGGCTGAGGAAAGCATTAAATGTTCTTGAATCTGGAGACTTTTGCAATGGTAACAGAGCTAGGAAGCCAAACAGCAGGCTTTGATCTTACTATGTTGTGGAACCTGGGTCTCTCACTTCCCAGACAAGTGCTATAACCACTAGACTTTGGGGCTAAAAAGTGGAAGGCCTCTCTTCCCCCTCCTCCATTTTTCTTTGGACAGCTACGCGCATACTCAAGAAGCTCTATTCTACCGCTGGTAGAAACAGAGTACAAAGTTTGCTTAAATGCCAACAGTTTCAATTACATGGCTACATGAGTGCTACTTAAGTGTGTAAAGGTAAAATGAGTGTGGTGGGGTGTAATATTTCTATACTTCCATTGAGGAACTGAATAGAGCATGTACAGAATTGGATACCTCTGCGACTTTACTGAACTGCATCTAAGCATGCACAATAAGACAAACTTAGCAGTAAAGGGTGATGAAAGAGAAGCAATAAGAGAAATTAGATGTCTTAGGACAAATCTGGCTGTTCCACCAGTGAAGCAGAAGGCCATTTCCTGATGTAGAATGAAGCCTAAAGTCCATGTAAGTGCTACTTAGGCATCTTAAGGACAAAGTAGAATTTTGCCCTAAATCTAGATCTTGTTTGGATTCAATACCATTTTACTCACCCATGTCTTGTTGTTCATCCTTCACATTTGACAATAAGCATGACATCACTGGTTGGTCTGGTTTCTTTGAGCACGCAAATGGCTGATCAGGCCAATGTAAGACACGCACACAATTTCCAAGAGGAAATTACACAAGCATTTGCATTGGATCTTCCTCCTCATGTCTGTTGGCTCTGGATTTAGGACCCAGACACCTTGTTCCAGGGGCGGGATGGGGGGGACCCTCAGACCTACTACAACATTTCAATCCAATAATAGGTAAATTTATTGATACACAGTGATAACAAAAAAGAAGTTATACAAACAATCAACTAATTCTATATATCCACCAAATCCTAGGGCTGTCATCAGTGAGGCTACATCTGGCCAGGATGCAGTCTTCACTCTAAGGCTCTCTCTTAGGTGTCAGATGTCAGCATGTCAGCAGTCTGGAGGTGGGATACCAAGTCCCACACCCCACTCTGGTAGGATGGATGATATGGGGTGATGGTGTGCACTCTGCCCATGGTGGCTTTGGGGACCCTTCCCAGGACACAGGGACAGGGACAGGGACCTCTCTTGGGGAGAAGGACGAGGAAGGACAGGGCGGGACACTTTGTTACTCATAAGTCTCTGCTTTTGTAATCTCCTTCCCTCTTGATTAATCCTGATAACTCTTGATCCGTGGCTATCTCTGATTGGTCTCTCTGTGTGGTCACACATCAACATAGTTTTCCGGGCCTTCTCCTAATTTGGTCTGTTCCCCCAAAACTGGGACTCAGTTCCCCCTACTCTGGGGCTTTGTTAGCTGGTGGGAGTTTTACTTTGTGTATGGGCTTTCCAGACTATGTGTCCTTGTTGTGTTAGACAGCGTGTCTGCTTTCAAAGCTGTTATCTCATGTGACTGTGAGACCCCAAGCTCTTTCGAAATCAATTAACCCCTGCTTCTCATCTTGAACCATTCTAATGCCTATATATATACCTATAAGCCAATTTCTCCCCCCCCCAAAAAAAAACCCTTTGAATACCATTTCTAAGATGACAGTGTCCTTGCTGAGACAAAGTATTTAGCGGAATTCACAGATTTGCTGGAATCTGACAAGCTATGCCCTGAACGCTTCTGCTATGGCCTCAACTTTGCAACCTCTGGGCTGTCAGCTGTATGCCTTAGCACCCACACCACCCCAGGCTCCTTGCCCAGAATTATTTAGACAGTGATGACACTGCCTTGACTAGGGGGGTTGAACTAGATGACCTCAGGTCTTTCCAGACCCATTTTCTATGGTTTTAAGTCTCATCATAGAAAATTCTACCAGGTGCAGTGGCAAGGCATTGCAAACTCTGGGCCACAAGGAGGTTTGGAATTGACTGATGCGGCTCCAGAAATGGGAAATCCTGGGCTGCCTGGGAGAAATGTTTTGAAGCATTGTGGTCCCAAGAATGGGCTGAGACTTGGGAGTCAGGGGTTCAATCTTCAGCTTTGTTCCTTGCTTTTCAGTATGCACTTGGGTATATAAAGTTTCCTTCTATTCCCCCTCCTGGCTTGTCTACTTCAATTATTAACTTTTTAGGGAAAAGATTTTTTAAAATTCTGTGTTTGTCCAGTGTTGGGTACCAATGGGCACAGCTAAGGCCTGTAAATGCTACTGTAATGCAAGTATTAATAACAGGAGGAAAAAACTAAATAAAGTGTTTGTTTCTAAATGAGGAGAGATGTAGGGTGTAGAAGTAATAGTCTCACTTTAGGGCCTAGAGCAGCAAAAGCTCAATCATCTGTAAACATCACAACATCAAATGGGATGGTGCTTTTGTTCCCATTTAAAACAGCAGGAGTTTTGGCACTGGTTTCACGGTGACCAGGATCAGTGCAGGATGTTTATATTGCAAATTCATCTGCACTGATGTGTCTCATATGGAGATTGTTCTTAAACAGGAAGAAAAAGATGCTGCTGGAAGCAAACTTATAGGCTTTAAGACATTAAGCCACGGTCAGGGTGAGACATCATCTGAAGACTCCCAAGAGAGTTGTTTATACCATCCTTACCAGACTCAGGGCTTATGTACACAGGAGAGTTAAGGCAAATCAGCTAAAGGTAAGAAATCAGCACATGTTATGTTAAAGCCCATAAGTTCACTGTAGCTTAACCCCCTGCTCCATGAGTTAGGAACAGTTAGTTTCTGTCGTCAATACAAACAGTATCTGTTCTGAAAAGGAGTGTTCTGAAAGGCATATATCATCCAGGGTGCTGATGGAAGTGCAGGTCCCCACTGTAACTCATGGCGTTTCATAGGAAGCGGCATGGGTTACAGCAGTCCCCACAATGCAACAGACAGTTTGCTGTTGGGTCTGGAGAACTGGGGGATCGAGCTCCAGTTTGAAGTGGCTGTGTGTCTGCAGCCTCTCTCCCCTAGCACCATCTCTGGTGCTGTTTTCAGGAAGGCAGGAAAGAGAAGGAGGGCTCCTTTCTACCCACCCCACCCTCCAGCACAGGCTGAGCAAACCCCAGACTGAGCTTCCTCCCCCTCCTTCTCCCCCTCCTATTCTGAAGCTAGCACTCGGGACAGGACTCAGCTGCGTCAGCCCAGCCCTGCTTCCAGCAGTGACTGGCAGAAGTTAATGAAAGTGCTTCTCTTTGGAGTGCCTTCATCTCAACCCTCATGTAATGAGGCTTCAGATTATTGTGCGATTAGGCACTTTTAAAGTGCTCTGCTGCCATGCACTTCTGTCAGGGAGGGCTGTAGAGTGCTTCAGAGGGCCACCTGCATGCCAAACCATCACTTCTGTCACTGCGCCCGGTGTCTTCACAATTGGTGTTCATACCCAGTGTTTAAGGATTAGGCTAAATTTGCTTTTCAAGAGACAAGGGAAAGCATGTCCTGAGAAGCACTGGGTCATCCTGTAGTCCACCTCCAGGAACTGCTACCGTCATGAAACCTTGCAAAGCAAGACTTACGAAAGGGAGCTAAAATGTGTGGTTATGACCTGCTCCCTACAAATCTAGACCACTTAGCTTACTGTAGTGCCTATGATGGAGAATTATACAGTATCCCCCCAAAAAATATAATAGCAGACATACTGCCAAAGGGTGCTGGGAAGCACTAGGACTTTTCAGACTCTGGAAGATTCCCTAGAGCAATATGACTGTGGAACAACCTCGGTGCAGGTTATGCCCAAGTTAGAAGTGGATGCTTCATACATGGCACTGAGGAATTACATGCGTTTTTTTCCTCAGGAGGCTTTTATCTTCTAATCCTTGTTTCACAGCCTCACTGTATTTGTTCTTCACTCTGCTTACTATCTTCTCCATATTTTCCCTTATTATTTTTCAATTGGATTCAGATTTCTCTTGCAGTATTTAAATACATCTGTGATCTTCTTCCTATCTTTACTCCTCTCTTTGTGGGCCCAGTTCAGCACTCGCACAAAGCCTGAAAGAGTCAACTGGTGGGAAGTTTCCATTTGTGCTAAAACAGCAGTTTTCTTTCTACTTAACACTAATAACTCCGGCCCCCGTGTCTCTCATCTCATAACCCAAAGGTATGGAAGCCCTACTTGCATTATGCTCTGTCAGCTGTGTCACAGAAATACTGCTTTAAAGCTCTATTTTTTTTTCCCTTTGCATGTTTCCAGTGATGTCTGGATCAGAGCTGTCTACAGGTGCCCACCTACCTTTAAGTTTTCTTCTCACAAGCAACTTCAAACTCCTTATGCAACAGTCTTGCTCAGAAAGCACATCCCTGGGTTCCCATTCTCTCTTCCATGTGAAACTGTTGGAAAGGAAAGGGAAAAAAAACCCCCTGAAGGTGGCAATTAACAAAATTTCCTTTGGATTCTGCAATCAGATGCTCTTCTCTCCTTGTAGAAGAGCTTGGTCATCCTAGCCTTAGAGGGGCAACCCAAATGGACATAACCCATTATCACTGAAGTCCACTTGCCATGTCCTCTGAGGCAGTAGTACTCTTACTACCCAAGTCTTCCCTAACCATCAGCTGCCACTCTAGGAGACAGTACTCCACAGCAAGGGAGAGAGAAGCCAGTATGTACTTTTTATCTGGTAACTGGTCCAAGTCAGGACCAGGGACTTAGGCCGAACGGAGCATTTGGCACAATGAGTGCTACTGCTTGCCCGAAAATAATGGAATAAATTTTTCCCTTTTTCACAGAGTAACAGTTTGGAAAGCAATTCCCTTCCCTGCAAACTGGTGGTCTTCCACATCACGATTTCCCTTGGCTTCTATAGGATTTCTGTGGTTGGGAGCGTGTAGGTAACGGTCTGTTAGATACAGGGTTCTCCAACTCTGCGCGTAGACTCTAAATAGAAAGAACATCTCTAATGCTCCTACTGGCAATCATACAGACAGCCTGTTTCCCACACGGATGCCTACAGACCATCATCCCTGCCCTTGGCTACCACTCAGACTATCACTCCATAGTGCAGTCACATGCATCATGTGTGTAGTCCCTTCCATGATCATATGGAACACTTTTCCTACCCTTCGCAACCACATAATATTCATGTAGCAACAACTGCAACTGTTTACATGGAAAAATAATATTAGGAAAGTATTTAGCTGGTTCTTAATGCAGATTAGCAGCTGGAAACAATGAGGAGGAGCCAGCATCATGTGAACAGCCAGCTCTCTGCAGGGCACCAGCAAGTGCCAGTAGTTTGTGGACATAATTTGAGAGCTGACGTTCAGATCAATGAAATCTGTAAAGTTGCTGCGGGTGTAATTGAGAGCAGATTGAGTCCAACATTATTAATCTGAGCGAGGTGAAGAACTGCAGAGCATATCTGTTATAAGGCACCTAGAAAAGACGATTGAATTTGCCAAGGAAAAAGCAGTGCTTTTACTGAAAGCAGATTTTGACACTGGGACTAAGAATACAGTCGTTTAGCAGCAGCAGAAGGTCCATTGAAAAAGTTTTCACAGACAGGCCGGGCAAAACCACTAAGACAGCATGCCCACACACAATCCTGCACTGTTCCAGAGGGAGGAACAAGATGCTGTACCCTAATCGGCCATGTCCCACTCTGATACCTATCCTATGGCATCTACAGTCCAGCTGCATATCACTGTCGCAGGCATTGCTGCTGCCTTACTGCACTGGTTAATGCTATAAGGAACATTTGTCGTGAATAAAAATCCTTTGAGAATTTCACTTGATTTCACTAACATTAACCCTCCCTGCCACTTGCCCCCAAAGTCAATAGAATATGACACCTCCTGAAACCAGAAAAGAATTATAGCATCTTTGATTTGACACTTCTGGAAAAAAAAATGTAAATAAAAATAGTTTCTCTTGACTACCATAGGAGCCTTTGAAACATAAATTAGAATCTCCTGTCCTAATTTGCCGTTGACAAGTCTTAGAGGCAGAGTTAAGACAAAATTCTTGAGCCAGCAAACTTGCTTCTACAAGTACAAAGGAATTTAAAGAGTGGCCTGGGGAAGAAATGGATGTAGCTGTCAGTCACATGAAAGAATTTAGAAAAAGAATGCCGATGCTTTGTCAAATGGTAGGATTCAAATGTAGTGGCATGTCTCTGACCCTGATGCTCAGCATCACATATTTCAAATCCCTAAAGATTAATAGGAAAGATGGTTATGGCTCTCACAACAGCTGCTAGAAAACGTTCACATCTCAGGTTTTAATTACATGTATTTATACAGTAAAAAGTTCTAAATACATTATAGCCTGTAGTGTGCAACAATTTTGAACATTTATGAGATTCAGGCAATTAAGAGTCTAAACTTTCAAATGTTTCCAGATGGCACCCTGATTAACAATTGTGTGAATTTAATATTTGTTTAAATGCACTGCACTGTAAAATATTTCTTAATAGTATATGAATGCATCTCAATGAATCTAGGAATTGCTCTTCTCAGAGCATAACTTGTCTTGTTGCCTCGAGAGGTGGAAATCTCATTAGTTGATTATATAGACCAAAAGCGGTGGCTGAGTAGAGCCAGAAGACTAAAGAGGAGTTATTTTCAACTAGCAATTATTCCTCCTTTCTGTCTTAGGCCACAAGCCAGAAAACCATTTAGACATATTTGTAATTTTAAGCATGGGAGTAGTCCCTTCGTTTTCAACAGAACGACATACACCAAACGTTCTTTGCACACACAAGACCTTGATCCCATGATTTATGCAAATAGTGAGAGTTTGGCACCTGCAGGGAAACCCATGAAGTTAATGAAGCTCCTTGTTGGCCCATTTCCTTGCATATCCAGTAAATCATGGGGTTAAACCTTAGCCTAGATTTGAACAGATCCTAAGACCCTTAACTCCCAATGACTTGAAAGGAGCTAGATACCTTCATAACTTTGAAATCTACTTTGATGGATCAGGTCTTTTCTTGTGTGAAACAGTTTTTAGAGTTTTGACTCAGATCAGAGACACACCAGGCTTTATGAAGACTTGAAGTTCAGTGTAGTTGGACTGAATATTGACCATCGCTTCCAATTGCCTACCGAGTGTTCTGGAGGCATGTGCTATCCCCAGAGACTTTTTAAATCAAAACTGTATGTATTTTTAAAGGTGTGATTTAGCTCAACCACATCTATTTGGACTTAAACCAGGAATGGATTCTGGGGAAATATATGCAGGAGACTGGACTAGATGATTACAATAGTCTCTTTTCACCTTAAAAATCTATGGAGAAAAAACACTACAATTTGCAAATAGTAGCTTTGCATTAAAACTTGAGATGGAGCCAAGCTTAAAAACAAACAAACAAACCCTAAAACAAGTAAAGATCACACAGCTGTGATCTTCAGAACTGTTTTCTGGACTCCACAATGTTGAAGAAAGGTCAGTCATGTAGACAAGTCTTACAAACAAGTCTTAGAATAAACAAGGAATATGCTGAAGTCCAGAGCAGCTATCAGGGGTGCTGAGTCCTCCTTTTGTGCATCAAAATCAAGTGATAGTAAAGTCCTAATCAGGGATAGAAAAGCCTAATAGAAATCCCCAAGTCCTTTAGCCCTTTGCTTCTTTAACATGTTCTTCAATAGAGTTGTGTGTTGATGTGTGCATGCACTCAACTGAATCTACCTGGTCTTATCTAACTTTGGTAATGGAGCATTTCTAGACCTAAAAACAACCTTGGAATCCCAAGTGCCATACATACAAGCCAAGGAGCTGTTGCCAAACACTCAGGAATCAGTAGGCCATAGAAGCCAAATGAGAGGCAAGACTTTATTCATCCCCATCGTCGAAAGTCCAGCCGAGATAGTGAAGATGTAAGAAAAGATATGAATAGTTACAGGAGAAACAATAGACATGATTCTGTTCTCTGGTCTCCAAACACCTGTTGAGGACAAGAACGATGGGCCCCCAAGCAGGACCCAGAAAACTTTACTATGTCTTTGGATATGAGAATAATTGACACAAATATTATCTATTGGAAGGAGCCAAAGGAGGGACAAAATGGGAAATATGACTTCAATATAGCAAAAAAACATTGTTCTGGTCTCTGCTTCAGGCCACAATGTGTAAACACGCTGGTCTTAGGGGTAGGGCAATAAAACTAGGGCTCTGCATACTATTCTTGACACTGGCACTGATCTAATGTGTTGCCCTGGACAAGTCTCTTCTCCCTGTTCTTCTCCCACCACTTAGTTGACTTGCCTATTTTGAATGTAAGCTCATTCAGACAGGGACTGGCTCTTCCTATAGACTGGACGTTGGAAATGTATAGCTTCCAGGCAGGATCTGTCCTGAAGAGCCATTTTATCCAGTTTATGAGAGCCAGGAAGCTTTTGTGTCATTTTGGTGGGTTTGGGCTAGCTACAAATCTAACTGCAGGTGCGGTTCTATGGGCTGATTTGGAAGGGTCCCAGACTAAGAGCTAACTTGCATTAAAGTGGCCCCTGGCCATTGCTAACCCCTGCTATAGATTTGCACAGTTGTACTGAAGTAATAGAAGTATCACACGCACGTGGTTTCAATTCCCAGCTTGAGTCTGTTGACCTTAATGGAACTGTCCAAAACTCATTTATTCCCTTGCTGTGTAGGGTGGTTTTTAATTTTTTAAGGTGGAGGCCTGCTCCATGGCTCACTGGGCATGTCTACATGTCTACATGCAGAGTAGACTAATTAGCTATGCCGCAAATGTTTTGTGTCTACATGTGCAACCTTATTATGCTGGAGTATACTAATTACTGCAGCAGGTTAGTACTTGTAAATACCTTGCTGCCAAATATTTTACTCCACAGCAATGCATGTGTAGATGCTGCCCTGGCTGGCTAGGGCATGAGGGTGCTTCTGTGCAGGGGCTACCTGATGGCTAGTTCCTCACTGAAGCACCCTCATATCCCAGCTAGCCCCTCCATAGCATGTTGAGTTGGGAAGAATAGCCCCAGGCTGGCACGCTGACCCCCCCAGACCACCTGCCAGCCAGGGCTGCTCCAACCCAGCTCAATGTGCTGCGGTCCCAGGTACATGTTCAAAAGGCAGGCCTGGGAGCAATAAACTGCAGAGTGTATTACTTTGCATTAATTGCATG
>NW_017729028.1:35048410-35051179 GCF_001723915.1 Gavialis gangeticus | reverse complement strand
GCCTGAAGCACCCTCATATCCCAGCTAGCCCCTCCATAGCATGTTGAGTTGGGAAGAATAGCCCCAGGCTGGCACGCTGACCCCCCCAGACCACCTGCCAGCCAGGGCTGCTCCAACCCAGCTCAATGTGCTGCGGTCCCAGGTACATGTTCAAAAGGCAGGCCTGGGAGCAATAAACTGCAGAGTGTATTACTTTGCATTAATTGCATGTGTTGACATGCCCAGTGTGTCCCTTTTTTGGTTAGAGAAGAACTAGTCCATTTTATATCCTTTCATGTATTATATTTGTATAATTAGATTTATTATTATAAATGGAAATGTCCCCTCCAACAACTAAATTATTCCTGAAAAGTGAGTCTTTTGTCTCAGTAGCACCCAGTGTTAGGAAAGATTTTTAAAACCACTGTCAATACAAAATAATTCATAGGGTAATGTTGCTGAAACAGAAGAAGAATAACAGCAAATACAGCTGCTATGCGCTGAACATATAATATGAAGGAATAACTGTAGTCCTATCATATCTAACACCATCTCTGAGAAAGGAAGGAAAGAAGGAAGGAAGAGAGGGAGAGGAGGAGGGAGGGGGAACAGAAAAGAAAATAAAGCAAACATGGGTTTTAAGCCCCTGTGTGATTAGAGTAAGTTTTAATAGCCGACTTCTCATTAATTTAAATATTTTTCACCCTAGTTTTGCAACCACTCTTGTTTTCCAGTTGTCACATGCGATACGTCAGCCTGTATGGGTTTGAGGGCAATATGGACAGAACGGTTAAATTGTTAGTTTCATTACCTTCTTTCATTTAGGATATAATATAAATAGCATCAAGACAGAGTGAGGAATCAGGGCGTCAATTATTTATATAGAATAAAGTCTACCTAGTAAAATGAAATTGCTTAGTTTCTAAAGGGCAGAGATGAACTTTTTTTTTTGCATGCTTATGCAGAAATGTTATAAATATTTAAATGTAAATAAAATCTTTACATGCATAAATAAACATGAGATACACATGCAGCAGCCACAAAATATGACAATTGCTGCTTCTTTGGAAAGAAAAAGGAGATTTCCTCAGATGCAAGTGAGAATCAGCTCAGAACAAATAGGATGCCCCAAACCTGCTTAACTCCATCTCTTGTTTGGACTAAGGATGCCATTTGTTGATGTCTTTGGATCAACACTGCATACTTTCCTGAAAGATATGCGTTAACCAATGCACAAGCTCTTCTTTTGTTGAGCTCAGGCTATTGAGCTCAGTTTAGTGATGGCCAGGTGAAATGTCATGACCTGTGACAAAAGAAGGTTAGATCATATGGTCCCTTCCAGCTTCAATCTCTCATTCCATAAACACACAGCAAATCAAGCCTGTAATTTTCAAAGGCATCTTTAACTTATCCCAAATCATTCCCCTGTCCACTGCTTGGGTCATGTTTGAGTGCCAAACTCATCAAACTAATATCTGAGTCAGAAAGTATTGACTATTATTGTCTGAGCGATGGGACCAAGCTTAACTGAATATTTAATTACCCTTTTTATACCTCCAACCTACTTCCATTCAAGACAAGGCAGTAAGTTTTGGAGGGGTCATTGTTTTGAAAACCAGAAGAAACGTCCACATGGCAAAAGGCTGAGATGAGGTAGCACTCATTTCTTTCATCACAATATTAATATAAGCATGAAGCATTCGCTGCTTTGGCATAACAGCATGGCCAGGCACCCAGGGAACCTACCTTGGTCACCCCACCCATTATGTGACTGCTTGTGCATGTTTCTTCATTCATAGGCTTTACTATGATGGCCCATCTACACATTGTTTGAGCATCTCACAAACAGGTGCACCTCATAACCAACCTCATGTCATAGTTGAGAAACAAAGGTCCAGAGACATTAAAGAACTGATCAAGAAAGAGAGAATTTCCATCTCATGTGAAATTCTGATATTTCAAAATCGATTTCCACCCTGCATCAGGATGAAGAATCAAACCATCAAAGGCTTTTGTGGAATGAAACGTTCAAAATAGACAATCAAATGCGAAACTCTGTTTGTTTGTTTGTTTTATTAATATTTTGGTTGTTGCCTTGCAATGGAATGATTTATCTCTTACCAGTATTTACCTATACAACCACCTGAGCCAATTTGGGCCCTCATTCCTCCCCCGACACCCTGCAACTTTTGGTCTTGCTTCCTAGGTTGCTATACTGGATTGGTGCATCCAGTGGAACATTTGCCCCCCACATAACATGAATCATGGGGCTGGATGGGAAGGGATTAGGGCTGCATGGGAAATGGATTTTCCATTTTGTAGGAAATTCTTTGCTTTCAAAAATGCTTTAGCTCTGAAACAAAACCAAACCATACTTGAACATTCCTGCAAAATAATATCCTAAAATTGTTTAACATTGATTACAATTTTGACAACATCACAACATTTGGTTCCAATCTAGTAGGACTGTGCAAAATTTCACCTGGCATTTCATTTCAAAGCTGTTTTGATACATTTTGAGCTTGAAACAGCCAAATTGAAATGAAACAAAAGCCTTCAAAACAGCTTTGAAACAAAACAAGGGAACTCAAAACGTTTCAAAAGTTTTGAAATGTTTCGAGTTTCAAAGCCAGGCTTACTGGCTTCAGCACTGGTCCCAGCTGGCAGCACCTGCCTCCTGTCATTCAGCAGGCAGATTGGGGGCTCACTCGCACCCCCCCAGAGGGTTACGGGGGCTGTGCCAGACTGCTCCCAGGGGTGTGGCTGCCAGTCTGCCTTCTGGATGACAGG
>NW_017729028.1:35042488-35043410 GCF_001723915.1 Gavialis gangeticus | reverse complement strand
AAAACGTTTCAAAAGTTTTGAAATGTTTCGAGTTTCAAAGCCAGGCTTACTGGCTTCAGCACTGGTCCCAGCTGGCAGCACCTGCCTCCTGTCATTCAGCAGGCAGATTGGGGGCTCACTCGCACCCCCCCAGAGGGTTACGGGGGCTGTGCCAGACTGCTCCCAGGGGTGTGGCTGCCAGTCTGCCTTCTGGATGACAGGAGGCTAGTACTACCAGCTGGGGCCAGCGGCAACACCGATATTCCCAGTGCTGGGTGCAGCTCCCAGCTGGCAGCACCAGCCTCCTGTGATCTGGTAGGCAGATTGGGGGCTTGCTCACACCCCTGGAAGGGCTGCGGGGGCTGTGCTGGACTGCTCCTGGGGGTACAGGTCCCCGATCAGCCTCCTGGATCACAGGAGTCTGGTGCTGCTAGCTGGGGCCAGTGGCAACACCGATCTTCCCTGCACTGGCTATGGGCAAAACGTCAAAATAGCACTGAACCAGCCAAAGAGTTTAGACGAAATGAAACAGAACAGTACTTTTGAAATGAAATGAAATGCAAAACGAAACACTGTTCTGTCGAAACGTAAGTCAAAGTGGAACCATGCTATTTCACATAGCCCTACAATCTAGACATCTTACTCTATAGTATATTCTTGAAATGTAAAACCTGGAAAATAAATATAGGTGTGAAATAGAAAACTGGAGCATTCTGTTTTGAAAAGTTTGGAAGGGTGTGCTTCAAACTTATCAGAGCCTTCCATTCCAAGTTTTCATCTAAATGAAATTGAATTGAAATTGACACATTTCTCCAAAATGTTGCATTTTCAACAATTTGGCATTTTCTGATAGGGGGGTTGGGAATGTCCCAACTACCTATGCTCATGATTTAGGGGATTCTTCTTCTATCCTTTAGGCTTCAGGACACAAACTCTCAATTTT
>NW_017729028.1:35038677-35042477 GCF_001723915.1 Gavialis gangeticus | reverse complement strand
AGTTGAGAATTACAGGGGAGGGGGGGGTCTTCATTTCCTTTAGGCTTCAGGACACAAACTCTCAATTTTGCTTTGTGATCAAAACTGTTCACAGGCCACCCTCCAATTCCAAGTGAAGTAACCTCAAATACTTTCTAATCTCACATTATGCTCTTACTCATGTGGCGCATACCTGTGGCTTCTTTGCAATGAGCTTGGTTGCTCACACAGAGTCTGAAAAGCCCCTAAGCAGTTTCAGAACTTGACAATATTCCTCTATGATTCCTACTGCAGCCCACTTCACTAACAAAAGTCCACTGCACAGGTGGGATCGTGAGTCTGAGGACCATTGAACTCCATGAGCTTCCCCGATGTGTCATAATTAAACACCTGTGCTAAATAACTTTTTGCCAATCCACTGTGAAAATTTGCAGAGTGCTCAATAGTCCTTAACATTTTCCATCTCTTACTTGGGCAGGTGGTCTCATGCTTGAACTCAGGTCTGCAGATAAAAGAAACCACCAGAGACAGAGACCTCTTCAAGGACTTTTTAACAACCAAAAATACACTTGAAAGATTGTCTGGAGCTTTTTCATTCAGTGAAGGTTTTTATTGCTGGCACACGCTTACATTTAAAAGCTTATGAGTAAAAGTGAACTTTCATCATACAGGTGAAATTACAGCCCCAAACTGCCTTGTGTCATACAATGTGAGTTTGTATCAGTGAGGGGAAAGGAATCAAATAATCCCAGCTGTGGGAGCAAAGATGCCACAAGAATATTCAGATTCTCATGTATTTTTAGGCCTGTTTCTGCAGAGTATCTGGAAAATGGGCTCTCCCTTGAGAACTACTGGGCACCCACAGCTCTCAGTTGGGACTTACAAAGCTCCAGTAACATATTTTTAACCTGGGGCCAATTTTATGCTGTTACACACACTGGATGCAACTACTTACATGTTTTACTGCAGTTAGCTAATTAGAGTTGCAGTAAAGCATCTCTGTCTACACGTGTGCCAGTATTAGGGCACAGTAAATTAATTAACTTTAGTCCTTGACAGTACTATCTTATGGTGGAGTAATTAAGAGAGACAAAATGCACATGTAGACAGTGACAGGGGCTGGCTGGAGCATGAGGATGCTAAACTGCCGGGGTTGCCTACTGCCTAGCCACACAACTCCACAGGTTTTGCTCCCTTGTGCCCCAGCTAGCCCCTCCACTGCCTGACACTG
The DNA here is from genome assembly GCF_001723915.1 of Gavialis gangeticus. Classification (NCBI taxonomy): domain Eukaryota; kingdom Metazoa; phylum Chordata; order Crocodylia; family Gavialidae; genus Gavialis; species Gavialis gangeticus. The sequence continues at coordinate 35,041,267 of NW_017729028.1, read as the reverse complement.
TACCTGGAGCTCATGGCTCCCCTTCCTCACCCCCTACCTGGGCCTGCTGCCAGCCTCGGGCTGCTCCACCACAGCTCAAATTGCTGCTAGCCTGGGCGCACATGCAGACGCTACACCCCAGGGGCAGTTGACTCTGGCTCAAACAGCTCCAAAGTTTTTTGCAACACATTAATTTAATGTGTAGATGCACCCACTGTGTCAGAGGCATAGCTAGGTAGCTCTGTGCACTGGGTAGCTATGCGATGTACAGCGGATCACAGCTATTTTTGCACATACCTCCCCCCCGAAACAGGTCCCAGAGCTGTTGGGCCAGTTGCCTAGCCTTAGTTATGCTACTGCAACATGTAACCACTTGTATCAGTGCAAATGAGGGTACACAGGGTGGTTTGGGAATTTTTCCAGATCAATTTTGCACAGATACAGGTGATTCTTCAAGGTGTAAAGATGCATACTGAATTTAGGCATGGTATGCTGTTTCAGAAAGGCAAGCAAGGTTTACTTAAATGAATTTTCCTTATGCGTCTAGTGAACTTTACCACTTTTCTATTTATGTTATAACTACACCACGGTTGATGCCCCAAAGCAAGGAAGACTGAAGTTCCTTGTTTCATGATTAAGATAAGCTGCAGTCTAAATTCTGTTTTCCTCAGTAAATGTAAGTGACCCTTCCACAGACAAGTCTAAATCACAAAATGACTTTCTACTGTGGCTTGCATAAGGGCCTGAATCCTGCTAAAAGTTGCACCTGAATTTTTATCTTATGCATATAAGTTTGCCTTGCTAAGCATTTAATATGAACACAGTGCTATTTATGCTACACTGCAATTCCATTTCTCCAGGAAGGCACAGAAATGTTGTGCAAAATTATTAAAACTAGCTGAATAAAAAACATGGTTATCAGGTTTCTTCACAGGTTGCTCCATCTGCTTAAAATTCCCTCTTAGTGGGCATGTCTACATGAGAATTTAAGCAGGCTTAAATTTAATATGCACTAAACTAATGCGCATTAAACATTTTTTGGCAGATGTCTACACATGGTGGGACTTGGGAATAACTTTAGTTTCAAGTTGCCTCAGCCCTGCCATGTCCTCTTGTGGCCACCAGAGGGAGCTCAAGCCTCTGGACACATGGCTGCTAGCACTTGGTAGTCATGCTAAAGCCAGCTGCCAGCACCTAGAAGCCATCTTAAAGGCACACCCTCTGCACTGTGACCTCTGGGCTGACGCTTCCTATGTTAGAGCAGCATTGTGGCAGAGACACAGACAGCATGTTCCTGCTCTGTTCCTGCCACCAGCTGTGCTTCCCAGCCCTGGTTGCACCAATTCCTGGCCCTGGCACCGAGAGACAGGGTCCTCCACTTCTCAGGGCTACCACAGATGCCCTGCTTGCCTGCTGCCATTCTGCACACCTGGTGATCAGCCACCTGGAGCCGCCCAACTCCCCCACTTGCTCTGGCCACCTGCTGGATGACTGGTACATGGTCTCTGGGGCCTCTTCCACTGGGCAGCTGCTACCACCAGCCACAGTGACCATGGGCTCCAGGATGCCACTGCTGGGACTACCATCACCCTTCTGCCCCACCAACACCAGCACCTCTGGGCTTGTTGCATCAGCCAGAACTTGTAGTAGCACATTGTGCTGCAGGAATGGGACAATGATCAGTGGGTCAACACATTCTGGATGACGCAGCTCCCCACCTCCACAAATACACAGGGACCCTATGCCACCCTCCCGACTTGCCAACAGTAAAAAAAAAAAAAAACCACACACACTTCCCAAGCTAAAAAATTTATACATCAGTGTCAGTCTGTCTCTGAGTCCTGGAGTGGGGGCTGTGCAGTAGGGGTACACATGGCACAGAGCCCGGTGGCAGGCATCCAGCACCCTGACCATGGACAGTTCCTCCATGGGTCTGGGGGCCATGGAGAATGGCAGGGGCTCCTGCAGGTGGGAGGTGGTGACCCTGATGCAGCACTCCTGCAGGACCCTGCAGCCTCCCTGCTGCATCCAGATGTTGGCCCTGCAGAGGCAAGAGACAGAAGCCTTTTTGTGAGTTTGCAACATTGCAGAGATAAGATGCAATGCATCAGGGGTCCTGGGCTGCTGGGCCTCAGATCAGGGGTCGGGTATGATCGGGCGCCCAGGGATCATGGTAAGTTGGCTAGGCAGAATTGGGCCGAGGCATCTGCCACCCAAGCTCCCCAGCCCTGCATGGTCCCCATGGGCTGGCAGGTCAATGGGTTCTGCCACAGCTCCAGACCCTGCACCCCCACCCTCCCTGAAGGCCATCCACTTTGCTGTGCTGCCATCCAGCCCACAGCACCTGGGCTCAGGGTGCACAGGGCCTCTGGACAATGAGGGTGAGAGGCTGGCCATGCCCCCACCCTTCCCACGGGGGGTATCTCCAAGGAGGTGACCCAGGACTGGCCCCATCCTGTGCCCCTGCTGTGCTCTGAACATGTCTCTTCTGTGTGTACCCTGGGTAGTGTGTGATGAGATATTTGTGCAAGTGGAGGACTGCCCAAGCCACTATGCCCTGCTGCTGCTGATTCTGCTGGTGCCTTGGACTCACTGCACTCCTGGTTTGGGT
>NW_017729028.1:35038401-35038632 GCF_001723915.1 Gavialis gangeticus | reverse complement strand
TGCCCTGTAATCTCTGCCACCGCTTGTAAGGCTCCCTCTTGTGGTGCTACACTTCCCTGCCTCCCACTGCTGAGGAGGACTTCACCACTGGCATTGATGCCTTCCTTGGTGTGTGAGAGTTATATGCCCACCCAGCTGCAGAGACATAGGTTGCTCAATAGTCTTGAACTGTATCCCACCCCAGGGGCCAGGGGAGTGCAAACAGGCAAGGCAGGGAGAGGGGGTAGGGGC
>NW_017729028.1:35035519-35038338 GCF_001723915.1 Gavialis gangeticus | reverse complement strand
CAGTGGAAGGGGGGGGGAGGGGGGCAGGGGCAGGGGCAGAGCTTGTGACTTGGAGGGCCCTCCCCCAGTGCAGGAGGGGCTTATCACATATCCAGAGCTCGTGAGGTTTGTGCTTCAGCATGGGGCTCCCTGTCAGCAACAGCATCCAGTTGCGCATGGTGTCCATGGCCTGTGGAGTGTGGCAGGCCAGCACCTGGTGGCCAATGGTGGTGTGGCTGGCCACTTCTTGTGGCACACTTCCTTGCTGGTCCAGCTGGGAATCCAGGCACTTGGTAAGGGCATGGGCACATGGGCAGAGCTGGGGCTGGATGGGGATAATGTGCTTGACAAGCTCCCCACACCAGCTTCCTGGACTCACACGCAGCTGTCCCTGTGATGCTGGCCCTAGATGGCTGCCAGCAGCACCCAGGACAGGAGTATGGCCAGGGACAAGAAACCATACAGCAGAGCTACTTCATCAAACTGCCTGCAAAGTGACAGAGCTGGAGGTGAAGAGTAGCAGGGAGCAGGTGCTGGCTCTGCCTGCCATAGAGAGCAGGGCTAACAGCCCTAGGAGGAATCTCAGGGCTGAGAAAGGGACACAGCAGGCTGCATCTCTTTACAATACTCACCTGTAACCAGGGGGGCACACAGGGCTTGGTGGGCTCCTGCAGGCAGCTCTGGCTCCTCCAGGCTCCCTGTGCTGTGTGCCCCAAGGCACAAACTGGCCAGAGGTTTTTATAGCCTCCAGCTAGGGGCTGCCAGAAAGCAGCCCAGCCCTGGAGGAAGAGAGGCAGCTAGTCAAGATCCCTGGAGCTGGGCCCTGGCTGGCCCCCTAGTGGCTGGTCAGACCCAGGACTAAAGTCCCAGCATTAATGCACATTAAAGGTGTGCATGTGTAGACATGCACCCTTAATGTGCCTTAAATGGGGCTAATGTCAATTAAATGAGATGAGTAGATGCACTCAGTGTGTCTGGAATACATGCCCAGACAGTGGTATTTGCAAAGTGTTCAAGTGGTAGCCTTCATTAGAGTACTTCCTCAAGCAGCAGGAGCCCCTTGAAAGAATCTCAAATAAGCAGTACATGCTGGTTGCGTTTCCTGAGCACACATACACAACATACCTGACATCTTCGTGACAGCTATATCACTGGCTTCCCATTCTGCTCCTCAGACAACTGTTTTCCATTACTTGGACCAGTGATCTGGTGCCCCCCAGACTCAGGAGGCACCAGTCACCCATGGTGACTGCCCCTGTTTCTTGCTGTACTTCTTCCCTCAAGTCTTTTGTTACTTGGCTTCTCAGTGGACCAGCCTCAAGAGGAAGAGTATGGGAGTTTCTCACAACCCTTTCTGCCCAATATTTTGGTGGTTAGGGCTTTCTAGTGACACATAAGAGACCTGGACCCCCACAAGCTAAGGGGGCCCAGACTCTAAGGGCCATATTCTATTCCACACAATAGGCACATACATGGACTTAGGTGCAGTGCAGTTCTATTCTATCATGCTTGAATTCCTGAAGAACTGTTAATGTAAAAGGTGGATGGATCCTCCTCCTTTTTTGTGACTCAGTGTTAAGAGCTAGGTGACAGTCTGTTACAAAGGAGATGGATTAATGGATTTTCAGGACTCAGACTGGGTGGAATAGAATCACACGTAGGTACCTAAGTCCACTTGACCAATAGGTGGAATAGAAGATGGTCCTTGTCTACACAGGCAAAGTTGAATACATCCCTGATCCTAGGTATAGGTTGTAGCTGTGCTCTCTGATCCTGGGCACATAAGTCAGGATGTTGCCAGCAGCTATGCGTTAGGGACTAAATCATATTTGCCTTTACATGCCTAAATGGCATGTATGTCGCCATGTGACTGCAGTGTTTGGCACCCCTGCACAGTTGGGATCCTGTTTCCCACTGTGCTGAAATAGAATTGCCCTGACTTAATGTGCTGCAGTCCTGGGAGCATGTGTAAACACTGCACCCGGGAACAATAAGCTCCAGTGTGAACTGTGCCAGAGTTTACTGTATTGCATTAATTCCACATATAGATGCATTCACAGTGTCTTATTCTTTGTCTTACCACAATGAGGATATTATAGCTACAGAGAGGAAGCAATGGACCACACTAAGATGATACTAAAGCTGTAGCATGAAGAAAGGTAAAGGGCTTGAAGTTGTCTAGCAGAGTTCTTAGCACTTTGCTGCAGTTGGCATTAGGAAAGTCTAAGAACTGCAGCACTAGACTCAGAAATAACAATTAAACCAGCTGACAGATGCCCATCAGTTATTTTCCAGGGGCATTAATAATGACTGCTGACTACCGGTAAACATTCCTGAAATACAGCCACTACATTTGTTAAACTAACCTTGTGTTAGATGCATAATGCATTCTGTTATGCCACTGTCTACCAGGAAGTTATCTTCCAGTTCAATACACTTAATGCTCCCTCTCCAAAGTGTTTTCTAAGAGAGGATTGATTATCAAGTTGGAAGGGACCTCAAGGGTCATCAAATCTACCACTCTGGTTCCTTCCTCTAAATATTTGAGCAAATTGATTCAGAAAAAATAAGAATAATTCCATAGATTTATCTACTGCTTGAATTGGACCCAGAGCAATCCTGGAGAGCTGGAGAGAAAGAGAGAGAGAGAGAGAGAGCTCATTGGTATTCTTTACTAGGTTGTAGTAGAGACCCTACAGAACTGTGGTATTCAAACTTTAAGATGAATATCTAACCAACTGAAAATCCTGCACCTTGACAGATAGGAACTTTGCAGCTGGATCCACACTTGATTTCTTCAGTTGGCCTTCAGATGATAAAAGAGTGTTGTTTCAGACCAA
>NW_017729028.1:35022965-35030519 GCF_001723915.1 Gavialis gangeticus | reverse complement strand
CTAACCAACTGAAAATCCTGCACCTTGACAGATAGGAACTTTGCAGCTGGATCCACACTTGATTTCTTCAGTTGGCCTTCAGATGATAAAAGAGTGTTGTTTCAGACCAATATTCAAAATCTTGACTCAGATATGAATTTCCTGGCCTGGTCTCATAGTTCATCTGAACTACTCAGTACGGGGAAGCCAATGTTTTATAGTTTGGGTTTTGGTTTTGACATGTTCCACAAAGTTCAAAACAAACTTCTTTGAGTTCAGAGAAGTGATATTCTGCAGGGTCAAATAGTCTTTAATGTAAACCAAACATCAATAGATGATGATGGTGATTTATTCATAGTGAGAGTCAGGAAGCCTAAGTATTGACATTAACAGGAGCCATTCAACTGACATTGGATCAGGCCTATAGCAGGCCTTCATTTTAGTAGACATGAGAGACTTACAACATGGACCATCTAGATGGGATCCATAGATTCATATCTGAAACATTTTTTAGGTAAAATCTGGTATGCCATTCATTGTTATGATTTGTTATTTGAGCAACAAACCCTTCTTCTAGCTGTTTCTCTAGCACTTCGGAGGTAACTTCTAGATTACAGATGCTTTTTCCCATCTGGTGCTATACAGCTGTTACAACAGCAATTTTAGGCAGTCTGTATCTGTTTTCACCCAAAGGTGGGTTAAGGGAATTCATGTCAAACCTCCCCCCCGTCACCTGTGCTATATTTGAATGAATTATGCGGAGTTTAATACTAGGAAAGGATACAATCTGATCCTCAAATGAGTGTGCGTTGAGTAATCATGACACTATTGTGTAATTGTTTAGGCAGTAGCTACTGACGATGTCAGTAGTCGTTGGCAATTTTTTAAAACAGAAAACAACATTCCCTTTTATTGTAGAACCCTCCTGTTAAATATCTCTCCAGCTAATGTTTAATAACCACCTTGCTATCTTGTACTGATCTTGACAATAATTAACCTGAAGTAACTGCACTGGTTCCTAATAAAGGAACATGTTTACTTTGGCATTTTTAATTTGCTGGTAAAATAGAGGGTAAATAGTTAAAAAAATACATACCTTACATAGTAGGAAGAAACTACGTCTTAAAACTCTCCCTCTCGGCTATATATACAGCTTTCCTGAAGTTATGCTTAGCACTCGTGGGCAGGGTAAGAGGTTTTTAAGATACTTTTCTGCATTTTCCAATCCTTTAGGCTGGACAGGAACCAAACTGGCCACCAGAGCAAGTTAGAGCCTCCCAAAAGCAGCTGTACCACCCAGCTATTTGGATAATCCCCTAAGAGGCTTTCTGCTTGCCCAGGGTCACTTTCTTTTGAGGCCATTTATTTCTGTCTCCTATTAGGCAGGCAACTCTCTTCAACATTTTTTTAAAGAAAACCCATGGCAGTACGTATCAGTGTTTTGCTCTCAATCCTTCTTTGAGATCTACAGCATACTACAGCAAGACTTAGAGCAGTTTTACTTAATGAAGACGTGAATTAAAAGCTGGAAAATAACATATTGTGCTGTATGTAAAATGAGGAAAATCATGCATAATGCTCCCTCTCATTTGTACGTATTAGATTTGTGATTGTCAAGAACAGGATTAACCATCCCTCTTGGGTTGTGCATTCCAAAATGCTTAATCTATTCTCCCCTTGATACGACAGAGTAACTCCCATTCATACACATGTACTGAAAAGAGAATAAACCCTTGTTCCTTGGCTTTTATTAATTACCTACCATTTCCTATTAGCACCCAAAATTGCAGAGCTTCTCATTAGCAGAAAAATAATTCACCCATGTAAAATGCCGTATAATGAAAGCCAAGTCAGAATAAAATGCAACCCCTGTTAAATTGTGGAACACAGAAATGCAACAAATCCATTTCTTGTCTGTTTTGCCCCTCTGACACCCAAGAATTCTCCTACTATAAAAAGACAGAGGTGGTCTTTCTACTATACTCTCCTAGTATAAAAAGACAGAGTGGTAACAGAGAAACTAGTCAGAGTTCTTGCAATTCTCAACTCATGGAGGGTCTTTAAAAAACAACTGCCAATAGGCAAAAGTCGAAGCATCCCTTAAATTGCTTTCCCCTATTCTGGGGCTGGAGCAAAGCCTAGACTTCTGCAGGACAGAGAGTCATAAGGTAATAAACAGCTCCCTAACAACCTGTGTTTTCTCCTAAGATGAGCAGATCTTAGTGGCTGTGTCTAGATAGGACGCTGACTGCACAGTAACTCATGACTACTGTGCAGTTGCGTTGTATGGCATGAAGCATGTTGCAATGCTACTGCGCAGTAGTAACAAGTTACTGCACGGTCAGTGTCACCTAAAAGCCATTCAGTGACACTACTGAACAGTAGCTCCACTTCCTGCACAGTCAGGGTCTCATGTAGACAAGGCCAGTGTCATGGAAAAACTGGCTGAGTACCTATAGCTATACACTTGGTCAGTACTAGAGAGAGAAGCCTCAGACCCAGTGGGTGAGGCTATGATTTCATTTCTGTCATACATCCATTGAATTCACAATCTAACTATGATGTGAGATCACAATTTGGCCTCAAGTATCTAAAAATAATAATAATAAAAAAAATCTATAGCACATGCATACACATCACTTCTGGCTGTGCTAAGATCTGCAATTTCTATGTGTTGGAGATTGCAATACAATCCCACTTTTTATAGCTTACTGTTTCTCTTGTCACACCTCCATGACTTCCATAAAGGTGCATATGAGTCCCTTGCACATCCATGGATGACTCAACCCCAAAGTCTCCAAGATGGAGTAGCACAAATTTGGTACTTGAAAAATTCATAGCACCTTTTATCCAATAATATATCTTCTACCATTTTGCTTTTACCAAATTTACGAACTGAAGGTGAATGACTGTTATACTTACAAGGCCCATCAAACTATAAGATCTTGGGTCTAACAAGCTGTTCATTATGCATGGGGGGTGTTTTGTTTAGTTTTTTAACAAATGGGCATAATTTTGAGAGCTTCTTATTATATAGCAGTTCATCAGTTGGGTTTTGTCTTATAGGACCCAAGTGAGTGGTAGCTTAGACCTCAGTCCCATTTTGTCTGAATCTCCAAAGTGATAAGGAGATCAGAGACGTGGGTTTCATTTATCCTATTTTAATTTTCTTTTTCATGCGTCCAAATATGTCATGTTGTTACTAGCCAAGACAGAACATGAAATTGGGACTTTGTCTTGAAAGGTGTGGGACAAACAGATGCTTAAGTGCCCTACTGATCATGGCTGAATACTTCAAATTTTGTAGTATTGAGAAGACACCACAAAACTACCACAATACCAGGGCAGAGAGGAATGAACAATCTGAAGTCCTGATATGGCAAACACTTAGAAACATGATTATCCTTAAGCATGTGAGCAACCCAAATGAAGCCAAGTGTAATTGTTTCAGGATGAGGACATTAGTGCCCGTGATTCTGAAACATTGTTCAACAGCAGGTACTGTTGGCATTTAACTGTTTTATCCCTTTTTATCAGGGTCACTGCAGTTGTCAGCAAATTGCTGCATATTCACAAAGACCTTGCAAGCCTCAAATGTTGGCATTGAACCAAAGTAAATGTGCAAACAGTTTACATACATCATGCCTTGCATTCAGGTTGCCCTGCACTATTTAAAAAAGGTTAATTTTGAACCTATCAGTATTATATTATCACTGCCGCTTCCTGGAATGCAATATGCCGCTATTGCATGATTGCCATGCAAAATGCAATGTTCACACTCTTGATTTACCTGATAATAATTCTTATTATCTCATTTTAACAGATTTCTGGGCTGTTACAAGTACAAAAAATGAGGATCAAATGCCAGTTACTCTGCTACAAAAATATTTGATTTCATTTATGATAATGGTGTATTGCAGTCAAGCTTAATCTCAGAATCACTCTGGAATTGACAGAGCCATGCTTGTCCAGAACAATTCACAGTACATGAGGGGCATCATATTCTACCAGCAACTAGGAACAGAGGTCTTATATATGTTCATGTATGTATTTGTATCTAAGTATGTTTATTTTTCCAGGTCCCATAACTTTGGTTGATATTGAACCAGATAGGGAGTATTCAGTTCACTAAAGCAAAGATTATAGTGCCTATGTCAGTGGGGGTTTTTATAGCTCCATTTTCTCAACTGTGCAAATTAATTTGTGTTTCCATAGATCGGCACCATGTTAGCAAGAGTGCAGTCACAGAAACCATGAGTGGACAAAAGACACCTTAAGAAGCTTCAAACCAGCAACCAGAAAGCCTTTTAGCTGTAAGTCAGCAGACTTTTATGTCAAGCTTGGCTGACTAATTATTGCTTATAATTTGCATTAGGATTAATTAACTAATTAGAGAGGAATGTCTGAAGGCAAAGTTATGGCTCTGCTTGTCAAGCTGAGGACTTTAATTATTCTGATATTTTTAATTATAATCAGCTGCTGAATGAGTATTATATTGTCAGCTACCATAGCTGAAGCTACAGCGGGTAGAGAGGCTGGAGGAATTGTGGGTATTGTACTACCACTTCACCTAGAACCAATGGAAAGGTAATGCCAGCTATGCAAACATAATAGGAAAGCCTTCTGGCTGCAATAATCGTTAAAAGCATGTATGCAGCAGCACTATGCAAACTGTGACAGTTCAGGGTTACATATAATTTTAAGAGTAAGGCAGAAACTTTTCCTCAGGAGCAGTAAGGAGCTTGGATTCTGCTTTTGTTTTAGATTCCCTTCCAGTAGCAAACCCAAATCTACTCTCACAGCACAAAATGCATAGCCTGGAAAGTAAGGGAGACAAAGCAGATGTTATGCTACCTTTGTGCCCTCAGGTTTCTGAAATACTCTAAGGCCTGAAATAACCACTGGCATCAAGTAGAGCAGTCTATATCCACTTCCCTAGTGCTGTTTGTCTACAGAGTAGCATGTTCGAGGGAGGCTGTCACTCTTGGCCTCAATGCACTTCCTGCTTGGTGGCTTGCAAGAAGGCAGTCCCAAGACTAAGGGAATTTCCTTCAGGTGGCTAATGGGACAATTCAGGGCCCTTAATGGTTCCAGATGGGCCTACGGGTGGGTATGTGGAGGAGAGAGTCTGTCCCTTTATTGTCTTGTAAATTCTATTAATGCACATTTCGGATGCAGATTCATCCCCTTTACGAGGCAGCTATTGAGACACAGCAACATTTCTGAGATTGGAGCCGAGCTCTTTTTTGATGTTAGGAAGTTGGTCCTCAGGCCCTTAATTTTGTCATGCATTCCCTAGGGCAGGGGTGTCAAAGATCCAGACCACACAACTATTTCACCCAGCCCATGAACTCCCAGAGGGGCCGAGAATTCAGGGGCCAGGCTAACAAAACTGTGTTAGCCCCACCACCCCTAGAGCAGTATCTGGCTCACAAATAACTTTGGTCTGTGACTCAACAAAACATTCTTCTTTCCTTGGTACTTTAGTGATCCTTCATCATAGTCTCTAACCATTTTACAGTCATGAATACTTGTATTACCACAACACTTCTCTGAAATAGTGACCACTTATTATCCCCCATTTTACAGGCTGGGAGCTGAGGCAGAGGTGAAGGGCTAGAACCACTAACAGATTTATGTGCCCAACTGCCTCTTTAGGGACCTAACACAATCCAAGCCTTGAAACTGTCCCATTAGATGCTGCTTCAACCTATAAAAATCCAATTTTCTCCAGTAAAGTCTAGGTTGAGGACCACCAAAGTCCTGAGCATCTTAAGTACAAGATGCCAGATCCTAATTGAACTTGTAGGTGCTTAAATGGGACATGGATAGAATTTGCACATGGAGGCTAGAGCCCACAGCTTTCTCCTTTCAGGGCAATGACCTTCTTACTGAGCTACATAGTTAGGACCACTCTTGATTGCTGTCTTTCTGGTCCCATAAATCTTTTACCCTTGGCTAACCAGTGGGCCAGTTCCAAAAGAAGGAGCTTCCAAAACAACCTTATCCATAGCTGGGTGATTAGAGCACTCTCTTGGTGTAAAGAAAAACTAGTTCCCAGGTTCTAAGCTTTCTGGCTTACTATTCTATTGCCTTAGCCACCAGGAGAGATGTTGGTTCAAACCACTGTGGGGAAGAGGGACGGGTTCTAGATCCTGGCTCTCCCACCTCCTGGATAAATGCCTGAACCACAAGCTCTTGGACTAAAACCACAGGAGGATCTTCTTCCAGCACTGAACACCTGCTAGTCATGGGCTTCCATCAAACTATAATTACACTCACCTGGGTACCTACATATGGAGCCATGTTCCTGCCTGGCCAGAGCTCATGTGTAGCAGCTGTGTGAATGCTTGCATATCCACATTGCATGCAAAATAGGATTGTTAGCCAGAACTAGCAGATACTCATCTGCATAAGTTCCATTTGGGCATATTAAGTATACGATTATGCCCATATCTCCACATTCACTGTATAGGAAGTCAGGTGCATACTCCTATCAGTTCTGCTCTTGGGGTAAGATGCCTCAATTATAGGTATGGTGAAATCTAAATGGCAGTCCCTTAGGCTGGGGACAAACAGTTAAAATACCCAAGACTGAATTGATTCAATCTTTCCAGGTAAACTGCTTAGACTGAACCAAGAAGAAAGTGAACTCACATTCAAATTGACTTTTGGAAAGTAAAAGACAGCCAGACCCTTGCGGTGGCCCATACCAGGTACCAGCAGGTACTAAAATTCACCACCCAGCCTGCTAGCCAGTGGGGACATGGGCGATTTCCTCCCTGCTCCCTCCTCACCCAGTTCCATAAACCAGTTTGACCCAGCCCAGTTAAGTCTGATACTACCTTTAACCAACCAGGTTTATCTTAAACTAGTTTGGGCCATGTTTAAACTGATTTATATGCACTGAACTTACGTTATGTTACAGGTTTGAGCCAGTTTTTGATTACTTAAACCAGTTTACGTGTAACTTCTGTCCTTAGCCTTAAAGGTGATTCAGGATTGGGTCCCAGCTCCTGCCTACATTCAATTGGATCCATAAATTATTTTCCCAGCCTATCCTCTCTGCAGTTTCCAAGCCAGTACATATTCTCACGGTGTTCCTAACCTCACCTAAAGAGCAGCCTGCAGGAGGTGGCAGAGGTACCACTGCCCCACAATGAGAATGTCTTCTCATCTGGGAGTGGGAGCACTTTTCTGAGATGTGGATGTAGGTGCCTTACATAGAGGAAGGGATTGAACCTTGGACTCTAACACAAAACTATGAGTAGGTGGGGTTCTCTTCCGAGAGAGCTTTGATGCTTGAGAATTCCAAGTACTGAAAAATGCAGCTCAGGGTTTGGTGTGTGTCTAACTCACCTTGGCATTTCCTACTGGCTGGTTTAAGAAGTTCTCCACTCACCAAGTTGTTTTTTGCAGATCCCATTATTATGCCCTTAATTGCACCATGCATTATCTAGGGCAGGTGTGTCAAAGAGCCAGCCCACAAAGGGATGTCACCCAGCTCTTGAAGCTCCCAGGATGGCAACGACTCAAGGGTTTCATAGTTTCTAGGGTCGGAAGGGACCTAAGTAG
>NW_017729028.1:35015934-35020206 GCF_001723915.1 Gavialis gangeticus | reverse complement strand
AAGAAAAAATATGTCAATTTCCTCCTCCGCTTCTCTGATTCCCCTAAGCCTGATTCCCCTCAGCTCTGATTCCCCTCAGTTAAATCAGTGGGACTGTTGGGAATACAGGAGAGATCAAGATTTGACCCTCAAACTGATAGCATGCTTGCATTCAAAGACCCAAAGCAAATCAGCTTACTGGAGATGGATTTACCTCCAAATGAGAGATTGCTTTTTATTCCAACCATATGTATTTGTTTGGAAAGTTAATGTTTTAAGCTTTCTGCCTTCTAGCCAAATATTTCTACTTTAATTAAAGCTTTCCAGCCTAACATGGCTATGAGTAGGCCTACAGTACATTTACTACTCAAAAAGGGAGTTCACCTCAGGCTTTTTTTCCCTATTCTAACCTAAAACTCTGAATATATCTTGCAAACTATTTCTTCTTAGTTTTATCAAGTTATCATTTCCTCAAATTCCTGTCCCACTGATGACCTTTAAATAGTAGGCTTCTTCTCCTTGCCTTCACCCCAGTAGGCTTCTATGAATGAGAAGAGAGATGGAAGGGTGGGCACTGAAGGTACCCAAAATGACAGAGTGAGCTTCTTGCTGCTAAAGCCAAAGCATTTATTCAGCAAAGAAGGCCAAGTTCTAACAGGGTGTGCTGACACTCTACTGGTAGACATGCAGTCCTGATAGGCATGGGTTTGCTAGCTTTAAACATGGGGAACAATAAGAATAAAAACAGTGTCATGTATTTCATCACAGGGAACCCTGAGTACTTAGCCAGAACGCTGGACCTGTATCATCACGACTACACCCACTCTTAGAAGAAGGGTGGCCTTTGGATGAAGGCATTAGAATGAGTCTTTGGAGGAATATATTGAGTTCCTGACTTTTCCACAGACTTTTGGAGTGCCTCCCTGTGTCACTGCTGGGACATGGGCAGTGAGTGCCCAGGGGCCAATCAGGGAATCGGGGTTACCAGGTTGGAGGGTCACAACTTCAAAGCTGGAGTTCAGTGGGTGAGCAGAGCCCAAGAAGAAAACAACCTTCTACTTCCCCTGGTCTTAAATAGGGAAAGTGGCAGGTCAGATGTTAGGAACCAGGCACTTAGGTCCCAGGGAGTGAGTGGAGTCTCAGGCACTGGCAGGGGACTAAGGCATATCCCCTCAATCTCTGGGAGGAGACGTGAGGATGGCAGGTTGGAGTAGGCTGGTGTTTTGCTCAGGGCAAAGCCCTGGGTTTGAGGCTGTAGGCCTGACACTGCCTGTCCATACAGAAATTAACTTCTCTCTTAAGCAGTGAATGATTGATGACACTTTACCTTGCCTATATAGATGATCAATTCTTTGGGCCAGGCAATGTCTCTTGCTATATGTATGCACAGCGCTCAGCATGCTAGGCCTTAATTCCATTAGCGACTGCCAGGCATTTCTGTAATAAACATGATGATGATGATGTATGTCATTAACAGACATCACCCATATAACTGATGGGTCACTTCAAAGCAATTTTAATATCTAATTGAATCTGGCTTTCCAGTTTCCATGAGAAAGGAGGACTCTAAGGATCACAAAGTATGATGTACATAGGTACTACTACTAAAGAAGTATGACTGAAGCATTGGTCCTGTGGGATTGCACACTGGACTACTTTTGAAAGGCAAAACTTTAAGCTTCAAACACCTCCATATATTTCCTAATGGCAGCCAGATACAGACTGAATTCATAGTTTCTAGAGTTGGAAGGGACCTGAACAGATCATCAAGTCTGACCCCCCTCTCCTGTGGGCAGGAACGAGTGCTGGGATCATAGGAACTGAACCTCTGGGCTTTGGGCGGACCACAGTGGAAGGGTTTAGTTCATATGGGTTGCAAATTTCAATTTTTTGCTACTTTAGATTCAAACAAACATCAAAACCTAAAGCCACACACAAAGATAGTCATAAAAAATACCTGTCTTTTTTAGGCACCCAGTATTTATGCAACCCACAAGCAAGCCATAACAGGTGAACAACCATGAATGAGAAGAAAATTAGAAGACATATTATTTTCCTTTAAAATACCTTAATTCACACCGACAGCATTCAGTTTCATATGCATTTCAGTGACCGCTGATGCTTTCACTCAAAACCACGTGGGTGGAGCAGGACAAAGTCGTGCCAGTACCAACCTTTTAGTTTGAACGTTTGAAATTGGAGACACATCTTCTAGCCCTCCCTCAGCCTGAGGGATTCAGATGCATGTCCCCTAGGATAGTGTCTTAGCCAGAAGGCTGTAAAAAACGAGTGAAAAGTAGGGCAACTCTTCACCCCCCTGCAAGTGAAGAGGGCATTTCCCAGGAAGGGGGAGTCCAGAAATAACTGTGGCAACAGAGACCAGGGTGAAGAGGACCAACAGGACACCTTCAGTCCCACATGCAAATAAGCACACAGAGCCTTTAAACACTTTTCAAATTGGTATAAACTGGTACAACTGCATTGAGATGAATGCAGCTAATTTATATGCCCTGAATGCTCTTCTTCCGAGAAGGCCCTTCTCAGCTTCTGTTCACTCCCTTTGCTTCTCAGCTCGAGCTGTTCTTCATGTCTCCTTTTTCTCTCCCTCTCTTACTAGTGAAACAGAATAATAGTAAAGCTGGGAACACAAGGATTCTTTTTTTTCATTCGTATGAATCCAAATAAGAACAATATTCCTTTCTTTACTTTTTTGGTAACTCAAAAATTAAAGAGAACACAGGCCGAATGAAACATTTCATTCCAGCAAAATGGAGATGTTGCATTCAGGATCTGATTGACATATTTTGCATGCATTCTGAAATACCATCAAAGGAAAAGCTAAAAGAAAAAAAAAAGTTCCTTTGAACCAAATAACTGGGAGCATTTTATTTCGAAAAATATGCTTTTAGTTTTCAGAATTTCTGGAATATTTTTCTTTAACAAGAACGAGCACTTCACTGAAATCACCGTGAATCTGCAAGACATCAGTGTCACTACAGCCACATTTTTTTGAGCCCTCCAAATTAATGCAAAATGTTTCAACCAGCTCTAGAAACTAGCATTGAGAATACAGGATGGGGATGCGGAAAAATCAGAGCTGCTTTCCTTCCTTTCTGGAAGTTTGGTGGTGTAGGTACAGTGGGAAAGGAATTATCAACAAATGGAGTGGGAGTTTACTGGTAACCCATTATACTGGTGTAAGGCTAGAGGGAGGGAGGAAAGAAAGGGAAAAGAAAGCAAAGTGAGCAAGCAGCTAAGGGGTGAATCCACCTCTGTCTCCAGTCATCTTTTAAGACCTAAAAAATACCCTCCTTGCCTCTAGTTAGCATTTAGTCTCTCTAGGAGAGAAGCACTGGTTCATCATGATGCTTGTTAATTGTTTAACAGTCACGATGTTCACTGCACCAAAAATCCCACTGAATTAGGTTAAGATCTATTGAAACAGCAACAGAAAAACCCATGAAGGCTCTGTATGAATGCAGATCCTTGTATGGGCTGTTTTCCATTATTAAGCACCGTCACATGCGCCTATGCCTAGAAATTAAAACCTATGAAATTAATCATTTCCCTTAGATGCTTGGATAACACCCTGCCGTCCAGATTGAATAACTATATTTGTGGACTGGGGGTCTCTTTCTTAATACCATATAAATACTTAGCTAAAGGCCTGCCCGGATAATTAGGCCTTGAACTCTGCCCTTAAGGCAGCCAACTCTGGCTCTGACACACCATCAGAAGAAGGGAACTGTGTGTTTAGATTAAACACATGGCGATTCTTTCCCCTAATGTTTGGCATTATCTGCCCCAAGAGGAAGGTACTGGCTGGATCCACTTTAGTGGGATTCAAACAAAAACCCATGGACCATTGTCTACCATAGGTGCCAGTCACACCAGATGGCTCTAGCCTAAATGAGATTAGGTTGGTAACACTGATGATTCTCAGTCTCTTCCGTTGAGTTTTCCTGCTCACTAATGTTAAGGTTTGGAAAGAGTTCTCCTTTGTGGCATACCATTTGTGGCATAAGCAACCTTGGGATATTTTGGCCATACTCCAATGATGAGCAGAAATAAAGTGAACAACAAAACTGCAACATTTCAAAGGGAAGCTGAAGGGGGAGGGTCATCATTGCCTCTCATCTTCTCTTGCGATTAAAAGATGCTTTCAAAGTATTGTGATAGTCTTTTGGGAAAGTAAAACTGCAATCCAGGTGGAGGAAAGAGGGAGGAATCATATATGATTCATGCCCTTTGCTCTTTTGAAAAATAATTCACTCACATAAGAAATATACAGAG
>NW_017729028.1:34976761-35010934 GCF_001723915.1 Gavialis gangeticus | reverse complement strand
GAGGAAAGAGGGAGGAATCATATATGATTCATGCCCTTTGCTCTTTTGAAAAATAATTCACTCACATAAGAAATATACAGAGGGAAAGGAGACTTTAAATAATGAAAGATACATTTTTTGGTCCCTTTTCTCTGCAAATTGGATACAAAAGAAGCTCTTAAAATGTTTGTCTCTCCTATTCTTTGACCAAATGAAAATTCCCTGCACTTTTGTCCATGTAAACACAGAATTAGTCTCCTGCAAGTTTAGGTGGTGGCAGTTCCTGAACACAGTTATATTTTGCAGATAACAGGATTAGCTTGGATGTGGGTAATAAGTTGGTGAATCTCCCCCTGGCCATTTCTCAACACTGTGAGAGCACTAATCCTTTATGCTTTGATGTCTTCTAGTTTTCCATCAGGTGCAGCTCAGCACATTTGTCCTGGGGCAGTCAGCGCTCTTATAAGATCTCATAGTGTCCTCATTAGCTGCGCCTATTTACCCAGCCAGCCTGTTGAACCCAATTTATAGTTTATGTGATTAATTCCCAAAGTACAGTAAACCCTAGCTCTAAGGCTCTCTATTATATGACTGCATCTCATATAAGGGCAAACACTAGCTACTGCTCTTTTGTTATATGGCTTCACTATATATAAAACTGTAATAATTTTGCTCTCAACTACACATTAAACATCATTATATATACTTCCTTTCAGACACGTAACCCATAAAAAAGTTACACGCTGGATCATAAAGAAATAAAGAGATGAGGGTCATTTCTAACTAAAAAAAAAAAATCTTTAACATTTTATAATTATTGGTATTGAGGGAATCTAAGGAGGCACATAATTTACAACTGTTTATCCATGGAATTGCAGGGTACAAAGGCTTAGCAATCAAAGTAGCAGTCCATATCCACTGGCACTTTTTTTAACAAGCAGGTTTTTTTAGATAAAAGACTTACGTTGTGATTTTTTTTATACAGTCATTTAAGTCAACTGATGACATCTGTCAGCTTTGCTGTATTTCCTCCTATTGGGATGTGAGCTACAAGAGTTAGATCTCCAGCAATTTGCATCTAAAAAATCTCTCTTTCTCTCTCTCTTTGTGTGTGTGGATATAGGCAGGTGATGATTTCCAGCTATCTCTGCTCAAGTGTTCATTGGGAGGTACATCCAGCAACTCTGAAGCAAGGTATCTTCTTTCTACCTCTTCCATCTTTTCAGTTTCTCTCCTTGGGCAGATTAATTGCATTAGATATTTCCTAACAGAGTCCACAAACAAGATCAGAAAAAAATCTCTGAGTATTTTGGATGAAGCTAGTAGTGGCCTGATTTATCAGTGCAGTAGAGCATAGATCTACTTTTGGTAGCGGGGGATAATTCTATGCGAGTAAGTGTATCAGAAGCTGGTCCCTTATGTGAAAATACCTATTTAATAGCTAAGTATCGTTCATTTTGGTGGTGTTTCCCTATCTAGGCAGTCACAGTAGAAACAACTGGATATTTGTTTAATAACTTAATGAGACAGGATGGCAGAAGTAGACTAACATGCTTCTGAATGGTGGAAGATATATTCTTCTGGACTTGATTTTGATTTCACATCAGTTTCATGCTAAAGCTTTTGATTTATATTAGTATAATAGATGAATCATCCCTGGAATGCTCTTTTTACCTACAAAGCAGATGCAATATAGGCCAAAGCAATGCAAACTTCCCCCAAGCTACCTCATCAGTATGCCTTGAACTTGACCCGGAGTGATGAACCACCTCTAGGGGCAAGATAATAATTCAATCTCGGGGTCTTTTCATTCCTCAGCATTTCTAATGAGCCTGTTAACATCTGTCCACAAAGAGCTGGACTGAAGCAACCAACAGATCATGTGTGTGTAGGAAGTATATATTTATATCTGTCTCTGTATATGCACATGCAATGTATCTATTTGCTAGCTATGCATATTCATCGGTGTAATGTGTGTGCATATATGTATATATGTACACATGTGTGTATACATACATGCATATTCTGTTTCCTTCAGTGTGTGGCTATGTTTTGCTGAATATACTCACCCCAGAACCACAATATACCTAGTAATATGGCCAACAATCATGCCAGAGCAGGGAGGCACACTCAAGTGCAGTGCATTTGGTATATAACCAAACCAAACACAATGGCAGCTTTAGGGGTTGAGCACCTCTGAAAACCAGGCCCCAGGTACAGAGCATACATTGTTTTTTGTGTGCATATTAAAGTTCAAGACAGGGAACAGGGTCTTCATGGACACTTCTGAGGACAGCTGTAGTATATTGTTAAGACTGAAGGCCTCCTTCTCAGTTGCCATTCACATTGCTAAATTCTGTGTGTCCCTCATAAAATATCTCCATGCAATGAAACAGGGGTGACACCTGTTTCATACTATAGAATATGTATGAAGTTTTACAGAATTTTTCCTAAAATCCATAGAGCTGGTTAAAATATTCCTGCATAAAATTTCCACGGGCTGGTTAAAAAATGAAATTCTCTCTTATTTCTCAAGGATTCTTCTGTAATGTCTAAAACGCCATTGACCCCAATAAGAGAGACTTAAGTATTGAGTATTATAATAAAAGATATACTGGGAAAACAATTCCTAGTAAATACTTAAGTAATGTTTTTTATTTTAATAAAATACTTCTATTTTCTTGATTTTTTTGTTACTAAGAAGTGTATGATAAATGACTTAGGCAAAGGCAGCACATTCTGCAATATTACTGGACAATAATGAGATGCAAAAAAATGGGGAAAACTTTTCTTTTTCATTTTTTTTTCTCGCTTTCCTTTGAAATGTGAAATTTCTGAACAGAAAAAAGATTGGCCAGTTCTATTGGTGACTTAAGTAACACGATTTTGGTTCTTTTCCTTGAATGGATGATTTAATGCAGTGGAGGAAGGAAATCAAAGACTCTTCAAGATGACCTAATGGTCCCCTTCTTGTGTAGGTGAACATTTCCGTAAGAACTTATGAAACTCACTTTCTGGAAAGATTACAGGGGGGAAAAAATCATTCCTGAGAGCCCCCCCCCCACTGCAAATAAACCATACAGATCATATTTAATATTGTGTCAAACTGTGTCCAATTCAAAACGACTTATTAAATTGCAATACTCACCAATTTGAGTTAGAAGCAGCCTAGTATTTATTAATATCTGTTAGTAAAGAGAGGTTGTAAGCTAAGGACAGCATGCTCCACAAATCAGAGAAACTTTGCAATATTTGGGTAACTGTCACAATCAGGATTTTCTAAATCAGGTGGCAAATTAAACTCAGAGGTCCATATTTAGGCAGAGGAAAAACTGGCTTATTTTTCAGATATATTGAGCACCCAACAACTCTCATGGACATCAAACAGCTGTCTCTCTGGAAACAGTATGAGAACATTGGTTACTCAATGATGTCTGATATGCAATAAAATTAGTTGGTATATTTGGCATCAGGGAAACAATCACTGCCCCATCCTGCATGATTTGACAAAATACATCACCTTGTTAAAATATTATCTTTGCCCAAAGAAATTTAAACCAATTAAGTTCTTAGAGATATCCATGTGTTTAGAGAGAACTGCCCCTAGATGATCCAATTTTTTGTGTCAAGCTTTAAAGGAAACTCTGGAGATTTCAGACATGAGTGGCAATAAAAGACTCCCATGGTCCTTTTGGACTTTGTCATGGAACGTGTGCACATTCCCAACCAGCAGTCCCTTAAGAAAATCCCTTTCACAAAAGGTATCTAGATTAGCTTCTAAGGAACAAATGTATGCAGGCTTGCTGTAGAAATGAAGCTGCCTTATCTGTTTGTTAGTATTTCAAATATTCTTTAACTGCAGTCAGAAGGAATAAGGAGACTTTTCCCTTATGGCTGCAATTGGCTGTTCCTCCAGTGGTTTGTTGCCTCGTTTTTCACTCGTTGCTTGGCACATTATGCACAGTAGTTTCTGGAAGAGCTCTGTTATTCGGCAGCACCCGTCTCCCTGCTTTCAACACAGATTGCAGTTATAATGGTATATTTTTCAGTGCAGGGTTCTCTTCCAGAGTGAGGTAGGGACCTCTTTTGAATACCTTATAACAAATTCTGCATTCTAATCCATGTCTTAAGGCATCATTCAAAGCCATCCCCATCAGTGCTCTGACAATTTCTTTGTATCCGCAACATTGGAGGAAATGGAATCTGCCTCGCGATGATTCCTTTTATGAAATCTGAGTGTTCGCACTGTAACGAGGAGCTAAGGGAAGCTCAAAGTGACCCTGAGGACATTTCTGTCTCTCTCCCTGCTTAAACAAATATTGTACTTACTGGCTGAAGCAGGGTCCAACACCTAATTACGGTGCATTGTTTCTTCTCAAACTCCAACTTTTCGGCAAGAGGGTCTCTTTGGGCTGCGATCATTAGCTTTGAAATATTGTCAGAGAGTGTTTGAGCAACTTGGCCCATTCTACAAAGTTTCAAAAACCTCAGTTGGTCCAGGGCGCTCTCCATTACAAATTGCTTCTAATCCATTGGATTTGGTAGATGGGCAAAGTAATGTTCTGACACCTGTGGCCATCACACATCCTTCCAGCCAATGAAGGGGAGGGAAGAAATAATCTCCTTTAAACTCCTTTTCTTCTTCATCCACTATTTTTATTGAACACATTGTCATTTGCATTAAAAGAAAACTGATGTGGTTAATGATAATACCTTAGGATCCAGAACCAAGGCTCCCTCCTCCTGTGCCAGGGCAGCATCCATCTCACAGTCCCTCTGCCTTGCTTTGCATCCTGGCACCACGTAGCTTCCCACTGTGGTGACCCAACAGCTCTCAGAGACCCTGAGAATACTTTGAGAAATCCCAAGCCCATGGCATTATGGTTAGAGCACTTTGTGGGAATGTGAAAAATGCAGGTTCAAGCCTCCTCTCAGTGAGTGCATCTACACATGCGCTTTACTGTGGAGTTGACTAATTAGCTCCACAGTAAGGCATCACAGTCTGCACTTGTGCCGGTATATGGACACAGTAAATTAATTAACTCTGCCATAAGATAATGCTGTTGGACACAGTACTATCTTACAGTGGAGTACTTAACTCTACCAAAATACTCATGTAGACAATGATGGACTGGCTGGGGCACAAGAGTGCTAAAGTGCAGGGGACGCCTGCTGCCGAGCCATGTGGCTCCTCATGTACAGCACTCTCATGCCCCAGCCAGCCCTCCACAGCCCAACACCACTGCCCAGAGCCTGGGGCTGACCCCCAAGCCTTCTGCCAGCTTGGGGCTCCTCCATTGCAACTCACACTGCTACGGTCCCAACTGCATGTGTTAAACGCTGAGCCTAGAATCAGTTAATTCTGGTGCAAACTGTGCCGAAGTTTATTGCAGCACATTAATTTCATGTGTAGATACACCCAGTGAGAGGGGATTTGAATCTGGGACTCTTATTCTCTGGGCAATGGACCTAACAACTAGAGATTTGTCCTCTTTCATTTTTCTTATAGCAGGTATACATGCATCTGGGTAATCCTATTCTGCCACAGATGGAAACAGAATCTGAATGGAATCTATGTGTCATATAAGTGATTGAAGGTGAAATAGGATGTGGCCCACTGAATGCAGCCTGACTTGAAAATGAGCCCTGTTGATCTCAAAGGGGTTGCTTACCAGGTAAAAGGCTACCCAATGTAAAAAAGACTGATGGACACTAGCCCTGTAAAGAATCTACAATAAAACTGATTTTCAAAGTCATTCATACTAATGTCTGTCCTGTTATATTATCAACACAATGACGCTGATAATTATATAATTAAAGTTTAAATTCTCCAAAATATATTTTTCAAATGTATTCATCAAATCCAGAATATCCCGACACACAGAGTTAGTTCTAATGAAGGATTATTTGAGTAGCTCACAAATGAGTAATGTGGTCTTCTAAACCTTTGCCAATTAAAATTTCATACTATCTCATCACATATCAGTTATACATAGATAGAGACCAATAAAATCAGGTATACAAATAGAAAGTGACAGGAAAGGAGAGAGATGGAAGACTGTAAAATATTTTATTGCTATATATTTCAGGTGACTCACAGGCGACAATGTAAGGGGCGTATGCAGCTGTTCCTAAAAATGTGCAAAATTTTTGTTGCACCCAACATCAACACATGCATCATTGGACTTTTTTCCACCTCCCTCCTCTTTCCCCTGGTTGAATGACTCTGGTACTGAGAGGCCAAAGCCCAACTTGTTTCCCATAAAAAACAAAAATCAATGAGCATTATGTAGGAAGAGCAGGTGCAGAATCTGGCCCTCTTGAAACAATGATGCTGTAGACTCAGCTACATTTTAGTGACATCTGTAAGTGCAGTATTTCTTGATTTATTCATGGTGGATAAATAAATAAGTCCACAGACTCTGGCTAAACATATGAAAGGCAGCTTCCATTAGATGATGAGGCTTATTTCAACAGAAAAAAGAAAAATTAAGTCATTTTCTCTTTTATAGGAAGTGTTAAAATTTCAGCTCACCCCCGTACTAAAGTAGAATGATTAAAAAAAAAATCCCACAAAGGGTGCATCCTCCCCTGATGCTACATAACAGGTACAGTCCCCACATCATGCATGAGGAGACTCTGACAGAGACACCAGAGGAGGAGGTAGGTACTCAGGAGATACATACTCCTGCCCCTAGGAGGGGATGCCAAGTAGTGGTGGTATGGAACTCTCTCCTGAGGGGCACGGAGGGACCTATCTGCCATCTGCATCCCTTGACCCAAGAGGTCTGCTGCCTTCCTGGGGTCTGCATCTGGGAAATTGCAGAGAGGATCCCCAGACTCATCCATCCCTCTGACTACTACCCCATGCTCCTCATCCATGTATGCATGAAAGACACGGCCAGTAATTTGAACGGGGTCATGAGTGACTACAGGGCTCCAGGGGCTGGGCTCAAGGGACTGGGGACTCAAGTAGTTTTTTCTTCAGTGCTCCCTGTTGCAGACCATGGACCCAAGAGGCAAGGCTGCATGGAAGAGTCCAACAGACACCTCTGACAGTGGTGCTACCATGAGGGCTTTGGTTTCTTTGACCACAGCGCACATTTCAGGGAGAGAGGACTCCTGGGACAAGATGGCATCCACCTCATGTGGAGAGGTAAGTCCCTGTTCTCAGCCAGGGTGGCTGATCTACTGGTCAGGGCTTTAAACTGACTTTGCTGGGGGACGGGGAAACTCCAAGTGGAGCATGCCTGGGGACAGGTATACAGGAAAACTCTCGCATGGAAGACACTAAGATAACTGTTTTTGAAAATGCTAATGGAACGGTTCTCCTACAGTGTCTTAGGAAATCGAGGGTGCTAGCTGGGGGCCTCAGCTATCTGTATACCAATGCCAGGAGATGGGGAGCTAGCAGGAAGAGCTAGCCCTCCTGCTCTCTAGTGGGCAATATGACCTTCTAGGGATCACAGAGACCTGGAAGGACTCCTTGCATGACTGGAGCATAGCCGTAGAGGGCTACACCCTGCACAGAAGGGACCAAGAAGGGAGAAAAGGCAGGGGGTAGCTCTCTATGTGAGGGAGCAGTACACTTCTCTGGAGGCTGACATGGCAAAGATAAGCAGCTTGAAACCCTCTGGGTCAAGCTTCAGAGTGGGGGAGGGGATTAAGGTGAGAGAGACATAACTTTAGGCATTTACTACAGGTCACCAAACCAAGGGGAGGAGCTGAATCTGGAGTTCTCTCAAGAACTGACAGAGGCCACATGTGCAAGGGACTTGGTTGTCATGGGTGACTTCAGTTTCCTGGACATAGATTGGGAGGAAAACTTGGCTAGGTTGGGTCGGTCATGTAGCTTCTTAACTGTAATTGAGGAGCTCTTTCTGACCCAGGAAGTGCAAGGACCAACCAGAGGTACCACTCTCCTAGACTTGGTCTTGGTCAAAGGAAATGATCTGGTGCGTGGCTTGAACATTGAGGGTAGCCTGGGTGACAGCGACCATGAGCTCATCAGGTTCACTATCCACAACAAGCCTGACAAACCAACTAGCAGGACTGAAGTCCTGGACTTCAGAAATGCTGACTTCAACAGGCTCAGAGCATTAGTAGGGGAGGTAAGGCAGGACATGGGATGGAAGGTGAATGGGGTGCACGACGAGAGGTTGTTCCTCAAGGACACAATCCTTGAAGCACAAAAGAAAACCATTCCCATGAAGAGGACAGGTAGCAGAAGGGTTGGCAAGCCCTCCTGGCTCAGTAGGGGCATTGCAGTCCTCTTGAGAAATTAAAAAGAGGTGTACACACAGTGGAAGCTAGGAACAGTCCTGAAGGAGGACTATACAACAGTGGTCTGCACTTGTAGGGAAATGATTAGAAAAGCTAAGGCAGTGACTGAGTTTAAGTTAGCCAAAGGAGTCAAGGACAATAAGAAGTCCTTCTTTAGGTATGTAGGGAGCAGAAGGAAAACAAATGACAGCATGCGGCACTTGCTTAACACCTCAGGACAGCTGGTAATGGACACTCAGGAAAAAACTGAACTCCTGAATGCCCACTTTGCTTCAGTATTTCACTGGACCAAGGGTAAAGACCAGCGAGATAAGGATGACAGGGGGCATGGTGGGAATGATAGCCTTACCACTGTGGATGCTGAGTTGGTGCAAAACCAACTAGAAAAGGTAGACATAAGTCAGCAGGACCAGATGGACTTCATCTGAGAGTGCTGATGGAGCTGGCTGAGGTCATTGTGGACTCTCTGGAAAAACTCTTTCAGAATTCATGGCACTCAAGGGAAATCCCTGAGGATTAGAAGAGGGCCAACATTGTGCCATCTTCAAGAAGGAGAAGAGAGCCAACTTCAAGAAGTGGAAGAGGGAGGACCTGGGCAACTATAGGCCAATTAGCCTAACCTCTATCCCAGGAAAAATCCTGGAAAAACTCATTAAAGAATCTATGTGTGATACACTCGTTGAGGGTAAGTTTCTGAAAGACAGCCAGCATGGCTTTGTTGTGGGTAGGTCTTTTCTTACCAATCTCATCACCTTCTATGGACAGGTCTCTCATCACCTGGGTATGGAAAAGAAGCTCAACGTTATATACCTAGACTTCCAAAAGGCTTTTGATCTAGTATCCCATGATATCCTTGTGGAAAAATGGGAAGATTGTGGGCTTAACTGCTCGACAGTTCAGTGGGTGGGAAACTGGCTGCATGGTAGGATCCAGAGACTTCTCATTAATGGATCTGTGTCATCCTGGAGAGAAGTGGCCAGTGGTGGCCTCAGGGGTCTGTGCTTGGACCGGTGCTTTTCAAAATCTTTATCAATGATTTGGATGCGGGGGTGAAAAGCTCGCTGGCCAAGTTTGCTGACGACAGCAAGTTATGGGTGAGTGGGACCAGAAGATAGGTTGCAGATACAGGCAGACCTGGACAGGCTGGAGAGTTGGATGGATCAGAACCAGATGAAGTTCAGCACTCAGAAGTGCAAGGTGCTCCATCTAGGGGCAAACAATCCTCAACATACCTACAGGATTGGTGGCGATAATTTGACTTGCACCACAGCCGAAAGGGACCTAGGGGTAGTGATTGAGCATTGCATGAACATGAGCTGGCAGTACAATGCTGTGGCCAGTAGGGCAAATAACATGCTGGCATGCATTAACCATTGCATCTCACGCAAAACCAAGCAAGTGATACTCACACTGTACTTCGTACTGGTGAGACCACAGCTGGAGTACTGTGTCCAGTTCTAGGCGCCACACTTCAACAAGGATGTGAAAAAACTTGAGAGGGTCCAGAGAAGAGCCACCCGTATGATCAGGGACTTGCAAGACAAGCCATATGAGGAGAGGCTGAAGGACTTGGGCCTTTTCAGCCTACAGAAGAGAAGGCTGAGAAAGCACTTGGTAGTGGCTTACCACTACATTAGTGGAGTACATCAAGAACTCAGTGAACAGCTGCTCACCAGGGCACCCCTAGGGAATACCAGGACCAATGGATACAAACTCCTGTAAGGCTTCTTCAGGCTCAATTCCAGGAAAACTCCTTCTCAGTCAGAGTGTCCAGACTGTGGAATAAGCCCCCTCCAGAGCTGGTGGAGTCACCTACCCTGGAAATCTTCAAAAGGAGACTGGACAGTCGCCTCACTGGGGTCACTTGACCCCAGTTGTCTTTCCTGCCAAATTCAGGGGGACTAGATCCAATAATTTACAAGGTCCCTAACAATCTATGAATCCAGACAACTGTGGAGATGTGGTATGCAGCATCGCAGATCCATCTGTGGCACCGCACACAACACACACAGCACATGCAGGCATTCCCTGCATTGCTAATTTGCAGTGTGGGGAGAGAGGGTTAACTCTGGGAGTCCCCAGGTCAAAAAAAACCATGCCTGAAAAAAAAAAAGGGGTGGCGCTCATAGTGGCAGCAGGTGTCACCTAATACCAAAGCCTGGCCAGCCAAAGCCACACTCCAGCTGCCAGTCAGGCTTCCTGCTGCAGGATGGCTGTGGCAGAAGCTCCTGAAAGCTCCTAGGACCCCAGGTAATCTTCCTGGGTCCAGCACAGTTGCTGGCCCCAGTCTCCCTTTCCTACTCCATCCAGAGCTTGCATGGCATGGGTGTTCCCCCAGGACAAGTAGCAGTGACATATATTGTGCCACTGCTGTTTGTCCCTAGGGAAACAAACATTCCTGCTCCCGGGGACATTCCCAAAATGTCATTCCAAAGAATTGTTTTTATGTGGTGGTGCAAACTTTCTGTTTCCATAAAACTGAAACATTTCCTTCTGATTTCAACTTTTTTTTAACTTTTATTTTTATAAGCCATTCATTTCAATTTCATAATATTGCTCTCAAAATTAAAAAAAAAAAAAAAATCAAAACATGTTTTGCTGCAGTGGTCCTGAGTGAGTGAGATGCTTTATTTGTCAAATTCCTTCTTTTTAAATGCAATATCAGTGAAAAGGTCACATTTTCAAAAATACTCTAATATTGGTGGGGGGAAAAATTGATTAAGAATTATTTTCATTAAAAATGTCTAAACAGCTTTAGAAGCAAGTGATTTAGCCAAGAGGCACAACTAGAACCCACTCATTTGAAAGCAGTAGATTCTTCTTTCACTTACTGATAAATTCCTTTTGTTCATAAACCATTGAGGTATATTCGAAACAATATACAATGGTATATAAACCATTGTATATATTCCAAACAATTTTTAATAATATTATTACTGCTCAGTATACCAACACACAGAGGTAGGCTGCTTAGATGTCTATGCATATGTACTTGCATAGATATTTGCATGTGCATATTCATATGCTCTATTTATTATGGAAATACATGACTACTATATATAAAGGCTTTTCTGGTTGGAGGGAATGGGTTTTTTTCTGTCAACTTCTAAAGCACTGTCCTGTAACCTAAGTCCTGAAGTACCGTAAAATATAATAGACAGGGTCTGTGCCTACAGGGCGAACATCATCTTCAGCCCAACTTTCCATGTCTTCCTGGGGCATGTCTCCTTCCACTTCAGAAACTTTACATGACTCTTTCAGTTTTTCTCCTCCTTCCTTGTGTTTAATTCGCTTCTCATCTGCACGACACCCCCATGGCACTTATTCTGCCTCCATCTCAGATGTTCGTAAGTCACAGTCTTTAAGTCAATGTTTTTCTAAGCCAGGCCCATCCAACTGACAAGTTTTGCTTGGGGGATTGTTTCTTCCTTGCATGTTTTATAACAATCCATGGGTTCTACGTCTTGGCCATTTTACAGGATTTTGCCAAGTGCTGTGTCTTTTCAAGTTGTGCTGCCCATGCCTTTTGTCATAACTGCACAATAAATAAAGCCTTTTTGTTCACGCTTCCCAATTCTAATTATTTGGTGCCAAGAGAGGCTACTGCCTTGTTCTTCTCATTGGGTGTAAAATGACATCGTTTGTCACTGAAACTCAATCAAAGCTTGAGAGTTTGATATTTTTACCCATGGACTGATTCAATTGATTTGAGTGGACCTTCTCTTAGTTGACAGACGTTGGAGTTGAATCTCCTACAGTAAATCCTAGAGGGGGAAAAAAAATCTGATTGGTACATTGGAAGTATACTGTATACTGCATGGAACTATACAGTCACTTGTTGGGATCTTTACTAAGACTTTACTCTGGACATTTTACACTGAAATCTAAGGGGAGAAGCAGTATTAAGGAGTAATTTTGACTAGAACTTAGAGACAGAAAACACATTTGTTAATCTATTCTATTTCTCGCTGCTGCATGAAGTACTTCCTACGTTCTGTTTCCTTGCCCTTTTTTCAAATAGTGGGGATTTCAGCATTCCCTTTGGGGTATTATTATATACTAATAGAGCTCACCAATATGAAAATTTCCTTCTTCATAGCTTTTTGTTGTTATCTGCTTAATATCATTGTCTTATTCTTACATATGCCTGCATGACACATGAAATGACAGATCTTCTTTCTTTGTGTTTGCCTCTTTAAACATCTGACACATTTAATTTTTGGATAAGTTTGAATTATATTAAATAGAACACACTGGTTTTTCCTTTGAAAAACCTACAGAGGAGACACGGAATAAACTGATTTCATGACATCTGAGTGACTGAAGAGTCAAACGTCCTCAGGAGGAGCCAGGGCTAGAAGTATATCTCCTGTGTCCTGGAGAGGTTCCTTAATTTCTCTCTTTGTCCAAAGGCAGGCAGCCCAACAACTTTGGGAGCAGTGTTAAAAAGTAGGGCTCTGTGAAGCTTCGGTCCCTGATTTGATTCGGTGGAGATTAGGCCTAATTTGGTGACTGAATCTCCGAATCCGAATTAAATCAGAAAACGCTTTAATCTTTCCAGATTAAATTGGAATCCTCCAAATTGATTCAGAGAGATTCAGAAAGATTCAGTGATTTGAATATAGACACAGATTTAAATGTTTTTTCTACATACCTCTAGGTAGCAGGCAGCTCATGAATGATGCGATGCTGGGGCAAATGGAGTGTCCCACAGGAGCACGGGTGGCAGGAGGGGGTCCCCCAGCATGCTTGGCAGCAGACATGGAAGTGGACCAGAAGCACTTCAAGTCCACTTTCAGGTCCACCAGGGAGTGCTCAGGGAGTCCCCTCCTGCCCCCCCCCCCGCCCCCCAGCTCAGCTACTGGTGCCTCCTGGGTCTGGGGGGAGGGCACCCAGGGTCCTCCCATGGCTGATCGCTGAGCTTAGGGGACATGGTGGGGGGGGGCTGTGCGCTCCCCAGTGGGCCCATAAGTGGACTGGAAATACTTCCAGTGCATTTCTGGGTTTGCCGCCGAGCACGTGGAGGGCCCCCCTGCACTTCTGTTGGATGCTCCATCCACCCCAGCATTGCAGCATTCATGAGCTGTGCCTGGTACCTCAAGGTATATAGAAAAAACATTTAAAGCTGCATCTATGTCCAAGTCACTGATTCTCTGAATCAGCATTGCAACTTCAGGTTCAGATTCGGCCGAATCGAAATAGGGACAGTGATCTGAATCAACAAATTGATCACTGTCCCTGTTTCGATTAGGCCGAATCTGAACCTGAAGATTCAATGCTGATTTGGCCATCTACAGGGTATTTTTCTACTTACATGCTTAGAGGAATTTTATTTCTGGGTGCATAGCTCTGCCCATCTAGACAACAATATATACCCATGAACCAGGCATGCATACTAGCAACAAAATGTGAGAGAGAAACCTCCTGTGAAGCTAGAAGGCTAGTCCTCTAGGCCTCCCTCACCCAAAAAGGGTTTGAACCTGGGCCTCTCTCTGACTTCCTAAAATAACCCGTTAACCTCCACACCATAGGTTAGTCATTATCTAGGGTCCAGGTTGAAGATGAGCCTCCAACATAGTTATTAGAGATAGAAGGCAATGCAGTTTCTGCCTTAGGAAGGGCAAGGACCCAGTTTTTTATCCCAGGCCACCTCCACTGGAGCCTAGAAGCTCATTGAATCACACACTCTGTGGGTTGCATCCATTCCTCATGTCCTCTCATATCTTCCATTTCTAACTGCCCGTGGGTCAGCTTCAAAAGGAGTGCCAGAGAAAGGGATGGAAGGGGCCCAAGGTTTGAGCATTGTGCTAGGAAATAAGGGAGACACAGGTTCCAAACCTGCTGTTTGAAGGGGTTGTAACATGCACGTGAGTGTCCACAGCAGCGGGGATCAGAGCTTGCTTTTGCTCTATTCTATTCCTGAGTTTAAATTCTGCTAGTCATGGGTTTTGGTCAACTACATTTTCAGATGTCTAAGGCCACTATGTGTCCATGTGTACATATGTGCCCTAGTTATTACAATGAAGGCCCAGTCTGCACGCATCCTCAGTTCATTCATGAGTGCAGAGCTAAATGTCCAGGGATGGAACTCCTTTAGACATGCAAGTGAAAAAAGTACCATGTAAATGGCAAAAAAAGGGTATTTAATCATAAAAGTCATAGAAAAGTAGGCCTGGAAGGGACCCCAGGAGGTCACCTAGTCTGACACCCTGTTGAAGGTAGTATCATTCTTATCCAAACCATCCTAGACAAGTGTTTTCCTAACCAGTTCTTACAAATTTTCAGAACAACTTAGATGACCAGAAAGTAACAGAATTCTACTTAATCAGCCATGAAACTGTTCTACCTTAGTGCAAAGTATTATTATATTAATCCTTTAAAAATATATTTTAAGGATTGCTTGCCACCTCACTGCCATGCAGGCTAAGTCCAAATCAGGCACAAAGGCAAAAAACTAGACGTGAAAAATTATAGGCTAATTTTTAAAGTATAGATTCAGTCCTTTCTGACAAGTTGGCCCTTATATAAGGGTGCCACAACATAGATGAGGCAGAGTATGCCCTCTGGAATATATCTTCTTCTTGAAATGAGGTTAAAACGAAGACATTTGTCCTGGCCCTGGTTAGAGGAAGGGTACAATTTGCCTCTGCATCCACTACATTCTTCGTTCTTTAGGAGTCTGCATAGGTGAGCTCCAGGCAGACAGAGTAGATTTTGCCTTTAGGAAGCTTGTTACACATAAGTGCCCCCATCCTTTGCTGAGAAAATAAAGGGGAGCCATGCAAAAGCCTTTAAGTCTTTTTCATTTATTTTTCTGTCAACTACATAAAAGATCAGATATTAAAATTCTCCAGCACTTTGCTGATCAAGCATTCATTGCAGTAATATAGAGCAAAACTATTCTCAACCATACAGTGCTCTTTCAGCACAAATCATTTAGCTAAGGGAAGAGGCTTTGTAGTGAGCTTAGTCCCAAGTAAAATATACTGTATGGCCAGGGTTCCCCTCATTGAAAAAGGCTGTAAAAAATCAGGACTTCTGAGTAATGAAGAGGAGAGGTTTTTTTTGCCATGATTCCCCGCATTATGTATTTTGTTGGAGGGGCCTGATTAAACTGGCATGTGCCCAGTTACGAGGACATAACCAATGATTTTTTTGAAAATGTAGCGTTGGCACTTTCCAAAATGAATGCAGGCAAAGATGATGTCCCGTTCATATAAACAAAAGAGAAATGTAGATCACTTCAGTTATTGCTGTAAGCAGGATCACCAGTGGTCACTGGTTGGAGTTAAATCAGTACACAGCAAGCCATATGCTCCTTTGCTGGTATAAAGTTAAGTGTATTCTCTTCTTATCTGGGAAGGCTTTGTACCCTGGAAAAATCCCCCTCTCTCTGAAAGGAAGCTTTGAGTGTATGTAGCTCCATGCAATTTATATGAACCCACCTTGATTTTCACAGGTATTTGAAAGCAGCTGAAGTAAATGCAAATAATTGTGTTAATAAGAAAAAGGAACCCAGAGCCGCATTTTCTTTTGAGCAGGGAGTGTGTGAAACCCTCAAAGGATACAAGTAGCAATCACTGCAGACGACAAGTGTGTTGTCTTTTGTTTTAAGGCTGCAATACTTCGCAGTTTGAAGTTGGTGGAGAGATTTAGGCTGTATTCGTCTTTAAAGTTGCTCTGTTCTGATGAATAATTGAACACATCTTCTGCCTAAATGCAGAACAACCTACGAATCCAACTGAAAACAAACAAATGCCACCTGTGGCACTTGCACTACGATGCCTATTTATGCGCTTGCCTCCGCGGACGGCGTGTCCGTACTGCCGCCAGTGGTGCAAATTCAGCTCATGTAAGCATCCCTAAAGTAGCTTTAATCTAGCTAGCTCAGTTAATAATTCAGTGAAGATGCAGAGTCAATGGACTTCGGAGCAGGTTGTACAAGGCTGCAAGGGTCTCCCAGTAAACCTAAAGGTGAAACAGGATTTAGCCCTTCCCCTGTAAATGGTCTAGAGCCACGCCTGTTGAAAGCGTCTTCCTTACAGCAGGGATTCAGATGCCTCCACTGTGAGGCAGGACTTCACATAATGAGAAAACAAATGACCTGGATTTGCCTTGAAAGGTAGTTAGGTCTTATACTCATTTTCTCTTCTCACTTCCTCATTCTCAAAGGGGGCCCTTGTACATGATGTGCCTTGTTTAGATACACATCATGAAACGGTACCAAAAATCCCTGCTTTGCTAGGTTAGTCACATGTGAAAATAGGCAGCGAATTTTTTTATTGTGGTAGTTTTCAATTTATCATGGCAAGTTAGACCACCTCCGATGTCTCTTATTTTATCGTGGCCAACGGTTCCACCACCAGGTTTAATTTTATCTTGAAACTTTCATTATGTGTATTCTCACGCACAGCTAAAATCTCCATTTTCCCTGTTCTGACATAATTTGTGCACCAGGTGCCCTCTAGCATATTTTACTAGATTCATAGATTAATAGATGTTAGGGGCTGGAAGGGACCTCACATATGATTGGGTCTAGCCCCCCTGCACTTGGGCAGGAGGACAACTGGGGTTGGTGACCCCAGCGAGATGACTGTCCAGTCTCCTCTTGAAAACCTCCAGGGTAGGTGACTGCACCACCTCTGGAGGGAGTTTATTCCACAATCTGGACACACCGATTGTGAAGGAGTTTTTCCTGGTATTAAGCCTGAAGCAGCCTTCCAGGAGTTTATATCATTCGTCCTGGTCTTTTCCAGGGGTGCCCTTGTGAACAGTTATTCACCGAGCTAGTAATAGCACATTAACCAACTATGAGGGTTAAACGTGTTACTTGCAAAATAGGAATGGGAATCATCATGGTACATTGCGAGAGTGAAGTAAACCTAGAGATTATCTTTAGCTAGAAAAAGCCAACACGTGTATAGGCACCCAGGAAGCCCAGGTGAAAGGATCACTGCCCCAGGGCTCGTTACCTAAATTGTAAGTGTTGAGATGTCCAAGTGGAGATGCCTATAAAGTCTGCTTGAATCTGACCCAAAAGCTTTGGGCCAGAATTACTAGATGCTTTTACGGATTTACTCCAAAGTGTCTTGCCCAGGATCACAAAGGCATTCTATGGCAAACCAGGGAATTAAACCTGCATCGCCCAGGCAGGTAGTCCAGCAAATTGCATCCTTCCTCTGTGCTGGGCTTGCAATGCACAAGAACAAATAGAGATTTCATTTTGAAACTGCAATTACCACTCCCTAATATCATACATAGATTCTGCTTCACTTCTGCATCAGTGCAGTGATGTATGGACAACATTTAATTCAACCTGCCCCACTTATTTGCCTAAAACTTCCATTGCATAAAACTGGAGTGATGCACTGAAGAGTTGAGCCCATATGGTGCCGTTTACATGTAAGAGAACGATGAACTCTTACGAACTTTTCAGAAAGTTGCTGACTTGCGACTTCTCTGCTTGTGACTTCTCTCATGTTTATTGCCAAAAAGCAAAAATAAACTAAGCTGCTTATATCCCTCCCGTTTTCTTTTCCAGATGAGGTATTCATAATGGTCAAACACTAGAGTGAATCCAACACGTTGAAGAAGGGACCGAGTTAGCTTTATTTTTAAATCCTAGGCTATCTGCTTTTGAATTTTCAATTAAAATCCTTTTTGGTTGGGTGCGTGAGCATGTCTGTGTGTGTGCACATGTATCAGAGGATGTGAAAGCATGACTGGAGCAAAATGGGTCTCACTCAAGTGATTCGCTCCAAACTCTTCATTAAACAGGGGTATAACATTTGCACTTGCTTTGCTGGTTTTAGACATTCAGCGCTACTACCTTTCTGAAACAGTGTGTAGTGTGTGTGTGCATGTGCATGGGGAGGGGCAGGCCAATGACTGGGAGTAGCGAGGGCTGTCTCTTATTAATTCTTTCCTATGGGCTGTTTTTTTAACCCCCACGACTGACATCAAGGCTTCCTGCTATTTGATTTAAATCTGCATGCGCAGCAACTTTAAATTAAATCAAGCCTCTCCTTGGTTGCCTTTATTATTGTTTGTATCACTCTGTAAGTGTACATGGTATTGAATAAAGAATGACTAATGCCAAACAATTAACATGCCTCTGTTCCAGAGGGCTTGCAGCTTAAAGACATTTTCAATTGCTAGGAACACAGCAGCCATGGCTCATTTTATTCATTAACCCAAGTCTTGTTTCCAGCACATGTCCAGGACATCTGAATACTCAGAACCAACAAAGCAGAAGCAGCTCCACCTTGAACTTGATACCCCACCTCACTGCAGTCACTGATCACCTGCAAAACTACATGAGCAAACGGCTGGTGAATCCATGTCGTGTCATAGGCATGGCTTCCTTGGGAATCACTTGCTTTTTAAATTTGTTCCCAAATTATCATTGCGCATCAACAACGAAGCAGTCCTCATTAGAGCTGGGTGAATCATAGCAATCAAACCAAAAAGCTGGAAAACAAATTTGGTTCAGGTCAAACCAAAATGGAAAGCTTTGGAAGGGGAGGGGACATTCCTTCAATATGTCCCTTATGCCTACCAAATTCGTGACATAATGGTGACATCCACATCCATGCAGAAGACAAAATTATCACTAATGAAGCTGCCCTTTGGCTATGTTCTAAGGCTTAGATAACATTTCCTTTGAGCAGAGGCACTGTGTGAAATACAGAACGGCTCATGGATGATCTCTTTATATGGAGTGCAATATATATTCTAGATTTTACATGGATTCACCAGACATTTGCCCCATAAATGATGTGCACAGGTACAAGGACAACCTCCACCCCTAAAAAACATCCTGTTAACGTTCAACAGAACAGTTTTCTCATAACATGTGAACCAATAGGAAGTGGCTGGAAGTGGAGCGCATGATAAAGGCAACTCTACTCACTTCTACAGCTTCAACATAGGGCCAGACTTTCAGCTCTATCCTTTTTAATGGAGCTGGGTGCATTTACGCTACCTAAAAACCTGATCCAATATAGGAGCCTAACATGTTTAAATGCTTTAATTATTTATCCAACACTGTCTTGACTTGTCCTCTGTAATTGGCGCTGATTCAGATGGAGCTTTAACTAGTATTTTAGCAATTATTATGCCAGCTTAAGCTTTCACTGCATATTAGGAATCAAATTAGACTTTTTTATTCTTTTAATTATTTTTTAAAAGAATGGAATAAAATGTTTAATTTATCTCCATGAACGAAAAGGCTAAAACGCTGCTTTGGGTTACAAATGTCCCATTGATATGCATGCCAGCAGTGGAAACACTAGAAACAGGGAGATAATTTAGCACTTGTCATCTTCAAACCACTACATAAACAGTGGCTGATACCTACATATTACAACTACTGGAGGCATTAAAGCATTCCAGACACCCTATATAAAGAGCTTTGGAAAACCACAGTAGAAGTGAGTCCCAGAGACAGGGTTCAAATGGAGGAAATCTGGTTCTCAGAGCCCTAGTAAAACTGGGCTGCTTTCTTCTTACCCCGAGTTGATCCCTGAGAACAGGAAAGGAAATGTCACAGCATTTTTGTCTTGTTATTCCTAGTGGCAATATTACATAGTTAAGTAATACTAAAAATGCACGTATCTGAACTGTAGTGGCAGAACCTCTAAGCCCTAGATGACTTAGGTACTGCTTCACCTAATCCCTGAATTGTTGGGCTCGGTTGGCCATTAGGCACCTTGGCTATCTGCCCAGTCCAGGAACTTTGGACATGTTCAGGAGAACTCGTGGCACATGAACTTTCAGGTCAAATAGGAAGATGCATAATGAGTTTAGGTGCCCCCAGGATGCCACTTGCTTACATGCTAGTGATGGTACTCTGGGGTTGTCCCCAGTGACTGTTCTCAAGCACACTACAGACTCAGATGTAAACAGCAGCCACAGAGAGCTGCCCACAACTGTCTTCATCAGCATGTTTCTTGACTTGAAGTGTGCATACAGGGCTCCTGCTCCAAAGTAGGAGGTTGATATTCCTCCCAAAACTTCCAATAGTTGTTTTTTCCCTAATCTTTATTTTACATCCAAATAATTCTCTTCCACATAGGAACCCATCCCCTTTTCCCAGGAAGCTGTCCATAAGCTGAAGTCGTGTGGTAACAGGCTGCACAGTCTAATTGGGTGTTATCCTCAACAAGTCTTTACTTCTTTCAGTTATGAATTGGCTATCTACTCAGTTTTGTTATTATGACTGAAAAAGATGGTCAATCTCCTTTCTCCATCCACTTAATTATCACACCCCATTTAATTAATTTCCTTCTAAGGTAAGCAGACCCACTTATTAAAAGCCCCACACAGGCATGAGCATAAGCACCATGCAGGCACGAGTCTGTCATGTAGCGGTATCAAAATGCAACTTGGTCCCTCAAATACATGAGCACGTAAATAGAGCTGCTTGCAAATTTTTCTTCATGTTCTTTCTTCATCAAAAAAAAAAAACGCAATTTCATTGAAAGAGACTTTTTTTAAATGCAAATTTTGTCAATCTCAATATTTTCAATGATACGTATTTTTAATTTGGAAATAGAATAAATTCCAAAACAGAAAATGCTCCATTTAATTTCAGACCTTTTTCTTAAATTCTGAGTTTTCCATGAGGTTCCAAGTTTTGCCTTTCACATGCAACGTTGCGGTTCACACTTCGTATTCCATTTGGACTTTTCATTTTCATTTGATTTCAAGTGCCCATCTCACCTGTCATTTCATGTCTTCTTTTTGTTTCATGGTGCAAGAACTGCAAACATTGGGACATTGTCCAACAGGACCATGTATCATGGAGACATTTTAAAGCTGTTTCAAAGTTTTCAGACCAAAGCTCTTACAGAATTTCCATTCTGTGGAAAAAAATAAAAAAGATTCAAAATGTTGTAAATGTTGGCCCCATGTTTTAGCGTTTTCTGGAACGACCCCTAAACCAGCAAGCATCATGGATCACAGAGAGCTATGGAGGACTCTTCCCTTCCCATCCACCTTGCCTGAAACTTGCTGTTACTATGACAACCATTGGGGGGTGAGGAGGAAGTGAAAAAGATGCTGGGATCAAACAGAGAAAAGGAATATGGTCCCTGAATGTGGAAGAGGACCCACCTCAGTCCCAGAGGCCTCCTGACACCGCCAATGGAATTTTAAATAAGGAATGAAACAGTCTATGGTTCCTTAATAGGACTTTGATGCCAAAGGGCCCAACATGTTTTCCATAATGAGGCGGGGGTGGGAGGAGAGAAGAGAGAAATCCCTCCATTCTTCCTATTTCCATAGTATTTTGTAATTAATTTGATGCTTTTAAAGAAAATTAATTGGTTTTTGATAATGAAATGGAAGGAACTATCCAGAGCCTGGCAAATTAAAAAAAAAAGAAGAAGAATCGCTTTCTAATAGGCCCCCAGACTGATAATGCCGTCTCCCTCAGGTGCTTAAAAAGAGTCCAAGAAGAGACACCATGGCCGTGGTAGGGTTAATCGGCTTCCTGCCCACCCCTTGCAACTAAAGCTAAGCAGATTAATTAAAACTTAAAAGGGTTCTGATTTAGTTATGAGAGGCTGAAGCACCAAAGCCTCACACCTATAATTCACCATTGCTGACTGACATTCGGACAGGCCTGGGCTATAATTAGCTTTTGATATAGTAAGTTGCCTGCGATTCCTCATGAAATTCCAGCTCCAGCTTTATATTTCCACCCCCCGCCCCTGCCACAACTGCCCCAGATGTACATATTTAAAAATGGTAAACATTAATTTAGACAGCAATGACAGCTGTGGGTCAAACCTAGGGTTGATTGATTGGCTCTGTCACCTCAACAGGTATCTACTCTACTTCATTTGTCATCCTCTGGTGAAACAAAAAGCCATTCTGTAATATTCCTACTTAATATTTCATTTATTTTCAATAAATTATCTGCAAAAAAGCAAGGAGAAAAAAAACCTGAGCCGGAGTTCAGAGCTTTTCCCCCATCAGCCTGCTCTGAATATTCATGAAACAAAGTTATTTATTTTCCAGCCACAGGAGTTAGATTTTCATATTATTTACTGTAGGGAATCATAAATAAATTGCTGTTATGTAGTACCTTTCATCCCCCAGGATCACAATGCACTTCTCAAACTGTAGGTGCAATTTACTCCTGTGCAGAGGCCTGGTATAAAGTCTATGCACCACTTAAAAAGGCCTCAAATGGGGCTTTATGTGATACATGGCATATAGGCTCTTAGCACAGGGGTGATTTTTAACCCCATGGGTCTATCCCTGCTCCCCAGATTCAATGGCAGGACTTCCATTGACATTAATGGGAGCATTTGGACAGGGTAGAGGGGCTTAGATTATAGGGTAATGGAGGCTGCATTAGTAAGCAGATGGGTGGATCAAACACTGCCTTTGCAGCAGAAGGTAGTAGCATGGTGGACACCTACTAGGCTAAACTTTTCAAATGCAGATGCTTAAGGTAAGACATCTAGGACCACTGCAATGCTGTAGGAGTCATAGAAATGTAGGGCTAGAAGGGACCTCAGGAGGTCACCTACTCCAACCGCCTGCCTGATGCAGGATCATCTCTATCTGAACCATCCTATACAAGTGGTTGTCTAATTGCAACAGGTGGCTATATAGCAGCTGGTCCAACCATTGGCCCGCTCACCTGTTTAGGGCAGTCCTCCTACTTGACTCGTCTGCCATGCCTTTGTTGGAATTAGATAGTTGTTTATAGGTGAGAGGCTGCCCATTTAATGCCCAATGCCGAGGGTGTAATACATAGTTCTGTACCATCCCTACACCAAGTCCGTGTCCCATGCCTTGCAGATGGTATCACTATATGGCTCCAGCCCCACACTGGACCCGACTATATTCTGACTGACATTTAGACCCCAACCTGGATCTCTCCTACTCAGGCAGCCTAACCTCCACTATCATCCTAGGCTGCAAAACTCCCTAGACCGCTTTCCCTCTTGGCAGTGGCCCCCTCTGAGACCTTTGGCTTTGCATGCCCTGTCCTCACTTCTAGGCCAGTTAAAACTACAGGCCCCTAGGTTATGGTCATGCCTCACAGTGAGCATCCTTGCCCTTTGGCCACTATGGTCCTCACCCCGCATTGGGCAAGTTGAGGTCTGGCTAGGTTTTTGAGCAGCTAGCCCTCTCTCTCCATATGGGTCTGCCTTCTCAGGCCCCTCCAAACACTGTCCCCACTCTCTGATCTCCTTCTGGACCTTCTGTTCTGCCCTACTGGGCCTCTACTCTGCCCCCTCACTGGGGCTTCTGGGTCATATGCCCCTTGGGCCTCAGGTATGTGATGATGTGCCTGGACCCCTCATCTGTCCCCTCTACAGGGTAACCCACCAGGTCATGGGGGATGAGGCTTTATGGCACCCCACCCTCTACAGACTGCCCAGGTCTGTGGGAAATATTTGAGGCCAGGAAGATGAGAGGAATGCAGAGGCTAGGTGGCTCAGTAAGCTTCTTGTTTGTGTTCTTGTCCTCAGTGGAATGGAAGCTTCTGCCCTGCACTGACCTGTCTTCATGTTTTTCAGTGACTATATTGGAGGCTCCACTTCAGAAGGACCATCACAGAAGGAAGTGAATAATAGCTGACCAGTGTGGTGCTAAAGAGTTGTGCTACAAAGTCACAGACACTCAGGTTCATCCCCCTCCTCTGAGTGAAAGTGAGGTTGGAATCCAAGATTACCATCTTCTCACATGAACGCCCTAGTCAGAGCACCGTGGGAGAAAAGAGGGACACACACTCCTTTCTTCTGTTCCTCAGTCATTTAAGCCCAGTAGTCACGGGTTTTGGCTAACTCCATTTTCAGATGTCTTAAGGTCACTATGGGCACATCTGTACGTGCATTTAAGAGTGACTAAATTTAATGCGCATTAAGTTAATGCACATTAAGTGATTTTTGGCAAGTCTCTACATGTGCAGGGACTTGGGATTGAAGTTCAAAAGTTCCTGCAGCTCTTCCAAATGTGGCCCTTCAACATTTGGCAGCCATGTTGAAGCCAAAGCCAGCTGCCAGCACCTGGCAGCCATCTGGGAAACTCTGATTCCTGACCAGCCCCTTCCCTGCCCAGGACCTGTGTACCCAGCACAGGGGAAGCATGCAGCAGCTCCCTCCATGCCCACCCTGCCTCCCCATGCCAGGGTTGCTTCATCCCCTGCTCCTGCTTTTGCCCCTGCCAGTGATGCCCAGCACCCTGCTGTTACAGCTCAGCCCCTGCCAGCAATGACCAGTGCCCCATGCTCCTGATGACCATGTTGGCCCCAGCAGCCCCTCCCTGCCCAGGCCACAGAACAGTCATGCATCCACCAGCAAGGGCCAGGACACTGGCTGTGAGAGGTCCTGCCTGACCCCCTCCTCCTACATTCCCCATTCTAGCCCATACACTCTGTACTCCGTGCCCACTACTAGCACCACTCTCAGGGCATGCACATGGGTGAAACAAAAATATTTTATATTACCCTCACAACACCCATCCCCATCCCTTCCTCTCAACAAACAGAACCACCTCCCCACTCTCCTTTCAATCAATAGAGCCTCTCTACCACCCTCCCCAAAAATCAACAATAAAAAACCCACTTACAAGTGAGAAACTATATACAAGGGGAAAACTATATACAAAGGGAAACCTATTTACATTATTTTGGGACTTCAAGCCCAGAGTGCAGATAATGGGGGGGGCCTTAGGCTAATGTGCATTAACGTGTCTCGTGTAGACATGCCCTATGTGTCTGCAAGGGGCACATGTGCATGCTGTGAACGTTATTGAGTATGTTCAAGCTGCATGACTAGAGTCATGCGTAACTGGCCACATTTACAGGACTAAGGCCCAAGAATACAATTCCCATGGGTGTGCAAGTGCTAAAAAATGGCCACTTAGAAGACCAGGAAAGAATAGAACATTACCATCATATTGGAGAGCTCCCTGGCTGAGCACAGTAAGTTTATGGTCCAGGCATGGTTTCATGTGGAAGAAAGGATGCTTTTGGGATTGTTCATGTCTTTTTTTTTTTTCTGGCTATTTTATATACAGTGCATAAGCAGAGCTAGGAACCCAGAATTTCCCTTTTCTGTTTGAGCGCCCTATCAGATATGAGAGTTATATCTAGGTCTCCTGAGCCCCAGTTCAGTGTCATGTCCACTAGAATTCCCACAAGCCTATCACATAGACGTGTTGTTTCAGTACTTGAAATCTGATGTCTCAACCCATTGGTATTAGGACATCAATGGAGGCCAAAACATTTGTGTTGATAGAACATTTATTATTGAACATCTATAATATTTTTAGAAGAGTTTTTACTATGTGTTTACTTTTTGTACACTTCCCTACTTCAGCATTAGATCTCTAATCTGCTCTGGTGGTGGGTTATTTTTAAATCCCTTTTTATCAGCTACCACTCCAAGGTAAACTCTCACTATTTGTGTAGTTTATTGCTGATTTTTTTAAATGGCTTTGGAAGTTAGGCTTGCAGTGGTTTTCATCTTTTACCCTCCGGACTTTTCTTATGTTGTTGTTGTTTTCTTTTTTTCTTTTTAAAAATCAAAATCTCACTTGAGAGGAACATACATTCTTGATATAGGATATTGGTATGGAAAAATGGAGGTGGTTATTGCAGTATAATGGTGAAAATGCTGCTAATGTCATCTATACTCACGAAGATCTCAGTGTTAACGCAATGTTTTTTCAGTGTTCCTGCATTAGACAAAAAAGCATCGTAACATGATTAATTTTACACTGTGTGACTGAAGTCCCAATGCAAATTAAAGTTCCAGTGACTAATGATGCCATCCTCATGTCAAAAGGCAAGTATTTATGTCATGTGTCTGACATTGCAGTCTTTGGAAATGAGTGCTTATCTATGTATCTATGTATCTATGTATCTATCTATCTATCCAAAGGACTTAGTCCATCTGTCCTTGTGACTGTGTCTGTCTGTCCGTAACACTCCTTAAATGTGAACAGCTTGAAAACTGTAAGAGATAGAACATTTCTGCCTTCAGATACATTTCTTTGCTAAACCTTAGCATTTGCTCGGTGACCATGTCAGGATGATCCCAATTTCCAGAATTTGGAAAAAAGGCAGGGGCCAGGGCTGTTTCTACTGAGCTCCTCCCAGGAGGTCGCCATGAGCCTGGTGTGGCAGGGAGGGCAGAGGTATGGCCAGCTGAGAAAAAGCAGGAGCTGGGCAGAGGCATAAGGCAATGGGCAAGCAGTGGTGGCCCCATCCCAAGCCCTGAGCAGGAAAGGAGGCTCCTGGGGGTGGCACAGAGGAAGCCCTGGGGCATGGGTGGCTGTTGCGAGGTACAGAGTTTGCCTGCCCTTGCCCGTGTCCTTGTCCAGTGAAGAGGCATGCAAGTGGTGGCCAGGCGGCAGCATAGGCAAGCCCACCTCCACCCAGCTGGATGAGAACAAGTGCAGGAGGGGATTGGTATTTTCAGATGTTCAGCCTATTTTATTTAAGTTTTATAAATATTTAATTTATATAATAAATAGAAAAAGTAAAATCTAGCTGTTT
Source organism: Gavialis gangeticus (assembly GCF_001723915.1). NCBI lineage: Eukaryota > Metazoa > Chordata > Crocodylia > Gavialidae > Gavialis > Gavialis gangeticus. Next base: position 34,984,146 of record NW_017729028.1, on the reverse strand, counting down.
GTTTTTGTTATTTGAAATTCATCTGGGTAGGGAATTTGCTAGTGTGTATATTATATATATATATTTCCATTCATTACACTTTATGAGAACCTCTCACTTCTCTGCTGGTGTTATGTATACACAAACAATTTATGGAAGGGTTAAACAGGATGTGACTTTACTACATGTCAGCTGCCCTCCTGTAATTACCATATGAATCCTCTCACTCCGTATTAAATGGAGAATAAACTGCAGTAATTTAACTGTCAATTAGCTTCTAAGGAGTCCTACTGTAAACTACGCAGGCTAACAGAGCACTCTCCCCCTTCCCAGTATGTCTAGAGTCAGGAGTTGATCCAAACACCTCCAGAAACCCTTGGTGGGATGAAAAAGGGAGTCTTCTTCACAGGGTTGCTTGGACAGGTGGTCACTGGACCAGTGGCAAGCTAGGGTTGCACACCCCACCAAGTTAAATGCAGAAGGGCAGCCTCATTTTGCACAGAGAAAGATAGTTTGAGTTTGGGAACAGGGAGAGAAATGTTGTGGCTCAGACATCCTTGCTAAATTTCCTCTTCCCCCCACTAGGACTTTGTGGTGCTCTGAGATCCAGTCTGCTGCAGCTAGTGGCTCCAGTCTTGCAGATGCTAGTGTGCAGAGGGAGAGATGTGACCAAGAGTCAGCTGAGATCCAAGAAAGGTTCCTGACCAGGAAAACCAGTGCGTCTAGATGAGCTCCACCCAGGAATGGAGAAAAACCTCAGGTAGCTTATGTTCAAGTCATCCAGCTCCATTGTGCTGCACTGGCTTCATCTCATGACATATGAGAGTCACACCATCTGCTCCAGGATTGCTAAAGAGGGAAGCTGAGCCTGGAAGACTCTTGAGTATTGAGATGTAGCAAACAGGTTTATTTATAAACACGCATTAGATATTAGTAAACTTTTACCACTTTCCTTTCCCAGATCCAAGGTCCTACTTCTAATTATGCTCTTCCCACTCCCCAGTACACTATTCTTTTGAGATGGATTTCTCTTGCTGGTGAATGCTTTATGCACCTTGTTTTCTCTTGGGTACTGGGTTTTACACTTCTTTGCAGCTGGTAACTTTATAGTGGATAGCTGAAGAGACAGCTCCCTTGAATATGGTGATGAAGAGTCGCTTTGAATGGAGGTACTAAGTGAAAGAACCAAGGACCTTATTTGTGCAAAGAGAGGTGAAAAGCTGCTCCAGATATCAGGCATCATAAGCTCCACAGAGATGTATATAGCTTCAGCAATGGAACAGTTATGGTGTGTTTAGCAATATCCAAAAGAAAGGAGGGAACACAAGGAATGGCCATTAAAATGGAGTCACCATTTAATAGTTTGTTATGTAGTCATTCAGTCATGGACCTCAGTCCCATTACTGTCTCCTGCTATGATTGCTTATGGTTTTGTATTGCTATTCCCAGTTTAAAAGTTCTGGAGTGATATCTCCAAGGAGGCCTGTTAGTATTGCTTGTGTAACGAAGACGTATAGGGTTTCACTCCTGTTTCTGCTGGAGTCCACTGGAGTTCTCCTACAGTCAGGCTTCAGTGACCCAAATATTGCTATCCACACATGAGTAAGGGATAGTGAGTACAGTCGCAAGGAATCCTGCTGAATTTCCCAAGTGGAGCCATGCCAAAAAATACCCACAATTCACAGGATTTGGACTGATCTAGTCCAGGGGCCAAATAGGCACCTATCTGGGATGATTTAGGATTAGCAAATCCTGCATCTGTGCAGGGGTTGGAGTAGATGACTTTTGAGGTCCCTCCCAACTTTGTGGTTCATTCTATAATAAGATCTGTTGGCATCGGCTCTGGTGCATGTAGAAGGCAGCGAGGTTTTTCATAAGTATAGGTACCTATATAAGCAAATCCAAAGGCAGAATCGGGTCATCATTGTAAAAAGCATTATATTTCTTTACTATTAAAGCCTCTGGATTTAATTCTCTACTGCCTTACACCTGTCCAAAGTAAGTATAGCAGTATGCCATGGTGTTAGGGCTGCATTTTATACCCTTATTTGCTCAGGGGTGAAAAAAAACTTACTATATGAGAGATGAAGCAGTGGAAAATAAGCTCCTATATTCAGCAAATACTAGCAGCATTGAAAGTTTCTATTCCAAATTGCAATGGATTCTGAGTTTCAGATTTCTTTTACAATTATTTATTTAATATTTTTGATTATTTCATCTGATGTTCTCCAATCTGGTGGAGAGAAAACAATATGTTCTGCTAATGACTATGTTTTTAATGTCTGATGAATTTTCTTCTGTGAAAGAAGGCCACAGCTCTTCCCAACTCAGCAGCTGAATGGATCCATACACCCTCCAGGCAGAACGTTGCCAGGATAATGACACAGCTAATGTAATTAATTAACCCTTTTGAAGTCTTAATGTTTCAAAATTTCAGGTAATGGTATTTGGGTAGCTATTCTCTTTCATTTTAACTTGTATGAGGTCTCAATTTGAGACATAAGCAAAAATATTCTCAGCTCAGAATGGGGAAAAGCAAGGAAACTGTAAGGTAAAAACTTTATGCAGTAATTTGTACAGCGGTTTGCATTTGATGTATTTTAAACAGTGACAATGGGAATGCTTTTACCTTGCCAAAAGAAGGCATGATCTTGTGCTGAGACTCACAGGTTATGGGTTTAAGTCCCAACTCTACCACAGACCACAGTGTGGCCTTGGACCAAGTCACTTAGGGCCAGATCCAATTTCATTTGATAGTATCTAAAGTACTCTGGGTGGCAGTCCACCCATCCCTGGTCATCTTAGTGGTCATTTTTGGTTGCTTGCATAACCAGCATATTTTATTTTGGGACGTGTAGCCCTGTGTGCATAGACCATTGTGTAGTCAGGCCAAATGAGCATTGCATTAGCAGCAATAACAAATACACATTAGGGCTGTGTGAAGCTTCAGTCCCTGATTTGATTTGGCAGAGAATTGGCCCAGTTCGGTGGCCAAATCTCTGAATCTGAGAGATTCGGAAATATTCGATGATTCAGACATAGACACAGCTTTAAATGTTTTTTTCTACATACCTCTAGGTAGCAGGCAGCTCCCCCCACACTCCCCCAGCTTGGCAGCTGGTGCCTCCTGGGTTTGAGGGGGGACACCCAGGGTCCCCTTATGGTGGGGGGGAGTGCGGCACAGGGAGGCCTCCATTGCACTCCCCAGTGGATCCAGAAGTGGACCAGAAGTACTTCTAGTCCACTTCTGGGTTGGCCACTGAGCATGTGGAGAGCCCCCCCTCCACTACTGTGGGACGCTCCATGTGCCTCAGCCTCACAGCATTCACAAGCTGAGCTGGTACCTTGAGGTATGTAGAAAAAATGTTTAAAGATGTCCGAATCACTGATTCTTTGAATCAGCATCGAATCTTCAAATTCGGATTCGGCAGAATCGAATCAGGGACAGCGATCCAAATCAACGAATTGAATCACTGTCCCTGATTTGGGCCAAATAGGGCCCGCTTCACACACCCCTAATACACATGCCCTTTGTGGATGTTTGGTGGACTTAGATGCCTGAAAATGCAGCTCTCTAGAAGTCATGACTACCAAACTTAGGAACAGAAGAAGGCTGTGCGCATCTCATATCTTTGTCTCCCATAGATTTGTAGTTAGGACTCTCAGTTGAGATGCTGGAGCTCCTGGGGGTTTCTGCCAAGGCCTTACTTGCCTCCTAGAACGCCAGTCTCACCATGACACCTCAGGTCAGGCAATCCTCACACCCCTTCTCCGGAGCTCCTTTTGAAGCTGAGCTACTATGAGCTCAATGATTGGGAAAAAATAGAGGGCAGTGCAGGGGAAAACTTCTGCCTCATAGATACCAAGGGCCCCAAATAGATCCAAGGGCAATCTCTCTTCCAAGCCAGCAGCCACTTCATTAAGCCACATACCCTCTAGCTTACTCCTTTCTTCCTGACCCCACATATCTCCTACAGACCCCCTCTTGTATCTGCCCATCGGGTCAGCTTCAAAAACAGCTCCATAGAAAACACTGAATAATAGCTTACCTCTGAGCTGGGGACCCAGAGGGACCCTCTGGGTAGGAGGTCCAAGACAGCTTCCCAGTTGAATGCCCTAGACACTCAGCTACTGGAAGGAAAAAGCATAGAATATATTGTCTATGTAGTTGCCCATGTGTGCAGGGCTGTGTGTCCAGGCACAGAATACCCCCAGACATTCATCTACCAAAAATGGCTACTTAGATAATCAGCAAAATATAGAATGCCACCTTGAATGGAATCGGGCACCTAAGTAAGATCCTGTTCCCTCTCTAAAAAAGTTGCTAGCACCTCTTCTTTTGTACCATGCTACTGTTGCCTTAACCTGAGATGACATCAAAAACAGCAGTAAATAGGAGGCTCGTTGGCCTTTTTTTAAGGGGCTCAAACAGGATGGAATAGAATTACACTTAGGCTTCTAAGTCCACTTAGGCACCTAATAAGCCAAATAGGATTGGGACCCCTGGGCCTCATTTAGTCATGTCTAATACAGGCAACCCTCACGATTTGTGGGGGATATGAGAACGTATCCCCCGCAAATGGTGAACTCCATGAATAAAGCACTGCATTCATGAATGCTGTCTGCATTCATGAACTCAGTGCCCCCAGCGGCTGGTGTAGGAGCACCGCTGCTCTGGCAGTGGCAGGAGCGTGGTGGTGGGAGCCCAGTGGCAGCAAGCGCGGAGCTCCCAAGGATGTCCTTTAAGTGTATTTAAGAAGCAGGTTCGGGATTTGCGAATATCTGAAACTGTGAATGCCAAGCCCATGAATAGTAAGGGTTTCCTGTACCCTCTTTGCCTCAGCTTTACCCTGTCTTCATTATTCAGACCACAAATTCTGCAAAACAGGGTCTGTCTCTTGCTATGTATTTGTACAGCACCTAACACAATGAGCCTGTGATTGTGCCTGGAGCCCTTAGGCACTACATAAGTATTCCTTTTAAACGATGGCATTCAATTAACATCGATAAATATGTTCAGGCAATTCAATCCATTTCATATTGCCTTTTTTTTTTTGCTCTCACCAAGACTAGTAAAAAAACTAAAGTAAATCCACTTAAACCTCTGGAGATTTTTATAAACCCTCTTGTTTATACTGGGGAACCACATGCTGAATTTAGCGCCAAATTGCTTTTACTTTCCAATCAAAGATGCTCTCAAGTCCTTCAGGAACAGCAATCAAAATATGCCAGTCATTTTACAATTACAATTGGTGTCCTTTTTAACCCAGGGAAGAATAGTTTCAATTTGCCCTTGAAGCTGACATTGTATGTCAAACAACTCACTTATTTCAAAATCTGTACACAGCCTAAGACCTTCCTCTGTTGCCAGCTTCTACTGCAAAAGGATATGTCTTCTTGGTTGTTAAGTCTGGTTTACATTTTTATGACCAGATGTTACAGGTAGAAAAGTATGCACTATCAGCTGTGACTTTTGAGATCTATAATCATGGTTTCTGCAGCCAGCTGTGCTAGGGCCAAGAACAGAGCTGAGCAAAAACTGGACGGGGAGGGGGCTATTTTGATTATTTTGAAACTTAAAAAAAAATCTTTCTGAACTACAGGTTTCCCTTGCTTTATGCAGGTTCTGTATGTGCAAATGCGTTCTTATGCAATGACCCTTTTTTTTACCAAAACTTCATTATATGCGAGGTAAATTTACACTTATGGGATCGGTGTGGTGGAAGCCTGCAGTCAGCAGCTTTCTGCGGTGCATTGTGGAAGAGACACAAACCAAAATATAGTCTCCCATGTGGATCTGTGCTCCTCGCTCATTGGCTGCGACACGTGTTTCTGTAGTTGCCATCCCCGTTATGGTAACATTCACCACCACCCTGTGCTTGTGTTTACTGTCTGCTGTTGGTGAGTACCAAAACTTTCTTGTAAGAGGGGTAGAAATGGGTCTGGGAGTCGGTACTGTCGAAGTCATGGAACATATCCCTATTTGTTACATTGTAAAGTGAGTTACCTTTATGCGAATTCGAGTTATGCGCTGTTTTCCAGGAACGCATGAAGAGCATAAAGTGAGGGAAAACCTGTAGATTTTGGTTTGTTTGTTTGTTTGATTTAATTTTCTGTGAATGGAAATTTTCCAAAATTGGTCAAAATGTTTCACTTTCACAAAACCAAAATATTTCAATTCTGATCTTTTAAAAATGTTGTGACCGTGTTTAATACAATTAAATAAAAGCTCAAAATGTTTCATACAACAGATATAGAAAATGGCTGTTTGGAATTTTTTCTAATTTTTCTTTCAACGTGAAAAATCTGGTGAAAATGGCGTGGATTTGGGACATATTGGCCATGCCTGCATGAGACACTGACTGTGCAGTCATTACTGTGCAGTCATTTATTACTTGTATAAAGTAGAGTTACTGTGCAGTAGCATTGCCGAATGACTTTTAGGGAGTACTGACTGCACAGCAGCTCGTTAGTACTGAGCAGTAGCATGACATCACACTTTTTGTCTTGCAATGCTACTGTGCAGCAGTAATGAGCTACTGTGTAGTCAGCGTCTCATGTAGATGTGGCCATTGTGATGTTATTGCATTTGTCATGCAAAAGAGGTTGTCAAACAGTAGCCAAGACTAGAGTAGGAGCCTGGAATTCATGTGGCTTACCAAACTGTCTCCCTTCTGTCCATACGTCCATTTTTCCATTCTGCTTTTGAGAAGATTTGGTCCACTGTTAGAAATATTCCTGAAACATCGGTCAACATTTTCCTTTACTTGTATTACTTTCATCATTGTATTTATTCTCCTGTGTGCCACACTTAGATGCTATGTTATGGTGCTGCTAAACTCTCCAGTGTTGGATACTGTCTTCATTGGTCCTAGTGGGTGCATCTACACATGAAATTAGCACAACAAAATAAACTCAGGTGCAGTTTGTGCTGGAGTTAACTGCTCCTGGGTGCTGCATCCACACACAAACCCACAACAGCAGGAGTTTGAGTTGGGGCAGAGCAGCCCTGGGCTGGAAGCAGGCTTAGGAGGTCAGTCCCAGACTCTGGGTGGCAGGGACGGCTGGGAAACAAAAATGTCCAAAGTGCATAGCCACATAACAAGTACACCTCCATTTTCTTGTGCAGGGACCGGGACTTCCCCACCGTGATGCAAGACGGACTCGAGGGGAACGCCTCCAGACCTCAGCTTGGGGAGGACCGGGTTAGAGAGCTTCTGGAGGGGCTGGATGTGTTCAAGTTAGCGGGTCTAGATGCTCTCCACCCCAGGGTGTCGAGGGACCTAGCTGGGGTTATTGCAGGGCCCTTGGCATGGCTTTATGAGCACTCGTGGTGCTTGGGCCAGGTGCCAGATGACTGGAAAATAGCTAACGTGGTCCCCATCATCAAAAAAGGGAAGAGAGAG
>NW_017729028.1:34974352-34976504 GCF_001723915.1 Gavialis gangeticus | reverse complement strand
AATCCTAGGGAAACTCTTTGAGAAGAACAACAAGGAGCACATCTGTGATGGGCTGGCTTCAGGGATGATGCTCAAAGGAGAGGAGGTTTAGATAAGACATCTGTAAGAACTACTTCACGGTCAGGGCAGCTAGGATCTGGAACCAACTTCCAAGAGAAGTGGTGCTGGCTCCTACCCTGGGGTCTTTAAGAAGAGGCTTGATGCCTACCTGGCTGGGGGTCAGACTTGAAGATCTACATGGTCTACATGGTCTCTTCCAACCCTACTTCTATGATTCTATGATTCTATGTTGTTAGGCAGCATGCAGGAGTCTGGCCCTCTGCTGCCTAGGCTGACTGGGCACAATTTATGCGTGGGTCAGGATTTATATGTGCATTTAGTACTTTCACTACTGTAAGATAGTATTGTCCCAGACAGTACTATCATATGGAAGAGTTAATCAATTTACTGTGCCCTACTACCAGTGGTTGTGTAGACAGTGATGCTTTGCTGCAGAACTAATTAGTCAATGATGCAGTAAAGTGCACATGTATGTGCACCCACAGGGCGCATCTTCATGTGCATTACTGTGCTTTTCCTAATGTGCCGTAAAATTATAGTTTCATAGTTTTATAGTCGGTAGGGTCAGAAGGGACCTGGTAGATCATCAAGTCTGACACCCTGCCACGGGCAGGAAAGAGTACTGGGGTCAAATGATGCTGGCCAGGTGATTATTTAGCTTCCTTTTGAAGACACCCAGGGTAGGAGTGAGCACCACTTCCCTTGGAAGTTTGTTCCAGATCCTAGCTGCCCTGACTGTGAAGTAGTACCTACTTACGTCTAGCCTGAACCTACTCTCAGTCAACTTATGGCCGTTATTCCTTGTTATTCCTGGTAGTGCTCAGGGGAACAGGGACTCTCCCATTGCCTGCTGGTCCCCCTTGGCAAGTTTATAGACGGCCACCAGTTTCCCTCTCAGACTTCTCTTTTGGAGGCTGAACAGATTCAGGTCCCATCGCCTCTCCTCGTAGGGCCTGCCCTGCTGCCCCCTGATCATGCAAGTGGCCTCCTCTGGACCCTCCAGCTGTGGCCTGACCAGTGCCGCATAGAGGGGGAGGATCACCTCCTTGGACTTGCCCGTGATGCATCTGTGGAAGCATGACAAGGTGAGGTTAGCCTTACTGACCGCATCCTTGCATTGGCGGCCCATGTTCATCTTGGATTCAATAATGACTCCAAGATCCTTTTCTGCCTCTGTGCTGACAAGAAAGGAGTTCCCCAGCCTATAGGTATGCTGCTGGTTCTTTCTCCGTAGGTGCAGTACCTTGCACTTATCAGTACTGAATCCCATCCTATTCTCATCTGCCCACCCCTGTAACCTGTCCAGATCTAGTCGTAGCCTGTCCCTCCCTTCTAGTGTGCCCACCTCTCCCCACATCTCAGTGTCATCCACGAATTTGAACAAGGTTCTTTTCACCCCCTCGTTCAAGTCGCTGATGAAGATGTTGATCACTGCGGGCACGAGGACCAAGCCCTGGGGAACCCCACTGTCCACATCCCTCCAGGTAGAAAATGACCCATCCACCACCACTCTCTGGATGCAGCTCTCGAGTCAATTTGTGACCCATCTGACTGTGTAGGCATTGACGCCACAGTCACCAACTTTTTAATGAGAATGGGGTGAGAGACCATGTTGAAGGCCTTCCTAAAGTGCAGAAAGGCTATGTTCACCATGACACCTGCATCTAAGGATTTTGTGACTTGGTCATAGAAGGCAACCAAGTTGGTCTGACAGGACCTGGAAGATAGCTAACGTGGTCCCCATTTTCAAAAAAGGGAAGAGAGAGGACCCGGGCAACTATAGGCCTGTCAGTCTTATCTCTATCCTTGGGAAACTCTTTGAGAAGATCCTCAAGGAGCACATCTGTGATGGGCCGGCTTCAGGGATGATGCTCAGGGGCAACCAGCATGTTTTCATTAGGGGCAGATCATGTCAGACCAACCTGATTGCCTTTTATGATCAGGTCACAAAGGCAATGGATGCAGGTGTTGCCATGGACGTAGTCTTTCTAGACTTCAGCAAGGCCTTTGACACTGTCTCCCACCCCATCCTCATTAAAAAACTAGGTGACTGTGGCATTGATGCCTACACAATCAGATGGATTGCAGATTG
>NW_017729028.1:34971378-34973703 GCF_001723915.1 Gavialis gangeticus | reverse complement strand
CCAACTTCCTAGGGAAGTGGTGCTGGGTCCTACCCTGGGGATCTTTAAGAAGAGGCTTGATGACTACCTGGCTGGACTCATTTGAGTCCAGTCTTTTCTCCCGCCCAGGCGGGGGGTCGGACTTGAAGATCTACAAGGTCCCTTCCGACCCTACTTCTATGACTCTATGATTCTGTGACCTGCCCCTAATGAACCCATGTTGTTGCCCCTAAGCATAATCTCCCCTGTTGGTCCCTTGCAGATGTGCTCCTGGATAATTTTCACAAAGAACTTCACCAAGACTGAGGTAAGACTAATGGGCCTATAGTTTCCTGGGTCCTCCTTCCTCTCCTTTTTGAAAATGGGGACCACATTGGCCCTTTTCCAGTCCTCTAGCACCTGGCCAGAGCACCATGAGTGCTCGTAAAGCCATGCCAGGCGTCCCGCAATGACCTCTGCCAATTTCCTCAGCACCCTGGGGTGGAGATCATCTGGACCTGCTGATTTGAACACGCCCAGCCTCCCCCCCATACGTTCCCTAACTAGGTCCTCTCTGACCCTAGGCCTGGCTGTGCCTCTCCTGAGTCCCTCTGGAATCCCAGTTGGGGGGAGGGGGGATGTCCCGGTCCCTGTTCAGAAAATTGGAGGCAAAGAATTTGTTAAAGAATTTAGTACCTCCAATATAAGGTACTAAATAAATGTGCATTAGGCTACACTAATGTGCAGTAGCACAAACACATGTTTTTTACATGATGCTTAATGTATAGTAGCCTTTTCTACTGTGTATTAGCATATTAGCATGTTTTTTATGAGCTGCTTTAATGTGCAGTAGAATAGGCTATTGAGCATTAAAGTGCATGTGTAGACATGTCCACTGGCCACGTCTACACAGGATGCTGACTGCACAGTCATTGCTTATTTATACAAGTACTAAATGACTGTGCAGTGACCCATGTTACTGTGCAGTAGCATTGACGAACAACAGTTTATGATGGTTTCTGCCACAAAATGCTACTGCACAGTAGACTCAGGCTACTGCACAATCAGCATCCTTTGCAGACATGACCACTGTGTAGTAAATCAGGACAGCGTAGGAGGTTCTCCAACTTAATACAGTGCCTTTCATCCCCAGAATCTATCACAGCTTCAATTTGGGGAATATTGGCTATTCTGTTTTACATGCTCTATTTGGGGGAAAAGGCCATATGAGCCATATAGGCAGGTTTTATGCTAGATCCACCCTTGTTGAAGAATTAGAAAGAGAAAACATGGTCCTTTAGCTATAATGATGAGCATCATGTAAAAATAAAAAAAAAAAAAACAGGCTATTTCCGTATCACATACTTCTAAAATGAACTTCACAGTAGGTCTGTGTGTGATTCCATGAGCTTGCTTTAGTAGCGCAGAGCCCTGGCACTTAATCCTTTTCTGCTTCCAATGGAAGTATCAGAGTATTAATGGAGGTTTTTTAATTGTGAGCCTTTAAAAAGCCATATTAAAAAAAAAGATATGCAGTATAATCTTGCCCAAATGTTATTTCAATGCCAATAAAAACCAATGAATAGACTGAAGACCTTAGTAAATAAAACCCTGTTATTTTACTTTAGGGATTGCAATTCTTGGCCAGCCTCAGGATTTTCACTGAAAATGAGATTGGTGGTTTCATCTTAGCCTGAGTAGATAATTCAGATTGAAAAATAGTTCAATAATTATTCTCATTAGTCAGCTAGGACAGAATGAGAAGTAATGGAGTTAAGCTGCAGCAGAGAAATTTAGGTAAAATTTCAGAGAAAGGAAAAAGAAAAAAGACAAAAAATTCAGGGAAAGAAATATGATGCAGTAGGGGAATATGAGATTATCCCTTGACATATTGAAGGCTGAGACTCTGTGAGTACATCTACACATGCACATTTACTGTGCAGTAATCAATATTACTGTGCAGTAGCCAAAAATTATTGTGCAGTACGGGCAGTGTCTACATGTGCATACTCATACTGCAAAGTAAATATGGTGAATTATGCCAATTTGGATGTAAATTTGATACCTGCATCATGCAGGTGTCAAGTTTAAACCCAATTAGTTATTGCACAGTAATGCACATGTAGACACCTTACTGTGCAGTAACACTGTGTGTGTGGATTGACTTGGGACTAACTTTAGTCCCAAGTTGGTCCACACACAGTGTTACCATGCTTTAATGGGCGTCCGGGACTGCCTGCTTGCCAAAAAGGCGGCGTACGCCCGGTGGAAGGGGGGTGAAATCTCCAAAGAGGAGTATACCTACTCAGCTCGGGCCTGTAGGCGAGCTGTTAGGAAGGCCAAGGCGGACATGGAGCTCGGACTAGC
>NW_017729028.1:34922918-34970321 GCF_001723915.1 Gavialis gangeticus | reverse complement strand
CTGGCATAACAAGGAGTAATGGGCACAAGCTGATGGAGAGGAGGTATAGATTGGACATCCGCAAAAACTACTTCACGGTTAGGGCGGCTAGGAGCTGGAACCAACTTCCAAGGGAAGTGGTGCTGGCCCCTACCCTGGGGGTCTTTAAGAAGAGGCTGGATGCCTACCTGGCTGGACTCGTTTGAGTCCCATTTCTCTTTTTGGGGTTTTTTGTTGTTCTTCCGCCCTGGCAGGGGGTCGGGCTAGAAGATCTACTAGGTCCCTTCCGACCCTTAATCTATGAAACTCTATGAAACTCTATGAAATGCCTGCATGTGTAGATGCTTGTCTAAACCCGCTTACTGAGCAGCAAGTTTCTATGTAGTAAATTTAAAGCTCAGTAAATGCACATGTAGATGTGCCTGCATGTGTCTTATGAAGGACTTAGATCCTAAAGGGCATGTCTACGCGTGCAGTAAATTTACTGTGCAGTAAGTGGATTTAGGCCAAGGTCTACACGTGCAGGTGTTAAAGTAAATAAATGCTGTGTTTGGATTGATCTGGAAGTAAAGTTAGTCCCAAGTCAGTCCACAAATGTAGTGTTACTGTGCAGTAATGCATCTACACGTGTGTTACTGTGCAGTAACTAATCGAACATAAAGTTGCGACCTGCATGATACAGGTAGCAAATTTACACCCAAGTCAGTGTAAATCACCATAGTTACTGTGCAGTATGGGTGTGAACGTGTAGACGCCACCTGTACTGCTCAGTAATTTTCAGTTACTGCACAATAAATGTGCATGTGTAGATGCACCCAAACTGAAGAAAATACTTAGGTCTATTCTTTAGTCCTACAAAATTCATGGTATATTGTCTTTAAAAAATTCACAGCTTTGGTCAAAACTGAAGTTCCCATTCTCATATTAGGTCTAAGGTTATTCATATATATAATTCTGTGCAGCATGAGTTCCTCAACTTAGACATTTTCTGCCAAAAATAAGGTGAAGAACAGGTGTTTAAAATGGAAACAAACTATCTGGTAACAGGGCTAGCTGCACCTCTGTCCCATCTCTAAGGACCCCCCTTGAGGTCTTCACCTCATACCTTTCTGCCCTAAGGTGGACTTCCGCAGGGGATGGGGTAAGGTTCCAGGCTCCCTTGTTTATCAGCCACACTGATCCAAAGGATCTGGCAAAGTTCAGCACTTGCAGTTTTTCCCTTTAGCAGTCTGTGACCAGCCCTGAACCAGTAACTGAACATCTTTCTTAGAAGATACAGAAATAGTGCTGAAGGGAAAAATGGGGTTTTAAAATAATAAACATGTCTATCTTGCCACCCCCAGATGGTAATCTAGGCAACCCTTGCATCAGATACCACCACTGGCACCAGTCTGGTTCTATGGAATATTTGCTGCCTCTCTGGTGAAAGGGTCCTTTTCATCCTGTCAGAGCTCTTTTTGATCTTGTGTATTCTGAGGCTTTTTTTTTTCCCCAGTCAAAAACAGGGTTGTAAGATGGCTGGAGCTATAGCTCTGGTGTTGCCACTTAAGAATCAGAAATGACTGCTCTTTACCATCTTACCTGTCTATTATTCTTGCAGGGATGCCTGAAATGTTCAGTTAGAGACTAGGGGTGTGTGAAACGGGCCCTATTCAATTTGGATTTGGCCCCAATCAGGGACAGCGATTCAATTTGTTGATTTGGATCACTGTCCCCAATTCAATTCGGCTGAATCTGAATTTGAAGATTCAATGCTGATTCAGAGAATCAGTGATTCGGATGTAGACACAGCTTTAAATGTTTTTTCTACATACCTCAAGGTACCAGGTGCGGCTTATGAATGCTGTGATGGTGGGGCAGATGGAGAGTCGCACAGAAGCACCGGGAGGGATTGGGGAGTGGGGAGTGTGGGGCACGTGCTCGGTGGCAAACCAAGAAGTGGACCGGGAGTGCTTCTGGTCCACTTCTGGGTCTGCTGCCAAGCACACTGGGGAGCCCCCGCGCTTCTGTGGGACGCTGCATCTGCCCCAGCATCGCAGCATTCTCAAGCCACCTGGTACCTTGAGGTACCTTGAGGTATGTAGAAACAACATTTAAAGCTGTATCTATGTCTGAATCATCAAATCTTTCCAAATCTCTCTGAATCAATTTGGAGGGATCTGATTCAATTCAGAGAGATTAAAGGGTCCTCTGATTTGATCCAGATTTGGAGATTCGGTCATCGAATTGGACCGAATCTCAGGCAAATTGAATGAGGGACCAAAACTTCGCACAGCCCTATTAGAGACACAGACCCCCCTGCCACAAGTGCTGTGCCATTCCCAAGACTCCCAAGGCCAAAGCCACATCATTTCAGGTCCAGTACTGTGCCTAAGGCCTTACCTCCATAATGGCAGTGGCAAGTCCCAGCAAGGATGGGGCTGAGCATACCCCTGTGTGCCTCACCTCTGCCTACCAGATAGCTAAGGAGGCTATTCCAGACTCATCCCTAGCAGCTGTTTTTCAGGCATACCAGGGACTGATGGCTTGGATATAGTATAGAGGATTGAGACCAAAGTTGACTCACGGAAGTATTTTCTGCTTTGGAGTATGCTAATAGGCATAAGGGAGATGGATGTAGGCATGACATGCCCACCTTACTGGAGCCCACCTTGACCCATCCTTACTGGGACCTACCACTGCCATGATATGAATAAGCCTAAAGAATCTCAGCCACAAAACAGGACCTCATTGCTACAGATGTGGTACAAACACAGACTGTCCCTGCCTTAAAGATCTTGCAATCTGCTTATAAATGACAGAAGGCAAACAGATGTAGATCGACAAAGAAGGGATTGCAAGGCTACTATAAAACTGCGCTGGTTAGTAAGATAGTGGATGCAAAAAGAAGGTGGCATGGTGATTTTTTGCAAAAGCATTTGAGTCAGGCCATGAATCACTACTGTTCCTGGACTCAGCAGTTTATCAGTTATAGCAACACCTCACTAACTACAAAAGGATCCAAATATACTAATGTATTTTGAACTCTTCATCCAATCTTTGTGGGGAGTTTGGTTCCAAGATACAAATGTGTGTCCAAATTCAACCTCCAGTTACTTTGCTGAAATTAAGTGAGTTAGTACAGATTTACACAAGTGAAAGCATGGGCAAACATTGATTTTTTTTTTTTTTATAACTCAGGCACATCATCAATAAAATGTGGTCTGATTCTGCTTCCTTGTACTCACGTGGTATGGATCTTTATTTACATCACCTACTCCAAGAGTTCAAGAATTGTGAGTGAGACCCCGCCACTAAAATCCTGCAATTTTAGAAATAATAGTCAGACGTGTTGGGTTATTTTTGTTTACAATCTGGCTTTGAGCCTTCAGGATGAACTTGCATCATTTTTCCCTATTTTTATCTACAAACACAAAGGCAAGAATCTTGATTAAAAAAAGAAAAAAAAAAGAAAAGTTGTGATTCTCATATTGTGAGAAAACCACCAAATAGAGTGAGAGTCACAATAAAGCAGGGCTGGGGAATCAGGATAAAAGGGGCTGGAATTCTTTTGAGGTCTTGATCCTTTTCTTGGAGAAGTGAACTCCTGTTCAGTGCGAATATTTTATTTCCCTCATTTGTCCAGAGTCAAACAGGAAGCTCATGCCTGAGTTGGGAAAACAGCCCATTCTCAGCTGATGCTATTAATATTATTTATTTGTGTTATGGCAGTGACAAGGACCCTGGCTGAGACTAGGGCCTCATTGCAGTAGGCACCGTAAAAACATATATTTAAGAGACGGTTGCTGCCTCCAATAAAAATTCCAATCTAAATAGACAGTTGGTAGGAGAAAGTATTTTGTCCTTTGACAAAATTAGGATACAGAGAATCTTCCTGAATTTGCATTGAGGGGGCAGATCCTATTCCACCCATTTAGCACTTATGTATAAAGTTACCTTACCCTGGATGTCCACACAGAGGGAATATGTGGTCATGGGCTTGCTTCCTGGGTGATGTGACTAAATTCTCTGGTACTGCGGTGCTAACAGAAAAGACCCTGGTTTACTCTAGCAAAAGAAAGGCTAAAAGGGAACGCGATTGCCATTTCTAGGTACAACAGGTAGGAAAACACCAAGAGCAAGAAAAAAACTCAATTAAAGAGCAATGCTGGTACTCAAGCAAATAGGTATGGGCTAGGTGTGAATAGTCTGGAAAGTAGAGGAAGATTTCTAACCTTTGGAAGAGTGGAGAAGTCTCCCATTAAGGATAATGGAGGAAAAAAACAAACTCATTTTAAGATCTAGCCAGATCACTTTATGGAAGTGATTATCTGAGGTTTTCACATCAGCAGGAGACTGGTCTCTATGACTATAGAAACTCCTTCAAGTCCTCTGTGGGTGCATCTACATGTTCATTAACATGTCATAGTTACAGCTCATTAAGTTTAGTACTTGGATAACCAAGTACTAAATCAATGCGCAGTAACTCACGCTACTGCACAGTAGCTCCGGCGCATGGGTTTTTAGTGATGCTTGCTACGCAGTACCCTAATACTACTGCACAGTAGTGTATTAGCACAGTTTTTGCCTGGCATGCTACCGTGCCGTGTTATTAGGCTACTGTGCAGCCAGGGTCTCGTGCAGAAGTGCCCAATTCCTATGAAATAAACCCTTTTTTTATCTTTTCTCTCCTGCCCAGGGCAGTGAGTCGGACCTGATGATCTACACGGACCCTTGCGACCCTACTTCTGTGAATCTATGAATTGTTACTGCATGTGTCTGATTTCTAAAATGACCTAGGAACCACAGTTTGAAGTCTGAGTGTGTGCGGGAGCGCGAGAATCCAGGAACCCCGGGGAAAGCAGCGGCGGGATATCCGCTGTGTCAGACCCGCCCTTTCCCGGTGAGACAGGGCACTCACTGACTGATTGCAGCTGGGATCGCTGAGAGACGGCGTTAAAAGGGCCGGCGGTCCACGAGACAGGGGCGGCGGCGGAACCGGAAGTGCCCGGACAAGCGGCGGACAACGGCGCCGCGGGAAGCAGGCAGAGGCGATCCGCTCAGCACCGGATCCGCACGTTCTGGGGCGCGGGTAAGACCCCGGCAGGGGACCGGGTCAGAGCTGGGGGCAGCAGAAGACCCAGCCCAGCAGTTCCCCTCAGAAGCCAGGGGAGACCGTGGGGCAGAGCCGCTGGTGCGAGGAGGGAGCAGCTCACCCGTCTGGTGAGCGGACGACAACCCTACTGGGGGAAGACTTGTCCTTCTCCCGAAGTCCCAGGGGAAGAGGGACACCCCGCGGGGAATTAGGCTCGTAGGAGCCCCGAGGACAGAACTCCGCTGGAGAAAGTACGGCTGCCCAGTGAGGCAACTGGATGAGCTGAATCCCGCGGGAAGAGGGATTAATTGCTCCGAGTATGATTGAGGCCAGTGGGGACCCCACAATCCGGAGGCCAGGGCGAGGGTGTAGGGGTGGAGGAGCCCTCTGTGACCCCGGGGACCCACATACGCAGAGTCTCATTTCTGGACGTGCACACACCAGACGAATAATACTGAACCGGAATAACATCAAAGTCATGGCAGGCGAGTTCAGCGGGTGCACCGCGGGAGGTGAGAGTGCCCTCTAGCAAGAGGGGTCCACCCGGGTCAGACCTAATAGAGAAACGAAGGCTCAGCACTTCACAGAGTGGCCACGTCTACATGAGACACTGACTCCCCGGTTGTCACTGCGCAGTCATTTAGGATTTGCATAACCAAATATGAAATGACTGTGCAGTAACCAGTGTTACTGAGCAGTAGTATCCTGGCACGGTTGCTTAATGATGCTTACTGCACAGTAGCTCATTACTACTACACAGTAGCTCATTATTACTACTGCACAGTAGCATCGTGGCACGGTTCAGAGATGCAGCCAGTGTTTCATACAAACAGCATAATGCAATAGTCCTGATTTCATCACCTTTCCTGGCTAAGCTGAACAGAAGGGCATGATGTGACCTTGTTCAAGATCCAGTGAGCAGAGGGCTCCATAATCCTCATGGACAGGTAAAGGCTGTACAACTTCAAGTGAAAGGAAACCATGCTGAGCAGAGCTGGCTCTATGTGTGAGAAGCAGAATAGCAGCCCTGAGCTAGCAGTGTGGGATTGGGCTGGGCACTGAGCAGCCTGAAAGCTAGGATGGGAAAGCTGAGAGCTGGGCAGAGACATGCCCTACTGCAGGCAGGGAAGGGGCAGTGGTCACAATAGCAGGTCATAGGGCAGGGAGCCTGGGGCAGGAGGATGGCATAGAGAAGTGATGAGGAGACTCATGGGTCATCTTTAGTTCTGCTGGTTAAAGCAGTTGTTTCTGTTTATTGCTTTTATTTCTGGCTCTTTTATTTATCTAATAAACTGATCCACATTTTCTGTAACAAGATTGCGGGAACCTATTGAGGGCCGGCATCGGGATATCCTAATGCTGGGAGTACCTGCCCCTTCACTTGTGGTACACCCAGCAGGCTACATGCCCCCTCAAAGGGGACCAGCGTACCACATCACCTACAGTGGGATTTTGCAGGACGGTCTTCTTCAGGAACCATTTTATATCATCTTCTCAAACCATTTCACAAACATTAATGAATTATGCCTCTCAATAGCCACATTTCTGAGACAAGGACACGGAACTAGATGGCATGTTTTCATTGACATTTCACTCCACGGACATGAAATGTAACACGTTCTACAGAAATGCATTGCTTTTCAGCAAGAGAGAGATCTGTCTCCCAGTGCTTTTGGTACTGGCCTGAGAGGTTCAAACACTTAGTTGCAGACTGCTGGGATGAAGGATCATGCTCTAAATTTGATCACTGATGGGCTTTTCAGACCATGCATGAAAGCTCCTTTTTCTGTCTTTTCTATTTTCTCAAATACCTGAAACAAAAGAGATGGCCAAAACTCTGATTTTTTTTTTCAGTTTTTGCCATTACAATTCTTCCCTAGCCGGCCAAGTTTAGAAAAATCAGGGCATAGACAGACATGATGTTTATATCACTTTGCTGGTCATCCTTCTCAGGAGAAGACGACCGCATCCAGCGGCAGGAGGGGAGTTGTTTAGATCACTTTAAACAACTTTAAAATGCTGTAAAAACAGACTTGGTGGATGATGCAAAGTGCTACAGTACCATAAACTGGACCAAACCATATAAAAAATGACCCTGGATAAAACAGGAATAACTCGAAAGTGCTTCATTGTGATACATTCGCTCGGAGGCAGTTGTACATTTGGACACTACTGAAGTGCTACAAATTAAAAGAGCTTCAAAAAAGTCAGAAGTCCATTTACTTTTTTTTTTTCTGTCTGTATCCTTATAGAATATAAAACTGAAAAAAAAAAAGAGAGGGGGAAAAAAATCATTCAAAGGGGAAAAAATGGTGAAAGGGGAAATACGAAGATTCAAACTTTTGGAAAGCGTAGGATTCAAAATTTTTCCAAAATATTTTTTAAGGGAAAAGTAATGAACTCTGCAACAGGAGAAGCAATTTAAACAGTTTTTTACAAAATTCCTTTTTCCCCCAGTTTTTGACAATCACTAACTGGCTCTGTACTGTATCCTAGACTGTTTAAACTCCACAAATAAATGTTAGAAATCTTTCGAGATACGATTTTCCTTTCTGGTTCCCATAAGATTCCAAATAGTTTAGCAACAATAGTATTAAAGATAATAAAGTTTCTCCATTGACTTCAGTTCAGTTTGCATTAGCCTTTCACAAACACGAGCGCCTTTGGCACATCTGAACTATAAATCTATGTAGCAAGAGGCCATTGTTTTTGTACCAAAACAAATAAGTTCTTTGGACTAGGACACTCAGGTTTTACATCGTGTACTGATGCAAAACTTTTTGAAAGGAAGAAAACAAGGAGGCCCATTGTCTTCTGCGTGATGCCCAGAACATATTCTTTCTTTCTTTAATTCTGCATTAGCTCTTGGAAATAGTAATAGAAACAGCATTGCCCTGCCTTCTCTGTTCCTAGAGAACCCAAAGCAAATTTTAACTGGGCCAACATGCAACACCTTGGACAAATATTTTGTTGTCATAAAATAACCTGTTGTCTTGATTGATCAACTTCAGCATCCACATGTTTCAGGTGTGGTAGAAAAATAAAATCTTAGGACACACGACACCAGGACAGAGAGTCAGTTTACTCCAGCCACAAAACTAGGTACCTGTTCTTAGCTATTCATGGGGAGAAAATGTGGTATTTTATTTAGCCAGCAAGTTAAAGAGTGTGACTCACCATGGCCAAGTTCACAAGTAGAGATTACTAAATCACTTTGGACAGTATGTACTACAAGAGTCTGAGGGACAAGGAAGAGGGGTTTCAATGGGCAGATCTGCCTCCATTCCTCCATAGCACTTGACTAGTCCCAACATAAAAATGTAGATGATAAATCTCCAATACAATATTCCCTTTTTTTTACCGCCTGATTTTTTTTTTAACATTTAGAAGCCTCCTATATCTCTGAAAATGTTAATAGGCTAATTATCACCAATTTAATTTGCAAGTCATATTCATCCCTCCCCCCTCAACTTTTCTACACCTTCCATCCCCCCACTTCATTTTTTTGGAAAGTCAAAATATATATATATGTAAAAAAAATAAAAAGCGGGGGGGGGGGTTGGGGAATGGAAAAGCGAGTGAACTTAGCCACAAAATAAGTCAAGGGAAAAATGAAGTACTAATTAAGAAAGCTGGGGGTTTATGCAAATGACTTCTTCACCGAAGACAGTCTAATGAATGTGCCCCGAGTCGATCCGTGTGCGTTTTCGCCAAGCTGACAGCTGGCTCGGAGGAAGGTCAGACAGAATCAAGCGTGCACAGAGCATAATCCTTCAGATTGGCAGCTCTGCCCCCTGGTCACTGTTTGATTATCTCCCAAATTGCTGTATTTCACAGAGATAATGATTTTTTATGGTCACAGATTTGAAGACAACTGCTGTATCCTGAGGGTTGTCGTTCTGCAAGGAGACACTGCTGCTTCCTTCAGAGGAGAAGAGGGAGAAAAAACTTGTGCGCGCTCTCTCTCTCTCACGCTTTCTTTTCTTCATCGCTTTTTTTTTTACACTAAAGGAAAGAGCCCAGTTCAGTTCAGTTAGGCAGCTTGTCTTATCCTAATGACTTCTGCAAAAGGGAGGGGCTGAAAAACATTTCAAAGCAGCCCAGCTCTGAGTCCAACCACTACTTGTGAAGCTGGTGTGCAAGTGTCTTAATGCAGGGTGCAAGAGCAAACGTGGAGGGAGAGAGGGCTGGGGACAAACGGGCATGATTCTGCAGGAATTCGCCGCATGCAACTACAGCTCATCACTGCTTGCTGTCCGATTGTCAGCTATGCAGGGCCTTGCGGGCTCACAAAGCATCCTTGCCCAGCAATGGGCGAGCCCCAGAGGCAGCATTCAAAGCAGTAGTTTCTCAAAAGAGCCTGGATTGTCAAATATTCAGCCTCATCCATATTGCAGGTTCCCTTTAGGGCACTTGTAGCCAGATTTAGCACCCAACACGGTGATCCTTTCAGAAAAGCTTGCCTCTTTTGAAAATCCAGGCTGAAGAGCAGATTAGGAAATGCATGACCGATTGGAGTTTTGGTTGGTTGCTTGTTTGTTTCCATTAAAAAAAAATACCGATTTGCCAAAGCCAAATATTTTGTAAGGCTCTATGTTTCAGTCTTTACAAGGTTGCAATTTCTGGCCAAAGCAGGACAGACAGTCCCTCAGAATAACCATAGGCATATGATTAATGCACCTGTCGGCCAATGGGAAGCTTGGGTTCAAGTTTCTGCATCTCTCAGGCTCAGCACTTGAACATAACTTTCCAAGGCAACACTGGTGAGTGGTCTGAGCACCTGATTTTGGGGGGTCAGGTTTCTCTCAGATGACTTTTTTATAAATGTGCACACAAGGCAGAGATTTATATCTTGGTTTTCCACATTTGAGGTGAGTTGAATACCAGTGGGTTATGAGCAGGGATGCTGGTTGTCTCTGATTTTAAAAAAAATCCCCAATTTTCAGATTAAAAAAAGGAACCCCAAATCCAGTTTTTTAGTGATTCAAATGAAACACCACTACACACACACACACACACACACACACACACACACACACACACACACACACATTATGTGACCTAGATAACATAGTTTAGAGTGACTGACTCATAACCAGGGATCCAGGTTTTCTTTGATTTAAAAAAGTCCCTAATTTTTAGATTTAAAAAAGTAACCCCAAATCCACATTTCTCCATGATTAAAATATCATGCCAAAAATATATAGAGATATAGATATATAGATACATACATGCATATATACACACACACAGATATGTGTATATATATGTATATGTGTGTGTATATTGTATGTATCTATATATCTGTGTCTATATTTATATCTCGATATATTCATGGTATTATATTTTAATCATGGAAAGGTGTGGATGTGGGATTACTTTTTTTAATTGAAAAATTGGGCATTTTTTTTAAATCAGAGAAAACCCACATCTCTGGTTATGAGTCAATCACTCTAAACTATATTATCTAGGTCACGTAATATTTAAGAGAAGGCTGGCTGACATTTGCTGTAGGTAGTCCATCTATACATGGCTGCTTGGTTGTACAGAGGGATGGATATTTTTTTTCATGATACTAGGTTATTCTCTGAGAAATCCAATTTTGGATTGACTAAAACTATTTATAAGTTTGGGCTGAGTTTATCCTTTAGTTCCAGGGAGGACAAAAAAACCCAACCCAACCAACCCCCCCTCCTAAAAAAACACCCACAAGACATCCTGGAAAAAGCACTGAAAAGAGTCAAAATGTTTCATGTTGACATTTGCAAAAACAAAATTTTTTGTGTTTCATTTCAAAATGAAGTTGACTTTCACAATGAAGGTACATTTTTCGAGTGTATTTTAACAGGTAAAAATACACCTCAAAATGAAATCAAATGTTTGTTTTGGATCAAATGAAATGTTCCACTGTAAATAAAATGATTTTTCCATTTTTAAATTTTTTTTAGCCTTGTCTGGAAAAAAAGAGGCCCTGCTATTGCCAGTTCATTTTGATTTACACAGCTCTTCTGAGGATCACACTTTCATTTCTACAGCATGCTCATTAATGCTGTGCTGCATTGTCCTCACCATTATTGCTATTTTATGAACTCTACAGGCCTCTGTGATGGCCTGCACAACCTTGTATTGGGGCAGGAGAGAAAGGGTTAATTGCCTGGCCTGCAGATCCTCCATCTCCAAAGGAAGAAACAAGAGAAGATGGGAACCATGGAAAAGAGGAAATAAGAACCAGTGAACAAAGCCTTTTGGTGAAGGGAGGTGATTTTTCTGCTGATCCTCAGGGCCTGACAGCTACCCCTGGCTTGCAGAGAGAGGCTGCATTGGGTTGCCCTCAAGGGAAAAGAAGATGGGGATACAGAGTATTAATTACCCTGATAAGTAGGATGTTTAACTGATGTTTACCCAGGGGTAAGAGACCAGCTTAGAGACCAGCTACCCAGGGTTTCTCACTCTCTGGAGTTGGCTTGTTGGCAAATGGGAAGGGTTTCCTCTAAAGGAGAGAAAAATATTAGACATAGACTGTCTCTCTGGAAGAAATGATTGTCCTTTTGGACCTGGGCTTCTCCTATAGTTGGACTTCTGATGCTAACTTCTTCTCAAGTCTTCAGATGGTTTTGGCCTGTGTCTTCTTGTGGGGGTCTCTGTGGCCAACTGGACATTTACTGGAAAGGTTCCTCCCTAAACTCCCATGTTGTGTTTGGGGCTTATTCCTTTTGGGTTCTCCCTGAGTACAAATGCTTTATTCAACATGGGTGCTCTTTTATGGGAAACACCATGAAAATATCTGACTAGCCCCACACACATGACTAAAGGCAAAAATAAGAAAGGGTGCTCCAAGAACTGCTGATGCAGGACCAGGCTGGACGAGGGAAAGGTAGAGCACTGACCAGACATCACAGTGGAACTTTTCTCTTTATTGCTATGCCTTTCTCATTTTCATTCCTGCTCTGCTGATAGGCACTAAATCATGGTTGGTTTATGAAGAAATTCATCACTTGGCTAAAACTCGCGGTAGGGAATGTCTTTTGCTTCTATGCAGAAGAAATAAAATGCATGACTTGCAAAGTTCCAGGCTGATCTCTGAAGAAATAGAACAATGATTGACTTGACCTATGTAGCCTCAGTCTATACTGCCCTGCAGAGTTTCCCCCCCTCCCTTGTAATCATCAGTATATTTCAATTGCTTGCAGGGAATAATGCAGGAGCCCTCCTGTGGTTGATTTTAATACCTGCCATATATATTCTTATAGCCAAGGAGCCAGAAGTATCTGTTTTATATCGATGCACAGCATCTTAGAAGTTATGGCTGACAAAAACCAATTAGGCCAGCCAGTTCATCTCCCAGTCCGTCCGTGGTTACTTCCTACAATAAACGTTCTAGTTTTGCCCATTCCAATTTTAAATCTCCCGGGCAGCAGGACTTACAACGCTGTTCGAATAGGCCTGGCTGGACAGACATTTTATTGTGATTGTCATCTTAAATTTAAGTGGGAAAAACAGGATCTAATTACCTTTTCTAGCATCCCAAATGATTGCTTTCAGTCGTTGATTCTTGTACTCTTGAAAAACTTGTGTTGGCTCTTTCTGTTCCTGTTGATTATAGTCAATGCTTCTAATCTTTCCTTATAAACTGGTCCCTGTATGTCCCTGATCAACACTCCTGTTCTTCTCCAGATGTATCTATCAATGTGTTTGTAAAAGAGGAGAAGTGCACCAAGGATCACTTGGGAATATTTATTTCTCTACTTGTAATGACAGTGAATCTGGTTACACTGCATTCACTACCCCCTCACTTGCCCAATCATGCCAAAGCTGCTGTCTACTGCCAGACTTCCAGGCGCGATAAGTTGAAAGCAAGTGAGTTAGAGACTTTTCTGGTGTATGCATACACAACTACAGATCCTGGGCAATTTATGACATTTGCATTAGACCATCATTGGATATAAAGTAGAAATAACCAGAAGCAGCAAACTCCTTCCATGCCTAGAGCAAAGGGTGGAACGTGGGGGGCAGAAAGGTGGTGGGGGTTGTGTCAGCCACTGAAGCCAGGGGAAGTGCAGGGGAAGAGGAGTCTTATCTGCCCTGGCTCCTCCTGCACTCCGGAGGCAGCTGTTACTGCTGCAGCTGCTGCTGTAGTATCATGGGCTGGTTGCAGCAGCCCCATGGCTTGGCTTCCTGGCAGCAAGGCTGCATCTGCTGTGACAAACACCTCCTTTGTGTGGGGCATCATTCCTCTTGTTTCACTCGCACCCCAGGTACGGTGCTAGGTGCAGGGCTGCACCAGCTCAGCTCCTATGGCTGTCCAGCATGGGACTGGCCTGCCATGCCATAGCTTCCAGTGGGGAGCACTCTGGTGCCCCTTCATAGTTCCTGTTTGGGGCTGGTGCTCTGCTCTCTTCCCCTCGGTACACTACTGGGAATGACCCCGATCCCAGCATGGTCCTCTCCCTGGAGAATGCCCTAACCCCTGGGCAGCACAGCCAGGCTTCCTTTATCTTGCTTTCTTTTGGTCCCTGATTCTTGGGGTTGTCACTCTGTATTAGCTCATTTTTCTTTAGCACTGAAGTTGCCCCACAGTTTTAGGAGATTGCCAGCCAAGATGTATAGGCACTGAGTAAACACCTTCTCCAGCTTCCAGGAGGGAGGGAACGAAGGAGCGCTCAGTCTGATGTTTCCCCAACATGGTTTCAGGCAGCAACTGTCAGAGCAGGTAAAGTAAGATAAGCCCCAGGACACGGCTGTGTTAGACTACATGGGTTTTTATCACCTCCTGGCAATAATTGTAATAGTACTATTACTATGGTTATGGGACAGGACAAGCAATGTTATAAATTTCAACAAGGGAAATTTAAGTTGGGCGTAAGGAAAAACTTTCTTAGTATGAGTGTGGTTAAATACTGGAATAAATTTCCTAAGAGTGTTATGGAATCTCAATCACTAGAAGTTTTAAAGAGTAGGTTAAATAAAGACTTAGTTGGGATAGTTTTCACCAGCCTTGAGATGACCTTCTAGGGTCCCTTCTAGCCCTTTTTTTTAAACCTGATTCTATAAGCCTGTCTCAATGGGGACAAAGTAAGGCACCCCAGAGATGACATGAACTGAGTTTAGTTAGCAATTTGGTTACATGAATACAGAATAAAATACTTATAAATGTTGCTTATTAAGTGTGACCGGGAAAGAAAGATGTGAAGAACTGCACTTTAAGAGACACTCACGTAACCCAAAAAGAGTTAGAATTGGATGACCAAAGGAAGCAGACCTCTGTTGATCACTCTATCTCATACCGAACAACACAACACAAGCCTATTTCCTTCCGCAATTACTCAGGTAGTTGTGAAGAACCACACATTTATGACCCCACACCTGCATCTCATGATTAGGAATGAAGTCACTTACCCTGAAACTCCCAACTGAGCCAAAACATAACACCCGATTGGCAACATCGCTTACAAACCCATCTCCCACATCACTGATCTCTGCACTAGCTTCCTACAGAATACAAAATAAAGTTAACACTCTCCATCTATGATCAAAGTCAGTAGGACTGGTCCTAGCTGTTTGAGGATCACTCCAATGAGAGTGTCTGTACATAGAAACAACACATTGTTGCTCAGCATGAGAATCAGGAAGAGAGGAAACCGCTCTTGCTCTGGATCACTACAAGAGCTCAGGTCTGTAGCCAAAGGATGAATCTCATTGTTTAAGAAAAAAACTGACTGGTCTGAAGTGTAAAGGAGTCTTCTATGAGCCTCAGGGGGTTCTGAATCAGACCAAAATGCAATTTTTTGACTTTCTTTCTCTTGATAATTTATTCAAACAAACCCATACAAGCTGAACATGCAAGGACTCAGCTTCTGATTTCAGAGGACCTTTTAGGCAGGTTGGATCCTCACTCCATTTTTTTCCTACTTGACCACAGGTCAAGGGATTAACACTGGATATGAAACTTAATATCTAGCCCAGAATTTAATTTAATCACCAGCATTTCATTGCCTGCTCACTAGCAACAATGGATAGAGACTACAGGTCTAACCAGATGCGATAAACACGTGGTATTTCTCCTGGGAGAATCCATCCCAGAATACTAAGGATTCTACAGGTACTTTGCCCTGCTTTAAATACCTGTGAAGTATGAGAAAAAAAGGCTAATATTTTTCCCAGGAAAAGGCTGTTTAATTTTGGCCAAGAAAGAGTGGGCTGGAACCATGGCTTTTTGGCCCATGTTTTTTAGTGTCTTCCTCAAGAAAGGCAAGCAGGGCACATATGAATAGGGCTGCCTCAGGTTCCTTATGCTCTTCACAGAGTCCTATGATCATCACACCAAGATCTTCAAAATCTTCAACATGTATAGCTAAGCAAGGGTATGGAAGAGTGGAGGTTGCCTTAAGCCTACCAGCCTTTAAGCCATTGAGACAGAATCCAAAGACCAGACTGAGTCCAAATGTTCACTGCCACAATGGTTGTAGCTTCTGCCAGAGAGCAACAGATTACAGCTTCTGCTGACTGCCAAATGCCTCAACAAGGGCAGGTTTCTGTCAGGGTGATGTCCCTTAGCCTTACTCTAACCAAGAAATACCCACAAGGCAGTGGGGGCTTGGTTTTAGGCCCTATACTTGCCTTACTCTGGAGGTTGCAACATTGTGGTATTTTATAGGAGCTACCTTCCCACGAGTAGCCCCATCGTGTTGCCACCAGTCGGATGCAGTTTACAGTCATACTGGGTGTATCTACATGGGATGCTACACTGCTGTAGTGATAACCTACGGTGGCATATCTCATCGCTACAGTGACATAGCATTGGTGGTTACAAACCGTAATGCTGCCACTACTATACAGTAACGACAACTGCACAGTCGGGCACACGTGTAGACATACCCACCCAGGAAAATTAAATTAAATCTGTAAATTAATCAAGGCTCATTCTACTTAATTGCCAGTCTCTCCAGGGACTAGCCTGTCAGGCTGTGTGAGTTCCCTCATCACCTTCAGAAATGAAGGTTAGAAAGACCACATGTGTAAAGGCCAAATCCTATTCATTTATCAGGTAGCTAAAGGGGGTTTTGCACCTACATGAAATTCAAGCCACCTTACTCAAGTGGCTGAAAAAGAGTTAACAAAAAAAAAGGATTTGTCTTTCTCTTCTTGAGTGCATTTCTGTGATGTAGTCTGACAGCTAAGATGAAGATGTGTTACAAAAGTAGGTGCATTGACCTTTTTCCAAGAGCTTGAGTAGGGTGGACCAGGATGTGGTTCTACGTGAGGCTGAACTCATTGCCATGCCAATACATCTCCCATAATATTGGGGAAGTCACCTGAAAAAGAATCCCCCATCATCCCTCTACAAATAGTCACCTCCTTCACCTCTTGCTATCTTTGGTTCCCTTCCTGAATTTTTTCTTCTCTCTAAGATGAGATGCCAGGGATTAGTTAATCCCCTTTCCCCCTTTTCATTTATTCAAGATGTACCAGGTCTGTAATGATGAGTTAGTGATGATTATCGAGCTATCTGGTGGCTTGTGTGAAAGGCATAGATCTTTTGGCCATGCAATTGTGATATGCATGACAAGTAGTCGTTGTTGAGAGGGGAACCTTGATTGCAGTCTCATAAAAGAAACTAAAGCCCAACTTGGCATGAAGCTCCCTCACTTCTGTAGATATGGGACCTTCCAGTCAGAATTGCCATGCCCTGATAGAGCAGCTTGGGCAAGTTTCTGTGCCAGTAAAGCATCATGGTCCAGAAGATAGGAGGCATTCTGCTAGAAAGGAGGAAACCCAGATTTCCTTTTCTACCAGTTCTGCACTGGACTTCAGGGCAAGTTGTTTCTCTTTTTGTGTGTGTGTGTTTGTATATATGCTCTCAGGGCCCCGTTGTGTTAGGTGCTATCTGAATAACAGACCGTCCCAGTCCAAGGGTGCTAAGTGCTACAGCAATATTTTGGAGGTGCTGACCACAGTACATCTCTCCTGTGGACAAGCCAACATTTTCCCACCAGCTAGTTAAACTTCCCTTTTAATAAAGAATGGTACAGCATTTTTCCTATCATGTGCCTACATTTCCATTCTGAATGAGGCTGACATGATAGTCACACAACACTCACCTTTCCCCTACAGAGACACAGTCAGTGAAGCTATTTTTAACACGGTGACCTGAATTCCTGAAGAGTTGCACCCTTGCTGGTTATTTAATCTCTTCATCTTGGTAACAAATCAAGGGAGTTGCCAGTCCTGGCTGTCTTCCAAAGCCCAAGCACCTTGGGTTTTGTGGGGTTTTTTTAAATTCAGGTCACATAAAAGAAACATAAACTTGATCTGAAAAGCTTTAAATAAAGCACCAATCTGCAGCTGAATGGCAGTGTGAGCTATCCCACTCAATTAGGAATACCCAGAAAATTAGGGAGACATCAGTTTCCCAGCCTCACCCAAGATCTGTGGCCATGCCTCTGGATAAAATAAAGAACAACAAGGATAGTTAAAACAATTATCATCCAATGTAGCTTGATTCTAAACCACTCTGCTAGGAAATGGCAGGGAGCATTCAGCTCCTGCTACAGCAAGCAACCTCTCTTTCTTCCCCTTGGGTGGAGAAGCCCTGGGCTTTCTGAGCAATTCTGTACCTCTGAACTAGTCCTTGCAGGGCTTTGGGGTAGCCTGTCATTGGCACTGCAGCCAATTATCATCATTACCTGTCACTAGAGGGAACAGCTGGAAAGAGATGCAAAAGGCACTGGGAATGAGAGGAAGCATTAATAACTCTGCATTGCATTAGACAGTCAAAATAAAAGGTGTATATTTGAAGGGCTACAGGAGTAGAGGATAAAGAGAGGTATAGAAACTAAGGAGGGAGAATTAACTAGTATGAAACGAAGCCACAGGGGGAGTTTTTTTTCTAATACACTTCCCAGGAAGTTTTGTTGCAAAAAAAAAAAAAAAGCCAAAAGCATACTGGTTTGCATTAAAGGGGCCTTTGCAAATCAAGGGAAGTTTTTTTTTTTTTTCTTTTTTTTTTTGCAACAAAACTTCCTGGGAAGGGTTTTAAAAAAAAAAAAAAAAAAAAAAAAAGAATAAAAGCCAACAGCATACTGGCTTGCATTAACGGGTCACTTGCAAATCAAGGGAAGTTATTCTTCTCTTCAGCACTGGTGAGGTCTCACCTGGAGTACTGTCTTCAAGAAGAAAGTGGAAAGTTTGAAAAGAGTCTACACAGAGCTCCAAAAATGATTAAGGGCCTGGGAGGCAAGGCTTGTGAGGAAAGGCAGAAAGAATGAGGGATACTTAGTCTGGAAAAGAGATTTTAGTCTGAGGGAGATTTGATAACAGTTTTCAAATAAATGAAGGGCAATTATAAAGAGGCTGGAAAGACTTTTGCCTAGGGCTGTATGGGAAAGGAGTAGGAGGAATGGGCTCAGTCTGGAGCAAGGGAAATTTAGGTTGGGGATTAGGAGGACTATGAAGGTGGTCAGGCATTGGAGCAGGCTGCCTGGAGAAGCTCTAGCATCTCCATTCTTGGAAGTTTTCAAGAGCAGGTTGGAAAGACACTCGTCTGGGATGGTTTAGTCAGGGATGACCCTACCTTGAGCAGGGGGCTGGTTTAGATGATCTTGTGCCGTCTCTTCCAGCCCTACTTTCTTATGATCCTATGACTCTACGTATGAAACCACTGCCCTAGTTCAATTGTAGGCCTTGTCCTTAGGAGACCCAGCTTGTGTACCCCACCAGGCCTCAGACTATCCTGAATGATACTGGACAGATTACTTGAGGTACACAGGTGGTTCAGACACCATCACTAATATAGCTATGTTAGCATTTAAGTTATTCTTGAGCCCTTAAGTTTCTCTTTCAGCTCAAGCAGAAGTGAGTTTTAGATACTGAGATTGGCACTTGTCCAAATGCCAAGGGTCAGCTCATGCATTGTGATCATTTAACTGTTCCTCAAACAGACTATTATGCCTTTTCCATGATGACTGGGATGTAAATTAGTGTATTGTGGAGAATTTCTGCCTGGAAATAGGGAGTGCTGGGTATCGTGATGACTGATATCAGGTAATTTCCAGCTAGAATTTTACTAAGTTTTGAGGTTCACATTTTGGGGGAGGAGGGTTGGCATCTCAACCGGGCTGGAGCTCACCACCACTGCAAATGCAAGCTACATCACTTCAGTAAATCATACTGATAGAATCAGCATTTATTTCAAAGGGAACATAACAGCAGGTGAATTGGCAACTTATGGGCCATACAGGCCCCTTGCAAACCACCTATCATGCAGAGTAAAGATCTGTCCTTCATCTTTTCACTCAACACTTTAGATCTTCATGGTCATGGAGGCACTGTTTTTTTTATGGGAACTATGACTTCAGTACACCTGAAAATAGCCGGCACCTGTTGTTCATGCATATGGGCTTCATGTGGGATAGAAGTAGGAACAATAGTATATAATGTATGTGTGACGGCAGTAATCCCATTCACAGACTTGGGCTATTCGAGTGCGGAACAAGGGTTATTTAGTTTGGAGAAGAGGAGACGGGGGAGGGGGGCAGGATTTGACAACAGTCTTTAAATACCTAGAGGGCTATTACAAAGAGGATGGAGACCCTTGGTGGCCATAAGGTACAGGACTAGGAGCAAGGGCCTCAAAGTGTGGCAAAGGAAATTTAGGCTGGAGATTAGGGAGAACTTTCTATGGGGGTGGGCAAGCACTGGAACAGGCTACCTAGAGAAGTTATGAAATCTCCAGCCTGGAAATTTTCAAGAGCAGATTAGCCAGACACTTGGCAGGGATGGTTTAGTCATGGATGGTCCTGCCTTTAGCAGGGGACTGGACTCATGAGGTCCTTTCCACCCCTATTTTCCTATGATCTTATGATTACAAAGAATTACTTGTAGGAGCTTGGAAACAAAAATTAAAGCTGTGCATATTGCTAAGATCCTATGACAATAAGACTTTGCATGATGCTAATATACATAAGCAACACCAAACAAAAAACCCAGGTAGATAGAAGTCTCTCATGCCACTTGAGACCACTGGTCTTTCTGCCACTCTGCGGTTATCATTTAGTACAAGCACTATGGATTCATGCATATGTATCCAGCCTTGTGCTCCTAAACATTTTATATCTAGGAATGTCTGAGACACAAAGAGGTAAGCATCTCTAAAAATCTTCTGTCATTAAGATGAACAGCTTTGCCTTATGAATATTTGCAATAAATAAATGTCCTCTATCTGCTACGCTTGTAGCACAGCAGGGAACTGGGGTGTACATCCTGATTTTTTTTTTTTTGGCAGAACTAAAAACCTATTCAGATTTAGCTCTGTTTGTAATAAATAAAAAAACAAACAAATATCTCAACACAAGCTTTTGCACCCAAAGGCTTTTCGTAGCTGGAAGCTTTATTGATTCATACACCACCTGCATAATCTGCCAAAATGTACTACAAAAATTAAAAAAAAAAATCTTCATAGGAAAGGCTAAGGAAATAAATAAATTCTCTAAACCGCCCCAGATCTCAGATGGCAAAGGCTGGTAGTCTCTAAGGAAATGAATTCTTTTCTCCTAAGGGTGTTGGCTGCATCGTTAGAGGATACAGACTCCCAAGTGTAGAGCAGAGCTGGCTCTGAAGAGCCAGGGAAATGGAGGTTCTGAATGGGTGGAGGAGGTGCTGGGTACAGGAGCTGGTTCATATAGGATCATAGAAAATTAGGGTTGGAAGGGACCTCAAGCAGTCATCTAGTCCAACCCCTGGCTCAAAGCAGGACCATCCCCAACTAAATCTTCCCAGCCAAGGCTTTGTCCGCCCAGGTCTTAAAAGCCTCCAAGGATGGAGATACCACCACCTCTCTGGCTAACCAGTCCTTTTCCAGTGCTTTACTGCCCTACTGGCGAGAAGGTTTTTCCTAATATCTAACCTCAACTTCCCTTGCTGCAACTTGAGACCGTTGCTCCTTGTTCTGTCATCTGTCCCCACTGAGAACAGTGCAGCTCCATCCTCTTTGGGACCTCCCTGCAGGGAATTGAAGACTGCTCTTCAATCCTCCTTCAGTCTTTTCTTCTCCAGTTCCTTCAGCACCTCCTCATAAGTCACATGCCCCAAACCCTTAACTATTTCCTTTGCCCTCCTCTGGACTCTCTCCAATTTGTTCACATCCTTTGTGTAGTGGGGGACCCAAAACTGGACACAGGACTCCAGATGTGGCCTCACCAGGACCAAATAGAGGGGACAAAACACTTTCCTCGATCTGCCTGCAACACTCCTACTAATGCAGCACAGGATGCCGTTAGCCGTTTTGGCAAGAAAGACACACTGTTGACTCATCTTCATCTTATTTACCACTGTTACCCCCAGGTCCTTTTCTGCAGAGCTGCTGCTTATCCACTGGGTCCCCAGCCTGTACCTGTGTGATGGCTAGATGTAAAGATGTCTTTTGGAAATCATGACAGCAACAAACTCCAAGGGCCAGATTCTATTCCACCTACCAGCTTAAAGTGTGCTTAGGTACCTAATACCCCTGGCAGATATTACATTGAACCTGTTAAACATGCCATACATTGCAACTCTGCTACACACTCAAGGAATTAATGGCACCACACAATGGGAAACCAGCCACAAAAATATTCTACAAAAGATGTAATATTTTTATGACTGTTTTTAAATTGAATATATGGGCAGAGTAGCAACAAACCAGAACCAGTTCAAGATTTTGGTGCAGTCCTGGGACTGGGACTGATAACCATCTTTTTCCAGGATGAACATGGTAAGGGGAGAGGAGGCATGGACTGGGAAAGACTGCAGCATGACTGGCCGCCCTGCCTGCTTTATGGTTATCAGAGATCCCTAATGAGGTAGAAGAGCACATGCATGCCACAGTGCATCCCAGTCTGGTTGTACACTCAGAGCAATTTTACCAAACAATGGCAGAGGCTTTCAGCTGAGAACTAGTGAGCTAACATGAGGGAGTACAGTAGTGGTCTCAAGTAGGGGCTCTCAACTGGTGCCACCAAATTAAAAAAAACAAACAGGGGAAGGGTGCCTTGGCTCTTAAAAAAGTTGAGAACCACTGAACTAGATGACTTGTTGAGATCTCTGGTAGTCCTACATCTCTATAATTTTATAAATGACTTCCGTACTAGCTATGGCCCCCAGTATGGAGGTACCAATGGGATACCTCTACCTCTGCACAGGCTTTTTTCTTAGGGCTTTGAAGGTCACCGTCACTGTCAGTGTTGTATGCCACAGGCATCATTTTCCTGCCTTGGACAACCTTTTCCATGACTGCAGATTAGCTAACTGCAGTGGAGGCCCTAGGAGGCTTTATAAACAGTCGTGGATGTCGCACTCTCTTCTTTTATCCACTGTCCCCAGGAGATGCTCAAAGTCTACCAAGTACCAATCTTTCCTGAAGAACTTTAATATGCCAAAGGTACTTCAGCTGTGTTCAAGCCAGAAATAGAACCAAGGTCGTATGAGTTCCCACCCTGTGCATTAAACAAATAATCATCCTTCCACAGTCTAAGGTAATGTATCAATATAATATTTGTTGCCTGCAAAATATAATGGCAGCTTGTGCTTTTATGGAATTGTATATTTCTTGAATGCAGTTTAAAAATTAGACTTAATTGAAGCACTAAGCAGTCACATTGTTATGAATTAAGTTCCTTTTTTCCCCCAAAAAAGAATTAAAGAAATTTTCAACTTGGGTGTAGGGCATAATTACAAAAACATTAAAGCAAATAATTGGTAGCACTGTAATTTTTTCCTCCCCAGGTAACTACCATATGTATTACACAGTGAATCATTGACTCTGTCCCTCCTATCATTAATTACTGTGATGCATAAATAATTGGAAAATTATATGTTCCAAAAATGATTTAGTAATACATTTTATGCATCTAATAAGCACAGGCTTTTAATCATCACTAGACATGTTACGATAAATTTTACTCTCCGTCTCAACTATTCTGTTATCTCTCTCGTATACAGCTGCCATCTCCTTAAATGTAAATATCAGGAAGCCACTTTATATAACACACTTTCTGATGGAAGTCTTTTGTGCTTTATTCCTTTAGAAACCTATTGGTACTTTGGCTCTAGCTTCATTTAGAGGCATTTTTACAATGCTAATCCTTATACGAACATATTAAACAATCGTTTGTTCCTAAAATAATAGAATGTTGTTTAATTTAAATGGAAACATCTTTTTTCCCCCAATATACTAAATAACTTTCTATTTTTGAACAGTTAGTATATTTAAAAGCATGACATAGTTATACAAAAAACTGGGACTTCTGAATCTCTTTTCTTTCTTACTGCAAACAATAGGAATGATTTTTAATTTGTGATGGTCATCTTAATATCTGTTATCATATTTTTTCCCAGATTCAGCTAAATAACATTTAATATTCCATCACCCTGTTCTGACTGAACACCCTAAATGAATGCCTCAACCTGGAAAAAACTCAAGAACCATGGATGTGTCAGACAGAGATTTCAATCACAACTAAAGCAGCGGAACATGTGCAATTAAAGTTGCTTCTCTGCAACTACTCATCCACAGTGAGTTGCAGCAAAATGTATAGGGCCTATAGTGGCTTACATGCAAAAAGAAAACCCTGGTTCATTATAGGGTGAAAACAGTCACATGATATGGCAAGTCAAGGGACTGTCTTCTGGTAGGTCCAAGTACTGAGGTGCACTTGTGCCTACAGAAATGTAATGGGACTATGTGGATTCGGAGTGTCCAATCTCTGATGATGGCAGCAGCAAGCACCAAGACTTGAAAAGTCTCTATTGAGGGAGCAGGACACTCGCAGAGAATTAGAAAGCCACAGAAGTATCTGTGGCACCTACTTCACATAGCATGGGCCATCAACACGGGTACTGTACGTGTACAAGACGACAGTAGCTGGGAATGCATGGATTGAAATGAACCCTGTCAGAGAGGCCTAGTGGGCTGAGTGGATGCAAAGACCGGGAGAACATGGGAAGTGGCTGCTGAAGAACAAGCAACATCTCCACAGTGTGGAAGAAAGGAGTGGAAGCTTCAAAACTGCAAGGGTGCCTGTCCTCGACATGAGAAGGAGATAGCTGGCATTGGAAAAACATAGCCCAGTCCCTCTTTCCACCTTACCTTAATGAGACATGCTGACAGATCTGGTGGAACAATCCCTGAAAATGAAAGTTTTAATTGGACAAGCCTGCTCAGCCCTAATTTTTAAATGGTTTTTTGAACTACTGACACAGCAGTCGTGACAATGACGAACATTGAACATTGCGTCAATTACGGGGTGCTCAAAGTGGAAAAAAAAAGACCTCATCTGTTCCCTCCATCTCCCTGCCATCTTTTATTCAGCTCTACACAAAGCATATTGACTGTGATCATTTCTAGCTACTGAGCTCCTCTGTGCACTAGTTGCCAAAGCTAGGAGTTTGCTTTCCGTTCTTTTAACATTTAACTGGTATCTGAAGAACAGCTTCCCCTTGCTGACTTTTTTCCCAGGAGTTTTCTTTTCATAAATTCAATTTCAAGGGGCATTGATGAAGCTTACAAAGACATTGGCGGTGAAGCACATCTGTGCAGCAAATTGTGCATTAAGTTTCAGGAATCTGGAGAGAGCATATTAATCAATTATCTACATACCTGGAGAGACTGTTCAAAAAACCTGGGTTTTCTAGCTATATACAGACCTCCTCGGCATTAGGAGATGAAGGTTACCACCTTGACAGCAGGGTGTATATTCTTCCCTTGTCTTTCTCTGCTGAGGAAGAGAATTTGCAGAACAACGTGGGATTCATTCTTCTTCTATCCCTTGGCACATCTAAAACCTAACCACACACAGTGATCTACGTTGCTTGATCAGCTGGGCCCATTTTACAAATATGTATTCTAATGAAGTTGGACCAAATGTATAACCTTACAAGAGACCATTATGTGGAGAATTACAAGTTTTTTTTTCTGCAGACTTTGCCTGAAAAGATTCTTCATCAGGAGACAACCACCTGACAACGCTACTGCCACAACCGAGAAAACAAAGAATAATAAAACACTGAACTGGACACTGCCCAGTGGGCATAACCACACATTGGACTACTATACTGACTTTCAGGAAAAAAAGCTTACAGTGAAATTTTCAACAAAAGCCAGAAGCGTAACAACCTCTCTCTATCCCAAAGAAAAACTATACAGACCCTAAATCAAAGAGTGAAAAAATAATCAAACTCTAGGTGGAATTGTAGTCATCCTCAGCTGTCAGGACTATAT
The DNA here is from genome assembly GCF_001723915.1 of Gavialis gangeticus. Lineage (NCBI taxonomy): Eukaryota > Metazoa > Chordata > Crocodylia > Gavialidae > Gavialis > Gavialis gangeticus. Next base: position 34,945,017 of record NW_017729028.1, on the reverse strand, counting down.
CAATGAAGCCAACAGACAATTCTCTGATAACAAATACTATAAAGGGCTTGGGGAGGACCCCACATCGGCACTCATTCTGGAACTGGAAAATATCAAATGCTTCCCACACCAGCTTCAGGAAAAATTACTTCTACTTATCCCCAACTCTCCTACCCCAGGAACTTTCTTTATGCTCCCAAAGATTCCCAAGGTAACCTTTGCAGACACCTCATATCCAACTGTGGTACCCTCACTGAAGAGCTATCAGGATGCACAGAAACCACAGACTTCCTCAGCAGAATTCAGAACATCAACCACCTCTTCGAGAAGGCCATACTTGCAACCACGGATGTCACCAGCCAGTACACTAACAACCCACACCATGAAGGCACAGCTGCCAGCCTGAAATACCTACAAGAAGACAGAGTACACTCCGATTTACAACAGCATGTTGCAAAAATCATCTGGTTCATCCTCACCCACAACTTCATTTTCAACAATCACCAATTAAAAATGGCCCCCCAACATGCTGATCTCTTCATAAGGCAACTCGAGGAAGACATTCTAGAAACCTGAACCATCAAACATTCACTATACCTCTGCTACAGAGATGATATTTTCATTATTTGGATTGACTTCTTGTTTTCCACCACAAGTTTAACAACTGTTATCCCTCAATCAAACATTCTCTGGAATACTCCAATAGTAACATCAGCTTTCTAGATACAGCAAACCATATCCAGATGGCACCCTACAAACCACCGTCTACAGAAAACCTGAAGACCACCATACGCATATCTACAAGATCAGTAATCATCTCAAACACAGCAAAAAAAAAAAGCTGCAATCTATAGCTAAGCCACATACCACTGCAAGTGCTCTGAGGATGCCCACCTGACCAGTCTATAATCTGCTTTTATATGACAAGGGGCATATTTACACATCACCCTATGGCGATGTAACGATGCGCTACATCACTGTATAGCATGTTACGGTGACGTAGCAATCATGTATGTCTACAGATGATCGCCAGCTATGTCACCATAGCAGTACACTCCCTGAGTATAGAGCAAATTTGCCCATGCACCATGCGCATGATGCAGTAACCAACTGTACTGCTTCGTAATTTAGTACTTTAGAGGAAGCACTAAAGCATGGCACCATAGCAATGTTGCCATACAGCAACGTGTAGATATGCCCAAAGACACTCCAGTAAGGAAATAGTTCATATCTTTGAAAGAGTCACCCAATACCCCACAGTAACCTGCCACGCTACAACAAGAACCACCCCTGCTGTCACAACACACCCTGGGTGGTCACCTACTACCCCATATTGGAACTGATTAGAGGAATCATCAAGCAACTGCAGCCTATACTTGACAAAGACCAGATATTGAGAGAAATCTTCCCAGGCCCTCTGCTCCTGGCATTCAAACAACCCCCTAACATTGCCCAACTCATTATCAGAAGCAAACTCCGCACTGTTCAACAGACATCAAATGGGACACAGCCCAGGCAAGAAATACTTAACCTGTCAACATATCTCCACTGCTACTGCAATCAACACTCCCTACAACGAGCCCATCAAAATCTATGGATCCTTCACATCCCAAAGTGTGATATATCTGATGCACCAAATACCTTCATGGTAACTATGTGGGCGATACTCAACAAAATGTGCATACCAGAATACACTCCCTTTCTGATCTCACTATCCTAGTGTTCAAGGAAAATCTACCAAATCCCTTCAAAAGGCAAGCTTGGGAATAAAAATTCATAGGCTGGCTGAACACTAGGAAGCAAGGACTGAACATCAGTATGGATTTTATGACATACTGGACTTGTGAAATTCTTCCCACATACTATAGGTGACAATGACCTGCCTTGCTCTCCCAGTAATCAAGCTTCTCTTCTTCTGCTAATTGTTTGTCTGATACCCCAGATCCCAATTACACAGCTGGTCTAATAAAACATATCCCCCAAAACATCCTTGCTTCCAGCTCTATTAATGTTAATAAGGTTAGGAAGGCTTAGCACTCCTCATGGAAATCTACATAGTATTGAGCCCATTTTACAGATTGGGATGTTGAAGGGAAAAAAAACCGTAAGGCACTTTCCCATGGTCATACAGAACATAAATGGCAGAATCAGAAATGGGGGCAAGTTCTTTTTTGCCCACAAACCCACTTAGCCACCATACTATGCTGCTTATGTTAAGCAAACAAAGGCCAAGAAGGGAAGGGCCCTCTTCCCGGTTAACATCACAAAAACCCAAGTTTCTGCTGCTTTCAGACAACAGCATTGCTAGTATCACATTAGCCAATGCTTTGTTTGACCACATGCCAGCACATAAACCTTATTGCCTCCATGAGTCTAGCTGAATATCCTCAAGGAACGGATTTCAGGTCAAAAAATGTAGATCGTCGTGGATTGTCACTGTCCAGACCAGACAGCGCAAGATGAGGTTTTTGGTGTGTCAGATTTGGTTTTAATTTAGATTGAGACATGACAACTTGTCAAAGAAATGCCATCTGATGTTAGTGTTTCTTTCCTGTAAAATACAGTATGGTATAGTTTGATGATTTTAGGGTTGTTTGGGTGGGGGGAAGCATTCATCATCTTCTCATGTGCAAAGGAGTTGATACCACCATCTATTGATAAGGCGTTGAATTTATGTCAGTATAGCAATGGGATCATGATTATGATCCCTATCACAAGTAAGGTTTTACACAACATAACTTGCTCACAGTCATCCATTGCAGAGCTGGGCTTGAATGCAGGTCTTCCAAATTATACTGAAATACCATTTTTTAAATGAAGAGGCAGTTTATGAACAAGTATTGTTTAAATAAGGGATCAGAGAAGGATATTCCTCAATTTGTCACCCAGAAAGAGCTTTTCTGCTGTTTTTATCACCTTGCCATTTGCTTAATTTTGCTTTCCTTCCCAAAGTATTGCTAGCCACAAACATTTGAAAAAGATTAGTCATACCTCTAAAAATGATGACGTTTCTAAAAATAACACATTTTAGAGCCTTTTTTAAAATTTGTTCCCTGAATTTTGAGCCTTTAGGGGGTTGTATTTTCAGACTTTCCTCCATTAGAAATAGAATCTTGCTCTTTTTTTAATGAAAGCTGAGAGTCTTAATTAATCCCATCACCCCAGGATCTGAGACTTTTAAGAAATATTCAACATCTTGAGACCTAGGGTAAAATCATGAGAGTGGCCCTTGCTAAAACAGAATCTTCCTTACATTGGGGGTTTCTAACAAGGATTCAATTTTTTTTTTTCCTGTGGACCACCTGTAATGGTGTGAACAGACTCTTAGGGCAACTAATTGTGTGCTAATGGCAATCAGGCTAAGATATGCTAATCTCTTTCACACTGGTACAGGACATCTTCATTTAGGAATATGTACTGGTGCTATTTCACTACAAGGCATAGGTAGGTCTCTGGTCAGGGCAGGTGACATGTTCCTTTGTACAAGATGAGCCTTGCACCAGTGTACAAACTATGGAAGCCGGTTCTTTAGCTTCTGCTACGGGGCATTTGCTTATCTCTGGAGACCAGTTCACAGCAGTGGGCCAAACTGTCCAGCATAGGACAAGATGGAGTCCAGCCAAGATGGAGGGGAAAAAAATCATCAGTTGATTCATAATAAAGTATAAGGCTACAAATGCTGGTTTTCATTGTCTGGTTTAATTTCCTGCATAGTGCAGGGCAAAGAGGTTTGGTGACATAGCAATTAAGGCATTTGCTTATGACTCCACATGTCTGAGTTCAAACCCTACTCTGAACTTTCCTAGCTGACCTGGTACCCGGGTCACTGAGCATCTGTTCTTGCTCAGTCAGGTGGGGAGGTAGCAGTGGCCAGACAAGATGCTGGCCATATCACTTCTTAGTGTGCCGCCAGCTAAAAACCAAGTGTGTTTTGAACACACTAGCCCAATGGTCTATTATACTAGAAAGGACTTTCCTTTCCTCTTCTTTACCAGAGGGCAAAGAATCTCATTCACTAAAAACTTCTTCACCTTCAAGGACCTTGCTTGTAGCTATGTTGGTCTAAAGACATAGGCAGAAGAGGTTCTTTGGGTGAATCTGATATCTTTTATTAGAGCAATTTAAATAGCTGGGGAAAGTTTTCTGAGCAAGTTTTTGGGTTTTCCTCAGCCTGACAAAGGATTTTTAAACCTGAGAGCTTGCTAAGAATATTTTTTCCAACTATTTAAATTGGTCTAATAAAAGATATCAGATTCACCCAAAGAACCTTGTCTTCCCCTTCAATAACTTCTACTTCAGATAGAGCATATTCTTACAGAATGATCTCCAATCTTCATTTAAAGATCTAGGTTAGTTATTCTGATGGCTAATTAATCTCACTGTTTGGAAGGGAGGGGGGGAATTGCCCCTGAAACAACCAGCAAGACTGTTGTGAGGGGAAAAAATGTGATCAGATGAGCTTCCCTTAAGTATATGGCTATATATATAGCTAGATAGATCAATATCTATCTGTCTATATCTCTATATCGATAGCTATATATAAACATAACATTGGATATGTTAACAAGATATATATAGATATAGATATATGTGTAGATAGATAGATAGATATCGACAGATAGATATAGATAGGGTTTTCTTATACAGCTATGAAAAATCTGACTTCAAAACCATGAAAGGGTTAATATAAAATAAATATATGGCTAGATAGGTAGGTAGATAGATAGGCAGATATAGAAATATCTATATCTATCTACAAATATATCTATAGCTATATCTATCTTATCAACATGTCCAATGTTATGCGTATATATAGCTATAGATAGATCTATACCTGTATATCTATCTATTTATATACATATACATATATATATATATAAAAATAAATATATGACCATAATATTGGGACGTGTTAACAAGGACAGAGGAGATGCCAGGACAGAGTGTGAGGGAGGCAGGCAGTGCCCTGAGTCAACAGTGGTTTGCTTTACAGGGGATATATAAATGGGATTGGGAACAATTTCCTTCTTCCTCTCCGCTCTTCAGTTCAGGTCAGTGGGAGTCTTGCCTGGGTACGATTAGGCACAAGAAGCAGATAAAAGTACCCAATGATGTGTGCAGTACAGCAGCCACTCCATTCACTCCCAATGTGGTACCTGAACTCGGTTTCCTGTGCTCCCTCCAACCAGCCCCCTCAAGTCACTGACCTCTCCCACCCAACCTCTTCCCCTGCACGACACCTTTGGGGATCAACAAAAGGCGACACCGCTGTGCTCTCCACTCAACCGTGCGAAGATAAAATCAGGAGGCTTCCCCTAATCACCCTAGGTGCAGCTTCACTGAAAAATTTATCTCTGACCACAGGCCAGGGTTGCAGCCTCCCACGTGGGAGAAACCTTGCACTAATTTAAATTTGTCAGAGCGAAGCATCTTGTGGCTTTTATAGCTGGGGAGGACAAAGTAATGAATTTTTATTTTTCTCTTGCTGTAAGTAGGCAAATATATTAGGGAAAAAATGGGCTCTTGAAACAGGCCTTAGGAAGGGAGCAGTTCTTGTTATAGCAGCTGGATTTCTGGTACCTCAATTCAGTGTTAACATTTTAAAATAGGGCATTTAAAACCAGTCTCTATCCCTGCTTCTGTATCTTTCTCTATATAATGTATTGGTATCTTTGTAAAGTCTGATTTAACCCCTTACATGTCTGTCTGTCTGTCTTCTCTTGTTCATTCATTTAAAAAAAAATCCTTTCTTTCACAGCAGAAACAGAATCCTGATTTTTGACCTCTTCAGTTCAAGGGGAAATGACAGGAGACCCATGGGTTGGTCTAAAACAGCCGTGTTGTACAGCTTCCTTCAGAAGGGCTCGAGCACAGGGTATGTTGGTCATTCCTCTCCCTGACCCTGCTGTACATGAGTGTGTAGGTCAGTGCTGTGCTGGGAAAAGTTTTCTAAGGAGTTGCTTTGAGAATGAAGGGCATCATATGAATGGAGTAAAGGGCACCGATTCTGCCTACTTATCTCTGTAGTAACCAGGAGATATGAGGGTTTTCTTGGTTCCTACTATTTGAGTTTCCTTCTGTGTTGCCCAAACCTTCAGTCTGATTTTGGACTTCAAACAGTCCCTGTAATAAAACAAAACCCAGCTATAGGGAAACAGCTTTCACTTGGCTCATGTGTAAATGCACAGATAGATGGGCCCTGAATTCTCTCTTTCTCCAGATTCATTTTCTGGTAGCCTTTCTGTGGTGGCTGAGTACTAGATATCATCATTTTTCTGAGTATTTTTCCTTGAAAAACAACACTCTCTCTTTTTTTTTAATTCAAAAACATCACAAAAACAGACATTTGTTCAATATTTTATGAATCTGGCTACATATTTTTCATCGTTTTGCTTAAATTCCTTCCCTCCCCACCAAACCATATACACACACACACATACACACACACAGACATACATATACACATACATATACATATATACATACATATACATATATATGCATATATATACATACATACATATATATCGATATATGCATACATATACATACATATATATTTAAGTATATACACACACACACACACAGTGGATTTTTAAAAAAGTATGAAAAAGGGTACATAATGGAACCAAGTTTGCCATTTGCCATTTTCCATCTTTTGTAAATTTTTTTTGGTTATACATTTTTTTCCCCAGCTGGAATGAGCCCCTTTGCTCCAAACAAGTCTCAGCATAGCGCAGCATTTCTGGAAGCCATAGCCAACTTGTTCAGCTGAAACACAGCAGACATCCAGCAATGTACTTCCCTCGTGGAGAGAGCCAGTTGAAGGGGATGCCACGTTAAGCACTTATTGTGTGCTGTCAGACAGCCCACTGACATGAGCAAAGGGTAAGCAGAGGAAATAAATATGACACAGGAGACACATATCGCTTTGAAAACCCAAGATCCTTTGGATCCTTGAAGAGCTGAGTGCCTCCTCTGGGTTGCCGAGTGAATCAGCTCCCAAAAGTTTTATGCGGATTTGAGGTATGCAATGTCTCACATAAAGGATTCAGTAACTTTCGTTTTTGGTTAGGTAGGCTCAGGTTTGCAAATTTGCTGAGTGCCCATTAATTGGGATATTGCTTTGCATACTAAAACCCAAATCCCGCAAGACACTGATGCTTAACTTGAAACACAGATGTCTCATTGACTTCAATATTAAAGATGTATTCAACCTTAAATACTTCTTTGCTCAATCAGGGCTTAAATATTAGCATAGCCCAAGATTTGATTTTTTTTATATATATAGCTATGAAAAATCTGACTTCAAAGCCATGAAAGGGTTAATTTAGCAAGTGTGGCTGTCAGCTGAAGAACTCAAAATTGCTGATTGCCTGGTGATGCTATACTACGAGCTAGCACACTAGGACACAGAACCTACTGAAGAAGTGTAAAAAGCAAGAAAATCATCATGACATTTTGTTTTGTATTCCGAGAGTACGTGATTAAAATATTTGCCTAAATAATTGATGTGCTTTTCTTTGATGTAGCAACATTTTTCTCCTGCTGCTCATATTCTCCTGGAATGCGTTAGGGATGTATTAGTTAACGTGTGTAAAGAGCTTGCAGATGAAAAGCTCTGTGTAAGTGCTACTGTAAAGTATTATCATTACACTTGCAGTTGTAGAGGTGATGCATAGTTTCCCACACTGCCTTATATGCTGCTTTCCTCTCTCTTTCTCTTGGCATGGGATAAATAGAAGCCACACATTCAAATCAAGAACGAGCGCATTTAATTGGGGCGCCCTATTTGTTGTGATAAAATCCGATGCTAATTTTTTTGGCGTGGCCACAGAAGAAATGTATCAAAACTGATCTGATATAAAAACAGTCCTGTAATATATATTTTTACTACTGTGACAATTGTTTTATAAGATACAAACACACTCAGGCACATCCCCCCCAACCTACAAACACACCTCCTTGTCTGAAAAAAAGCACCACAAGAAAACAGCTCATAATAAGCAATGTGGCATACTGTCAATTTTACCTCCAGTCTTTGTGATTAGAGTTCTAATGCTGTATTGCTTTTAAGCGTGACAATTTCATTTCTACATTGCAATAGGCTTTATGCTGTGATGGGAAGAAGAAGAAAAAAAAAAAGCTGATTATTTAAGAGGAGAAAAGCCAAAATAATAAACCCTGGCTTAAAGATAGGAAAGAAAAAAAACCCCCAAAAACTACAAAAACAACCCAGCAGAATGGATTGTATTGAAAGTTCCAGCTTTTTTATTATATTATTATTTTTAAATAACAAATAAAATAGAAAAACATTTTCCCCATCGTAAAAGCTGACTTTGATCCCCAGTACAGTCATTGAGTGGAAAATTGAACCACACTATAATTGCTTTCCCTGTGACCGATAAAGTGGTGTAACAAATTTTGTGTTTGAATGATAAAATCAGCAATTGGCCCCTAGCACTTCCTTCTACCATTCCTCCAAGGACACCAGAGTCCCATCAGGCTCCAGGGTGAGAGCAAAGGCTGGAGAACTGTAAATCTACTCCAAGTTGTTGTTGTTGGATATTCTGTGTCTCTGTGTCTTTTTTTAATAGGAAATGATGATTTTTTTTTTTAAATAACTGAGGTAAATAAGGTCTGGATGACCAAGGGAGAGAAAAAAAATCACGAAAGGCTGATTGCAGCTTTATAAACTAAAAGCACACAGAATAACAATATATTTTCCTCCAGAGTAAAATCTTGTTTGAAAAGGCAAATTGTTTTCTCAGTGCCGTTGACAAGTCCCAGAGCTTTCTGATACAGAAAAGGGACCCAAAAAAGATTTCACTCAGAGGAAAGGAAGGGTGCTGTATTTTGTAATTATTGTAATGAGATTTTAATGTCGGGGCACATTTTCATCCACTCAAACACTCAAACAGCAAATCACTGAAAAATATTGAAAGGTGAAAGATTGACAAGATCAAAAGATTGAAATAGGGCAGAATTTAGAGGTGGGAAGAAGGCACATAATTTCCTTTATGTAGTTTTTGGACTTTTTTTTTTTTTAAAGCAGATAGTGCTTCAGATAAGCTGGGCCACTGATTCTCAGTCAGGGTGCCACAGCACTGTGGGGTGCTGTGAGATCCTGTTAAGGATGCTGATCACTATTAGCAACGCTTGGCATGCGAACACCTACACATGATCGACAAGACAAACACAGATTTCAGAGATGAATATGTGGGCTGTGGGGTGCACAGCAGCTCTGCAAAGAGACACTTGTGCATTTCTTGTTGTTTTTTCCCCCTAAATATAGGCATAGAAGCATAACTGTAGGTGCCCATTTTAAAACAAATCTTGACCCTGGTTTATTTTCCTTGTGCACTTGACTGCATCTAGCCCCCGCGAGTGAGGCGCGCAAATCCCCGTGGCTATTTGAGCTTTACTGTGTGGTGAGTTTCACATTCCTAGCAGACAACTGTCCTGTTTTCAAAAACCAATTACTGTATTGCACCTACCTGATTGGAGGCCAAGGTATAAATAACTTCCCCTATTTCTAGATTAGTTCTCCCATCCTTAATTAAAGTGCCAGGCAGTGATTTATAAGTGAGCTAAAGTCCTAGTGGCAGGTCCTCAGTTGGTTGAAATTGCTGTAGTTCACTGAGTCAAGCCAACGGAACCATGATGACATTACATCTCTGTCCTTAAGACACATGCTGCATTCATCTTTATTTGGCTCATGCCAAACCTATGAAATCTATACTTCAGATTATCCAGGCCACTGATTCTCAATCAGGGTGCCACAGCACTGTGGAGTGCTGTGAGATCCTATTAAGGGTGCCATAGGTACTGATCAATATTAGCAATGCTTGGCGTGCGAACACCTACATGTGATCCGCATGACAAACTGAGAGATTTCAAAGATGAATCCATAATGTCAAAAACCGTTCTGACTTGTTGTGATCTTTCTGAGTTCTTTGAAACAGAAGGATTGCTCTATTATTTTTCCATAGTCAAAAAGTGAGCAAAACCAAAGAGTTGGCATCTTACGAGCAGCTCCTTGAGTCTAACACAGGGCCCTTGAAGTCTAAAAAGTCTGGAAAACACAGATTGAGAGTTAAAATAAAAGAGATCAGACATCAACTTCAGGAAGTCTCAGTGGGTGTCCTCAATGTGAAATAAGATAAAATAAAATTAAGTGATAGATCCATATTTTACTTGCTTTACTCACCCAAATGATCCCACTGCTTTCAGCAGGCCAGGTTCTCAGGTGCGGCAAATCAGAGTGGTTCTAACCACTTCAATGGACCAGTAATAATTTACGATAGCTGGAGATCTGGTGCAATGGGGATACGACATGGATGGATTTAGGATTTTGAAAAAAAGGGGTGGGGCAAATGGTGTGGTGTACATCATACATAACAGAACACATTTTTCCCCCCAGTTAAAGAGAAACTAAAAGCTTTACTAATATGCCAGGACCCAGCACTATATTATTCAGCTTAAGCTCAAAGCAAAAACAAATAGAACTTTATTGAAATGGGCACTAATTTGCTGGATTACATACTCAATTTTAAAAACACAACAAATTAGACAAAAACAGTTAAAAGATATTGCTTTCTTACTCCTGTAGTCATTATAGTTAAATGTACCTCTCTCATTCAGATTTGTAAACCAAAACAGATGCTTCTTGAGCATCTTAACAGTGCATCCAACACTTCACTGTCAGTCATTGACAACTCTGAGTTAATGTGCACGTGAATTAATATTACTACATCTGAGTTTATGTTTTTAGCAGTTGTAGAGGTGATGAATAGTTTCCCACACTGCCTTATATGCTGCTTTCCTCTCTCTTTCTCTTGGCACGGGATAAATAGAAGCCACATATTCAAATCCAGAATGACCGCATTTAATTGGGGCTCCCTATTTGTTGAGCTAAAAACAATCTGAAAGGCTGTGAAATAGGAGAGATATTACCAGGAATGGCTAACAAACAACAACATTGAAGAAAAAAGGATAGCTTGATTAATGGAATATCAAGACCATTACAAAGGAGAGAGGGTCACTCTACACCTGTGGAGTCAAGAGAAATTAGCAGATAGACTACAATAAGCCATGAAATAAATTGACTCTCAGCACTGCCTGAATAGAAATGCCCCTGCCACTCCAAGGGAGCTGGTTTTAAACTTCGGATGGATCAGGAATTAAGGAAGAGTGCAACTGCACCACTGAATTCCCACCCGATCCCCTGGCTATTTATATAGGGCAGGAAGTTTTTAACACCTAGCCAATACATCCACAGTCAGTCAGTGGTACAGATAGGTGTTTTGAGAGAAACTGGACCAATTTTAATTTTAAATGGGAATAAAAATCTAATTTTTCAAAACAAAGACCTCTTTAACCTGTTAGTATAAAACAGACTGAAAGCAAGTGTTTATGGCTGCAATGTACAGCTAGACAGAGACTGCTTTACCTAGACAACATGGAGTAAATGGGTTTTGGTATAAATGAGATTTTTATCCTATAGTTTTAATCAACTATACAGGAGAACTGGCCATTTCAAATGTGTTGTTCTTTTGAGTTCTGGGTCTACTGGAACCTCTGAACTCCATAGAAGTCAGATTTTATGCAAAGGCTGAACAGATGCAGTCTTAGGCCTAGTCTACACAGCAAAACAGAGATTTGAATTTAAACAGGGATATTCCCATTCAGGATGGCCATACTTATGTCAGTTATAGTTATATCAGTTCCCTTTATAGTTTAACATGTCATTACAAAAGGACTTAAGCTAAATGAAAAATCTTCCAGTTTCATGCAAGAATAACTACACCAATATCACCACTAGAACTTCCCATGTAGGCACGATAGGCTCAGCTGTATGTTCATACAACTGGCAAGTATTGTGCCTTCTCTCCTGACAAACTTGACTCCTCACTAAAGGAGCCCTGTCCACCCTTCTGTCAGTCCTTTGGGCTGAGGATACAAAGCTACTTAATCAGGATGGAAATCTTTTACATCCCTTTGCCCTAGTCTAAATGACTGCATGCAGTGCTGAGCAATGTTGAATTGGACCCGAGAGGTTTAAAACACCTCATCTGGCTCCAAGAAAATTGAATAAAATAATAAAATTAACCTTACAAGACGTAAAATATTTTATATCATACATATTTCATGCTGTTCAGCTGTCAGGTCAAATGGTAGCCTGGAGTTGCAGGTCCTAGATGGACAAGTGTCTCTCAGTCTTCTGGGGCCTGTATTATTAATTTTTACTTCCTGTTCGAAAGTGTTCTGTAACGTAGTGGTGTCTTGTCCACATCTGCCACCAGAAGAACTGAGCCAGGGGTTCTCAAACTTTGTGATATTGCAACCCCGTAAAATAATATATAAATTTACGCAACCCCCCCCATGATTAAAGCTGTTGAATAAAGCCGGGGGTTTTCTACCTTTTTTGGTTCGTGTACCCCCGGTGGCCATTCGAGAAGTGGGGAGTCCCCCAGTGGCCGGTCGATGAGCAAGGGTGTCCCCTGGCGGCTGGTTGATGAGCAGGGAGAGGGGTCCCCCACACGCCTGCATGAAACATGGTGGCAAAACCAGAAGCACCAGCAGCATGCAGTGGTAGAAGCAGAAGTGCCAGTGGCTTATGGTGGCGGAAGCAGAAGTGCTGGCATCCCACGGCGGCAGAAGCAGCACAAAGTGCTGGATGGCGGCGGCAGCCCCACACCCTGCTTCTCCACCTGGGGGTAGTTTGCAACCCCCTTTTAAGTAGCTTGTGACCCCCTGGGGGGTCATGACCCACAGTTTGAAAACTCCTGAATGGGCCAGTGTGGTGTCGGTGAAGGAGAGGGGGAGCATCTAGAAATGTAATAGAGAAACTCAACTTTTATTTAATAAAGAGCAAATATCTAAGATTTTCTACAGCAGAGGGCTACAGTTGGGTTCCTAAATTCTTTCTAAGATACCTTAAAAGTGGCCTCGTTCTCAAAAACTCCTAATGAAGTCTGTATAAATGCCTGGATATAGACTCAGGTAGCTCAATGTTAAACCTCCAATTTTGGTTGCCTGGCACATTGCCCTTCTCCTTGAAAATAGTCATGAAAATCTACACCAATATAAACTGTAGCCTAACTACTTTGTTGGATACTTGGACTTGCTGCTGAAGTGTAGATTTCCAAGACTATGGAATCCATTAAGCAATGTTCTGCCTTGAGCCATGTGAATAATGGCAATTAACAGTATGTCTGCACCCCATCACTGGTGCTGGTGCTGGTGGGGAAGCATGCTCCCGAGCACATTTCACCTACTTGCTTCCCTCTCACACGTCAACCCCACGCACTTGGCAGGGAAGTCACACCAGGTTTATCTGAGACTGCTTGCAAACATGTCAGAGGTAGAGGTCTGGTCTCAAGGGGTGCTTTCCTGGATCAGTTTAGCCCAGGTTTGAAAGGTGAGTGGGGGAAGCCTAAGAGCACTGAGGATGCTGTGTAGACTCACCCTCACTATACCTTAAGCTAAGCTTCTTCCTTTTAGCTCATGTGGGCTAGGACCAGTAGCCTCTTTGATGGTGCCAATGGCCTGCTCCATTCTGTGAAAATCAAGTGCAACCCTTGGGCTGCTCAGTCACCTGCCCAGGCAGCCCGTTTTCAGCTGCTGATTGTTTTGGGCCTCCCTGATCTAAACTGTTGCAAGAGCAATGAGATGGAATCAGAAACCACTGCAGGTACTAACTTTGCAGAATAGGCTTGTACAAAAAACACATTGGAGGATTTTATGTATTGATTAAGTGGAGTAATATTAATATATCTTTTGCCTCCAGTCAGTTTCCCTTTCTTTTAGTACATTCCCTGTTGGGAACCAAGATATTTTCCCTTATTCCAGCTGAATACTAATGCCATAAACTTCGCCGTGACCACTTGACCTGCACCTCTTCTCGCTTTCCTGATTTTTATTTTATTTTTATTTTATTTTCCACCCTGGTTCTCCAGAGAGAACTGCTTCACGTTTTTTCTCTTCCTCTCTCTCACATGTCTTCTCAGCTCACCACTGATGCAGTGACTGATGGTTAGCAGCGCTGCCTCCCCTGACCTCGTCAACATCAGAAAGCGTTTTCAAATCTCAGTCATCTCTGACAGCCTTTGAGCAGAGAAATGAGACAGTCTCCCTGACACAAAGGCTTCTGGCCTGGGGTAAAAAATTCCTTTTGAAACAAACAAAAAAAAAAAAAATCCAAACACTCCACAGACCACGTTGCTTTCCATTCATCTTGCACCGCAGACCATCTATTCTTGCTCCATATTAGTTTTCAGAGCTAGCCTCTCTGTTTTCTGTAGACCAACCACCACACCTATGCTGCTCTGGTATTGTACTCTGTAGCCTAGCACAGACCTTGGAGCTCATAAGAAAGGCAATGGGTTTATACCCAGCAATTGTAGTGCCTGGTTCTGGGGGTTAACTCTGCTCTTAAAGATTGTCTCTGTCAAATCTGGTAAAATTATACCCATATATGAAGGACAGGAAGGATTTATAATCTGTGAAGCTGTGTATAATTACAGGTGGGAACACTGAGGCATTGATAAGTTGAACTGATTTGCCCATGTTTAGACAAGGAGTGTGTAACGTAGCTGGAAGTAGACTTCAGCCTATGCCCTAAACACTTTGTGATAGCCAGGGATCCTATTTTTTTCTGATTAAAAAAAAAATCCCCATTTTTCAGGTTATATATATTTCTAGATAGATAGATACATAGATAGATAGATATAGATATATAGATAGATATAGATATATCTTTTTATCTATCTATTTAGAAATATATGTAATCTGAAAAATGGGGATTTTTTTTAAATTAGAAAAATAACCAGGATCCCTGGTTAGATATCTCTATCTATAGATAGATAGATATCTATATCTATAAATATATATGTATATAAATATAGATATCTATATCTATATCTGTTTCTATCTATAGCTATCGCTCTATCTATCAATATTGATAGATAGATATAGATATCTATATCTATATACATATATATTTATCAATAGATAGAGAGAGAGAGAGAGTGGTGTTTCATTTTAATCATGGAAAAATGTGGATTTCATGTTACTTTTTTATATGCAAAAAATTTGGATTTTTTTTTTTTATCAGAGAAAACCAGGATCCCCGGTGATAGTGCAGGATAATCCCCTAGATAATGGCATGGGCACCATGAGGCAACATCTACAAAAAGTGCTATAAATGTGCTTGCTATGGAACCTCCATTTTCTTTACAGCCATGGCTGGATGTAAAATTCACCACCTTCTAGTCCAAAATATACCCCTTAATTTCACTGTTATTGCTGCCTGCTGCCATTGAGACTGGATGGAAGGCAAATGAATCCATTTAAACCCGCAATGCTGGCTGATACAGCGTAGCAGGGGTTGACCATTATCATCAGCCCCCGCAACTTCCTACAGTAAAATATTATTCTTGTTCCATGCGCTTTATCAAAGCAGACAGGTTTGCCCGGATTCTGCATCTTGCCGTGCAGAGGGGACGTACACTTTTGCTTGTAATATGTGAGAATGCCTTTGCATTTTTCCCACAGCAGTTCAGGTGCTTTCATTTGAGACGTGTTTTCTGCCCATCCCCCTGCTGCTATGCTTGCTTTTGCTACACAAACCCACTACGGCTTTGCATTCGAGGAGGGAAAGGCAATCAGTGGCTCCCAGAAGAAGTTCAAATTTGAATTGGGACTTCAATATCTAACATTATCAACCCAGCTCCTGCATGTTCTTTTGGTTGCCACAATTGCTTATAGCAAAAGCACAGAGGGAAAATACTGTGATCCCGAGCCCTTATGTTATCTTCATATTGGACTCAGACTCAAATCCTTTCTGACTAAGACCAAGAGCAGCATTCGTTTCCACTCCTAATCCAGTTAGATCGCCAGGGCACAAACCCAGAAGCATTCAGTGCAGTGAATGTATTGTATGGTATGGTTTGCTTAGTAGCTAAGCTGGTAGAGCACATGCTAGTTAGCTTCAAGGCCTGACTTGAAGCTCCAACTGTGACCTTCTTTCTTATTAGATGCTCCAGGTTTATCAGAGCTTAGGGAATGGTTGTGGATAAATGTCCAAAAAACCCCCCATCCTTATGCAGAATTAGGAAGGGGCACTTGCTGTAAAAAGGAATGGACAGACTCATTCAGACTCTACTGGTGCTTTGCTGTCACGGATGGAATCACTCCAAAATCCCTAATGAAGAGGTCATCATGGAATAATGAAGAAAATGTATTAGGATCCATGATGTTTTCTTCCTGCGTCGTACAGAAGGCCTGATCCAAGACTCTGGTGTGCCTAATGGTGAAGCAGGAGTTTTCTCCTTTGATCTGGATCAATTTGAATTTCTGGTACTTTTTTTTCATGGTACACATGGCACCAATGTGGCTTGCAAAAAGAAAATAAATTAAATCAAAGTATTGCCCAATCTGAACCCAGAGCTCTAGAGTTTTGCATTTCTTATTGCCCCAATTTGAGCATTTACAGATTTCTAAGCACAACGTTGAAACGGTCAATCAAGAGCGGAGGATTTTTTTTCTCTTGTGTTTAACAAAAAGTTAAGTGAAAAGAGATACAGGTTTTAGTCAGGCCATTAAAGAAGCTTGTTTTGTTATGAGTGGTTTCCATTAACGGCGGGGGGGAGGGGGGTTATATTTCTTATTTAAAATATTTTGACAGAACTTGACAGCACTTCTCTGTAGATTGTTTGTGGGGAGTAAGGTGAATTCCAGCAGCGTGCCACCCGTAATAAACCTGTCAGTTATTTATGGTGACACATTTTCCTCATTCTTTGATGAGAAATTTGGCCAGAGAAGGACTCATTATAGTGTCAATATGAGCTTGAATAGAGACCAATATCCAGCCCCTCTTGCCTGGGTTTCTAACAATTCACCTCTTCATTTTGAGCGGGTGGCCTGAGAGCTCTTAAATCAGTGCTATGATTTGGTGAGATCCATCTGCCAGGGTCAGCTTCAGTGACTTGGGAAGTTACTTCTTTTTCCCCTTTACTATGGCTCCAACTAAGCAAAGACACTTGCACATGAGCTTTCCTTTAAGCGAGTAGTTTCATTACTTACAGCAGAGGTTCCCAATCCCTGGGCCACGGCCTGGTACCAGGCAGTGAAGGGTTGGCTGCTGAACCGGATGTCTGGAAATGACCAGCATACTGCAGACCGGCAGGCAACCCTTTTTTATACTCAGTATACTCGGGGCAGGAACTGGCAGAAACACTAGAATTGTTTTATACTCAGTATAAAAAAGGCTTGGCTGCTGGTCTGCAGTGTGCCGGTCACTTCTGGACTGCAGTTTGCTGGCCCTCAGTTTGCTGGTCTGTGGTCACTTCACCAGTCCATAGTCATGTTCAGTCCATGCTTTGCTGGTCCATGATCTAAAAAGATTGGGAACCCTTGACTTAAAGGTTAGTTCCCCGCTTTGGAAAGGTGTGGTGGGCAAGCAATTAGCAGCCTCTTACTACACAGCTACAGGTGGAAGTTCAAGCTTTCGTTTTTCTAGTGCTTCTGCCACCTCCTGCCCCAAGTTGACCTAGATGTAAATGTAAAGTTGGTCATTTGGACTGAGAGGGCAGAGGCAGCTGCATGTGATGCTAGATGCTTGGCTTATGTATCTTCCACTGGCTATAAACAATTGGCATGTTTCAATCACTCGCGCTTGATAGGTTTTAAGGTTCAGATGACTCTGTGACCTGATGCCCCTAAGAAACTTACTGGACTGTGAGTTGTGCAGTTAAGTGAGAGCAAGCCCAGTGAAGATCAGATTCAGTTGTTCAAAAAACACCTTTATCCATCTGACTGTCCACCAAAAAATATGCGTCTATACAGTCTCACTATCCATCAAATATAAATATTTGGGAGAGAAACTGGAGCGTGGCACTCCTTGGCATAGGCCTGGTCTTTCCCCTGGTTTCTTTTTCTGGTCCTTTGCTCTAATCAAGCTGTACACTTGGGCTGGCTGTGGCCATTAATCAACCCAGCTCCTTTGGGAGTTTTTCCTGCAGTTCTTTTCCAGCAGGCTATATAATCCAGCCCAGAAGTTTTGGAGTGCATGCATGCTGTTTGGAGGCACAGTCACTCCCCACACGCACATACAGCCTCTCCGTGGGAGCAAAGATGGGCATGCTGCCATTCCTCTAAGAGCAACAAGGGCCCCTTTGGTCCGCAGAAGGACCCATGCTCTCAATCAGCTTCCCCTGGCATGCAGCAACCTATAGACTGTGTCTCATAGCAGTGTTTTATATCGCATATGATATTTTCCTCTGTTTTGTGCAATAAATCTATCTTTTGTGTGTACACTGCTTGTGGGGGAGAGGGGGGGCATTGGTTATGCTGGCTACCCTAGTAGTTAATTTAGTGTTCCCAGATATCTAGGTGGGGGCTCGAGCCATGAGTATAATTTATGAGGTGCCCCAAAATGTGAGCCCAGATCTTATGCTGCTGACCAGTGCCCGGCCCAGCAGAAGGGTTACACACACACACACACACACACACACACACACACACACACACACACACACACACACACACACACACACACACACTCCTGAAATCACTACACGCCATTCAAGAAGTCATGATCCTTAACATTCAAAAAACAAAGCAGAAGGTAGGGCAGGGTGGCACCTTAGAGACTAAGTGGGTCGGAGAGGCATGAACTTTTGCAAATACTTCTTCAGGTGTTATGAATGGACTGGCAAAAAGGAGGGATTAATCCCCCCCCTTTCAAATCACACAGCTGTTGATCAAATAGTGTGACCAAAGTTTTACATGGATATGCTAATTCGCCTCCAAGGTAGTTTGCTAACTTTTCAAGAGTCACCTCAGCATGAGTTTTCTTATCAATATCACAAAAGGGCAGGAAATGGCATTTACCAAGAGTTGTCTTCTTTTCTGCTTTGTTTTTTTTTTTTTGGGGGGGTGCTCTTTCAGTTGGAATTCAATTTTTTTCTCTCTAAACTAGCAAATCCTAAGTAAGTAGAGCTGTGCGTAAGAAACACACGGTCCCTCTTTAACAGATTCTAGGCACTGAAAGCCCTTCATAAGAACAACCACAACTAACGTCAGATTTACTGATTACTCCCAATCATGCAACCAACACTCAGCCTCCATACTCTAATGAGAAGACCCAGACAGCCACAAGTTCTAGCCCTTGCCACTAATGCATCAGCTCTGATCAGCATACATTACCTGAATCAAAAAGGAAAAGGCGGCTCTTTGCTTTGTCTCCTTCTGAGCCCCGAGGAATGATTTCTATGGACCAGCATGGCAAAATACCTAAATATTTCCTCCTGCTGCCTTCTCTCCAGCCACTCCCAGGAGTTGAATCATAGTGTCTTGACTGTATTAGGCTCCAGGGGCTAAGCATGTTCAGTAATAGCCCTGACCTTTTCCTAGTGTTGTCGTTCCAAATGACATTTATGGCATAAACAAGCAGTGACACAAAACTGACAGGCCAAGTTGCCATCGACGAGAAGAATCTCAAAATGCAAAAAAACGAATTTCTATGACCATTGTCCACGTTTCAGCAAAAGCCCCCTTCAAATGCCAATACCCTGTCCACAACCGGTGAGAATAATCTTACCACTCTCCTTGATAAACCTTAGATAGACCTTTTATTTGGCGCAAAACTCTTCTTCCCATTCTTACTTTGGGCTAGATTCTGCTCATTTTGAGGCAAGTCTGGGGAGAGACACTGTGGACTTGGAGAATGACTTTAGATTTATGCTGGTATAACTAAGACCATAATTTGACCCGTGCACTTGGCCAAATGCTCTCTCAGCTTTGTATGCTTAACATAGAAGGGGAAGTGCACTTATGCTGCTTTTACGTTCTGTTTGTACCTGTGACAGGATGGGATGGGCCAGGTATTCATGTAACTACCCAAATCAATCCTCCCACTTCCTAGCTCAACAACTTAAAGCACTTACCCATGTCTAGGGGTGGCTCACCGAGCTGGGGTTTGAAGCTGCACTTCCTACTGCTTAGCAAAAGTGCTCTAACCAGCAACCCTGACAACAAGCCTCTTTAAGGTGCACACTCCTTGCCCAAGGGTCCAGGAGGAAGAGATTAACTCAAGGATAAAGGCTTAGTGATGTGAATACTATCTAACAAGGCTGGGACTTCTGGGGTCTGGCTCTGTCTCTGGTGGCTTTTCTACGCCTAGCATTTAATATTCATTTGGCTGAACTGGATATGCTAGTGAGATAGTTTTTGTCCCAAAAGTGGCAAAGGCCAGGGCGAGAGCCAAAACCCAGGGCCTAACTGCTAGGCTGTTGGGTTAAAAGGCAGGAATTTTAACCCAAAGTAGGAATTTTCCGTACCAGGAAAAATAACACATAGTTTAAAAGAAAACTGTTCAAAGTAGAGCAGGTAAATGGAGTGAGGATGGTGAAGCTCTAAAGATCATCTCTGTCTGATGTTTTAACTCTGCACCTCAAGTGATCCTCTCTGATTGGCTGGTATGCTACCATGTGATCCTCAGTATCATCTTGCAAGAACTGGTTGGAAAATGAGTCTTTTTTCAGGTTTGTTTGTTTTTTTTTACCAAAATTTCCAGAATTTCCCCTCAGATTGAGTGGGTTTTAATAAAGCTTGGGTTGCTAATTAAATAGAAAAGAAAACTGAAATATTTTCAGATTTTGAAAATAATTTCCAGGAGAAAAAGGTTTCTGTCTTTCAACAGAACAGTCAATTGAATATTTTTGACAGAGCTATGAATACTGGCAACAACAATTTTTGTGTCACAAAGAGCCGTTTCCATTCAGAGTTCTCCTCAATGGAAATGTTTCCACCAGCTCCGCTGAAAGCTGCCCCCAAGGATAAGGCGCACACTCTTGGGAGTCTGGTCTTAGGCTGTGTCGAGTAGGAGAGGTAGCTGCCAAACACCCATGCTATAAAAGAAGCTATTTGTAGACTAAGGAATAATGGGGGACAGAGGTTGATGCAGGGGGGTGCAGTGATGTGGCTGCACCCTTCTTTGGCTGAACGCTTCGCCCTCCACGGAGCACGGTGCAGAGAGTGGGCAAGGAGTAGATGCAGGAAGTGGGGACTGCCCGCTGCTACCGCCAGCCCAGCTTGGCACCCTGTGCAGCTGTTTACTACAGCTGGAATCACAAGGCTGTCAGGGGAAACCCAGGGCATCCAGACAAGGAGCCACATACAGCTGCTACTGCCATTTCCAGCCAAGCTCAGCACCTCATACAGCCACTCTCCACAACTGAAACCCCCGGGAACAGTCAGATTCCCTGCCCATTTCCCCCAGTGGGTATACTCTGTGGGTCAGGAGGCTCCAGCTACTTCTCACCCCCATTCTTGCTGTGATCAAGCAGCAGCACCGGTTACATCTGCTGCACCTCCCTTTTTAAAATCCTGGAGCCAGCAGTGCAAGAGCACACATGTGCAATAAACCTGAATTCAAGAAGCCTATTTCTGGCATCCAGAAGAGAGAGAGCTGGCTGGCTTACCACATCTGTGTCCCTTTCATCAGGCCTCTGGCATTTCTCTGCTGCTGAACTTCAGGACATAAGCAAGCTTAAAGTACCGGGAACATTACCATGCAATGATGACTTTTACACCAAAGCACAATGTGATGGTATCATACTTATGCTGGGTGCCAAGTTTGCCTGGTTTAGCAACTATTATTTATGGAGAAATCCCTAGCAATAGCTAGAGAGCCAGAGTTAACATCTGAATCAGGGTTAGGCTTCTGCTCATGACACAATCAGCACAGAGGTTTACTTGGACTGAAATACTGTTGGGACACTTAAAGCACAGACATGTGAAGTCATATGTCCAATCATTACTGCAGCTCAGGCACATTAGAAACATGCAGGTCCGTGGCGGTGTCTTGCTCTTGTGCTCCAAACACAGGGCTGATCACCTCCAGTTACACTCTCCAGAAAGTCTGATTTATGTGGATGAGGGAGGGAAGGAGGAGGAGGAAAATAATATGTATTTACTGTGTAGACTTCTGCTCTAACGTATGATACACAAATATGCATGTCTATATCACATATGCATTTATATGTGCATATATCAATATCACACGCACATATCAATCTATATGTCTGTGGATGTATATACAATATGTTTATGC
>NW_017729028.1:34910418-34917918 GCF_001723915.1 Gavialis gangeticus | reverse complement strand
TTCTGAACAGCTATTGAGTTACAAAATGGTCAATACATGTTCTCGCGAAGAGATTTTTGTTTGTATGAAAGTTTTGGCAACAGATGTACTTACATTCACATTCTTATAGAAATAAGCGTGTTCATAAATGAACAAGATAGTCACAATTCTATCATCATTGACCATCAGTTGAAAGTTTGGAATACAATTAGAAAACTGAAACTGGGAAGAAAGAGAAATAATGGTCTTGTTGCTGCGTTGCAATATTAAAGACCTAGATTTAACCTCTGCCTATGGACTCCTTGTGTATACTTAATCAAGCCATTTAGGTCAAGATCTGTAAAGGTATTAAGATGCCTCACTCCCATTGAGATCAAATGAGAGCGAAACAATTACATTTATTTAAGAATCTGGACAATAAATCTTGCCACATCTTAGTTTTCCATCTGTAAAATTGAGATAATGTGATGTGGGTTTTCTCCGCCTTTTCTCCAATTATTTTAGATTATTTGAGATTAGATTAGATTAGACTAGATTAGGTTAGATTAAAAGATCTTTGTGGAGGCTGTATTGCACCTAGTACCATGGAACCATGGACGGGATTGTACTTAGATGTACTTAGCATCTTCATAAGTGTTTCTGATCTGAAAATAAATAAATTCATAGTAATAATGCCATGCTAATTCGGTGGTCTATCATGTAACATGAGCAAACTGCAGTCACATTCAACAGTTCACAAAACTACATAGCTTGCATTTTTTGTTTGGGTTTTTTTTTGCCACAAGCTCGGCTTAGTTAATACATCTGTAAAAAGCAAAGTCTGCAAATAATTTGTGAAAGGAAAACACCAGATTTGAAATCATTACATACTGTATATGCAACAAATAATCCAGACAACTCTAATTATACTCTATCACATGGCAAACCCTTTGTTAGTTACGTGTGTGTCTTAGGTTCCAAATCTAATGAAAAGAATGCCAGGCCAAATAGACAGCTAGTGTAAACTGGAATAGCTCTCATGAACCTAAGGGAGCTGAACTGGCCCAAATGGTATAATGTCAGCTGATTCTGTGATTCATGGAAGAAATCAGGCAATTACAAAAAGATTAACTCTAGATGGTTGACTCTTTGATCATCCTTGTACTTCAATTATAGCTATAGTCAAACCTAAAAAAAGGTACTCTCTTATTTCTTTATTGGCATGCAAAGTTTGTATAGTATATGCTCACTCACACTGTATTTTTTTTTCTTTTTCCACCAAGCTCTCAAAAGAAGCATTGCAAAATAACAGAAATTGAACTAGACTCTTATTACCCACCCCATATCAATTCAGCTCTCAGCTGACTTCTTAAAGCATAGAATGCATAGAAAATTAAAGCTTGCTGAAATGTGCAAATGTATCACTTTAATGCCCCGGTATTTAAAATCCCAAATTATTTTAGGACTGTCGTTTCCCCACAGATCAAGGATGCATGGATTGGGTGCGCCTGCCTGACCCATTATAGAAAACGGGTTCAACAGCAAACCATGCATTGATTTAAACTGAACCAAGAGTCAGGTTTTTGCTCTAATTCCAGATCTAATTTAACGTGTTGTGGAACCAATTTTGAATCCAGTGCCATAGAAGTCACCGAATCAGAGGAAATTAGGGTTGGAAGGGACCTCATCATCTAGTCTTGTCCTGGTCTTGGGACAAATTGTTAAGAAACGGAAATGAAACTGAGTTTATAGGAACTGGCATTCAATTGACTCCATCAATTTATGACTTGATCGGATGCTAATGAAAGTCAATGGAGGGATTCTCATTGATTTCAGTAGCTTTTAGATCACATCATATGGACACAAATACCCAGTGTACACAAGTGCATTCTGCACACAAAGTATTTGCGCATTCTTTTTTAATTTAGGTGTGTTACTGTAGCTTTCATCAGTCAACCCCTTGCCTATTCAGATTGTTCCCTATACAATATGTTTATAAAGTCCTTGTGCAACTTTAAACTTTAATAACTTTGGGTGCGCACATGGTAGAAGCAAGCTGTAACTGGTGATTGAAAGTAGAGTTCATCACATTTTCATACAATACAGCTCAAATTTCTAGACATCAACATAACCGCCATCTTTCATGATACATCATTCAATCCAATTTTCCAACTTGCAGAAAACATTTTCCAGTTGCTGGTGAGTGATTTCATGAAATAAAATGCAAAAGTGATGTTTACACTATGTTAAAAAACATAATGAATTCTGCTTTCGATAGCCATTCACCATTTGCTTCCATCGTGTGTATATCCAACGTTAGTAAAGTCTGAAGTTGCACAAGGACATTAAAACACTCTGTACATATATCTCGGCCTTGTTCTGATCACAGCTGACAGAGAAATACATTTGCAGAGAAACACAGACTGGCCAGATTTTGCAACTGGTTAATGAACACCAGCTTTCATGTTTTTCCCTCAGACGTGGGCTAATAAGTTCAACCTTATGTTCTCCAGCATGTTATGATTTCATTTCTTCCATGAGAAGAAAAGGGAGGTGAAGTTTTTACTGTGTTGTTTTCCAAAGCTTTCTGATATCTTGGTCTGACAAGAGGCTGTTGCTATTACACATTATTTCAGAGCCTATCAATATGTGTTCCAGGCAAACAGACCAGAGGAGCAGGGAAATTAAAAACAACCACCCAACCAACGTTGATATAATTCCTTTTATCATGTGTCGTGAAAAAGAAGATGACTTAAAACCTTAAGAAAAATCGGAACCAGTGTTTCTAGTGGGCATTTTTTCTAGCTATGTCTTTCCCATCACCATCATCATCTTCATGGCCAATACCATCATTTCAGAAGTATTCTACAGAACCAATGAGGGGAGACCTGTCTGGCTGAATACAGATATTTCATATTTCCTAGATAACAGGCTCACAGTACAGTTGGGACTGTACTGAGCAGGTCTATCACATGACAATTTTGCATGGCATGTTATTTGCATTGGGATATTCTCTGATGTATGCATGAATCTGATTAATAGCATGGAAACTGTTTTTTGCTTTTTTTTCTTTTTAATGTAGAGAAGATCCATTGCCAACACAACCCAAGTCACTTAGGAAGGTTGATTTTTGCTCTCAACGTTATTTGCCTTTTATATTAATGGAACGGAGTATGCCATTCTTGAATTCTAAATTCCAGCTAGACTGTGACGTGAAAGTGCTAGACTATCGCGCAGAGAGCAGGAGTGACCAAGCTCCGGTGTCTTTCTGTTTTAGTCAATAAAGGGAAATACCAGAAATCTCCTGAGATCTCCAATCCAGTTTTACAACCAAAGGCTCAGATTCATTCCTAAGTAGCAGGGGGCATTTTATCTTCAGCTTAAGGTCCTCACCTATAGAAGGACTTCACTCCATTGAAAAGACACGCATTTGCTAAATACTGAAAAAGCATCCAAGACTCCAAACATAAACAAAGAAAAGCTTGCCGCAACAGATTTAGAAATGCATGTAATCATTTATGACTATCGTCCTGCTTAGGTATTTGTCTGGTTATTGCAAAGACACTGACGTGGAAACTCATGTGGGCAGAAAAGTGGCCTCAGATAGTCATTCCTCCATTGGGACTTGAGGCTGAGCACAAGAACCATATGCTTTAAAGTTAAACCTCCAGCACTCTACAGAGTTCATCATATTGGCTTTAGGCACCAGCTCCAAGCCTGAGAAATAAAAAAGAAGAAGAAAGACTCTCACTAATTCTGAAAGACAGCCTGTCATGGGCCAAGAATGACTGGGAACAGGCTGAGCGCCCAACCCCCCAGGGATCAAGGATAAGGAAGGCTTGCTTAAGACTCCAGGTAGGGTGAAAGTGGGCCTCTTTTGTTTGTTAGGTTTAAATTCTTTTACTTTGTGCAATGATTTGCCCTTTTATTTACATTACCAATAATTTTGCTTGAACTGGGCTGTTCAGGGTTATTGTCATCTATTGTTCACAGGCTCCAGATAGGAAGAGCCACAAGTTTCAAACCCAGCCAGACCTCGGAGGTAAAGAAGACAGATCTGCAGGTTATAGCAGGACAAAGCCCAGTCTAAGGATGGAAGTCTTCCAAGCAGGAAGGAAAAGACATGATGTTTCATACTTGTGGCTGCACAATCAAAAAGAGCAGGGATGCAGGCAGAAATGTAGCTGGCCCAGGAACAGTGACTTTGAGACCCAAGGTTTTGTTTCTGCTGTCATTTACTCTATTGTTCTTATATATGATGGTTTACTCTGCTGTTCTGATATACTCAACTGTGGTTGAGTAAGAGGTCAAGATTCTGCATCATAGAATCATAGAAGTCAGGTCAAAGGGACCTTGTAGATCTTCAAGTCTGACCTCCTGCCTGGGCAGGAGAAAAACTGGGCTCAAATGACTCCAGCCAGGTAGACATCAAGCCTTTTCTTAAAGACCCCCAGGGTAGGAGCCAGCACCACTTCCCTTGGATGCTGCAGCTTTAAGTGTAATAATAATTTAGGTCCAGTTTTGCCTTTTTAGCCAAAAGCTGCTGCCAATTTGACAGTGGCTATGAGAGAATTAAATCTTGAGCTGCAGAGCTGGAAGGAAAGGGTGAGTGATACATGTGCATGGGAGCATTCAGCCATGGTGCTTCTGTGCTTTGGCAGGAAACACCCTGAAAAAAACTGTTTTTCATCATTTTGCCTTCCCAGAACAAGGGGTGCATCTTATTTGGGAGCCTGTGGTATGTGAGAAAATACTGTAATAGCAGCTGTCAGTTATTTTGTATGATTTCCTTGTGTGATGGTGCCAGGACATTTTTTTGAGTTTTATGTTTTCATAGATTGTAAGGGGCTGGAGGGGACCTTGGAAGATCATCAGGTCCAGCTCCCTGCACCGAGCAGGAAAGAGAACTGGGATCAGGTGACCTGAGCGAGGTGACCATCCAGTCTCCGCTTGAGGATTTCCAGGGTAGGCAATTGCACCACCTCTGGAGGGAGCTTATTCCACAGTTTGGACACCCTAGTTGTGAAGTCGTTTTTCCTAAAAACTTTTATACAATGCCTAGCCATATGGGGACTTATTCCATGACTGTTTCTTTCAAGTTTTACACAATAGAAAACAGCTTAGGCATGTCTGCTGGAAACAACAAGAAGAGGAAAAAAACCTAGATGGACTAATTAATCACTGGATGTCTGTGAGCTACCAAAGTAATGCAGCTATGAATAATGACAAAAAATGATCCCACAAGGTATTTCCAAGAGGGATAAGAAAAATCAAGGGCATTCCAGGAGGCTGTAGTGAGACCTCACTTGGGATACTGCCTACAATTCTCATCACACATCTTCAAGAAGGATAAATGATAACTGACACAGGTCCAGGGTAAGCTATTAGATTGACCATGGTAATGGAGATCCTATCTTGTGAGAAGAAACTTGAAGAGCAGACTGTCAAAAATACGTCTATGTGGAAGAAGAGCTATTAAAACAAAATTATGGCACAAATGGGTATAAGCAGATAACAAATAAGCATAGACTGGAAATGACAAGATATCTTCCACTACAGCACTGAGATTCCTGAACAGACTTTCAATTGGAATAGTGGAGGAAAAAATCCTGAAAGATGGAGCACCAAAAATGTGTTAGCAGTATTATATGATGTGGTGACATGCAGCATCAGAGGACAAGGCCCAATGGCCCAGGAAGTCCCTTCTAGTCCTTTGTCCTGTGATCCTTAATGAATGAATAAATCCTCATCCTCTACAGGTCAGACTGAGTAGGAGTAAATTAATTCAGGATGTGTTTAGAAGATATTTCTCCACTTTTAGTTTGCTAACAGTGCTGACACAATTGCGAAGTCTGTCCCTTTTTTGAGCCACTCAGTACAGAAGGTCCAACAGCTAGTGACGTGACAATGCAATACCTCAACTTAGAAGATGAGCATGTTTCTGGCCATTTTGCCTACAACTGAGCCACCCTAGGACACAGGAATCACAAGGACATTTTTTTGTTCTGGCTTCAATTCCTTTAAGTTTGTAACTCTTGCCTTCACTTTGTGTCAGGGGCTTGAACAACTGCAAACACATAAACTAGTTTGGATGGGCCCACTATAATATCATGAATTTAACCTAGGTTTGCTTGAAATTGGATGTAAGATTTTTCTAGACCAGCGGATACAGGTAATGCACCACCAGTTTAAAATGACACAACCTTAGGCACCACCAGGAAATTTTTCAGTTCAACCTTAAGTACCACCAGCCCATTTAAATCTGTTAATGTGTACCACCGACAGGTTGTCTGCATACCACTGGTGGTACCCATACCACAGATTGGGAACTTCTGGTCTAGGCCCTTTCATTGTTATCCGGCCTGAAATGTCAAACTTGTAACAAAAACATAAAGAAGCTGTTTTTTTCCTGGCATCAGGTTTCACTCTGAAAGCTGTGCATAAAATGCACGAAGCTCTGAAACACAAAGAGAAAAGAGGTCTCTGCATTGAGGCTAGAAACCATGGTGACATTCAAAAACTTGCCACCAGGGTTGGGGGAGGCAGTGTATTGACCATAAGTGATGCACTGTGGAGAACCTTCTTCTGCCCTTTCGGATGATGAGTACATGATCCACCTTATGTGTAGAAGACCAAGATTAGCCTTAAGTCTTCGTCTTTTTCAGCAGCATCTTGCCCTACAACACAGACAAAGGGCAAACATTTCCATCATTTTGCTTTTTGGCTTCATGTGTTTATTTTCAAAATAACAACAACATCTAGAAACCTAGGGCAAAAGATCTCACCGACTGAATCAGCCTTTTGTTTCAACCAAGGCCAATGTGTTTTCTTTTGTGTTAGCTGATCACATTTGGTTGCAGTGTTGCTAGGGACCGTTCTGAACACTGTTGATGTAGTTTGTACCCCAAGGACTTCAAAACCCAGAGGGCCTGATCCAGTACAATAGGAGTTTTCAGTGAGTAAGGACTGCATAATGAGGACCTCAATTTGACACAGTGGGTCAATTCAGTGGAGCGGTGTGAACCAACAGACATTTACATTCCTTTAGACCTACTTAAGCCTTTCCAACAAGACGGGGATGACAGCAAGGGAATCTATGGTGGTGTACAGTTTGCAAGCAAATGAAAGCTTGGGCCTTGATTCTGCACAGGACTTAGGCATGAGCTTGTGCTCCATTGTCAGTAAATCCCACTATAAAGGAAATGCAAAACTCTAGAACTCTTGGTTCAGATATGATACCTTTTATTAGACCAACTAAGAAATCACAAGTGTATATATATATCTTTCTTTGTCAGCTTTCAGGCACATGCACCCTTCTTCAGGCTGAGGACAAATCCAAGATGGTAAAAATCCTCTTAGGTAAAAAATACACTTCATTTTGCACTGGGGAACTTTGTGGCTGGAGGCCTGTTCCCATGGGTCTGCGATAGTCTTTTGTGTGAGTTGCTCCTTGATGTGCAGATAAGGCTGTTCTCATCCTCTTGCAACCGCAGCAGAGCCTGCTGAGTTACCAGCTCCCACAGGCAACACAGGCCCAACTGC
>NW_017729028.1:34904865-34905418 GCF_001723915.1 Gavialis gangeticus | reverse complement strand
AGGCAACACAGGCTCAACTGCAGCTACCACCCCGCTCTCCCCAAGGCAAAACGTAAGGTGTTTGTTGTGGGAGACTCCATCCTGAGGGGGACTGAGAGGGCAATCTGCCACCCTGACCCTTTAGTCCGGGAAGTCTCCTGTTTCCTGGGGGCCTGCATCTGGGACATTGCGGAGAAGATCCCAAAACTCCTCCAGCCCACAGACCACTATCCTATGCTCCTTATTCATGTGGGCACCGATGACATGGCTTGGAGTGCTCCCAGCCGGGTCATGAGGTGCTACAGGGATTTGGGAGTGGGGCTAAAGGGTCTGGGGCACAGGTGGTGTTCTCATCAATCCTCCCAGTCTCGGGCTATGGGCTGAGGAGGGAGAGGAGGATCCACATTGTCAACCAAAGACTGTGGCGCTGGTGTCATCAGGAAGGCTTTGACTTCCATTACCACAGCCTGCTCTTTGGCGAGAGAGGCAGCGAGCTGCTGCGAAGAGATGGCCTCTACCTCTTTCTGCTGGGGAGGAGGCTCTTCTCAGCCAGACTGGCTGACCTGCTCCACCG
>NW_017729028.1:34899600-34899865 GCF_001723915.1 Gavialis gangeticus | reverse complement strand
ACTGAGCAGATAAAAGGGGCGGGGGATGTAGCTCTTTATGTTAAGGAAAGCTAAGCATCCCTGCAAGCTGATGTTAGTGAACAGGGTGGACAACTGGAGAGCCTCTGGGTTAAAATCCATGGGGAACACAGCACAGGGGACACAACGGTGGGAGTCTACTACAGACCTCCCACCCAAAGTCCTGAGCTTGACCAGGATTTCTCCTGGGAACTGACTGAGGCCGCATGCTCCAGGACTATGGTTGTCATGGGTGACTTCAACTACC
>NW_017729028.1:34898726-34899263 GCF_001723915.1 Gavialis gangeticus | reverse complement strand
ACAATGCACAGCAGCCCCCCTGGCTCTCCAGGGATCTACCTGACCTCCTGAGGCAAAAAAGTAAGGCCTATAAAGGATGGAAGATGGAATTCACCTCCAAGGAGGAATATTCTGCACTGGTCCGGTCCTGCAGGGAGCAAACCAGGAAAGCCAAGGCTGCAACTGAACTCCAACTAGCTTTGAGCATCAAGGACAATAAAAAGTCCTTTTTCAGATATGTGGGGAGCCAGAGGAAAAGCAAGGGCAACATTGGACCCCTGCTGAACCAGATGGGGCAACTGGCAACTGATGCCCAGGAAAAAGCCAACCTATTAAATGGGTACTTTGCATCAGTCTTTCATCAGTCCCATGGGACGTCTATGCCCACTACTGGACAGGGAGGTCCCTTGCTCTCCATCAATGCTGACCTCGTAAAGGAACACCTTGAGAGGCTGAATACCTTCAAGTCAGCCAGTCCTGACGGTTTAAATCCCAGGGTACTCAAGGACCTGGCGAACATCATAGCCCAGCCTCTGGCACGGATCTTTGAGAACTCCT
>NW_017729028.1:34893789-34898715 GCF_001723915.1 Gavialis gangeticus | reverse complement strand
TTATCTTGCTGGGATCCTATGACCCCAGCTGACTTCCTTCCTCTGGGGCAGGGGGTTGGACTCGATGATCTTCCGAGATCCCTTCCAGCCCTAATATCTATGAATCTATGAATCCCTGGAGGTGTCAGACGTCAGGGAGGCTTAAAAAATCTTTCCTTCTTGTTCAACAATGAAGCTTACATTTCCAAAATGGGCTAAAATACAGCACCTTCCATGTTTCACGGCTGTATTTGGTAGCCGTGCTGGTTGGAGACAAAAAGAAATGCACAACTCTAGAACTCTTGGTCCAGAGACAATACTTTTTATTAGCATCTTGGATTTGTCCTTAGCCTGAAGAAGGGTGCGTGTGCTCAAATGCTTGGAAAGAAAGATATATATATTTTTGTGATTTCCTAGTTGGTCTAATA
Source organism: Gavialis gangeticus (assembly GCF_001723915.1). Taxonomy (NCBI): domain Eukaryota; kingdom Metazoa; phylum Chordata; order Crocodylia; family Gavialidae; genus Gavialis; species Gavialis gangeticus. The sequence continues at coordinate 34,898,308 of NW_017729028.1, read as the reverse complement.
AAATGTATCATCTCTGAACCAAGAGTTCTAGAGGTTTGCATTTCTCTTTTCATCTCAGTCCAACACAGCCACCAAACACATCCATGGAAAGTGAACAAATATTGAACCATGCCACTGAATGGGTGTTGCAAGTAGAGCACTTTTACAAAGCTTTCCACACCCTTCTGTTCGTGATTTATTGCAGTTGTCTCAGGAGTGCTTCATAACTCACCGAAGCTAAAGACGGTGTCTTTCTTTTGGCATTGCTGGACTGTGGATCAGCCCCCATTGAACTATGTCAAATTTGACTCTGATGAGAAATGGGTGGGAGTTATGGAGAAGGAAAAGAGATCAGCAGCTGAGTGATTCCAAGTCAGTCTGAAAAAAAAGAGTGAGAATATAAATTGGTGTGAACACATTTTTGGAATTTGGGGCTGGAATAAAATGCTGGTTACAACAACTTCCCCTTACCATTGAATTTAAACCACATTTTAGTCCTAATTATGTGGGTAAATATCCAGAGTAACTCCACTAAAGCCAGTGGAATTATTTTGGATTTAACGTCGATCTAGGTGAAAAAAAAATATTGACAAATTTCGTCATGGGAAGTTAATAGAGTACCGCTAGGTTTTAGTCTGACCTAGACTGTGATCTGAACATACAGGCACAAATCCTCCATTGGTGTCATGCCAGTACATAATTTGTCCCATTGATTATTTATGCAGAAGACCTACGCTAGCAGTAAATAGGATATCAAAATTGCATAAGTTATTATTCAGCTTATAATAATAAGCGGAATCACGGGCAATATAAATGTTGACCATAAACATCTGGGTTATTACTGAATACTCTCCCACACACATAGATATCTCCTAAATAGGGGCTGAAATGAAAACCAAAATCTAAGTCTTAAAAATGAGCTAATTACCAATATACTGATTAGGTGGTACAACGTAACAGAAACCACAGGAACATAGGACGTGGAAGAATGGGACTAGTTGGGTCACTGGGCCCAGTATTTTATAGTTATAATATAATGTAGTCATATGCATACACAGAAACACAAACATATTTACATACTTATATATACACGCATACAATGTAACTTTAAAAAATGGCCCAACTAATTTTTTTTTTAAAAGTGGTAAAAAGGAAATCACTAAAAACCTTAGTTCCAGCCCGAAGCACATTTTTACAGCTGAAAATAAAGGCTTATAATAAAAATGCTGACACAACGTTAACTATAGAGGTGCTAGCAGGCAGTGCTATAATAAATAATGTGGGAAATATTTTACACTTCAAGGCAATTACATGTTCAGCCATCTTGAGGATTTCTGGGCCAGGAAGGGTAGGGATTAGGTGTCCTTGACAAATATAAAAAAAAACCCATGACTCATGACTGCTAGAAGGCATGAAAGCATTAAAAGAGCTGAGTAAAAACTTCATAATCAGTTCACCTACCACAGGTAAAATGTTTTTATTTTTGGGGTAGATAAGGAATAGAAGTAGAAGGTAGGGGGCGTGGACTCAATATTGCATTTAGATAGCACCATGGAGTGCCAAACTTAGTGAAAGTTGGGTAAAGCTATTGTCTGAGCTGAACTGCCATCCATGTGTGCATCTGAGGAAGAACCTACTGGGCTTGTCTATATGGAAATGATGGTGTGTCCTGATTGGCCTATTCCTAAGCATGCGTTGTATACATGGCTACCCACCCACGTCTGCACACATTCCAAACCTGAAAATAAATTGGGGTGGCCACCCTGGGTTGGGCACAATGGAAACCAAGATCTTGAGAATAACTGCAAAGTATCATTCACATCATCTTCATTGGTACATGTCTGGGTTTGGACCATGCCTGCAGAAGAGGGTCAGCAAGGCGCAGATGGAGATGGCACTGCCCCCACAGCAGAGACACATCCATTGTCATTTTCTATGCTGTATAAATATGGTTTGAGTGGGTAATAAAATGACAGTTCACACTGCTAAGAGATAGAACTGTATTTCCATTTATGACCGCCTTATTTATTTTTCACATCAGTCACAGCTAAAAGAAATACAGTAGATATTGAGGAATAATAATAGTAGTAATAATAATACCCTCTACTTCTCCATACCGTACATTTGGCTTGTTTGCCCTTGTCACAGAAATATATCAAAGATGTTTCACAGTCTATTTTGGGAAAAAAAAGATCTACAATGGAATGGAAATGGACTTGATGATTTAATATGATACAAAATAGGTTAGGTCTGGAAGGGAATGGGAATTTTGCCATTGAATTAAATGGGGCCAGGATTTCAGCCAAGGTTTTTATTACCTGGTTTCCATGGTACTTTTACAGTCCTTCTACCAGCTAGACTACTCCAGTCCCAATTTCTCAGGTACAGTAGAATGAAATAAACCCAACCCTCTCATAACAGTACTTTAACCATTATAATGCCCTATTATTAATAATCGACTTTAATTTAAAATGCCTGTGTGACTACAGAGGGAGACGTACAAATTTTCAGTAGTAGGTAATGGCATGATTGTTTAAGACACTTACAATAACGTGACACCAATTTATTACCATTAGAAATAAAGGACCCTGAGCATTATGTTAGCATTGATATGTCAATCCTTCATTTGAAGGATGGCAAGTCTGAATCCCAGCACAGCCTTAATTAACAGAAAATAATTAGCATCATTTTCCCAGTTGTGAATTTGAGATTTTTTTTTCTAACCGAATCCATTGATTGATAATTAAGGAGGAGTTACTTGTAATAAAACTCCCAGTATTGCAATTTCTAATTGGCCTTTAAGGACATTTTACAGTTACAGTTACTTTGTTCCAGGCATTTTCTGCCTTTTTGAACAGCTTTAATAAGGGATCCTTTCTAAGTAAGGTAAAAAGCAGGCAATTGAGAAGAAACAGCCACTGGAAAGGTACGTATGTGTATGAACATTTTAGCCTATGATAAAAGTGCATTTGGTACGTTGGGGTAATAAATGGTGATAAAAGAACAAGAAAAAGATTTGATTTGAAAATAAAGGAATTTGTCCAACCTTGGGCGTCTGCTGATTAAGCTACTATCCTACAAAAATGTATGTAAATGCTTAACTTTACACACTGTAAATAGTACTGTTGGCTTCAGTGAAATGTCTCACTGTACAGCTGAGCACATGTATAAATCTTCGCAGGAATGTTGCCTTAGGCTGGAAATCTCATAGGAGCAGGCTCAGTTCAAGGCATGTCTCCTTGTGACATTTTTCCAACAGTAACAATAGTGTCACACAGGGTATCTGGAAACTCTCTCTTCTATTCCTGCAAGTAGAACGTAGCAAAATGGTCTGGTTTGGGAAGGTTTTTTCAGCTTTTTGACTACCTTTTCCTCAAATTTGAGAAACATTTGTATTTCTTCTCGAAGAAAAATGAAATCTGAAACATTTGGAGGTTTGAGGACAAAAAACTGAAATCCCCAAAGTTGCATCTTTCAGGAGATATTTTTAAAAAAATAAATAAATAAAACCCCTCATTTTCCTTAGTCATTGATCTCAGAGTTTGGGCAGAGGTGTGCAACTTGGATTGGGCCCTTGGCTGGCCTCTGGGATTGGCAGAATGTGGCGCACACAGTTGCAGACTGAGAAGAAGTGCTGGGCAGCCTGGATCCAACGAGATTGGCCCCTTGGATCCTGCAGACAGCAGCCGTAGAGGAAAAATGGAAGGGGGTGGCACTTCATTGCCCTGCCTTCTTCCCCAGATCTGCCTTTTAACTTACTCATCTCAGCAGCACTGAATTCAGCAGACCATTGGTGGTGTTGTCACTGCCACCCACCTTGCCCAGTGGTTATAATACCTGCTCAGCAAGTGAGAGATCTGGGTGCCAGGCCTCTCTCACCTTAATGGGATTTGGACCCAGATTCCTCACCAGAATGCCCCTAGCCTCCAAACTGCAGAATAGACTAAGTCAATTCTCCTTCCCCTGGACAGATCCAGGTCACAGGACTTGTAGCAAAACCCTCAGTTTTTCTTTTTTTTTTCTTTTAAAGTGAATTCCCTCCCCTTCCCTAACCATTTCTGACTTTTTCTTTCCCTCTGTATTCCCTATAGATAAGTATAAGTGAGCAAAGACATAGGATAAGCTTCAGCATCTTATTTTGGTAGCAAGTTGTATTTGTTGTGTTTTTCCTCCTTCTTTATATTGTATAATAATTATGTTTATATTGATTTTTATTGTTCTATATTATTGTTTTACTGGTACTATATGATTTAGGCCTATATAGGTAAGTTAGTATAAGTCATGTCAAGTTTCCATTTTGTTTGTCAAGTCTCCATCCTGTCCCCAGGCCTGGTTGTGTAACCCATGACTCACACCTACCCCTGCTATGTAACTTGGTTCCTGAATGAATGGGGATGAATGAGGGTGCTTGAGAGACAATGGCAGTAGGTCTAAAAATAGCTCCTTCTGAATGACCGAACCATCAACACCAATACCTGGACCAATGACCCAGCCCTTGGAACCACCCTCAGCATTCAAGAAACAAAAGATGAGGTAACCC
>NW_017729028.1:34871776-34888789 GCF_001723915.1 Gavialis gangeticus | reverse complement strand
CCAGCACCTGTCCTGAGCTCCTCTCTGCCTCCAAACCCCCTGTTTCTTTGCCAATGTCTTATCCCCACTGCCTTTTCCTTTTCCCCTGAGCAACCAGGTTTCTGCCTCAGTTTCGTTCCTGGCTGTCTCCTCCTTGCCACCACTTATCTGCCCCTTCTCTCCCCCAAAATCTCAGCTGTCTGCCTCAGTTTCCAGCCTCAGTCTACCTTAAGTAAACCCAAGCCTCAGTTCCTCAGCCAGCTTCTCTGTAGTCCACCAGTTCTAATTCCGGTTCTGGCAACTTCCACTCCCTACACTTTAATTCTCTCTCTCTCACCTGAACCTTCCCTCAAGTATCCCAGGTACCCCAAGCACACACATACACACTGTACCATCCAAGTTAGGAATTCACCTGTGGGTATATGTAGGTGGGTTGTATGTGTGTGAACTGGTGAGTTTGTGTGTATATATATGTATGTTATTGTGTGCATGATATATGAATTAGTGATCTATGTCTAACTTTTGGGTGTATAGCATATGTGCTTGAATTGGTGATAGGTATGCATGTGCCTGGGATAGTTTGGATGTGTATGTGCCTGAGCTGGTAGTGTGTGTGTATGCACCTAAATGATGTGTGAGTTTGTATATGTGCAATTGTGTCACACCCTCCTGTCTAATATTGAGATCCTGAGAGTTGGCCTGACCCCACAGGGCAACAGGCTCGTTGCAAGTTATACCCAGTACAGTGGGGCTCTCGCAATTGTAGCCATGGCAGCAGCTCCAGCTCCTATCTGGTGCACATGGCAGTGGTGACAGCAGGCAACTTCATCTCCTGCCATGTGCTGTATGCCTTATGCTGGAGCTGAAGCCAGAGTGGCAAGGAGCCATTGCCTTAGGAGGTAGGGCCACTTCAGTGGTGATGGACAAAATAGCTAGAAGGCAGCCAGGACACTATCAGCCCTTGCTTGCCCTCCTTCCTCTGATTGCCTTGTCCACTGGGAACCAAGGACCCCGGATTCTGTGACAGGAAACTTCTCCAGCCCTGCCCCCTCCCCACCAGCTCCTGGTGTCCCAGTTGTAGCTCAATGGGCTGCATAGATCAGCTTTATGGGCTGGATCTGGTAGGAAGGCTACTTGACACTCCTGGACTATGTGAAATGGCTCATGAAGCTGGGCCCAGAAGCAGAGAGGTGTGCATGAGATACTGGAGCACAAGAGAAGGAAAGTAGGAGCCTGCTTCTATTACCTACTAGTTTCAGCCCTCTCCTGGACTCCTAGGTTGAAGTGCCAGATGTCAGGTTGTTTCTGTTACCGGCTGCAATGTAAAGTGCACAGCCAGTTCTGAAAAAAAAGGGATCAGAACCAAGGACTTTCCTCCTTGAGAAATGTTAGCAGAAGTAGCCTAGAGAAGGAGACTCCTCACTTCATCCCACCAGTTTATGCATTTTACTGTTAGAACGTCATCAGCTAAAAGCCAGAAATAACCCTCAACGACTACTGAAATTATTTGAATCCTGTCCTGGCCGTAGTGATTAAAAGACATTAAGTGCTACTGAAAGTCTTCGAGGTGGAATAAGATCTGGGCAAACGTGCCTGTTTCTTCATTCTACTAACTACATGAAAAACCTTGATGTCAGATCATGTCTATCTATAAATATCATGTCAGCTCAGTTTAGGAATGCTACATAGCTGCATTGTTACCTCTCTTAAAAGCATGTCAGATTGCTGATTCTTGACTTTGTTACATTTTGGCTGAAGGAAGTCAGCTTCCTTTCTTTGGAGATCTTCCAGCTGGACTATGTGTAACAAATGTATTCAAAATGCCTTCGTTGTATTTGTTAACACAGACTTAAATGTCTTCTCTCATTTCCATCATGCTGAGGTTATCAGGGTAGCTTCTAGAGCAGAGCAGCTAAAAGTCTTTAAACATCTTATTGCATACCTTCATGGTGCTTACTACATGGTAACTATCCTCCTTATTCTAGCATGTCATATCTACTTCCAGGCCTGCTGACTCGGAAGAAACCAGAGTGCAGACCTTGGGTTGAGGGCTGTTGGGAACCACCTGGAGGCCTTCCTACACCTCTAGTTTGCTTAACTGCCACTCTCTGGTGCACCAAAGTAGATGGGGCTTAGTTTCTGTACCGAGTCACAAATCAGCCATGGTCCAGTCTCTTCCCAGGCACTGCTTTGGAAGCTAAGCCTAATGTAGTCATGAAATAAATGGAGAGGGACACTGCAGGAGGGAAGCTTCTTCCTGTCTGGACACAGAGTTGCAGGGGGGTGGGTGGCGAGTGATAGAGTGGTGGCACTGCGGCACCTGTGCAGCCCTGCTCTTGCACTGGCCTGGCCCTACTCCTGTGAGGCATCGGCATAGGGTGGTGGTGCTCCATCCTCTCCTGCCCCCATGTACCCCTTGGGACCTTTTAAAGAACCCCCAGGGGTATGTGTACCCCCAGTTGACAACCCCTGAGTTAAATCAACATTTTTAGGCATCTGAAGCCACTGGTATCCACAAAGAATGCACATACATGCTCTGACTCTTACTTTACATTCACTATCTGTCCACATATTTAGGTTTCCACATGCACAGGGCTATGTGTCCAGGAACATAATTCCTTTGGGTGCATTAAGTACAAAAAATGCCCTGTTGATGACTTTAAAATAGACTCTTAGACCAGAAGGAAAGAGAATACCAACCTTGGAGACTTATCTGGACTAACCTACGAATCCACTAGTATGTCTTTCTCATTCTTGTTTTCTCTAGGCCTTGGTTACTGCTGCTGCTGCTTATTGCCTATGCATTTTTTTGTCTGAATCTTGTAAAGATATTAGTAACATCACTTGAAGACTGCACTTTCCATCCAGGGTTGTAGATAATACCATGTTCCATCTGGTTTAAGTCTGCAGAGCTCCACTGGTATGATTCACAGCTGAGTGTCTGAGCTATGGGTACACATGAATGCATATTCCCATTCACCTGAGCTTGTGATAGCAGAACTGGCATTAGAGTAAAGAAATACTGCAAAACATGGTAGTCTGAAGAAAAGAGAATTTCCCCCAAAATGTTGAATAATCAGGTCTTTCAGCTCCTTTGCACCTCCCAAGTAATTTATTTAGATGGTCTAATTAAGGTTCTTAATTAAGACCGAACAAATAATGGATTTTTCATGATAGTGACCCAAGCAAAAATATCAAAACCAGAAAAGACGTTTTGTTCAAACAGAAAATGAAAATTTCACTTTCTTTTCAGGTTATTTGATCTATTATTTTTTTTCTGCTTACGTCAACCAACTATTTCACCATTTGGAAATGAGAAGCCAAAATATTTCCCTTTGACAATATCACAATGACATGGCTTAACTTTTCAAAAATAAAACCTTTTGAAATCTTTGAAAAAAAGTTGATTGTCCTCATTTCTTCCTCCTTTTTGTGTCAAAAGCCATTTTCTAAATGTCATAGTGTCATAGTTTCATAGATTTAGGGTCGGAAGGGACCGAGGGGATCTTCTAGCCCGACCCCCCGCCAGGGCGGGAGAACAACAAAACCCCAAAACAAAAACGGGACTCAAATGAGTCCAGCCAGGTAGGCATCCAGCCTCTTCTTAAAGACCCCCAGGGTAGGGGCCAGCACCACTTCCCTTGGAAGTTGGTTCCAGCTCCTAGCTGCCCTAACTGTGAAGTAGTTTTTGTGGATGCCCAATCTATACCTTCTCTCCATCAACTTGTGCCCATTACTCCTTGTTATGCCAGCGGGCGCTAGGGGAAACAGCGTCTCCCCCAAACCCTTCTGGTCCCCCCTAGTGGACACCCTAGTTTGTGAATGTCACCCTAGTTTGTGAATGAAACTTCGTTTTCTGGTAAATTCTAACAAAAAAAAAATGTCTGCCTCTAGTCCTAACCTGGCCTCAAATGATCAGCAAGGAATCTTTCAGGAATGGAAAGTTCATTAAGGATGCTATGGTGCTTGGGAAGTAGGAGCTACCAACAGCTTCAAATACATTTGATAGTGAGAATCAAGGAGCTGTAACTGCTTCCCTGATACTCATCATTCGTCCTACACTGATTTCTGTTTAACATAAGAGAGAATCAGCCTTAAAAGAATATGTAGCCCACCCCCAAAAAGTGTACCATGCATGCCAGAGAGATTAGCAAAGAATGAACAAACAGGTGCATAGAGTGCTGCATACCAAAAAGAAACACATTTGCAATCCTAAACACATACTGGCTGTAGATCGTCTTATTGATTTTGAAAAATTCAGCAACACTTTCTACAAGTAGGAGTTCAGAGGGAAGAATAAGATCCTGGCTGCTTTTGAAATACTGTTTGAAAAGGTTCCCTGTCAATAAAATGCATTGTATATTCCAGTAGATGTACACTTCCATATCCCGAGGTAAACAGGCTAAAAAGGAGAAAGAGCAAAAGAAACTTACAGATAAGAAATCTACTTTTATTTCTGAAACTTCAAGCTGCAAGCATTTCAAGCTGATTTGAGTAATGCTTTTGAAACCTAGATGCCTAAAATTAGGCTCTTAATATGTTCAGGCACACAAATGTGTGGTCTCACTTTAGGAATTCACATATTGATTAAAGAGTCCAACTTTTATGCTCCTCGTTTTTAAGAACCTTGGTCTTTAAGCATTGTCTGGCTTGCATGAAATTAAATGTGCTTTACTCAAAGAAAACTTTTCAAGTGTTTGAAACACTATGTTCAGGTCTTATTAATGTTTCATGATCTTATTTTATTCCTTGAATGTCATTGACAACATGTAATATAAACAGTGCAGCTATTTTATATGTATTTACATGTAGATATGGAGATATCCTTTACTTTGAACTGTCAACATCAAACCTGGGATGCAAGCAGGTAATTTTTTCTTCTTTGGACCATTTTACTTCATCCTTATGCCACTAAAACTCCCTCAATGTCAATTGTATGTGCCTTGGTGAGCATATGCATACATATTCATTGCAAGAGAATATAAGTTTATCTATGACTTTCCAGGACAATGACATTCCAGGAAAATGTAACTGGGCACAGAACAGGGATCAGACTGTGGCTGAAAGCAGGCTGAGAAGGAAAACTTCAAATTGTGAGGCAAGAAAGAGAACAAGCAAGAGAAAGAGGAACTTTGTGGTTCAGGGAGGTAACCTGGAAAGAAAGATTCCTTGCTTCTAATACTGTTGGTACATTTTGCACTATACAATCATAAGGGGAAAACCACATAAACAGGAGGGCTGTGAGAAGCCTCGGTCACTGTTTTGATGCTGTGGAGATTCGGTGGCGAAATCTCCAAATCCAAATCAAATGAGGAGACCCTTGAATCTCTTTGAATCAAACTGTAATCCTCTGAAAGGATTCAGAGAGATTCGGAAAGATTCGACAATTTGGACATATGGCTCCCCCATGCCCTCCCGGCTCAGGAACTGGTGCTCCTGCATCTGGCGGGGGGGGGCACCTGGAGTCCCCCCAAGGCTGATTGCTGAGCCGGGGGGTGCCAGAGGGGTCCCCCAGCATGCTCTCTGGAGGACCCATAAGTGGACTGGAAGTACTTCTGTTTCACTTCCAGGTTCGACGCTGAGCATGCTGGGGGCCTCCCCGCACTCCTGTGGGATGCTCCATTTGCCCCAGCATTGCAGCGTTCACGAGCCATGCTGGTACCTTGTGGTATGTAAAAAAAAAAGGTAAAGGTGTGTCTATGGCTAAATTGCTGATTCTCCAAATCAGCATCAAATCTTCAGATTTGGATTCAGCCAAATCAAATCAGGGACAGTGATCCAAATCAATTAATCGAATCACTGTCACTGATTCAAGCCAAATCCTAAATGACTAGGGCCCACTTCACACACCCCTAATAAACAGCACTAGGAATAGGGCAGACTGCATCATTTGGGAAGTGCTCTGGTGGTGGTCTTCACTCAGTAGGAGAGGCCTCTTGGAAACACATAGGATTAACACATAATGCCTAGGGCCCTAAGGGAAGAAGGGACCCAGTTGTGCTTATTTTACATATTATAAATTACAATTATTGAATGAAAAAAGTAGGTGCCCATGAGTGTTTGCCTATGGCCCACTAAAGGGTTAATCCAGCCCTGCATGGAAGACAGGACCCTGAGTCATTAACAAGAAAAATATGTGTCCATGTCTGGAAAAAGGAAAAAATAAAAAATAAAGCCTTGTGGATCAGTAGGTGTAAACCTCAATGTCTCAGACTTGCCTTTAAGAAAATGTAAACCCATATGGGCACACTACTCCACTTTTGCCAGCCATCTGACATTAGCCCAGCCTGGGTTATGGGACACTAGCCTACCCTCCCCACCATCAATTTGCTTCAGCAAATAGACTTCTCCCATATCTCTCACCATGTATGTATGTGAAACAGATGGGACACACTAATGATTGGTGATAGATTTGTTTTCAGACCAACTTGTCCTTTCAGGACAGAGCCCTCTCCCACTTGCACTGTGAAACACCATTGGGTCAGACATTGTCCTCTGTTTTGTTCTGAACTTGTAATGCAGAATAATGCCATGATTTACACTTAGCAATAAAAGGACATTGTGAACACTGAAGTGAGATCAGATGGATATGCTCTGGAGGAGCCTACATGCTGTCCATTGAAAAGAATGGGAGAACTTTGCACTTTTTTGGTGCAAAATGAAATATACTTCTAGAGATGCACTAGTTCCACACTGAAAGAACTGAATAATTATACTTTTAACCAAGTGAACTTCCGATGCCTTATTGCATTAGCTTGGGAAAAGCTGAGGTGGAGAAGTCATAGCAGCAAAGTAAAAATTTACCCAAGCATCCATGATGGGAGGCAGCAGGAACTGTGTTAATAAGATGCTGAATCATATTTGGAGCTAGTTGGTTCATTGGTTTGCTTCAAACTGAAATTCAGGGGCAAGAACCCAGGGCAGTTGCAAACAAAGGAGAAGGATACTGAGAAAGGATAAATTAATCATTGACCTAGCAGGAGACACATCTGAAAACAGACACCTGGGGAGAAGCAGGGTTTTCTTTTGATTTTTGTTTTGAGGGTTCCAGATATTTCCTTCCTGCTTCTTCATTGAAAAATGCACAGTTTACACATTTCTAATCCAATTTACCAAACAAAAAGTATTTATTTGTTTTTAAAAAATTGATAAAAAATAATAAAGATGATTACCATTTTCTGACTGGCTTTCATCAAATTCAGAGGGCAGTGAATAGACTGGGTATGAGAAGACCTGGAATTAACTTCCAGTTCAGCCACATAGCTTCTGGTATGCCTTGATGCCCCATGCATCAGAAGGGCGTTATACTCTCCTGTCTCATTGGATTGCAGTGAGAATATATCCAACCGTGATGGTCAGAAGCTACACTGAGATCTATGGCCCTTATTCCTAGACAACTGATGACTGAGGTCTCTTCCATCTCTTTCTATGGTCATCCATGGTGATGAATCAGCATCTGCCTGCCTCTGTTTCCAGCCACACGTATGCTTGAAGTTTCTTCTCTGCTTCTTTTGCAACAAACTTTGAAAATCAGAGATCTTTATGAAGCTAGAGTATTAGTAGCTGTGGATAATGTGTGTCCATAAGGATTTATTATATATCCGAAGTATTTGATCCACGCAGGGCACATCTACACATGCACTTTAATGTGCACTAACCTATTTTACCACACACTAAAGCATTATGTAAAAAAACATACAGATACACTAATGTGCAGTAAAATAGGCTACTGCACATTAAGCATCACTCAAAAAGCATGAGCTTTCACTACTGCGCATTAGGGCAACCTAATATACATTTATTTAGTACCTCACATTGAAAGGCATGTATATACATGCTCGGGGGGGGGGGAAGAAGGGGGTTTGCTCTAATTAAACTGCCTGGAGCATCAAGTGTCTCAGTGGCCCTGTAAATCAAAATGACAGCAGGGGTGCTTTATCTAAAGCTTGTTGAACCAACTTTAGACAAAGCACCCTATTTTGAAGTATGGGGACGCTGATGCACGAGATGCAGGAGGTTGCTGAAGGACAGGAATTGCCATACTCCAGCAGACTTGAGTAACTGAGTCTGCTCCAACGCGCTGGAATTACAGCACATCAAAGCTCGTGTATAAGCACCCAGAGATACTAAATTTAATGCACATTACAAAAAGCTCATTAAAGCACGTATAGGCATGCCTGCACATAAGGCATTATGGGCCAGATTATTAGGTGGCGCAGTTCATCCCAGCTCCATTGACTTCTCTGAAGATGCTCTGATTTGGAGAGAGGGCCTTATGGTTTTTAATCTACGAGTTTTATTCAGAAAGGAAGGAACCTGATGTCTATAAGCAGCAAATTGCAAAGACTGAGGAATGGCCAACAGCGATGAGCCATCAGTCTGTTGGCAGCATAAAATGGGTCTTCCCACTAAGCGCTGATGTAGAAAAGAAAGTAAATGACTGCTAACAGTGTTTCCTTCACTGCCTACTCATTCTTTTTCCACCAATGAATTTCTTCCCCTTGTAATCATACAACTCAATATACACCCACATGCTGAATTTCATGGAAGCAGGTAACATGTAGAATAGAAATATAGTTACGAGGAAGCTTTCTTTAGCACCTCAGACACAATTTAAAGAGTGAACAATGAACACTTCATGTGTTCCGATACTACGTCATGGAGAGTGTTAGCTGTCTAGTTATCCAACTCGGGCTAGAAGATCTACTAGGTCCCTTCTGACCCTAAATCTATGAAACTCATAAGCTTTCGTCATATTCTTTCATTTGGTTTATTTATGTGTTTGGGGTGTCACCAAGGAGATTTGAAACCAAGAAAGACAATAACGTTAAATCTTTTAAAAGAAATTATTTTGAACTTCCAATTAACTGAGCAAGTTCACCTTACCCAGGATACCATCAAACATCAGTACAAGCATTTGCTGCAATCAATCTATTACACATCAATTTTATAGCTATATAATGAGGTTTAATTGCTGCTTTATTAGTCTGGCTAATACTAAATGTCAGTAATTGCCTTGCATTCAACTTAGTTTTCTCAGTTAAATTATGCTTCTAATATTTAACCATAAGCTTACATACTTTTTTATCTAATGAATTTTTATGTTTGCACTTGTGGTACACAGAAAAAAACATGGTTTAGGGAGAATTTACCTTCATTACTTAAGTTCTCTGCCATTGAGGAACAGGCTGTTGGGAAGTTGGATGGCATATAAAGTTAACAGACAGACAGACCATTGATATTTGGAAATATCCTTTGTACCCCAATATAAAATGGGCTTTGTGGTTTAGTGAACAATTCAGCAAGGTATTTAAGCATGGGATGATTCCCTCTGAATCAACAGCATTACTCCCATGTTTAGAAGCATGCATGTCCTTAAGTACATGCCCGAATTGGAGACTAATGCTTCCCCCCACATCACCCAATACAACACACAACCAGATACACTAAATAAACAACATACACTAAATAAATAAAGCCTATCAAAAGTGGGTAGAGAGGAGGTCAGTCTCACATTTCATGGATGTGTCTACACACGCATTTAATGTGCTTTTGCTACTGCGTCTTAAATTTAGTACCTCTAATATTAGGTACTACATAAATGCACAGTAGCTGGCACTACCATGCAGTACCAAAGGCACATGATCTTTTCGTAATACTTAAAGTGTGGTAGACTCATTCCACTGTGCATTAGCATGGCTTTTGCTGTGACACACTAATGCACAGTAGAATAGTCTACCATGCATTAAGTGTCTCATGTAGGTGCACCCCTTGTATGGAAAGTATTCAGGAATTCAAGAAATTATAATGGGCCATAAATCCAATATCATTGTTTAGTCCTTGGTCCTTAGAGTTCAGCCAATTTATGGATTTTTGTTCCTAGCTTAACCTTTTAAAGGTGGGGGGTAGATTTCCCTTGAGCACATGGATAGCGAGGGCAAAGATGGTGTGGTTGATCTGTGAGAAATGTGCTCCTAATTCACAGATTAACAGAAGTTTAGGGCTGGAAGGGACCTTGTGAGTTCATCGGGTCCAGCCCCGCTGCTCTGGACAGGGTCAAATAACCCCAGCAAGTTGCGTGTCCAATCTCCTTTTGAAGATCCCCAGAGTAGGTGCCTGCACCACCCCCACTGGGAGTCTATTCTAGAGTCTGGATGGTGAAAGTACATCTCCAATTTCTCTGAGAGTTCATTCACTTGCACTGTTGCTTTTTAGTTTAACCTACGTAGTTGCTCTGAGGGCATTTGGTATATCAGATCAGCTGCATCACATTTTGGGAAAAGCACATGTAGGACCCATGGATTCTGATGGTTTCTTTATGGGAGGTCTTGATAGTAGTGCCAGTGGAGGTGTGCTGATAGGATGAGATGTTGACCTTGATGTGCATAGGATTACTTGTAGTGAGAGATGGGCAAAGGTGTGGTTAACTCAAGCTAGTGATTTGACTTCCTTGTAGACATAAGTCCAATATTCCAAGAGAAAAATCCTAGCCTGATGGAAATCCATGAGAACTCAGCTTTTCTTCCTGATTATTTTTGATTTTCTCTTTGGAACAAAAAAAATCTCCCTGATTTTGAATTGAGGCGTAACTGAGCTCAGCTTGCTGAACAGCCATGCCAGTTGCCATTAATATCAACTAATCCATCAGCGACAGCTGGCAAAGATCACCCTTCAATCACCTCCTGAATTGAAATCAAGTTTTGCACTGTGAAAAGATGGCTGGGCATAGGCTTTCTTTTCTGCCTCACAAGGATGAGGACTGGACTGTTATAAATGTGATTGACGGATTAGAAAGATGCAGCATTTGCTTCAAGAATGCAACACTGCAATCAGAATATGACCCTACAATCTTATTTCTACATCCAGATAAAAAATTGTTTAACCAAAATCTTTGACAATTAACTGCCTTTATTTGGTATCCACTTGGTTGTAGGGTGAGGAATGAAGAACTGGAGTTAAGTCTCCAAGGACAAATCATCTGTGGTTACTAAAATACCCTATACAAAATGGCATAGGTTTAAGATGACATTGGCTTCTGACAGATGCTTCACATTTAAGAATTCCTAGTTATTTCTGCAGACAGTTTGCTAATTTTGCAAGGACAAAATCTTTCCCACCCTGACCAGAAGTGCTGCTAATGATAGCTGAAAGTCACACCTCTTCATCACAACCAGTACTCTGGAAACTCCTGAAAGTTATTCCTGCAGCCGTACCTGTCCTGTTGGGGTTACACAGAAATATATTTAAAGATAGGGAAGTTGCAGAAGAGTCTTTCAGCTGGTACTCAGTGAACACCTCCGCTGATGTGGAAGTGTGAGAAAAGTGTTGCTGTGACAGGCTGACAGTTGCACTGTGCTCCTACTTTTTTTTTAAATCACTATTCATTTTACGCAGGTCTGCCTAAATGTACCCAGGGAGCTGATCTGCTGAGTCAGACTGTGCCATTTTTACATCATCACTTTTCAGAGCAGTTCACTTTGGATGTATCTGTCAGTCTTTTCTCTGTCAGGTTAAATCCTTACCCATGGTGTTTCTTGCTCATCTGCATTGACTGTCAATGCTGAGGTCAGGAATGAATTTTCCCCCTGTGGCATATTGGCAGGGTATGCATGTGCAGGGCAATAATCCACCTACTTTGGAAGCAGTGAGCTGAGAGTCTCTGTCAGGATTAAATGGGCATGTCAGAGCTCTGAGATTGTAGATGGGTAAGCATTTGTGGACTTTTTCTTTTCCTTATTTTCCCTTATTTTCTTCCAATAGGTATCAACAGACTAGATATGACCTGTCTCTGACATTGGCCAGTGTCAGATGCTTTTGAAAACTCTTGTAGTATGGAGAATAACTCACCACCTACCTTAGGTCTAATTGGGCACATCTACACATGCAATTAATATGACTGAATATACTCCAACTCAATATAAGCCAGAGTAAACTAATCTCAACATCACCATCTACATGTGTGTTTAAACTCAGTAATTTAGTGCGCTGCTGGATGTCACTTGTATCTGCTGGGACTATCTGACAGAGCAGTAAATTAGTCTACTTTGCATTAATTGCCACTCATGTGTACAGGGTGATGCTTTACTGTGCAGCCAATTAGTCTGCTGTGCAGGAAAGTATCTTGTATAGACGTGCCTATCCTGAACTCTTTTTTTTTCCTCCAGAGCAAAACACCACTCACGAGCATCACACAAATGAAACCAAGACACTCATTTCCCTGAATTGCCTCCCAGGAGGAGACTGTCATACCACCTGAGACCTCAGTAAAATGTCAGACAAAGACAGCCAACACATCCAATGCAGTGACTGCAGAGGATATCAACAGGGTCTCTCTCAAGGACCACCTTGTGAGCTCTAGTGTAGCAAGTAGGGCTGTGCGAAATTTCACCATTTCATTTTGATGCTGTTTCGACTTGTTTTGAGCTTGAAACAGCAAAATCAAAATGAAACGAGGGGCTTCAAAACAGCCTCAACACAAAATGAGGCCAGTCGAAACATTTTGGAAGTTTCAAAATGTTTCGAGTTTCGAAGCAGCAGCCACGTGATGGGAAGCAGGGGAGAGCCAGGGCTGTGCTCTGAGCAGCTCTGCAGCCCCATGTGCCTCAGTCTGATGGGGAGCAGAGCCCTGGTTCTCCCCATGTCCCACTGCTGGGCTCCACTCCATGGGGATGGTGGAGCCGATGGGAGTACAGCGCCTTCTCTGCCCACCTCCCAAAGCCAGGCTGCATGCTGATCAGCTCCACCAGCCCCATGAAGCCCAGCCCGGTGGCAGGAGGTCAGCAGAGCCAGTGCTGCATTCTGCCTTCTGCTGCCAGGGTGAGTTCCACGGAGCTGTGAGCCACCGGGCGCTGAGCCTGGTGGAGGGAAGCAGAGTGCAGCTCCGGCACTTCTGCCATGCATTGCTGTTTGAAGGCCAGTGCTCCATTCTGGATTGATGACCTCCAGGATGGACGCTCGTAATTATAATAAAGTCTGTAAAGTAATTATAAGAAAACTGTTACGGTTGTTTCGACACATTTCAAAGTTTTGCCCGTAGGCTATAAAGGGGAATCACAAAAATGTCTATAACTTTGTCATTTCCTGTCTGCTTCAGATGAAACTTGTAGGGATGTTAGCCCCTTCTGAGAGCATGAAGCCTGCCAAGTTTCAAGGAGATAGGGGGCTTTGTGAAACTGCACCTCAAACTGTTCAAAGCAAAATGAGCATCACTTGCCAGCAGTGGCAGCATGCTGTCATCCCGCATGAAAATCCAGAGGCCACTCCCTCTGGAAGAAGTTTGGCACAGCTCTGCAGCCCTCCCAGGGGGACAGGCCCCTGGGCCTGTGTGCAAGATGACAACAGGCTGCCACTGAAGGCTGGGACCAGTGTCAGCACTGGGTTCCTCAGTGCAGGGTGCACCGGGCAGGCTGGGGAGCTGGCGCTAGCCCCAGCTGGCAGCGGCAGCATGCTGTCATCCACATGCTCAGCAGCTGGTGAGTGTGGAGCTTAAAAAAAAAAAAAAGCCCTGCACTCACTGGCTCTAGCAGTGGCAATTGTGGCCTCTGAGGGTTTGTGGCAGAGCCCCCCTGTGGGGTAGTAGGGGGCAGCAGGGATTACACCCGGCACTCCCACCATCATCTGGGTGCAGCGTAGCTTGGCAGGGAGGGTACTGTGCACTGCCTAGGAGCTGGGGTGGATCCATCTGTCAGCTGGAGCTCCTGGTTCAATTCCCCAGCTCTCTGATCATTCTCCCAGCTCTTCCTTGGGGAGCGTGGACCCTGGATCTGTGTGCAGGGTTCCAGCAGGCTGCCTGCCTGCCTGCATCATCCAGGGTCCTATGCCCCCTGAGAAGAGCTGGGGGAAATGATCAGGGAGCTGGAAATCAAATTGGGAGCTGGGGGAATGTTCAGGTACCTGAACCTTACCTCAGCATCCTGTTTGGTTTTTCCAGCCGCCAGTTCAATTCCCCAGTCCTTGGTTTGATTCCCCAGCTCCCTGTTCAATCTCCCCAGCTCTCTGATCAGTTCCCCAGCTCTTCCCAGGGCGTGTGGGCCCCCAATCTGTGTGCAGGATTTCAGAAGGCTGCTGCTGCAGGCTGGGGCTAGCGGCAGCACTGCAGTCTTCCCGGCACTTGGTGCGGGCTTTGCCGTGTGGCTACCACTGGCCCCACCCTGCAGTGCTGGGGAATTGAACTGGGAGCTAGATATCAATATCAGAGCAGTCCTTCTCCCCTCTTTCCCCTCCCTCTCTTTGCTTTCTCTTTAGTTGCAAGCAAACCTGGCTTCGAAACTCAAAATGTTTTGAAACTTTCAAAATGTTTAGAGTACCGTCATTTCATTTCAAAATGGTTTCAAATCCTTTTGTTTCACTTTGATTTCAGTGTTTCAAGCTCAAAATGTGTCAAAACAACTTTGAAATGAAACAGCCATCGAAATTTTGCATAGCCCTACTGTGTATCACTGGTGGTACATGTACCACAGATTCGGAACTGCTGTTCAACCCTTTTTCACTTAATGCAAGGAGACCCTTAATTATCTTCAAAGCAAACAGAAGTCTCATTGGGCGAGGCCCGTACTTAGTTTAAATCAGCATAGTTCTGTCGGATTCATTGTGGCTGAACTCATTTACACCCTCTCAGACTTTATTCCGTAGTGTCATTTCCCTTCAGCCTAGACAAGTGGACAAGATGGAGCTGTTTAATTGTTTCTTCAAGAAAATGTATATTTTCCCCCTGCCCTCCCCCGACCCTCCTCCCTTTCAAACATCTTTACTGCTGCACAGTGAAGGGAAATAAACAAGGAAGGTTAAAATCTAAAACCACTGATCCAAGTTAATTAAGTTCAGCCAGCCTCAACTACATCATCTGGTAAGATTTTGAGACTCATCTCTCACTTTTTTTTCCTTTCTTTCTAATCAGAGCGAATTCCTGGCAAGTGAGCCTAGTTTTAAAAATACTATTTCCATGTTTCAAGTCGTTTAAGACACTTTCACATTTTTTTTCTCAGATTTCCTAGATGCTATTACAGATTTTCCTTCTTTTATTTATGACTCCGGATTCCCAGTGTACATTATTGCTGCTCTGTTGGTACTTTATTAAATACAATAGAGATACTAGAGAAAGAGTGAGGTTTTATGTCCCACACATGGTGTGTTGTAATTGTGGCATTTTTACTTTCCATTAAGAAGTATCTCCAGGAGGGGAGGATGAAGGACTGGGTTCATTACTTCCATAAAATAAAGAAGAAACCCCCAGATAAGCTTGATGTGTTGTTAAGTAGTCTTTAAAGAAGTCTTTAAATCAAGATTGGATGTCTGTCTTAAAGAGATGTGGCAACTCAACCAAAAGTTACAGAGCTGATAGAGGAATTTTGGGGGAGGGGGTTGCGAGCACTTCGCCGTACCCACCGCCTCCTGCGTCGGACTTGCTTTCCTGTCGCTAAGAGTCGCTCACCTGAGGTCTGCATGCGTCCGGTTCACCTGCCACGACTTTGATTGTATTCCAGTTCAGTGTTATTAGTCCGACATGTGTCAGTCCAAAAGTGAGACTCCTGGACTCTCAGGGTCCCGCATCGATGAGGTCTCCGCCATCCCTACACCCTCACCCGTACCACTGGTCTGATTGCTTATCCGGGTAGGTTACCCATCAGTATGTTGCTCAAAACACCAACAAAAGAAATATCAGGTCAACACAAAATTCACAGCCAGGGATTCTCTAGAGCAAGGGGGCTGCTTTGCACTCCGCAGGCCCCCTTGTTATTACCCTATCTGCTGTGTGCACTAGCACCCTTTTCTGCAGCCCTCTCTGGGCTCTTCAGCCCTCTCCAGGGCTTCCTAAAGTCAGTCCTCCTGAGTACCAGCAAGCCCCTTCGTCTCCTGAGAGTGCCCTTACACTACAGTATATACGGCTCCCGGCTCCTGCTGGGTCCAGCCGCTCCCAGCAGCGTTAAACAGTCCATGGCTTCACCGAGCCCATCGACCCGACTCCCCAGCCCTGTTGGGGCTTACCCTTACCCCGTCAGGTCCTACAGTGCCTCCGGACTGTACCCCTTTGCCTGAAGGTGCTCCCTCCGATCTCGGCTTCCTCGCGACTCTCTTCCGGTTCCGCCCTCCCTCCTCCTGGCGCCGGCGTCTCCCTTATGTTGGCCCTCGCCATCCGGGCCACACCTTCTTCCATGCACCTGGAAAAGGTGAGTTTGTGCCCCGCATTCCGGGCTTGAGTGAGGGAGTTTAGCGCGGTTGCGCCAGGGCAGGAAGCCTCAGAGTCCATCCGCCTCTTCACTCCCTCACATATCCCGCCCCTCAAGATGCTACTAAGCATTCTTCTTGTCTGTCTTCGGCCCTCCAAAGCTCCGCCCTGCACTTTGGGACTCTCTTTGTCACACCTTGATAAAAAGTCGGCCACCATATTTGCTTTTCCTGGTTTGTAAGCCACCCAAAAACGGAAAGGTTGGAGAGCTAGGGCCCATTGCATGATGCGGGCGTTATCAGTCTTAGCGGTGTTTAGCCATCTCAAAGGGGCGTGATCAGTGATTAGCTTGAACTCTCGCCCTAAGAGGTAGTATCTAAAATAGTCAACCCTCCATCGGATAGCTAAGCATTCCCTCTCGATAGTAGAGTACCTCTTTTCCTGATCGTTGAGTTTCCGGCTAGTGTACGCTACCGGCCGTTCTAGTCCGTCTACCTCCTGCGACAGGACCACTCCAAGGGCGTAGGCTGAGGCATCCGTCTGCAATGTAAACGGAAGGGCGAAATTGGGGGTATGTAGAATTACCTCCTGGCATAGGGCTCTTTTGAGTTCTTCAAAAGCCCTTCGCCGCTCCTTGCTCCACTCAATGTTTCCAGCTCTTCTGCCTTTCGTTGTCTCCACCAAGGGACTGGCTATTTCCACGAACTTGGGGATGAACCACCTATAATAGCTGGCCAGCCCCAGGAAGGCTCGCATATGCTTCTTAGTTGTTGGGGCTGTGTATTCCCTAATGGCAGCCACTTTATCCGCAAGTGGTCTCACCTGGCCTTGCCCCACTACGAAACCCAGATATTTAGTCTCTTTCTTGC
>NW_017729028.1:34866230-34866776 GCF_001723915.1 Gavialis gangeticus | reverse complement strand
TTGCCCAGTACACACTTCTTGGGGTTAGCTGTTAATCCCATTTGCCTTAGCTCGAGCAGGATGGCTCGAAGGGCCTTTAAATGTTGCTCCCAGGTCTCTGTATAGATTACAATATTGTCTACGTATGCAGTGGCATACCCTTCGTGGAGCGCGAGGACCCAGTCCATCAATCTCTGAAAAGTGGCCGCTGCCCCATTGAGCCCGAAGGGGATCCTTTTGAATTCAAACAGGCCCCAGGGGGTACCGAATGCTGTTTTTGGCTGATCTTCCCTTCGTAAAGGGATCTGCCAATAACCCTTTGACAGGTCCAGGTTTGAAATAAATTTCGCTTGCCCTATACGCTCCACCTACTCGCTGACTTGTGGCATCGGGAATGCGTCAAACTGAGTCAGGGTGTTTAATTTTCTAAAGTCTACACAGAGCTGCAGGCTCCCATCAGGTTTTTCCATGGCCACCAAGGGGCTGTGCCACGGACTACGGGAAGGCGTAATGATCCCTTGCTCCAACATTTTCTCTAATTCCTCTTTAATTGGCTGGCTTTTATGA
>NW_017729028.1:34854196-34866219 GCF_001723915.1 Gavialis gangeticus | reverse complement strand
TGAAATTGGGTCCTTGGTCTGTAATAATCTCCTGGGGAATCCTGAACTTGGCCACCCATTTCATTAATTCTTCAGCTACCTTAGGTCCGGTTACGGCCCTCAAAGGAATAGTCTCCGGAAGCCGGGTTGTATAGTCTATGGGGACCAGCACAAACTGGTGTCTTGCCGCACTCCGAGGCAGTGGGCCTCCCACGTCCAAGGCCACTCTTGTAAAAGGTTCCCGCACAATCGGCATTGTTTGCAGAGGCACCTTAGGGGGCTTGTGGGTGCTCGCCTTCTGGCACACCTCACAGGTTTTACAGTACTCCTCCACATCCTCATATATATGCGTCCAAAAGCACCACTGAGTTAAACAGACCTCCGACTTATGTTTCCCCAAATGTCCCCCAAGGGGATTCCTATGTGCTAGGCGTAAGAGAAGTTCTTGGTAGGGTCAAGGTATAACCAATTGTGCAATTTCCTCTCCCTCGACCTGACCCCGCTTGATCCTATACAGTAGCCCCTTCCTTATCTCTACCTGGGGAACTCTTTTTCCGCGTTCGGGGGGATTATCTGAGTGTCAACTTCTGGTGATTCGTTCTCTCTGAATGGTCGCAATTCCTCGTCTCTCTCTTGAGCTTCCCGGAATTGACTGTAGTTGGCTAACGCCTACACCTCCATGTCATCACCTGCGTTGGCCTCGGTCCCAATAAGTCCTTCTCTTGTTGTCTCACACTCCTGGAGTGACGTGATTACCTCGAATATTTCAGGCCAGTCGCAACCCAAGATCATAAGGTACAGGATCTCCTCATGCAACCCCACAGGGATTCTCCTCCGGATCCCCTGCACCTGTACCTCCAATAATCGTCTTTTGACGTAGGTCTTTCGCTTGTGTAGGCAAACCATGCTTACTCCGACACACCGCTGCGCGTGATTCCATTTGACCAACGAGGGGCGGACGAGAGATTGGGCACACCCCGTGTCCATGACTGCCTGGACGGGGCTTCCCTCAACCCAGGCTCTGACTTCGGGCAGGGGTTGGATTTGGGCCACACCATGACTGCCCACCCCGCAATCCATTGACTCGACCTCTGGCATTGTTCCTGACCCTGACCGCATCTCAGAAAAGTCCGGGTCCTTAGTGAACCTTGTCTGAGGATCCTGGGGGCAATTCTTTGCCACATGTCCTTTCCTCCCGCACGAGAAGCATGTTAGACCCTGAGGACCATCCCTTCTGCCCCCCTTGCTCTCTGAGCGCCGCCTCGTAGGTGTCTCTTGCCCTTTTGTACCTTTGGATCTCCGTCGGTCCCCTTGGGTCATGTTGAATTGTTCTGCCAATCGCAATGCCTCCTGAGATGATGTGAGGCAGTGGCATCTCACCCACTTCTGAGTGTCTTCCTCGAGGTCTGTAATAAATTGCTCTAAGAGAATTTGGTCACAAATTTCCTCCTTCGAAGTGGCCTCTGGCCTGAGCCATTTACTCAGCAGATCTGCGAGGTTCTGCCATAATATGCGAGGAGTTCTCCCCTCACCCGACTTTCTCTCCCTAAAGGCCTGCCGGTGTCTCTCTGGCATTATATCTAGCCTTTGCAGTATCTTGGCCTTAACTTTGTCATAGTCCAGGGCATCCCCCCTAGTCATAGCTCTGTATGCTGCTTGAGCCTGGCCAATTAGTAGGGTACCTATATGTCCGGCCCATTTTGTCTTTTCTAAACCTGCTGCTATGGCCGCCCTCTCAAATGTCTCCAGGAAGGCTTCTGGATCATCCTCCTTCGACATTTTTGGCATCCGAAAGTCCCATGGTCCCTTCTGGGCCCACAACTGCTGCTGGAGCAGGTGTTCTTGTAGGCTTGTTTGCCTCATGGCCTGCTGCTGTTGCTGTTGCAGCACCTGGGCCATCAGGTTCATTGCTTGCTGCAGTGTCTCCACCCCTGGTAATCCGGGTTGGTGCTCCATTTGTATCCCTTAGTACTCCTGGAGAGGCCGCCGTCAGAAAAGTTTCCCGGCCAATGCATCACTGTGGGGGAGGGGGTCGCAAGTACTTCGCCGTACCCACCGCCTCCCGCGTCGGACTTGCTTTCCTGTCGCTAAGAGTCGCTCACCTGAGGTCTGCATGTGTCCGGTTCACCTGCCGTGACTTTGATTGTATTCCGGTTCAGTGTTATTAGTCCGACACGTGTCAGTCCAAAAGTGAGACTCCTGGACTCTCGGGGTCCTGCGTCGATGAGGGCTCTGCCATCCCTACACCCTCGCCCGTACCACTGGTCTGATTGCTTATCCGGGTAGGTTACCCATCAGTATGTTGCTCAAAACACCAACAAAAGAAATATCAGGTCAACACAAAATTCACAGCCAGGGATTCTCTAGAGCAAGGGGGCTGCTTTGCCCTCCGCAGGCCCCCTTGTTATTACCCTATCTGCTGTGTGCACTAGCACCCTTTTCTGCAGCCCTCTTTGGGCTCTTCAGCCCTCTCCAAGGCTTCCTAAAGTCACTTAGTCCTCCCGAGTACCGGCAAGTCCCTTCATCTCCTGAGAGTGCCCTTACGCTACAGTATATACGGCTCCCGGCTCCTGCCGGGTCCAGCCGCTCCTGGCAGCGTTAAACAGTCCATGGCTTCACCGAGCCCATCGACCTGACTCCCCAGCCCTGTTGGGGCTTACCCTTACCCTGCCAGGTCTTACAGTGCCTCTGGACTGTACCCCTTTGCCTGAAGGTGCTCCCTCCGATCTTGGCTTCCTTGCGACTCTCTTCTGGTTCCGCCCTCCCTCCTCCTGGCGCCGGCGTCTCCCTTATGTTGGCCCTCGCTGTCCGGGCCACACCTTCTTCCATGCACCTGGAATAGTTGAGTTTGTGCCCCGCGTTCCGGGCTTGAGTGAGGGAGCTTAGCGCAGTTGTGCCGGGGCGGGAAGCCTCGGAGCCCGCCTGCCTCTTCACTCCCTCACAGGAATCACTGGGGAAAGTCCTATGGATTATGTTATACAGAAAATCAGATGAAATGATTATAATGGCCCCTTCTAGCCATAAAATTTATGACTTTATAAACAGAAGGTAATGGTTTTAGCTGGCCAAGGGACCAGGAAGATATAGAAAAAATCAAAATATCTCTCTCAAGAAAGTGCAAAAGATTTCCAGAAAGTAACCATAGAAGCAAAGAAGACAAGGCTAGAATAATCTGGGGTAGAGTAAGGGATGAACTATTTTTCCTGGAAACAATATTTTATTCTTATACTCTTTGAGAGGTATTTTCCAGTTCACAGCAGCATCTGAGCACCTTGCAGTTTTTAATTTATTTACCCAGCATCCCACCTGTGAGATAGAAAAGTACTGTATGCCCAAATTTCAGATGGAGCTCTGAGGTACAAAGAAACCAGGACGTACATAGTTTAAATCTTGTAGGTGATGATCCACTCAAAATTGCATGCCTAATTGATTTAACATGGCTCTGATTGACCTTTAAGTGACTTTTGACCTTTCCCTAAATCATATTTGAGCTAATTATGTCTATATGCTCATATTCATAATCCAGTCCCTAAAAGTTGCTAAGGTACATCTGCTTCTATAGGAGACAGATGCTCACTGACTTTCAATGAAGTAATCCTAAAATCTTCTATCATTTTTGAAAATCGGTCCATCTAAATCAGTGGTTCTCAACCAGGGTGTGTTATGCACCAGGGCATGGGCAGTCTAGCCTAAGGGTTAGATACCCAAAATATAGGTGTAGTTCTGATTGGCTGCTCAGTAAACTGGCATCTGTAGAAGGTTGGGGTAGGAATTAGATTCAGATGCCATACCCAAAGTCAGGACAAGCATGGTCAGAAGCTGAAGCTGGAGAAAAGGTAAGCCAAAAGCCAGAGCCGAAGGTCAAACCAGACATATGAGCAGGGAAGCATAATTAAGGAATGCCAAGAGTTGTACTAGAGTTGGAAGCCAGAGTAAGAGACATGAGTCAAAACCAGAAGATCTGCAAGGAAGTGCACAGGTCTGGAGGAAGAACGTTCACCTTTGTCCACACAAGGAGACATATGGCTGGGCCTGGCTTTTAAGGGCTGGAGCAAATCGGGCCTGGCCTCAACTCAGCCCAGCTGGGACCAGGACACTGCACTGATCCTGCTGCAGCTGGTACTTGTCCTGGGGATGACTTGCTTTGATCTCCTGATTGGAACCGGCTAGGTCCAGCTAGCCCACCTCATTATAAGGTGATGCTTGTGATTCTTTCAAGTGGTGCTGTGGGGCACTGTACAATGTTAGCACTGTTAGGTGTGCAAACATGACTCATAACCAGAAACCCAGAAATTTCAACTAGGAATATATACTGTTAAAACATCATGCCTTGATGTAGTCTGAACTCTTTGCAACAGAAGAATGGTACTCTTACTTTCTGTAGTCAACAAATGGGTGAAACTAAGAACTAGCATTATCCAAGGGGTGCCTTGAGTCCAATGGGAGGTGCCTTGCATCTAAAAAAGTTGTGAACCACGAATCTAAATCATTTGGTCCTTATAATGCTTAGTAGAACAACAGCCATGTATTTTTAAAATCTAGGTCTTCACACCTCAATTCTCATTTACTTTGGTCATTTTTTTCTTTTTGGACTGCAGGGTGGGAACTAGGTAAAGCACCTAGCCCAATGGGAAATTGATTTTAGTTGGCCTAGATCTTCTCTTGGATTTGGTTCAGTCATGCTGGGTTTCTATTCTTCACAAAACCAAACTTACAATTCACAATTGGACAAAGAGTTGTTTGATCTTTAGCTCTATCATCTTGCCACTAAAGGGCTGTTCCTTACCAGTTACTCCCAGCTTCTTCTTCCTCTACAGAACCTTAACTAACTCATTTGGGGTCATGAGCCAGATACAGGAATAAATCTGAATTTTTTTACCTTATTTTCAAACCAAGGACACCCTAACATAAATGTGGGTTGGAAAACAGTCATTAAGCACCCAATGCAACCCCCACAGAAATTAAGGGGACTGCTGTCTTCAGTGGGAGGGTGACAGTGATGTCCTAGATAGTAGAGATAGTGGTGGGATTAGAAGTGGAGCTACTCTAAATCTACTCTTACTCTGATGTCTTATGGGTGTGCGTGTGAGGGGTAGAGAGAGAGGGAGAGAAAGAGAGAGAGGTGTGAGAGGAAAGAAAGCAACAGGGAAACTTAGGACAGATAAAATAGAGACATTACAGAATAGAAACAAAAATGTAAAGCCAAGTTACTCTTCCTGGAAACAATATTTTCTTTTTATACACTCTCAGAGTATAGCCAAGATACTTATTTTTTGAGACAACATTCAAAGCAGGAGCACAATCGACACAGTGGAGAGTTGGTGTTTATGATTTCAGTGTGGAGTCATGAGTAAGACCAGGTTTGCTTGGTCTCATTTATGACTTTTAAAGATGTGTATTTGTCATGGAAAGGGAAAAAAAAACTGGGTTAGGTTTACTGATATGCCCAATTCCTGTCTACAATTCCCTCTTTAAAAAAAATAAAATATTAAAATTGTTGATTTTCGTATTGTAATGGCAACTTCAAAGCAGAACTAAAACTGCATAAAGAGTTTGCATTTGAACTCTGGATCTGGTTCTTAATTTTATGTGCTTGATTTTGATTTCATGAACCATTGATAGAGGCCCATGGATCACCACTGACTTCACTTAAGTTACTCTTGGTTTGCCTTAGTGTCATTGAAAAATATCAATCTCTTTTGTCTCTTTCCCTGTCTCTTTCCATCTCTTTTCTCCCTGCCTTGCTCTCTCCTCCTCCTGCCTTTCTTTCCCCAACCCAGCTTTCCAACATGTATTGTTCAATCAGATGTATGCCACTTCAGGTAAGTGATAATCTTCCAAAATCCAGACCGCAAACACCATTGCTACGTGGAATAGATCAGACCTCCACAGTCAAATGTACATGCTTCTACAGTATGAGCTAAGGGCTAACTCTTCAAGTTAGCAGGTCCATTAGACTCGTATTCCATTGTAAGCTGCAGTTCAGAGAGGGTAGTTAGAAGAATTACTCTGTTCATGAGTTTCACCGTGGTCTTTCCATATTCAGTGTGCTCCCAGTTCTGGGGAATTGAACAATGGAATGTGACTTGTCCTACAACCATGGGGACTAGGTTTGATCTGTGAGACCATAAACTAAAGTTTTGGATTCAAACTAAGGTTTCATTTTTAGTTTGGGCCAAAATCTAGCAGAGAAACAAGAATGAATAGAAATGCCAGGATCCACCCATCAATTAAATGAATTGTTAGAATTCAAGGCCTTGTACCTATGGCTACAATCGTTTTTTTAATAGATTCATAGATAGGTAGAGTCATAGATTTCTAGATTCATAGATTCATAGATTTGTTGCTGATGTTGTTGTCAGTCCGTTCACTAGTTATCAGCAGAAGAGCTACTGCTGTCTGCTGAATAACACATTTGTTTGTACAGTAGATTGAGAATATGTGTACTTGCAGTAAACTCCTTGGGGGTATAAACAATGTGCTTCTGAAGAGACCCTGTGTCATTAGAATAATCAAGAGTTGTAATGCAATAAACAGTCACAGATGAAAGTATCCTACAGATATTCTCTCGTGCAATATTGCAGTTGGCGTCAAGTCCCAAGTACAATCTATTCAAACCGTTGTTTTTTTTCCTGTGGCAGGCACACATTTTATTACATAGGATGTCTTGGAATCAAGGGGAGGCTTTGTTATGGAGCATTTGTTGATGAGACGGTAAGAACTGGGTGCCCGTGCTTCATAATTAGTGAGTCCCAAATCCTTCTTGTGAAAACTAGTTAAAATTTAACTCCTGTAGTAGGCCTTGTTTGGAGAGTATAAGCAGAATTGAAGTGGTGCATGTGCCTCCAACAGACTTTCATAAGGGGGGAATTTCACAACCCCAGATTAACTGCATTTTTTCACACATGATCCAAGAAAGCTAGATATAGAATCAGGGTTCAAATTATGGTAGAGCTCGGGAGGGAGCAGGGGAACGAGCCCCTGCCCATAAGAGACAAGAGCCCACCTGTAAGATTTGAAAATCATTACCTGGAGGATCTCCGATTTTATTAGGGCATCATGATGGGCAGCCCAGCTTTTTTTTGCACACTCCTCCACCCCCCAGAGTCAAAGTGTAATTCAAACCCAGCATAGATTCATAGAAGTTGAGGGTTGGAAGGGACCTCAGGAGTCATCTAGTCCAACCCCTGCTCAAAGAGGAGTATCCCCAAATAAATCACCCCAGCCAAGGCTCTGTCTAACCGGGTCTTAAAAACTTCCAAGGATGGAGATGCCACCACCTTTCTGGGTAACCTGTGCCAGTGCTTCACAACCCTCCTAGTGAGAAAGAGTTTCCTAATATCTAACCTAAATGTCCCTTACTGCAAATTGAGACCATTGCTCCTAGTTCTGTCATCTGCCACCACTGAGAACGGTTCAGCCCCAAACCTCCCCACTCAAACCAAGCTGTATTTTTCCGTGGTTGCTCCAGCAGCCTACAGGTTCCCCAATCCTGATATAGTGAGGTATCCATATTAAGGTTTGGAAATCCACATAAACAAATTCATAGGACATTCTGTATGCTTCTCTACCCTCCTGAGTCTGAATCCTATTTTAACTATTAGGTATCTAAGTTCTTAGTCATTTAAAGTCCAGATCTCAATCTGGAAATGCCAAGAAATATCTATTTTGGGGGTTGAGGGGCAGGAATTGCACAAATAACACACACTGTAGCAAAAATACTAAAGGAAGCTAAATCAATTCATGGGAGGAATGAAAAACCAACATAGCATTTGCCTTTTTGGGTGCTGTAGCCTTTACAGGTTATTTTTTATCTAATTCTTTATCTACATTTTGGTAGTGAAGCTTCCATCACAAGCCAGGACCCAACTGTGCTAAGACCTCTACAAACACAGGTTAGCAATGGCTTCCTTCCCGATGAATTGGAATCTGGATATGGTGATCAGTTGTATCATTTGTTCATTGAAAACGGGCCATGGTCATAACATGAAAATGTACTGTAAATATTTGAATTTGCTTGGGATTGAGTCTTGCAACTCCTATCGACTTTCATGTGGGAACTCACAATGACAACATTAGATCTCTATCCAAAGAGCTGTTGGCTTATGCGCTGGAATGGACTTTCACAGAAAAAATACAAAGGATGGAGACATACATACACCATTGAGAGCACATTTCTTACAGAACAACCATTACCCCCATGACCTCTCTATCCTCATGCTCAAGGGAAATCTACCTAACACCTTTAAAAGGTGAAGTTGGGAACAAAAATTCCTAAGCTGGCTGGACAAAGAACCAAGGACTAAACACTGATATTGGGTTTACGATACATTATCATTTATCCAATTTCTGAATTCTTTCCCCATAAAGGAAGGTGAGAATGACCCTCCTCCTTTTGGATGGGCCTTTATATCCCAGCAGTCCACTTCTTTTCTTCCACTAACTGTGGGCGTGCTACCCCAGAGAATTTCTCTCAGTCCCTCCCCTCTCTTGTGCTTCACTATGCCGTGCCTGGCTTCCTGTGATCAGGGACTGCATGAAGAATGCCTTACATTCAAAAGCTTGTCTAACTTTATCCCAACTACATAGTTGGTCCAATAAAAGATATCACCCTAAAAAATTCTTGCCGGAAGGAGAACAAAAATTGTTAGCAAAGTGACTATTACAGATAGAAAGAAAAGCTAATGGAACCATTCTTTGGTGACAGCTGCAAAGGTAGCTTTGCCTCCAATATTAAATGTGTGTATGCAGCATCGTAGAAGAATTATTGTCCTGCTTCTCATCCAGTAAATGTACAAACCAGCATTAACTAAGTGTCATGGAGTGTCTCCCCTGGGATGTCCAAAATAAAATAGTTCATTATTCAAAGATTCAGAATGCCAATGTCTGGCTTGCATCAGATAACAACATTTTAAACACATTTCTCTAGTGCTTACAACTTGGTGATCTGTTAAGTTCAATGAACCCAATATGAGCTGAACAACAAGGAAAAAAATGAAAATGACTAAATCATGCCTAGGGCTTTTAACTTCCTGACTTCTGTCTCTTTTAGTGCCTCGATGATGAGAGACAGAAGAAGCCTCCTGCAATCTGATTGTTTCCCTCTCGTTCCCATTGTTTTGTTCTTCCTCTTGGTTTAATGCAGATGCTACTTCACGAGATGAAAGGATTTCCCTTTAAGTGGAATATGTGTATTCATTTCTGTAAGATTATCAAGCTCTCAAAACTAATGTCTACCTTGGTAATCCTCTTTCTGTTGTACTAGAAGAGCAAGAGCTGGACTCCAAGGCTAGGGGCAGACATGGCACACAAACTGGTTTAAGTGATCAGAAACGGGTTTAAACCGGTAACAGAAGAAGCACTCAGTGCACATAAACCAGTTTCAAAATGGCCGAAACCGATTTGAGATAATCCTGGTTGAATGCAGTATCAGACTGAAAGGATTTGTCTCAAACCAGTTTAAGCAATGTCTGTCCCAGACCCGAAAGCTTTAGACATCCTGGTTTTGAAAAAAAACACAAACAGAGCACAGCATTATCCTATCTTGATAAGCTCCATCGCTGGCCTTCTCTTACCATCTGCCTGACAGTTTCCTTCCTCTACCATTTAGCCCTTTTTTTAACTGTTACTTCCATTTTTTTCCTGTTGGTTGTGTCATTATTTTTCTTCCACTATTTGCATCAGCTTCGACACATGACCTCTGCCTTCTGTGGCTCCTCCTTTTCTGCTGACATTTCCATACCGTGTGCCTCGTGGCACAGAGAAGCCTGAAACCCCACCTCTGACTTAGCCCTGCTATTTTGCCAACCTCCATCTCAAAGCACACTCCTTCCAGGGATCTATAAGCCTTCATAGCTGAGAGGATTCACATGTGTAACCCATTGAAACAGGTGCTGAACAATCACACAGGAAATCTGGATTCGATTCCTGGCTCTACCATTAGCCTCTTATGTAACCCTGGGCAAATGACATCACTTTTGGTTCCCTATTTAGTTTATAAGATCCTTGCAATAACAACAACTCCTTCCATACACGTGCACAATGTCCATCCCACTTGCACTTGGGTTTCCATAAGGAATTACTTTTTTTTTCTGATTAACTGTGATGATATGAGAACAGTCTTTCTCAGTGGGCCACTTCAGCAGTAGCTTGTCCTGAATCATCCAGACCTGAACACACATGATCTGAACCTAGAAGTACACCATAGAAGCTATTCTTGGCTTGTCTGGAGTGACTGCTCTCTTGCCCACCAAGACCAAGGCCTCAAGAGTAGTGATACGTATATCTTTTAGAGTAGCTGCCTGGCACGCAGTCCTGCCTGCCCTGACTCGTGAGAACATGGGTGCTGAGGCAGAGCAGTTTCCCAGATTTTCAGGATGATTTCTGGGATTTCTATATTGTCAGCCTAGTTAGGGCACAATTCTATTTCCTTTTGTGTGACTAAATAGAAGCTCTCTAGCCAGGTAAGCGGATTTTTTTGGCATCTATACAAAGGTTGCTATTCTGTTACCCCTGAACCATGGACACATAAGTATGCACCAGTGGACTAAGTGCACATAGTAGGCTATGTATTGTCCAGGCAGATATGAAGCAACACACACTTATGCATTCTGGATATCCAAGTGTGTGTAAGTTATGAAAAGGTAGCTAGCCAGAAATCCATGAGTAACATATATTAAATTAAGAAGAAAGAGGGCACTCCTATGTTTTAAACACAGTAGCTTAGGGGTTAAGGAACTTACCAGCAATCTGGAGATCTAGGCTCTAGGAGGGATTTGAACCTGCATCTCAGACTTCTCTGCACAGTTCAGGTCAGGGGTGACATGCTGGAATCAATGGGAATTTTCCTTTTGAGTTCTGTGGAGACAACACCACACCACTGGGGTTAGTTTCTAGTTTGGAAACCAATTAGCAGGACGTCGGGCACTTGGTTTCATTTTCTACATCAATCTTCCCATCTATGAAAGGGATACAGGACATAGTCACTCTATAATTATTCCAATCCTCCTCAATAGAACATATATAGGTAAAAAGCATTAAAATCATTAGAAACAATACTTTTGGAAGGTGGATGGTAAAGAAACTCTGTAGCAAGGACACTATCTGCTGATACAAACACACCATCACCTCTTGTAAGTTCTCAGGCTCCTTGTACCTCAGATAGCCCCTACCCCTGCTCTTTCCTTCTTTCAGAACTGGTGGTGTATAGCTTATTGTGCAGATGTTTCTCCTAAGCAAGCGAATGGTTATTTTTCAAGTGACTTACAGCAGATGTTCCCGAGTTCCCAGGTGTGTGCATGCTCCTTTTCACTCAGTGAAAGCTCACGTGAAACACACAGCAGATTGCATTGCCCCTGTCCATTTGGGCTAGAGAGTTTGCACAACCGTGCACACATGACGTTGCTCTCCTTTTAGCATGCTGCGTGTCATTGGTAAGCCTGAGTAATGGGCCTCCCGGTTCTCTTCCCTGGTAGTGCTGCTGGTTGAGGACATTTTCTCTGCATCATGTTTTCTTTACAGTCTTTGCTTTACTCTGGAACGGACTCCTTTATGTCACATTATTTTTTTGGTATGAACTTTTCCCCTAACCACCCTGGAGGTGCACATTATTGTTCAGAAGGGCAACCCTGTTAGGCTCAACTGCTGTCTGCCTCAGTGATGGAGCAAAATCATACAAGCCCTCTGTGCATAAATAGTAGCTACATTCTTTACTTTAAAAAATATGCATCCATTGTAAAAATACTCATAGTATATTTTATCAAAGAGAAAAGTTATGAGTTTAATAAGCACAACATTTATTATGGTTTGGCCGATTCCATGATTTATGGTTTGACGATGCTCTAAGCCCAAAGGGAAGTAATTCCAACATGGATCTAAGGGAGCAGGAGGGCACAAAAGCCCCCTTGGCTCACCAAAAGCATCTGAGAATGTCTGTTAGCTAAAAGGGAGGCGTACACCCAATGGAAGGGAGGGGCCATCACCAGGGAGGACTATACTGCAGTTGCTCGGGGATGCAGGGGGGTGGTCAGGAAGGCCAAGGCATT
>NW_017729028.1:34847790-34849196 GCF_001723915.1 Gavialis gangeticus | reverse complement strand
GTCCTCGGGCCCGCACTGTTCAACATCTTCATCAGCGACTTGGACGTGGGGGTAAAAAGCACCCTGTTCAAATTTGCAGATGACACCAAGATGTGGGGGGATGTGGGCATGCTAGAAGGGAGGAATAGGCTGCAATCGGACCTAGACAAGTTACAGGGGTGGGCGAATGAGAACAGGGTGGGATTCAACACTGACAAGTGCAAGGTGCTGCACCTGGGGAGGAAGAACCGGCACCATACCTACAGGCTGGAACTCCCTTCTCATCAGGGCAGAGGCAGAAAAGGATCTTGGAGTCATCATTGATGCCAAGATGAACATGGGCCAGCAGTGCGGGGATGCA
Source organism: Gavialis gangeticus (assembly GCF_001723915.1). NCBI lineage: Eukaryota > Metazoa > Chordata > Crocodylia > Gavialidae > Gavialis > Gavialis gangeticus. The sequence goes on along the minus strand of NW_017729028.1, from coordinate 34,848,856 downwards.
GTCAGGAAGGCCAACCATACTTTGTCGTGCATCCACAGATGCATCTCAAGCAGGTCTGTCGCAGAGCACTCAGGTGCTCTGTGCCTGAGAGCAGAAATAGCTCAGGAGAGGCCCCTACTGGCAAGAAGGGGGAGGCTCAGCTGCCAGTTACCAGGGCAGCCAGAGTCACAGGTGCTGGTTGCTAGGGCAACTGGTGGGGAGCCAGCTGACAGGAAAGGGCAGGGCCTGGCCCTTCTTAAGCCCCAGGCATGCAGCTAGGAGGGCAGTTCCCCTCTGGCAGCCAAGGGAGGGGGAGCTCGGCCTGTGCAGACAGAGGGGAGAGGCCCAACTGCATGAGAATCCCCTGATTGCTGCTATGGGTTGGAGTATTTCCCGGTAGGGATTGAATGTTGTTTGGCCGGATGGTTTAACTTTTTATGTTACAGCCCGGGGGTTTTGTGTTTTTGTGTTTGCTGTTTTGACCGGAGGACCAGGTGAGACTATTAGGGGTTGGAGGAGGCCTCATAGGGGCTCCATGGTAGCGTGGGGACCCTGGCACCAGAGAGGGTGCAGCATTTGGGGTGCATTGACCCCAGGCCCAGAGCAAGGGGGCAGTGAGAAGCCCCAGAGCAAGGGGGGCAGTGAGGAGCCCAGAGAGAGGGCTGCGAGGAGCGAGAAACCCCAAAGCAAAGGAGGGCAGCGAGAAGCCTCAGAGCAAAGGGGGCAGCGAGAAGCCCCAGAGCAAGGGGGAGGGCAGTGGGAAGCCCCTGAGAGAAGGCAAGGACAGGGCCAAATCACAGCAGGGTCCAGGTCAAATACCACGTCAGTACCATCTGCGAGGCTTGGGCTGTGGTGCAGGGAAGGAAAAGGAGCCGCAGGTAGAGCCCCTTGGCACCAGGGCACGTAAAGTGGGCAGCCTCCAGCTAATTACATCAATCAATCAATAAATCAAGATGAAGGTGTGGCAGACGAGTAAGCAGGCAGTTGGCCCATAACAGGAGGGCGAAGTCGCCAATAGAAAGGCTCCAGTAGCAATACTCCTATCACAAGGTCCAAGGAGGTGATCCTCCCCCTCTATGCAACACTG
>NW_017729028.1:34846246-34847297 GCF_001723915.1 Gavialis gangeticus | reverse complement strand
CTGCTCAGGTCCCTTCTGACCCTAGAAACTATGAAACAATGAAACATTGCAAGAACATTGAAAGCAAACAGCAGCAACCCCTGGGCTTCGAAGCTGGCAAAAGCAGAAGCTCTGGCTAGCCTCCAGCTCATGAGATGGTGAACTCAGAGCTTGCTCCTCACATGGGGCTACAGGAGCAGCTCATGCATGCCAGGCTATGACCTCATAACTTACTGTACATGTAGGGTACAGCCAAGGTTGGAGGCCATACCTCCCTTGCCTCATTAATGGATCCACTGCTGTCCAGAAATAGAATTCCCCAGGCACATAAGTACCAAAAATACCCTGTAGGCAACCAAGAAGGGGTAGAATGCCACATGAGATAACTAAAGGCATTTGTACACGCCACGGGGATTTACTTCAGTCGAAATCACACAGTGGCCTTTGACCAACTTGGTCTAATAAAAGATATTGGATTTACCCAAAAAACCTTCTCTGCCTATATCCTTAGACCAACACGGCTACAACCAACGCCTCTGAAATCACACAGTAACATTCTTCACAATTGGCTTGAATTATGCTAAGATGCCTAAATGCCTTACCTGGCTACATTACTAAGCTTAGCCTACTGCACATGCTTGAAAGTGACTGGATGTTGCCTCAGAGACATCTAATGCCATGCACACCGCATTGCATACAGAAGTTACAAAAAATCAAACAAACTATACGTTAAAGTTTTTATACTACACTACACTACACTAACATCAAAGTACACTGTAATGTACTTCTGACATATTATTGGGAACACACACATACACATGCTGATATGCACATAGCATATGTATAGTGATGAACATATATAGAAACACGACATGTGTAAAAAATGCCTCGGTCTTATATTATTCTTTCAAGCATGCTACAGAAGCCAGAGAAAGATCTGGAGAAAAATGTCCATAGTTTGTGTGTTTTAGACCCTTTTGATTTATTTAAATTTACATAACATTAAAATGCAGCCACACAAAAAAAGCTGTAGGTGCCCTAACAATCCATTAGAAGTAAAATGATAATCACC
>NW_017729028.1:34804985-34846136 GCF_001723915.1 Gavialis gangeticus | reverse complement strand
AAAAAAAAAAACCCCCAAAAAAAAAAAAAAAAAAAAAAAAAAAATATCATTTACAAATAATGAATTAAATCAGCCAGCCAATAAATCAATACAGCAAAAAAGCCTTTTTAACGCATCTAAGGAATATACCCTCAATCTTCCCCCCAAACCCTATTAGAAATAAATAAATAAATAAAGAGATTCATATATTCATAGCTTTGAAGGCCAGAAGGGACTATTATGATTAGCACATCTGACCTCCTGCAGAACACAGGCCTCACTATTTTACCCTGTAATTCCTCCATCTGGCCTACAACTAGTCTTTGAGCTACAGAATACCTTTCAGAAAGACGCTCGGCTGTAATTTAAGAACTTCAAGTGACAGGGAATCTATGCGTGTTCCTTGGCAAGTTGTTCCAGTGGTTAATTACCCCCGCTGTTAAGCATTTTCGCATTATTTCCCATCCTAGCTTCAACTTCCAGCCATTGGAACATGGTCTGCCTTTGTCTGCCAGACTAACAAGCCCTCTGGCCCTCCATAAATAAATAAGAAATGCCCATCCCTAAAAGCTTTGGCCTTCTTTGCCTGTTCTTAAAAATCACATAAATTTTGTCATAACATCCAGTCAGTTGTCTCTCTCTTTTACAACTTCCAGCAGTCCTTAAGTCATAAACAAGCCAATACTCCAACAGATCTCGAAGCCTGTTAAGGCCCACCTGTACCTTTTCCCTGGAAACACACGGCCTTCAGTTTATTCTCTGCCTCCAAAGTTTGTCGAGCACTGGATGAAAGCCATCTAATATATGCACGTTCTTGCATTGTCATTATTATTGTGTTGTCAGTCTGTGTTCGGCCTTTTAAAAGTGTTTCCGTCTGCTGTAGCTTTTGCAGTTTAATTTCCTTTCTTTAAACTAACAACCCATTGAACAAAGGAAGCACGTATGGAGACATTAAAAATAGACAGAGTTTTCGGGATCATTATTAGTACTGCAAGTTCACAGCTTACACCATAATGGCTCTGTTTCATTATAGCAAATGCCAAGAATGCGTAGCAATAATGGGATAAATTTGTGTTATTCTGAACCCGCAATTCCAATTACAAAGCTAAAATATCCTAGGAAAAAACAGTTCATATCCCTGGATCTGATCTTGCCAGCTGCGCTGAGCACCCATAACTTCAGCATGACGCAATAATAATGACAATAATAATATTAAAATGTGGTGCATAAGAGGGTAAAATATGATCTTTCACAAGGTATAGGCTAAAGCCCAGAAAGGTTAGTGACAGATCAGGAGGAAGGGTGCTATATCATGGATTTTCTTCTTTCTTTTGATGTGACCATTCACTTGAAACTGGTAAGTGTTAGCATTTGCAGCAAGTATTGCATGACATTGGAGGTATGAGCAGTTTAAACATAAAACCAGTTATATGTAGTGCTTTGGGATCTCAGGATGGGGACATCACAACAGCACTGCATGAACAGGCAAGTGGCTGTATTACGGTTCTTCAGAAAGGGATGTTCATCAGCACCTGTGAAACACTACGGCAGGTGATGACTTTCTAAGCTTAGTGAGTGGGGTTAAGTTAGACCCAACCCAGCAATTGGGAAGGTAAGGGGTTCCCTGCTCATGAAGGCACATCGGCTGATCCAGTGCAACTTTTGCGTATCTGCACTAAGTAGAAGCTAGTCCTGGGCTATTCACATCTGAATGAAACAGCTACTGAATTCCCACAGTTTAGCTTCCACTTTCAGCAAGATTGAGTGGGCACACAAAGCAGTTACAGTACAACAGATCAACCTGATGTATGGCAAGTCCTGCCTCCATATTTGTTTCATTGGTCCATCCCCAATATATGACAATATATACTTTTCGGCAAGGCTGAAATCTCAACGGGTGTGACTTGGTGATGGTGGTGATGATGGTGAGGGACTGAATCATCCCACTAATACAACTGATTGCACTCTCATTGACAGTGATAACTGCTTCAAAGCGCTTCTCTCTGTGAGCAGGCAGGCACAGCTTGGGTATTTATGGCCCAACATGTTCAATACATACACTGGCATATGTGATGAGCCCAGATGAAGATGAGACAAAGAAAAAAGAAGTGGGACTCAAGCTGAACCCAGTTAAAGTGGGATTGATAATGGGAAAAGCACACACAGTATAGACGTCTGCACTGTGCTATTATATTCTAGAAAGAAAAACATAGTAGGAAGAAAACGCTGCAGTTCAAAAAAGCTTTCTGACTCATTCTGGCTGCCCCAGTGCACATACTATAATAGCGTTTTAGGATTACTTTGACTCTGACGTAGTTTTAGCCAAGGGTACAATCTGTCACATTTAATTCCAACTGTGTGTCCTCCACTAGACAGAAATATATATATCCATATATCAGTCAAATTTGCCATCTGTGCCATTATCCGACTGCATAAATTTCAATCTGAGCATATTTGTTAGCTTTAATCCCCAAAATTAAGGCTGTCATTTCCTCAAGACATCAGTGCAAGTATCGACTTAACATCATCATCCGTAGGCATCTTCCTCCAAAATATCTTCCATAGGTGTCTTCTTCAAATCAGGTAGGGGAAAAAAAAAACACCTTTAAATCTCAGGGTAGGGTTCTGAAATGTTTTCATTCTAAATCTCTATTTTTAAGTCCATCCTTGAGACTCAAATTAACAGGGAGGGGTTAAAGGTCACCACTAGTTACGGTAGGTTAAACTCATTGCCCCTGTCATTAATCTCTCTCCCTGGGCTTTCTGCTTCAAACTGTGTTGCCGTTCCACAAACAAGTTTGGATGAACCATACCTGGCTTGTTCGGATATCTGCTTGCAGAAGGAGTCCTGCTAAATGCAGGCCACTTCATTAGGAATGTGGAAAAGTCAGTGGAGGTTTAATTGGATTAAGCTCTGTGCTCTACCCGTACACTGGCAACTTTCATGACAGCTTGGCTAACAAGATAATATGCAACAAAGAGGTCTGGTATTCAGCAGGGCCCCACACCTTAGCTAGGGGGTATACACCTGGAGACTGTGATAAGCAACAGAATAACAGGCAGCTGACAACACCGCTGCTCCGCTATTGTCACAAACCTCTGCAGCAGGCATGCACATTTAGGTGAAACTCAACCCCCAAATTTTAGCAGCGCAGAGTGATTAGTCTCAGCTGGAGACTCCTGAATGTCATGTCTGCATCAGCAGGCAAGCAAAACTGGAGCTGGAAGCAGCCATTTGGCCCTTTCCCTTGGAAAAGCAAAATATCAGTCTGACTGTGGACAGACTGGATGGAGCACATTTGATTTAAGGCAGCAATGTCCTTTTCATGACATTATTCTAGCAGGAGCACGGTCCATTGGAAAGACAAGGCTGCTCCTTGCTTTGCTACCAGCCTCCTGTTGGGCCGTGGCAAACTTGCTCAGCCTCAGGATTCTTAAAAGTGCTCTGTACTCACAGCTGGAGCCAGGGTTTCAAATGAATACAGCTTCCATTTTGGTAACTAAAGGGATGGACAGACTAAAAAAAAAATGCTATGCACATTTAAAAAAAAAAAAAATCTCACCTTTAACCTTGATAAAATTCCCAGCAGCAGCCATGGGTCGGGTAGGCATCTACACTTGAAACACTTAAAAGTTAGGTAACTTGTCCCAGGAGGTTTAGGCACTGATGGGGAGACTTAAAGCATCTGAAGACAGATCTATGTTGGCTAGATAGAGAACAGGATTATATTCTACTGCTGAGAGGCCGTTCTTCCATGTTGAAACCACAAAAAAAGAACTTTCTCCTTCACTTCACATAATGGCTTGAATTATGGCTAAGATGCATAAATGCCTTTCACCCTGTGTGACAGCTTATCCTATTGTGCATGTTTGGAGGTTATTAGCTGGTGTCTCAGAAGTGTCTAACTCTATCCGCAGTCCACCATGATTCAAATTTGCCATGGGCACACAGAAGTGCTAGGCAAACCCTCCAAATTATAGACGATCAAAAACCATGTCTAGAAACTTTTTGACACTGCCCTGAGACCAGGATCATGATTTTCTTGTCTACCTTTCCCCCAGTAACTTAATGTTTAAGGTATCCGGTCAGGATCCAGGAACCCAGGGTCTAGACTTAGCTGCCACTGAGTGGATGTGATCACAGGACAAGCCAACTACCATGGCAAAATTCAGACAGGACGAGGAGCAGCTTTCTGTTCAGGCCAAGACACTGGACCAGCAAGATGAAAGCATTGGGATGGTGCGGGCCGTTATAGGTGACCACAAGCGGAGTAGGAGTCAACCCTTCGAGAAAGATATGGACAAATTGGAAAGAGTCCAGGCAAGGGCAACAAACATGGTTAGAAGTCTAAAAACCATGGCATATAGGGAAAGGTTAGAAGAAGCGGGTTTATTTTATCTAGGGAATAAAAGACGGCTTACTGAAAAAAGAATTTTTAAATATAAAGAGGGTTGTTATAAAAAGGATAGTGATCAACTGTACTCTGTGTCCACAGGGGAAAGATCCAGAATGGATTTAAATTACAACAAGGAATCTGAGGCTAACTTCTAGGAGGAACTTTCTAAGTATGAGGGTGGTTATGACCATGCGATGCAGAATAGTGCCATGGGTGTCAAATGTATGACTCGAGATATTCATCAGCATACATGATGCATTTGGCATTAAGGAATCATTGGGAAAAATGAAGAAATAGCCCTAGAAACAGGGTCCAAAACCCAGGATGCTCTCCTGGAAAGGCAGTATCTTGTTTCCTGGACTACTGAATGAAAGACACTTCTTTGCTCTCCTTTTGGCCTTATGACTTTTAGCTGATCAAGGGAACGTCTTTAATAGGTGCTGATTCAAAGGTGTTCCTAACCATGGTTGCCCTCTAGGTTGGTAGTTATAGTAGATGTTAGTTTAAACTTCCTGGGACTAAGCCCCAGGTGTCCTATGAAAGTTTTCCAACCATTAAGCTATTTATGAAAGAAAAGGAGTACATCTATGAAGTTGTCTGTGAAGGTATCTATCTACTCTGTTCAGAAGCCATTCTTAGATGTGCATACCTTGTACAGTCAGTGGGAAATCAAATTGTCACCTATAAACTGGTTCTGAATCAATATGATAAATGCTAATGACACCTTCTGTGAAGTTTTGAGATGCATATGACAACATTTACATGTTTCATGTAACTCTTGTTGAGTGGCAGTCAATTAACTCCTCAAAGTCTTTGAACTACACAAGGTCAAGGAGGACTCACAATTTCTAACTACGAGGGTGGGTACAACCATGCACTGCAGAATAGTGCCAATCAAGTCCAATACTGGACTCACAATCCAGTAGCAGAACTGATAAAATTCTGCAAATGAAAATGTTCATATATCATTTTCAACTGCACATGAAATGAAGCTCATGTAGCATGCAGCCGTAAAATTGCCACTGAGACAAGGAAAAATCTTGTTAAAAAAAGAAAAGAATATCGGAGCACCCCAGTTTACTAATATCTAATGTACTTTCTAGGTGCACAAGTGATGGTGATGCAAGGTTGATGAATCGCACAGGATTCAAAGCAACGTATGTGGGTTAAGAACACAGGCAAATTGTTCATTCTAAGCTTCACTAGTTTCTCAGATTTGTGTTTTCTACTATAGAAGAAAGGTTTCATACTGGAGACAGTATCTATAGGTAGACACAAATGGAAGGGGAAAAGGTCAGTAATTCTGGCCCTGGATGTTGGCTTAATTTCACCTTGCTCACCCCGCTGGGCACGGGCATGGCCCCTCCGCCACCACCGTTCATCTGAGCCTGATTTTATTTCCTAATGGAAACGGGACAGCCTTCTGAGTAACTTCACAAAAAAGATAAAATGCTATGGCTCAGAAAATGTAAGGTGGCAATCCTGGACTCTCTTTATATGTGCCTCTGTGTGTGTTAGAGTTCATCAAATATCCCATGGGCTTTCAGACCGTGTGTGGTGGTGCAGAATGGGAGATTTAAAAAAAAGAATCAGGTCAAGCCAGGGTGGGTGTTCAAAATGTCATCCAGTTGCATACTCCAGAGATTGCAAAATCTAGACGTCTCAGTGGGATCTGAAGAGACAGAGAACTGTGTGTTTAAAGTGTCTTAACATGAGAGATTTGGGTGCAGCTAAAATCTTGTGGGAATGATTAGCTATGAGATCCAAAGAACTCAAAGATCTCCTCCGAATAATTAACATGAGACATTAACCAATGAAACTAAAGGTTGTAAAGACTAAAATCCATTAAAAATAGCCATAAAAATTATTATGTTATGAGCATTTAAAGTGGGATTCATTTATTTAGGAGGCATGTGTGACCTAATATGAAGAAGACTAGAACTGTATACTTTCAAAATTCGCTAAGGTTGAAGTCTATTAGCCATTTCATTTGCCTACAGAGGGGAAACTTGGTTGTATGAGTAACAGCCTAGCCTGTGACTCAGGAAACCTGACTTCAATTTCTGCACTTCCTGTTGTGGAAGTCATTGAAGAGTGGCATGACAATACATCTACATTTAAAAATAGAATTTTAATACAGACCATAACTAATCCCTGGCCTTTTGCCTGTGCCCTGCATGGCAGAATGCCATTGAGTACCATACACTGGAGATCTGGTGCAATATCTATTGAAGTCAACAGGAGGCTTTCCATTCACTTTCGTGACTAGTACTGTAGTAGCAGCAGTAACAGAAGGATGCGGCACCTAGCTGTTGTGATAAGTCCTGTACAAAAAAATATCAAAACAACTCCTGCTTCCAGTTGCTGAGAGAAGACAGATGTCAGGAGCGGAAGCACAGGGTCGTAACACTTTCTAAAGCATGCAAGTTATTTAGAACCCTACATCCCATTCTTAAAAGTATCTGAGGCCCTTACAGACAGATTTTTGCAATTATTTAGGTGACAAACTTCTACTGAATTCAGTGGGCCTTAGGGGCTGAATCCAAGGTTGTTCTGTAGGCAAGTAAATGGGATTTAGGGAGCTGAGGTGGGAGGAGCTAGGCCGCATGTCTCATTTTTTGGGTGAATGCACTCGGCAGTGGAGGCAGCGGTTCCTCGAAATCGAGGATGGCATCTCTGAGGCTTGATGCCCAACACAGGTGCCTGATAACCATCACGCATCCGCTGCCTGTGTGCAGATTCTTGGCTGGGGCCTCCAGGTATCACAGCCCTGCCCCCGTCACCAATCCTCCATCTCCACAGGACTTTTGGACCTGACAGAAGCCTGCATGTGGCATGTTTAGCGTGGGGACTCCAGTGCGCAGCTGGGTCCACATGGTCTTGGTGGCTGGTGGCTGAGCTCAGTGGCATGGTGACTGGGGCCATTTCTCCATTGCAGCCTTCTTCTGCCTTCACAGCCATTGGAGCCACAGACTTCCTTCACCTGCTCCACTGTTGAGAACTTCTTGGATCATTCTTTGTCTAAACCTTCCCCTTGACCTTACCGCCAGGTAGGGTGGTCCTACCAGGAGCATGAGCTCCAGATGGCATTGCTCTCAGGGCCATTGGAACACACACGCCTCTAAACCACAAGGTGATGATCCTTGGAGATGTTGGGTGAATGCACTAGCCAAATGCATTCACCCAACCTCTTAGGTGAATGCACACACCAAGAGGTGACCCATTCAACCTGCCCCTGCGGGCCAGATCCTAGCAGCAGTGGAGTTAGTGGTTGCAGTGGTAGTAGTGATGGAGGTAGATGGCCAAGCAGCACTGGGGCAAACAGATGTGTTGTATGCAATCTTGGTGATTTTGTATGAAATCTTGGTGATTTTACAAATTTCTGCTAGCAAAACTATCAAGATCAGAGATTTTTTAAACATGCTCGTTCCTTATCTCAAGCTTGTTTTCTACTCCAGCCTAGTTTGTGCTAGCAAGAGCCTGTCCTCTGGAAGAAAGAGGTAGGAAGACCTCACAAGGTTACAGCACTCGCATATCTCCTTACCAGTACTTCTCTACCGTGTTGTTGGAATAAGCAATGCATAGGTCTTTATACTGGCCCTTCATATCCATAATGGATTTCACCCACAAGTAAATCTTGTTTAGTTGAGCCTACATAGTTCATTTCCTCATTCCGTCAAGTTCACCTAACTATAGCAGCCCATTGGGCTAATAAGATTAAAGCACACCCATTTCTGTCATTAACAGCCCACAAGAAAACAATGCAGATCATATCACATCAGGCTGGCTTTAGATCTCCAACCTAAGTGGCCAAATCCCCATTTATAGCTTGGTCAAGGCAAGGCTTGCCCCTCTGCCTCTCCAATTGCAAGGTACTCTTAACTGTTCTTCTGCTTCTTCAATCACTACTGCCTTTTCCTTTCTGTGGGTGTTCAAAGCCTTCCATTTCCTATGCTGTGACACAAGATACCCCATCACAGGTCACCTTTCAGTCAAGCCTGTTATATGACATCAAAGCTAAAAGGGTAAGAGAGTAGCTTCTGACAACTGGAACTGGAGAAGTGCTGGAGAAAACTTTAAGAAGGTGAGACAGAGAGTGAATCAAGCATGCTTTCAGCCTAGACAAACTTGGTTAACTTTGTTTTTATCTACCAGATCTTTACATGCAGGGCTCTGGAGCCATTTTTGGTGAATAACTGCTCTTTGATTTAAAACATTAGTACTTTGAATAGAAACAGTTGAAAATCTTTCTTAGAAATATGGGCACGGTTCTTTTGGTAGATGTGATATCTTTTATTAAACCAACTGAGTAGTTGGCAAAAAGTTCTTGGCAAGCTTTTGGGTGCAATCACTCTTCTTCAGGCTTAGGAAGTCTCTGCTGTTCTGAGACTCCAAGAAATGAGAAATGATGGGCACCTTTGACTACTTATCATCCAAGAATAAATGGAGACTATATATATATATATATATTTAAGCAGTAAAGTCCTTTTGCTGAAATGTTAATAACATTTGACTTGATAGGGTGTTCAAAATGGTAAAATTACCATTGCTATTTATCACTTACTACTTGGTTGTTCAAGTGTTCATGATATGCCATCTGGGCTTGTGGACAGAGGTGATATCTTTTAATAGACCAACAAGATTTTTGCAAAAAAAAAAACAAAAAAAGGGGACTATGATTTCCATGTCCTTTAGGTTAGGTGAACCTCTGTCCACAAGCCCTGATTCCCTTTTTCTCTAGACCAATATGGCTACAACCTGGATACCTGACACATAATATGCTAGTCACTTGCCAGGTAGTTAGGCCTCAATTCAACAAGATACTAATACACACACTTGGCTTAGTTGGCTTAGTTAGGTACCCATTGAGCAGTGCACTTCAATAAGAGTACAGCTCTATAGTCTGCACTGGATGCCAACTAGCTTCTAAACTAGGTTTAAGGCACTGAGCATGCTTCTTATGACTTTAGGACCTGCCTAGTGGGCAGATGTTCCCGTTCTTGTGTTTTGCTACCTTAATGACAGTCAGCACAGGCTGTGTCACCCTCAGCTGAGGAGGCAGTAGAACATTCCCTCTGTGACACACTGATCTAGAAAACTCACTCTTGTGAACATTGGTTCAAAATAGCCTACTTTGTTCACCTTCAGGACCCGTGTTAACGTTTCTTTTCACTAAGGCCCTGAAGGAAAAGTAGCTTGATGAGGGCTAATTTTTGTGCAGTTTAAGTAAGTTTCTGTTTTGCTGGGTTCTGCTAGGGTGTTATCTGTTGGATTATTCATTTGATTATTTTCTAGCCTATGGCCTAACTGCCCAGAGCAATAGATAGATAGACAGACAGATATTTTATAGAAACATTATGAGTTTGGATAGAAATCCTCAGCCAAACCATAGCAGTAGTAATAATTCTGAGTTTACAGACATCCAGAAATTATGAGCACACTGCACTTTTGGAAAATATATTACATGTGGGATAGCTTGTGTCCCTAGGGTAAGTGTTCTGCTTCTTTCATGACCCATAACTCAGGAATATGGCAGGCATTAGCACTTTACAAAACATCTTCATTCTTCACAGTGAAGACAGATCCCATAGAATACAGAGCATCTTACTTATTTGGCAGTGATTTGAGTCATTTTATTTTTAACACTAACTTTATGTGGTCGATCTCACAGATAGGTGAGGGAAATAAGATGAGGCAGTGGAAGTGTATCTAATTTTATATTAAATACATCATCGTTGTGATCTGACTTGTTGTACTGCTACGGTAAATTACACACCATAAAACAGGAAGAAGAATGGAGCTGATGCATAATACAAGAGTCTGCCTGGGTGATAATAAATACCACATCAAGCTGTAAATACACACATACATGTGTATGAGTGTGAGGAGACATAAATAGATCTTCCACTGTGCTTGAGAAGCCAACAAATTTCGGATGTGTTGGACTGCAGTATGGGAAGTAGCTTCCAATTCTGCATCAAATTGTTATTTTATTTAAATTAATGGGTAATAACTTGATTTTGCTGCCAGAACAGTGAACAAGGAGCAGGGATACTTTCTCAGATAGATAGTACTCCTCCAACTTAATGCTTTATAATTTAACATTAAACTATTTTTCACTGTTCATTTTGTGTAGAAGACAGGCATTTGCCTTCTGGTGTATGTTTTAAAATTAGAGAAGAAGGGAAATATTCTCCTAAAACTTTTTTTAGCAAAAAAGCCACCAAATTATATGATGGATTTGGTTTTTGCCAAATTGTGTCAAAAATGCAACCTATTCTTTTTCCAGAAATGTCAAAATGTTTAAATTCAATATTTCTAAAATGACATATTCAAATTTCAAATTCAAAATGACCTTTAATTTTGAAACGTCATTTAACATGATACTGCTGCATGCAACTCATAGGCTGGTATAGCAACTAAAGATAGTCAAAAAGTGCCAATATTTTTCCTGCTGGGAAATTAGGAAAACTCCTTTTCCCTTACCCTCCAAAATTTCCTGTGAACAATTTTGTGGGTTTCAATCAAAAGCAAAGTATTATTTGTGGGTTTTTTTATAAACATAATTTCATTTTATAGTTTGCTTTTCTCTTTGAAAAAGTTTGAATGATCCAGATATTTTCTATAATAAATTTGACTTTGAAGAAAGAGACAATTTCCACTTGAAGAGTGCAAAAGGAAAATGTTAACTTGGTTGTAGGCAGTCTCAGGTGACTGCATTTCATTGCTGGGCAAAAAAAAGTCTGTAACGATGCAACATTTGCCAAACTCTACAAGATTTTTGGAGTGGACATAGCTAGACAAGGAACCGATGACAACGAGCATTATATTTTGCATTGTTGTGTTCTCTGTTTAAATTTAAAGGAATGTAAAAATATACACACTGATTTAAAACCCTTGGAGGGTGGGGGTTATTTTGTACCTGGACCGTTCAGAAATAAAACATTGCAAACTAGCCATTCAGATCTACCCAGAAACTGATGTTGTCAATTATGACATTGTCCTACCAGCCACCACAAACTAGGGGGCAGCCGAAGTCCAATGGCACTGAAACAAAGTCATTGCTAACTAGTTATTTTTATTTTTACAATCATAAATCTGTGGGTACAGGTCTTTGCTCTGGCAGAACAATTTACTGTATCTTACTTCTAGAATATGCTTTTGGAGTTATCTCTGCACTATGTGGACGTTGCCCCGTAAGTGCTAGAACAATAACATTAATACTAATGCTATGTTTATTTTAGTGTTTTCACTATACCACAGTCCAATGGCACTGAAAGAAAGTCATTGCTAATTAGATATTTTACAGTCATACAATGCAGAAGATATATATCACTGTAGTCATGTGTTTCTATCACTGTCTCTATACAAGAGCTAGTCCTATAAGATCCTATTAAGAGTATAATGTTAGAAACCCACATAAACCTACATATAGGTTAAAAAAATGATATTTTTTCCCTCCTCCGCTCACCCTTGGCACCAGTTTCTAGAACAGGCTTATTTCACCAGTGAACCATTTTGACTGTCAGCTCAGATTAGGTCAAATTAATTCTCATTTCAATAATGGACAAAGATTATCTTTGACAATACCAGTGACCTCACATGTCCTGACAAGGGCAGACATTCATAGTCTAGGGCATGGCGGAAAAAAAGATTTATTATAACAAAATGTGCAGAAAAGGAGCATCTTTAGTGAGTTAATATTAATATTATGCTTTAGACATGTTAAGTACTGGGTAAGGATTATACTTGATAAGTTAAAGTTTGCTGTTTTGGATTTCAGATTTGATGTTTGCCAGAGATCAAGCCTGTTAAATCAGTTTTTGCCACCAACTAAAAATAATGTAGATCTGATTTTGGGAGGAGGATAAATCTATAGAAATCCAATTCAATCTCCTCAGCAGGTGTGGAAGCTTTGAGTTTCATTAGAACATGCACATGTCAAAAGTCACACGTGTATAAATAGGGTTGCTGAACTGGGGACTGAATTAGAGGCACCACCGACCTACTTAAAGTTAAATGCATGATTAAGTCTTTTGTTGAATCAGGGCCTTAATAGACTTCAACAAGGATGAGATTCCCCCCTTTACATAAGATTTATGTATTATTTGAGCCCTCAAGACAAGGCACCTGTAAGTGTAAGGGGTATGGGCCTCGCATGTCCCTCTGTACAGGGTGAATGTCACTTCCAATAGACTAAACTGCTAAAGGAGGCTGAGGAATGCCTATCATTAATAATATCCATGACTTGACCTGACATTCATCTGGTATCAGGGATGGCTTAGGGTTGGTGAAATGAATCTTCTGTCTTCCCATCATTCAAATGAGCACATCCCTGATGGTATTCTTAACCCAAAAGTTCTTTAGTAGCAGGTGGCACTGAAACAAAAATGTCAGCTTCAAGTATTATTTTTTTCCCCAACCTCTCCTTTATGTCTTAATATTAATCTTGTTGTTGTTGTTGCTGCTGTATTTTTACCTAGGACTTCTGTTGGTCAGAGAGCTATATGCTCTATATGCCTGCATGCCCTATTAATAGAAAATAATAATAGATTCTATCTAGTTAATTAATGATCAAAGTTTTATTGGAAAGTGATGACCTATAGGGGTGATATTCTATTACTGTTTATTTGTCTATGTCTACAGGAATCACTGCTGTCACCAGTGAAAAGCAGTCACCACACAGATTGAATATTGCAGTTGTTGAACAGTAGACAAATACATTACAAAATGTTTAGAAAAACAATTAAAACAGAATATTACACATGACTGAAGTTACAAGGTAATTTTTGTTAGGTAAAATGATATTATTTGACCTAATATTTGGCCAGCAGGTAGCATTAAAGATTATTGGGAATGAAGAAAATGTTTTCACATACTTTTTGGTGAATGTTTCTCCTTTTTGAAATCTTACAATTTTTTTAATTGAAAATCTGAAAATTTTAAAAAGTGACCTGTTCTACAGAGTAGGTTAAAAACAAAGAGATGTTTTCATAAAATTTAACATACTGTTTTTCCTAGTATGATTTCCTGATCCTTAATTTTGACACTTAATGAAAAAATCAAGCATCCATTAACACAGTACATATGGGAATAATGCTAACTGAAAACATGAGGCTTTGCCTAATTTAATTTGGCAATGACTGTCTCATTTATGTTGTGTTAGTTATTTTATGCTTTTTACCCTGCAAATTTTCTATGACTGATTTGTAGCTTGGATCCATTTGTTAGACATACCAAGGAACTGAGCTTGGTAATTCTCCACAAACAAGAAAGAAAGAGATAATATCTCATATATTTGAGATTTGAATGGGAAAATGTCATGTGTTCCCATGCATACTTGAGTGTTTTAAAATAACATGGGCTTAGGTCATTTAAGGTTAGACTGTCCTCAACTGTTGTTTGAACAGCTGTCCAGGAACAATGGAACAACAAGTTGTATTCCTGAAGGACACCAACCCAGTCCCTGTCCTCAGATAACTTAGGGGCCATGTTGACATCTTGTTTGGTCTTGGAGGTGCCAAAACAAGACCTAGGTGTAATTTAAGCACCCACATTCTGGTCAAAATTGGGTCCTGTTCCAGAAACCACAAGGATCAGCAGGTGACTAAGTTCAGGCAGTACCTCCATCTTGGGCTGCAAAGCTGGCTTGATGGTGCTTAACCACGGACTTCTCGGCATGTCTAGAAGTCATCAAGTTTGATCACCACTATGTTCAGTTGTGACCTAAGCTGCACTGTGATCAAATTTGGTTCTGGAGAAGTGCCTAAGTCCCCATAAGGACACAATCCACATGACATGCTCTGAACAGACCCAGATATGTACAGCAATAACTTCAGCTCATGGCAATGGTTATGAGGACATCCACCTTTTGCCTACTAGCCTAGTGCAGAGATGCTCAACCCCCCCAGCCCATGGGCCAATTTGGCCTACAAAGCCATGCCATCCACCCCACAGGGCTTCCCACAGGACTGAAATTTGGTGGCAGCAATTGCTGTTCCCCTACTACCAAATTTCTGGATCTTGAGGGAGCCTCAGAGGCTGGAAAACACACCACATTGGCATGTGGATGTGGCCTTGGCCTTATCTTGGCGCACAGGGGCTGGCTGGAGGCAGTGTCGGGTCTGATTCTGCAGCATAGGGCCAAGCAGAGACAGTGCAGGACTCCTATGTGGTGGGGAAGGGCTGAGGAAGGCAGTTTGTGTCCCTGACTTGGTGGCATGTGGCCAAAAGAGGCAGTGCAGGGCTCAGAGAGGTGGCACAGGGCCCAGTGCTGGTTCATGGAGCCCAGCTGGGCTCACAGACCAGCTCAGCCACATTCATCCCATCCATAGCAGCAAAAGGTTGAGGACCACTGGCCTAGTGGTTCCGGTACTCACCTAGGAAGTGGAAAACCAGGATCCTAAAACCTCCTCATTCTGAGATTAGGCTAAATAAAGGCATTTGCCCCTGTTGAAGCTGGGACAGTAGACTGACCAAAGTGCAAGTGTTGAAGGGTTGGAAGGAAAAAAGCAGGAATGAGTCTGACCCTATAGGCTAAAGTTGCTCTTGTATCAATTATTGTCTAATTCAAATGCACTGATGATCCAGGAAGCAGGGAAAGAAACCCGATTTTTTATTCCTCCCAGGCCAGTGCTGCAGCTCCTAGACTACAAATACAAGCACCCAATGGCTTGATCTTGTTCTGCACCCACAGCTCTTGCACTTTGGTACCCAGTCATCTAGCTTCAGCAGAAAGGCTATTCAGGCTAGTGTATGACACAGGGTTTAGGACACTCTCTTGGGACATAGGATATGTGGCCTCAAATCCTCTTAGGCTGAGAATAGCCTCATTCACTTCCTAAATGAGTCTGCTAGTCACAACCTGTCATTGAGATACTTTCACAAATAGGATGAGTTGCTGTTAAGAAACTCAGCCAGCAGGTAGCTAGTTTCTTAACTGCTAGCTTTCCCTAAGCCAGCTCACCCTGCTGCAGTTTCATCTTTAGTAACAGGAGCCTTCTGGCTCCCTGGTACAGGTTCCTAGATGCCCTTTATAGAGAATGGGGAGAAGCAGGCACCTCCAAAGAGCAATTCAGAAGACCTGGAAACACTTAGATACAACTAATGTGAAACGGCTAATGTGTGTCTGGGGCAGCACTTCAGGCTCTTGTGTTTAGTTGTGTTTATATGAGTGGTTTCGGTGGGACTGTGAGGGGTGGTTTGGAAGGTCCCAACGGTGTCTGAGGGGCATGTGATCACTCTGAGCCCAGCTAGGGGACAGTTAAGGCACTGACCAGCAGCACCTAAAAAGGGTTGAAGCCAAAGCTGGAGAAAGCCACAGGAAGTAAGCTAAGCAAGACCACACTCCCAGTGCCTGAGAGGGGCGAGGATCAGGGCCAGGTGCCCGAAGCCTGAGAGGGGCAGAACCAGTGCCAAAGAGGGACAGAGACAGAGCCAGGGGTCTAAATCCCAAGAGGGGTAGAACCAGTACCTGAGAAGGATGAGAACCAGGGCCAGGGAGCCCAGTGCTTGCATGGGGTGAGTACTGGGGGCAGAGGCCTGAAGCCCAAAAGGGGCTAACACATAGCCCAGTAAGGTGAGACTAGGCTGGAGCCCCAAAGTTGCGTCCACTACAGTGGCTCTGAGCTAAGTGGCCCAGCAAGAGAAATGGGGCAGAGGCTAATTGGGCCAGGGTCCCAAGAAGGGACACTGAGTGGGCAGGCAACATCTACGAGGCTTGGGCATGGCTAACAGGGGAGATGAGAAGACCCTTAAGGCAGTGAGCAATTAGGCCATAGCTCATGAAATCTCCCTCAAGAATCCCAGCAGCAGTCTCCCTTTTGCAAGTACATATTTACACCAAGGTGCGGCAGGAAAGCAGAAGGGGAGGATGCTCAAAGGACAGGGTGAAATGGGAACTGATTGGCCCAGCAGGGGGTGTCACAGCTGCCCCTGGGGCCAGCCTTTTGTTACAGCACCTAAACCCAGTCAAACAGGTTTACTCTTCCAGGCCAAGGTGCCAAAACTGCACACGCTGAGATGTCTCAATATAAGAACCTCTAAGACTATACTGGATTGGGTCCAATGTCTTCTGTGAGTCCCTGCTGGCAGGAAAGAGCATGACCCTTCCCTTAGCCCAGAGGTGTCAAACTCATCAGTCCCTGGACCAGTCCCTGAGCTGGATGAATAGCATGGGGCTGTGTGGGCCATATCAGGCCCATGGACCCTTCCACCCACATGCTCTGGATGGTTCAGGACTGCACTGCACACAGCACCCATCCCAAACCAGCTGGAGCTTATGCCCCAGACTGGCCAGAGAGGATGCAACGGGCACTTGATCTGGTACATAGGGTGGTGGGTCCTGGACTGTCCTCATGCAGGAGCAGCACCGGGGCTGGATAATGTGACTCCATGGGCTGAGTTTGGCTCACAGGCTGTATATTTGACAATCCTGCTTAAGCCCATCAATGATGCAATTTGCTCAATCTCCCTGCATGTGGTGGCTCCCTCATCAGCTGCAAGGGCTCTGTACCAATGGTTTTTCAAGAGCAAGTGAGACAGATACTTGGATGGGATGGCTTAATCAAGGATTATCCTGCCCAGAGCAGGGGGCCAGACTAAATGAATTTGTGAGGTCTCATCCAGCCCTGCTTCCTTATGATCCTTGGCACAGAGCTGTGGCTGTCTGTCTGAGGATGGCTCTTCACTAATAAACTCAAGTTGTTAATGTCTGGAAAATAAGGTAGTAGCTTCTACCCTCCCTCATTCAGCAACACTAAAAACAGCCCGCTGACATCATTGATGCTTATGGAAAAAGAAGAAGACTTTACTAATCATTATTTCAAGAATCAAACTGAGTTGAGATTCATGGCCTGAATGACCACAAGCGATCGCCATCTTCATCTAATCTGACTTCCTGTATAGCACAGGCTATGGTTCTTTCCTGAATGAATTTCTCTTCAAATTAAAAAGTATCTTTAATACATCTTTTTTTCTCTGATTTACAAGTTTCTGGTGATGAAGAGTCCATTCCCGTCCGTTGTAAGCGTTCTAATGGTTAATGACTCTCGCTATTCAAAGTCAGTGCCTTTCTTCTAGTCTGATGTTGTGTATGTTCAACTTTCAGCCACTGGCTCTTGTTGTACCTCTGACTGTGAGAAGTACCAATAGCAACCAGGAAAAAAAATGTCTTAACTTGTAAGCTGTTAATTAGACAGAATCACTTATCAGGTTTTGATGCATTCCAATGTTGAATTTCTTTCTCCGCTGAACCCATTAACCCCTAAATTGCCACTTCATTAAGTAAAGAGAAAGGGATATCTTAAACCAGTTAATTCACATTAATAATGTGCCAATTAGTAAAGAAGATATTTTTTTTCCATGCATAGACCAGACAACCCTCCAGGCCTTCTTGTATACACTTGTTTTCTTTTAATTTGGTTAAGAAAAGTGGCAGGTATTAGAGGCAGCTAACAGCATATGCAATTTGGGACTGTTGGTCTCTAGTTGTTAGGTGACTTCTTTGGGTGAAAACTCACTTGAAGGCAGGATTCCTTGGTTCACTTAAGACAATCTATACAAAATGCTTCTATGCTGGTAATATACATACATAGGTTTTGCTGGGGTATTTTAAAACACAAATACAGACCAACAATATCCATTTATTCTAAGGAGCCACAAGTCAAAATCATCTTTGCAATAAAGGTATGTACACAAAATATTGAATAAAAGGGCTTTCTGCCTCTGACAAAGATCAAATAAAACTTGGTTGGTTGATCTCCCCATGCCTATGGGGTATCAGTGATTATAATATTGTGCTTTAATGGACTATGGACTCAATTTACATAACATTTACATGTCATCTGCATACTCTTTATGACAAAAAAAGAGAGCGGTTCAAATGCAAAAAATGGGCTTACACTCACACAACCTTTCCCTCAGCCCTTCCAAGCCAATTTCCTTTCTGCCGCTCACACTCCAGTGTCCTGAGTAATTTGGGCTCTGGTTTCATCTGCTCTCTTTGGAACGTGAAGGTGAACTGCACAGCAGTGCTGGATTATTAGTAACAGAGCCTTCACCACCTACTGAGGCCACGGTAAGTACTCACAGTAAGTGAAGAACAGACACTGAACTTCTATGGAACAAAATAATTTTTTCCATTAAAACAGCTTTTCTAAATGAAAAATTCAAAAGAAAAAATGCCTGCATTTAAGGATTTGCAGCTGTCTGTAGCAGCCCCTTCACTAGGGGAATCTTCATCTGACTACAAAAGAGACTTTCTGGAGCCATTTTATATTTGTTCTGGTCCCTTTACCAATGCAAACAGGCACGAACAGGCATGAAGATCTCAGCCACAGTGCATTAAAGTATATTTTGCAAAATTATACCTCAGCACTAAGACATGTAAGTGCCACTTACACAGGTTTTAAGGCATCCACACCACAAAATGACACTGCGCTTCACCTTGCATAATGGCCTGACTTAGGCTAAGATCTCTAGAGTCTTATGTATATGCATTTGCATACTGCATGAAAAAGTTTGCCCTGCTGCTGTGCCTACAGTCTCCACCAGGCTTCAGCTAGGGAGCAGAAGGGCAGAACCAGTCCTGTTCTCTGCAGCAGCCCCGCCCAGGGCTGCAAAGCATCTGGGATGCTGGGGGACTCTGGTTTAACTTACGCCAGAAAGAGGTCTGGGACAGACATTGCATAAACCAGTTTGACCCAAATCAGTTAAGTCTACGTTCAACCGGGTTTATCTTAAACCAGTTTCAGCCATTTTAAAACTGATTTATATGCACCGAACATATGTTCTGTTACAGGTTTGAACCAGTTTCTGATCACTTAAACCAGTTTATGTGTAATGTCTGTCCCTATCCCTAGAGACCAGGCAAGCAATCCTGTGAAGTGCTGTAACCCAAACATTTGCTAGACGGGTATGCTCTGGAGAAAGATGTCTTCCCTCCATGATTAGCAAGTGACTGGACAAGCCAAGATAAAAGGACCTGAATTGTCTGTGGTTCTGTGAAACAGAACAAACACTTTGTCAGTGAAAACATCCAGATCTCTCAGAACAGAGCTGACAAAGGAGCACATAGTGTCATAGAATCATAGAAAAGCAGGCTGGAAAGGATCTCCAGAGGTTACCCAGTCCAACCCAATGCCAGAGGCAAGAGAATCCTTATCTAAACCATCCTATACAATTCCATTGTCTAACCTATTAGTAAAATTACACAATGATCTTGAGAGAACTACAAGGCATAACATCCTAACTTGGAGTGCTCATCATAAGGTCTCACACCATGGCCACTAATGTTAATGCGAAGACTGCCATTGACATCCAAGAGCCTTGTATCAAGCAACTTTGGTCTTGGAATATAGGAATCTATGTATGTATCTGTCTGGCTATCAAGGCATTTATAAACCATTCCTCCGTGCACTTTCTTTATCTGTTGAATAACATACCAAACAAAGCTTTCCTCCAACCCTGCTTGTGTACCAGCACAAGTGTCACTGTGCATTCAA
Organism: Gavialis gangeticus; assembly: GCF_001723915.1. Lineage (NCBI taxonomy): Eukaryota > Metazoa > Chordata > Crocodylia > Gavialidae > Gavialis > Gavialis gangeticus. The sequence continues at coordinate 34,826,257 of NW_017729028.1, read as the reverse complement.
AGTGGAAAGCCATGCTTATAAATACTAGCTGGATTCATAAATGCTGGTTTGAGAGCTAATGTACCTCTTTTAAGAATTAACCCAATGAAGAGGCTTGCAGGTTGAACATGGAAATCGTGATATTTTCAGTGACTGTTGTGCCCAAGGACAATTAACAAACAAGCTACAATGCTTGTGTGATTTCTCTAATGTTATTAATATTGTGCCAACCCTGCACCCCAGAAAATGGCACAAGAAGGAAGGAGGAGTTCCCACTTTTATACAGAAAATCATAGGGGTTAGGTTCACAAGCCAAATGGAGGGAACAGGTAAAAGGTAAAGAAACATCAGCACTGTGGTAACATACACTCAGCAGCTTAATGCCCCACCACACCTCTGGAGGTGTTCCCAAACAAGCCTTTAATCCCAAGAGCATGCTCCCGAGCCTGAGTCCAGCTCCTTCAGTCCATAGTCCTGGTGACTGAGCCAGTGAGATCTCCAGCTCCACTGTGCACTCCTCTGCATAGGACTGACCACGTCCCATGTGCATGCTGCTCTCTCTTCTCCTTATTCCAGCCGCAAGCTTCCTCTTCTTTTTTTTTCCCCTTATAAACTCATAATAAGAAAAGAAGCCCAGCAACTGAGCACAGTGAAGAAAGGAGATTGTTTGGAAAATACCCCTGGTGAAGAATGAACAAGTCCTTCTTTTTTCAAATTTGATTGCTTGTCTATGGCTTGGTGATTTGGTTATTTTTCATAATGTCCATGGTTTGATAGGAGCTTGAAGTTCACAGACACTGGTCAATGGTAGTATTTTATGAGGACGCTGGCTTTGCAGCAGGGCATGTGAGGGCACAGATAGGAACCTATCAAAATTGCAATTTCATGAAATCCAGTATTGCTTGTCAAAGTGGGCAATGTTCACAAAGTCCATTAAAAAAAAAAAAAAAAGAAACTTACTGAAAATGAAATGCTGTCTCCCCCGAGGAAGCCATCAGTCCGCACTGTATTGCTTCCTGGCCATGCAGACAGTCAGGGAGGCAAAGAGGGAGCAGGGGTTTTGCTCACATGATGGGCAGCCCAAGATGGCTGCAGCCCCCACCCCTCACTGCTGACTGGCTATGAGGGCTGTCCATCATATGGCCCTGCCCCTCTCCATCAATTGGCAGTGAGAGGCGAGGCTGCATGATGGAACCCCCCCACATCCAATCAGTGATGAGGGGTGGGGGCACCAGGCCCCTCAGCCAGTCAGAGGTGTGGGAGGGTGTTCCACTCATGAAAATGGCTGGTGGGCCCACATTTTCCCTGCAAAATCAACCGGCAGCCACCTCAATTTCAGTAGATTCCTAGTTGTAGCTGAAAAAAAGTTATTTGCAAGGAATTAACCTAGGTTTAAAAAGCCAAACTACTAACCAAAGTTGCCCAGAACTCTGAAAGAGCTGGCATAGGAAACTGCAGGTCCAGCTGAAAATAGTGATTGTATCATGTATCTTACACATAGCAAATTTATTTTCCATATGTAAGAGGAATAATTATTATGGGAACCCTTTAGAACATATCTTGAGAGAAAAAATAATTAAAGATTGTCACAGAGATGGGTCCTCGGGGGTGACCAAGATGCCCCTAGCAGCTCTGCGACCATGCAAGCTCTGTCACGAGAGCACCTAGCTTGTCCCATCTGCCACGTCTTGCTCGTAAAATAAATTGGGAGGCTGGCCACAGGCCTTTGCTTAAACCCAGTTTGCTGAACCCCGCTCAAGCTCACTGATTTTTGGGCCCTTTGCTGGGCCATTCATTAGTACTGTGCTGTGGGGCACCTCAAGTCTTATGGGGCAGTTACATGGCTCCAACTTCCCTTTTATAATACCCCATGCCGCATGGCTGTTACACAGTTGTTATACCCTCTACTCGGCTTCTGCCATTTTATTATAGCTAGGCCTTCTAGCTTAGACCCACTGTGTCAGGCCTGGCTTTGAGGCACTCTCTCTCATCAATCCCCTCTTCTCACCAAGCCCCTGGCCCTCTGGAGCTGCGCCCCTCTGGTGCTGGGGCTCTACACAATCAGGTGTTTCCCTCTAGACACTAATGAGGCCTCCACCTCCACTAGTAGCCTCATCCCAAACCTCTGGTTCAAACAATAACACAAATATAAGCCACTGGGCTATAACATAATAACCAAATGAGACCATGCTCTGCCCCTTTAAGAATGCAAACTTCTCCCTTTGTACAGTATGCCTCCTAATCCTGGGTACTGTATGGGCCCTGGAGCCTTACTGCACTTTGAGGTAGCAAAGCAGGCAGCCAGATGCATTGGGCAGGTCTGTCATGCAGGAGCTCCTTCTCTGGCAGTTGCCAGAAAGAGTGAACCCTGCCAGCCCCAGCCTTGGGCTTATGTGTACCTAGGGCTCTACCTCTTACTGGTCAGCTGACCACCTGCAGGTGCCAGCTAATTAACTTATTTGCCAGTTACTCAGGCTACCTGCAGCTGTGGAGCTCTGCTGAGCCTTCAGGGCTTCCTTGCTGGGTGCTTCTGCTTGAAAAGGTGCAGGCACACCTTGGTGCCCTGTGACAAAGATGAAAATGCATAGGTAAATAGAAGATAAGATCACATGCAGTAGGGCTTTCCAAAAGGTAGGTTTTACTAAGCTAACCTACCATCTTTCTTTAATAAGATAACTGCTTTTCTAAATAAAAGGAATGCCATCAGTCTAATTTAGCTGAACATCAGTAAAGCATCTGATATTATATAAACTTGGAAAGTATTTGTTACAATGGAGAAGATGAAGATTATAAGAATTGTAACATGGCTAAAGAAGAAATGATTGCAAGTTGTTTTAGAAGTGGAACTGTCAGAGTAGAAGGAAGTTACTAATGGTGCCTGCTCCTCAAAGTTCAGTCTTGGGACCAATCTTATTTAATATTTTCATTAAAGACATTAAATGCAAAAACTAGGACTGTGGGAATGAACTTTGTTGGTGGTCCAAGTTTGAAGGCACTGCCAATGTAGAAGAGGATCAGAATATTATGAAGGAAGAAGCGGGTGTCCTTGAGTACTGGAGTAATAGAAATAGGATGAAATTTAGTACATATGGTGGAATTCATTTAGTAGTCCATTCATTTATAAGTGCATTCATTAAGAGACTAGTAACAAGAATTCCTACTGTATTATGGGAGTTCATTGGCTGGAAATGACAGAGGAGGAGAAAGCCATAAATGTCCTGGTGACTCACAAGATAAGCACAGGCCACCAGCAGACTCCGGTTGTAAAAAAGACCAACACAGTTCTTAAAATGTACCAGGAGATGAGCATCCAGTAGGAATAGGGAAGCATCAATGTCATTATACAATGGCATTGAACATGGCATTAATACATTTCATGGCCAGGTACAGGCTTTACACTTTTACCAGTATAAGTGATTGGAAACTTGTCTATACCCATAACAGAACAGACGTTCAACACACAAAACCAGTCTATACCCATAACAGAACAGGAATTTGTCTCACATAAACTAGTTTAAAAATGGCAGAAGCTAGTTTAAGATTTGCCCCCCTTCTTCCCACCAAAGGGCAGATGTGTGGTCTGTTTGCTACTGAACTAAACTGTACCACAAACAGAAAACTGAGTAACTTAGAGTCTACTCTTCAGAAGAATACTGTGCCCCAATCTGATGAAACATGCCGATAAGATTGACATACTACTCAACCGAGCAATGCAAATGGCTACAGGCACAATCCGAACCACCCTCTTCAATGGCTCCCTATTCGTGGTAACATAGGATGTCTGTACATGTGTCAGGAGGCTGCTCTGACATGCTGTAATTACAGTGCATTGGAGCAGATTTGATTAATTGAGTCTGCTTTAATTAGTGCACTCCAACCAGCCTTTGTGTCTTGTGTATCAATGTCCCCACGCTTCAAAATGGTGGTGGAAGTGCTTTATCTAAAGCTCATCTAATGAGCTTTAGATACAGTGCCCCCGCTGCCATTTTGAAGCGCGGGGACGCTGATCCATGAAAACCTTCAGGCGCTTTAATTAGAGCTGTTTTAGAGCAGCTGTAATTAAAGTGCCCCTCCCCACCCCTGGAGCATGTGTAAAAATGCCCATACAACCTCCCCCATTAAGAAGGAAAAATGCCTTAACTAAATTATGGACTAAAAATTAGCCCACAGCTGCCTATATACAAAGGTCTCTTAAACCTGCCATATCTGGGATTAAAAACTAGACATCTCACTTGGAGAACAATTCAACTTGAGCAAGACCCATTTAACATCCAAGATGCCTAGATGCAAGAGTAGCTCAATTCACCCCCTAATACAGAAATGATTACTACAAGTCTCACCATTAGACAAGTTGGCTTTGATCTCCCTAGACATCTTTGGTCTTCTCTAAACCAAATCAGGGCAGGACACGGCAGATGTGAATTACTGTTACATCGATGGGGCTGGAGTAGCTCAAACTGTGAGTGTGGTGCTCCATTTCAGACTTTGAATCACATCATTTCTGAATGCCTTCGTGCATTTAAGGGAACTCTATTGGATCTGCACAGCACTATACCTAAGGCAATCAGCTGGTTGCTAAACTTGGACATAAAATTGAGAATGTTTCTCCTTGCTTTTTGATCACTGTATCATCATACAGCAAATAACACTTCAGAAAGAAGGCCAGTGTCATTATTTCTATTGTACTGATGGGGAAACTAAGGCACAGGGCATTTCATGCTGTTGGCCAAAGCTAGATAGGAGGCTGGTAGTAACAATGGAAACACGCTTCCTCCCCACTCATTCATAATAGCACCTCACTAGCATTTCAACAACATTAGTCTTCCTCTGATGATTATATCAGAGCTGGGTAACTTTAGATTACAATTGAGGGTTACTTACTATGGAGTTTCTATTAATTGCTCAAATATAAGCCTCTTGCACACCAATCCGGCTTTGTGCCTTTTCGGAAAGAGAATATAAATTGTCCCTTGCATGGCAAGTAGAAGATCTGTGACTATGTTCACTGTTACCCACATGCTTGTTGCCTTTTATGAACTAGGCCCCTTGATGTGGATTTCAAAAAGCTGGAGTGTAAAATCCTGCTTGACCTTGTTGCATTGTCAACAGCAAACAAGTTTCATGTATTATCTCCAGTGACTTTTTTTTAACATCAATATGTAATGATGCAAAAGGATTTCTGATAACATAAGTTGTTGACTGGCAGCAAAATCCCTGCCACTTCCCTCTGCTGTCTGTGATATTATGAGTTTATTTTTCTGTTGTTTCTTTTTTTTCCCTCTCTTTTCTTTTACAAAAAGGCTTGTTTTTAATCCTAAAAAAAAAAACAACTAAAAATATGCTCATCCCTTTTGCATTCACTTAGCCTCCACTTACTAATTCTTCTGTTAGCGGGCAAGGAGGAGAGGAATAAAAAGAGTGCCGCTGCTCTTTATAGAAGGAAGGATGTATGTTTAATAGTCAGAACAAGAAATGAAAAAACAAGGCTCTTGGGTTGTACTCCATTTATTGAGGAATTTGTTCGTGCCACTTCTATTTTGAGTATGCTATGAGTGAATATTTAGATTTGGATGTCTATGAGAATTGTACCAGGGTCTTCTGACTATATACTAGGTATCTTTTGACTATGAGGACTGTATTAGATGTCTTTTGAATTCAAGTTAAATAGGTGAATCAAATTCCTAGAGCTTGGTAAATAGAATCATAGAGTTGGGAGGGAACTTAGAGGTCATTTAGCCCCAAACCATCTCACTGTAACTGGGTGCATCTACACGAGGTGTTTACAGTGGAATTGCTGAATTAATTCCTCAGTAAAACATCAGCATCTATGCATGTGGCCCTATTAGGCTGCAGTAAACTAATAAAAGCTGCCATAGGATTGTACTGGCCAACACAAGTCTTATCCTACATCGGCATTACCTTGGGTGCCGCAATGCATACATAGAAGCTGATGGGGCTGGCCAAGGCATGAGGTTGCTTCAGTGCCGGTGCTGCCTGCCAATTAGCCCTACACTGGTGCACCCTTGTACCCTAGCCAGCCCCTCTGCAGAACGTTGAGCCAGGTTGGAGAGACCCCGAGCTGGTAGGCTGGCCCCTGGGGGCCCCTGTCAGCCGGGGTTGCACCGCCCCGACTCAACACGCTGTGGTCTCGGGCTCATGTATAAACGCAATAAACTCCAGAGTAATATGCACTGGAGTTTATTCAGTCTAATTAATTTCACATGTAGATGCTGCCACTGTGTCTCTACCTACCCAAACGAGGTATATCTACACTTGCCCTTTACTGTCGAATAGACTAATTAACTCTGCAGTAAAGCATTATTATCTACATGTATTCTGGTGTTAGGGTGCAGTAAACTAATTAACTCTGTTATAAGTACTGTCAGGGAGAGTACTGTCTTGTGGCAGAGTAATTTATTGCACTGAAATGCATGTGTAGATGCTGACCACAGGCATATATTGCACCCGGTCAGCCCAGCCATCAGGGAGCCTGCTGCTTCCCAGCTCAAATTGCTGCTGTCCCAGGTGCACATGTAGATGATGTGCCCAGGGGCAGTATTCTCCAGCTCATACTGCTCTAGAGTGTATTGCTTCACATTAATTGCATGTATAGATGAACCTACTCTGTCTCAATAGGCTCACCTGGTATCTACCTCCCAGGATACCTGAGCAAAGTTTAACTTATGCATGTGAGGTACACCGAGGTCTTGGATGAAAGTATTATATAAAATCAAATAAATGCTCTGGCTTTTAGATTACCATCACCTTACACAAGTTGTATTTCATTGAGGTTAACTAGATTTATATGTGAATAAAGTCTGAAAGGCTGGACCCCTTTGGTGTAATACAGCATGTATTTATATATTTTTATGTACATAGAAAGGGAAGCTGTGCATGTGTATACCTTCAGTGCTTCCAGGGTGCAGCATTCACCCATTTTTCCTCTCTCATTAGCTGTCAGAGGGGGAATAGGTCGTTCTCTGGGATTCGGAAATCCATTTGGGAATTGAAGGGGCACATGAAAAATGAAAAGGAATTTGAGTGATTTGTAGTTAAAACACAGGATGAGGCTCTGAAGTCTTGTGTTCATGACAGCCATACCACAGACTTCCTTTGAGAGCAGGAGCAAGTTATTTGGGGAATATTTTTAAAATAATCTAAACAATTTGGTTTAAGCCCCATTTTCAAAAGTGACTTAGGCTAAATTTAAGTTTAAATCCCCTTGGGAAGAACAAGAAATTAAATCTGGGTCTTCTGTTGCCCAGGTAGGCAATCCTACCACTATTCGAATATGTGGGCTCTATTCTATTCTAATGTAAGAGGATGTCACCCCCTCCCCTTCTTGCCAAACAATCCCTGCTCTGATGAACTAGGCATAATAAGGGCATAGGCCTCTATCTTCACAAGGAGGTTCAGGTCTGGGGTGAGCAGCATATATCATGCCCCTGAGCTCAAGCTCGAGGCAGCCGCCTGCTATGCGTACTCGCTTGAGGAAGTACCCTGTCACCTTGGGATTCACTTTGGAGTTACTCTCCCTATACACTGAATGGGGAACCTGAGGGTCCTACTCTGGGGCCTGGATCCCACCCAAGAAACTAGGGATCTACAGCACCTAACTTGAAGGTGACTAAATCCCTTTCTGGAGAGGCCTCTAAAAAACAGGGCCCTGGTCTCAGTGGCTGTTTCTTGAAAATCATGAATATGAAGACAATTAGCTTGGCTCTTTGAAGTGAATTTGATTGAAGTTTTGGACAAAAGTCTGGGTTGCTTTCTATATTATCACAGCTGGTTTATCTTTTCTCCATTCACACAAGTCAGAAACAGGCTGAAGGCCACAGAATTTTAACCGGGCTTGGGATTTTAACAAATCTGATATCACTCCTTATAACACTTGGACCTGCAGCTGGGTCAGGTTCATCTCCAAGGTCTCTCCGCCTCATTTGCTAGTACTAAGAATTGGAAGGCGATAGCATTTTTAGCATTGTTGCTCATATATCCCGACAGATGTATAGGTCCCTTCTTATGGAAACTGAAAGAAATTGACAGAGTTTTATTTAACCCCTGCCCATCTCAACAGCAGTCCTGTTGACTTGAGTGTGCGTTAGAGTGGATAACAAAGTGTACACACCAGCAACTGTAGTCCCAGCACTGAAAACCCTTGGTAACATAAAATCAACAGAATTAGTCATGCTATTGAGGATTTGTAGAATCAGGCCCCAGACCCTGTCTATCTTACTCATATAATTAGTGGGGATCCTCATTTGAGGATCATTTGGTCTTAATCTGTCAGCTCAGAAAATGCCTGATAGGTACTGATTGGATCAGGTTTTCGCCCCACTGCCTGATGGGGAGCTACAGAATGAGGAGACGTAATCCTTCGAAAACAGGAATACAGGAGAAAAGAGGATACTGCTACACAATTTATGGAGATTCACCCTATTTGCCAGTACGTAGATGGGACAAGGCCCGAGCACCTCCCTTCCTCTCTACCTCTACCAACACCTGCGCCTGCTTTTGGGTGCCCATTTCATCAGGGGGGGACGCTAAATCAGGAAATCTTCTGTGCATATAAGTCACGGCTGAACCCCAAGCAGGAGGGGAGAACACACACCTCATCAAACTCAAACCTTCCTTTGTGTCTCCTAGCAGGGACCAAACACAGCCTGACTCAAAGCACATCAGTCAAACAAACTGGGGAAGGGACACACCTTTTGTGTGCCATGCACACTATTAAACACCTCATTTTACATATTCTACATATCCCAAAGCAGCATGCCATTAAAGTGACGGTGGTGGGATGCAACCCTGAATGATGAATCATCTTCCACTGAAAGCAGGGGCGGGCTGGGGGGGGAGGTACAACCTTGTTAATTCAAGTGACATTTTGACAATAGCATGCTGTCAGTCCAATGGTTTGACCTATACAACAACCTCTAATTATTACTAATTAAAGAATTAATTATTCATGGCGGTGTGCGCTATTAGCATAGCAGAGATGTGTTGGAATATGAGTTATGCGCGGTTTATGAATCTTCAGAAAATAGATTCTTTAATAAATTAATAAAGGGGCTCTGGGGTTTCATTAAAAGGTGGCTGGAGGGGTTGCATGCCAGTTTCCAAGGAGACCACAGGTGGTTTGCTCTGAATTTTTTTTTAGTTAAACTTGTTTGGGGCAGATGAGTTCCCCCCCTCCCTCACCCTGTCCTCACTGCTCTTTCCTCAGGCATAGAGGCGAATATTTTAATGAAACCCCTGTTGTCCTCATATCTCTTTGATCCCCGTGTGGTCTCCAGCCTCTGCGTTGGCCAGTTGGAGGATGCTACGGCTGGGTTTTTTTTTTTTTTGTTTGAAAGCTGCAACACGCTTTGCCATGAATAAACAACAGAAACAATAAAAGCACCCAGGTAAAGAAAGACAGAACAAACAGAGGAGGAAATAAAAGAATTTCATGGATTCAGATGAATCCATCAGGATAAAAGCAACATTAATTATCCTTGTTTCTATTTATGAGGTGGATTTTGTGGCGGTTATTATTATTATGACTGGTCCTGCTTCCAACATTGCATTTCTCATTGTGGGTCTGCTTTCTCGGTGTTTTATCATTATTTAAAAAATATAAAGAACGTTTGGCGTCTTTATTCATTTTTTCCCTGTCACTGCCAATGTATCCCAGCATTTATTTCACTGTAATAATGATGATGGTAATATTAATACCTTCCAGCACTGCTAACTAAGTAGTGATATAAATAGTAATATTAATGTTTTCAAGCATCCGCTTTGATGCCCCAGGGCATATTATACATTCTGTCTTTGTTTAAGCAACAGGGCTCAACAAAATAGCTTTGCCATTAAAAATAATAATAATAATAATAATAATAATAATAAAAAACCTCATTAGTTTTTACTTTTCAGACAACATTGTCATAGCTTATCCTCTGATCCATATGCTACAAACAAACCCCATCCAATGGAAGTGCCCTTGTGTTCACACAAGCAGCCACGTTAAAATCAGTGGAAGTACTCTCATAGCCTGGGATTTTCTAGAAGCGTTGGACCTCACTGAGGGATGCGTGGCTTTGCACATCCCAGCTGTAATGAAATAAAATTTTGCCGAATCAAGGCCACTGTCATACGCACATTCTGCACAGGTTTCACTGCTTACTGATGCTGGTTGAAGAGCCAGGGAAGGCCCAGTTATTGCACTTAAATCTCTAACAAGAAAGGCAGATTATCCAAATGCATGTTTCTATTCTGCTACTAATTCCAAATGTGACCCTGAGTAAATCACTTGATCTCTATGTGCTCCCATTCCCCACCTTGCAAAACAGGGGCAAGAATACTGCCTTCTCCTGTCCTTTTTTCTTTTTATATTCATAGAAGTCAAGGCCAGAGGGGATCTTAATAATCATCTGCTCTAACATCCTGCACAGCATGGGCCATTGAATTTCAGCCAGTAAGTGCTGCATAAAGCCATTGGCTTCTTGGTTGCTCATAGGATGCAACTTTTAGAAATAAAGATCTGGGCTTGTCTTCAAGACTTCTGAGAATCTGCCATTACCTTGACTAAGTCATCCTTGACATATACTATTTTTTGGGACACTTGATTTAGAACGGGGACTATACACACAGGGTTAGAGATGGTCCCTGTCTTGGTGATTCTCAGCTAGGGTGTGCAGTGCCTTGAGATGAATTCAAGGGTGCTGCATGGTGCCACGCAATGTTAACGCTGTTAGGTCTGCAAACATGATTCAAAAGATACGCTGAAAGGGCGCATGTGCTCTGGTGCACAGCAAATTGTCTTGCTTGGGGTAGGGGAGGTGGGAGCCAATACCTGGACTGGCCCCAGCAGCCTTACCCAGGGATGCAGCAGCAGCAATCGGGGTGTGCAGAGCCTGGATGACAGCCAGAACGTGGCTCTGGCTGGCCAGGCTCCAGTTTCAAGAAGCACATGCTGCTGCCACAGGTACTGTGTCACACTTTTTCTACAAGCATTTTTTAGATGCCAGGATTTCCCAATATCTAATTTTGCCTCCATGCTGAAAATACGCAGTGCGGAGAACCTATTCACATGTGCCATGTGTGTTTTGCAATGCCTCAAAAGCCTTTGTAGGGACACGGCCAGAAATTTCAAAAATCCATTTTGTTACAACCATTCTGACCTGTTAGGATCTTTCGGCACTCTTTAGAACAGAAAAAAATTTGCTCTCTTATATTTCCATGGACAAAAATGAGTGCAAACTAAGCTGGCATATACTGAGGGGTGCCTTGAGTCTAACAAGTTTGAGAACCAGTGGCTATCCCAATGATATCCTGATATTATCAGAAGCTGTTCTTACTGCTGTAATATGATGATTAGATAAACCAGAAAATAAACAAGTAATACCTGTCAACTGCTTCTATGAGGCTTAAATTTGCCAAGTTTCAGGTTAAGTAGCTTGTCTGACTTTTTTTTTTAGCATGGTTTTCTATGTGGCCATGGCAGCCCCCCTTTGCAAAGAAGCTCTTGTTTCTCAGGTGCAGTATTTCTCTCCTTGACTACATGCATAGAGTAAGAAACTGCAGACCTATCAGGCCGACTGAAGCCCTTTCAAGGAAAACTGTTGGTGCTGTAGGGTTGGGTCAGCAGATGAGAACGGCTTTCAACTGATGGCTCCAGATGGCATCGTGTTGACAGTCCTTCAGTTTAGAGTTGGTTAAGAATTTTTTGGGGAAACAGTTTTGCATCAGAAATGCCAGTTCATTAATAACTAAGGCCCAACTCCAAAGCTAGATGAGTAAATAGTAGAGTGTGGCTTTGAGACATGAATGGATACCCTGGACTCTTGCTCCACTATAGGGCAGAAGCTAGCCCAGTGCTGCCTATCTATTTTAGCTGATGACTAGCAAATGCAAAATATAGAAACCCCACTGGGGGCAGGACCATGGGCCAAAATCCTGAGCCCCTTCTTTTATAGGGCAGCACCTACCTCACCAAATCCCAGTCCTCCCCCTACCCTTCTCTCCTCCTGGTCCCACATATCTTCCTTTCTTGGCTTCCTAATGAGCCACATAGAAGGAGTACTATTAGCCCTGCTTAGCTCATGGCTAGATGGTGCTAGATGGTAAGGTCACTTTGCAAAGCCCGTGGCTAGATGGTGCGGAAACTTTGTATATACGCTCTATTTGATACGACTGGTTTTGTTTCAACTAATTTGAGAAACCTGTTTAAAAATGAAAAATTACATATTTAAAACATGTTGAAACAAAATGTGTCAAGGGAACCAAAGCAGTTCTTTTCTTGTTTCCCAGATCATCAGTTCGTGGACATTTGAAGAGCTGTTTGACTTGATGCCATATGCTGAATGGGAAAACTTTTCCCAACATACCCACTCCTAACTGATGGTCAAGACCTTTCTTTTACCACTAAGAAATGTTCCCTCCATTAACTTAATTCTACCTATGCATCTTTGGGGTTTCCATAGTGCCCACTGTCAAGAGAGCTATGCATTTTCCAAATAATTAGCTCCATATTGCACTTCAGGAGTGTCTATGGTACTAAAGGATCTCATCACGATTTTCATTTCTATATTCAGAAAGTTTTTGTTTTTTTTCATCAGCCCTCACTCCCTCTCTAGTTTTGTTCCTTCCCACTGCCTCTGTTGATTAAGCTGTGGTTGGAAGTCTTTGCCTTGTGGTTCATAGATTTATAGATGGTAGGTTCGGAAGGGACCTCAGTAGGTCATCGAGTCCGACCCTCCGCCCTGGGCAGGAAAGAGCCCTGGGGTCAGATGACCCCAGCTAGGTGCTTGTCCAGTCTCCTCTTGAAGACCCCCAGTGGTGGTCACTAAAAGTCCAGAGATGGCTGTAGATTGCTCAAATCTCCTCTTCAAGCTTGTTTCCCACCCCTTCACGTTTGACTTGAAATGGTTATCTGTGTGTTTCTGTGTGTTGCTCATGCAGGACTGGTGAGAAAACATTTGGCAGGTTTCTATTAGCACCTCACAAATTCTTTTTGGAAACCATCACACCACTGATCCATGTTAAAGGCAGGAAAAAATCCATCACACCCGCATGTAGCTCAGCTGAGAAGGAACTTCGTTGTGGGGTCTTTTACTTGCTGTGTGATAGACCATCTGAGCCTATAATCAGTCATCCACAGATAAAATGAAGAGCAAAGTCTCCATGACTCTCTTACTCAGGCCTGATCTTATTATGACCCTGTGGTGGGGACAGCAAGGGTCCCTGGCCTGGTCTCCATGACAAGTGGATATGAAAGAAGCAGAAACTAATAGGAAGTGAACAGTTATTGCTCTGCCACCGGCTGACCATACAGAATCACTGGCTAGAAGCTCAGAGAGCTTCAGGGCAAGGGGTGGAGAAACCTACCTGTCTCCTATGGCAATAATGTTTGGAGGGATTGCGATGGTCTCAAGTGAACTGTATTTGCTGCTCTGTTTCCTCTTGTCTGCTCCATGCTGCCTTTTACTCAAGCCAGACTGAACAGTTATAATCTAGCCTCATGTGGGGAGCCCCTGGAGACTGTGATTGAAAGCACAGCTGCCTAATCAGAGCCACAACATTTCTATATCCATTTTGGTTTTAATCAACCCCCCTGGCACTGAATTTCATTTTCTACATCCTTCCTTTTGCCCATTGCCCAGCCCACGCTGTTGGGATTCAGGGCCCACATCTACAAAGGGGCCTAGTTAAGGAGTGTTGGACCTTGCATTTCATAGACTAGATTTCATAGACATTAGGGCAGGAAGAGACCATGCAAAATCATCAGGTCCGGCCCCCTGTCCACGGGGCAGAAAAGTCAGTTGGGGGGGGTCAAATGATCCCAGCAAGATAGGCATCCAAGACAGGCTTTGCATTAACTTTAAATTTGTATGTCTACAAACAGAACTTACAAACCCTAGTTAAGTATCACTGGCCTCTGTACACTGAATGTAGCAATTCAAGCAAGTGAGTGCCAAGCCCAGCCCATAGGAAACACAGAGAAGAGCTATGTCCTGCCTCACTTCCAACTGTATGCAACGGTTAGGTATTTTTCTGCAGCCCCAAATAAGGTGTTTGGTTAATATGGGATTCACAGTCTGGAACGACGATCTATACTTAATCCTTGTCCTGTAGAGTCAGGCCTATCCAAGAACTTATGTACAGGGATACCTAGTTTGTGAAATCTAAATGGATTTAAGCAGGATTCAGATGCTTGCATGTACATCTCTTACAGACTGGCTGCATTGATGAGCATGTACCATAGCCCTGTTTCCCCAACACTCAGCTCCACTCTCTTCTGAGCAGTATAAGGCAGATAACTTAACGTGTGCATACACCTCTAGGCAGAATCTGCTGTATCACTACTGAGGAACCATACAAGACTTCCAGCCCAAAACCAACTAGATGGTCTACATCCCTTTTTGAATCTGGGCGTAGGTCCTGAATCTCCAGTAGCCCAACTGAACTCATCCAGCTCCCTAAATCCCATGGCCCGATCATTATCCACACTTGACATGCTAGGACATAGCGCTATCATCACCCCCCCCACCCCGTCCTTTGCTTTCTCTTCTATTCCAGATATCCCTTCTTTTCTTTTCATCATCTCCCACTGCTCCTTTCCTTCTTTCTCCTCCTCGTGGGTCCTGTATATTCTTTCTATAATTCTGCCTTTTCACAGTGACAGCCCTACATCTCAGTGACAAAAAGTCCCTTGCTTTCAATGGAGCAGTTTCATTTATGCAGTCTCCTTTCTTTCCTGTCCTAGCTCTATTACTTCTTTCTCTTCTTTTCCTTCTGCTTCCCTTGTTTCTTCTCCCTCTGTTTATCTGTGTGTATATTTGCCCACCCCCATGTTTTCTGGTACCATTTCTTGAATGGATTTCACGTTCCAGTAGGGTTGAAGTGTTGCTGTTGTAGATCCCAACCAATACAAGTTATCATCCACAACAGGCTCCCACCCTGGGGGTTTTTAAGAGGAGGTTGGATGACCACCTTACTGGGGTCATTTGACCCCAGTGTTCTTCCTGCTGTGGCAGGGGGTCGGACTAGATGATCTGCTCAGGTGCCTTCCGACCCTAGAAACTATGAAACATTTCATTTGGAGCTCCTTATTACAGCTCGCAAGAGAACAAATAATTCCATTGCGTGGAGGATTTTGGTATTTTGAAATCTGGTTTTGCTTTGATTCTTCCCCCTAAATCTCAAAACGATCCACGTAACACAATCTCCATTTTCTGTCAAGCTGGGCTTGGAGAACTGGCTCTGGGATGGTTTAGTCTGTGAAGAACCTGAAAGCATGGGAGCTCCAGGGAATTTTGTGTGTCAGGCTACACACAACCGTTCAAAGACCCAAAGCCAAAGACCCTTCAAACCCTGATTTGGGCAGCTTTGTATAGGTCTCATCAAAAAAGTGTTTGTCAAATATTTTCCAACCAGCTCTACTTAAAATATTATTGTGCTGCCTGTTCAACAATTATCTAGACTGGAACGTGCAATCAGGAGATGTAAAATAATATCCAAACATTGGAGTTAATTACTAACACAAACGGATGTTTACTAATACACATTGTAGGAAGGGGAATCATTTTAGGAAAATATTATCAGCCCCTATAGGCATGCATCTTGGACTGCCTTTTTTTTTTCCAATGAGCTCAGGAAAGATTAAAGCCCTAATTAAACACATATTTGATTTCTGTATTTAGGTTTCTCAAACTGCATCCTTTTAATGTAAAACCGACTGTCTGGCATTGTGCATATGCCCAGAAGAATTTGATAATCAACAACAGTTTATAATAACAGTGCAGCAGAATGATTAATAAAGTCTGAAGTTCAATAAAAAGGGTGTGTTATCCTTAATATGTTTAGAAAAGATCATATTCACTTCTGGGTTTAACGTAAGTCATGCTCAGTACTGCAGACAGACTATCATTTATGCATTTGTATTGCAATAACATCTAGGAACCTGCAGTCAGGGATCTGGAGCCCTTTGTAGATGACAGCATATGAAAAGAGGGCAAGAAAGTGGTCCCTGCATTGTAGATTTTAATGCCTTCTTCCTTAACAAGTGACATCATATGGCATAGAGAGCCAGTATAACAAGAAATAACTGAAAGAGCTAGCCAAATGAAGGATATTTCTTTCTGTAAATCCATAAAAAATGAAAGATCAGAGAGGGAGAACAACTATTTGGTTAACAGTGCTGGTAAAAGAATAAATGTGAATATAATGGTCATGGTTACACTGATTCTGGAAATTAGACAAGGATTTCTCCCCATTGGAGCAGTGAGGTTCTACAACAGCCTGCTAGGATGAGTAGTGGAAATAAAAAATGAAACAAAAACCTAATGAGTTTTACAGTGGCGGTTGATCAGTTTATGATTTATCAATGCATAACCAGATGGTCTTTTACACTAGGGGATTGGAAATGAGTATACAGGAGGTCCCTTTTACCAGAATGACACTTACTTGGTGTTGAAAAGGTTCGGTGCTTCACAAATCTCAAAATGGCTTTGAATCAACAAGGATACTCCTCCAGAGAGATACACTACACTTTTGAAAGAGCCACTCAGATACCTTGTGAAGAATTGCTGGAGTACAAAAAGAAACCCCCCCTGAATCGCACACCATTAATTATGACACACCATCCTTCCTTGGAACCTATACGAAAAATCCTCAAACAATTGCAACCCCTACTAGAAGAAGACTCAATTATTAAAGAGGTCTTCTGAGAACTGCCCATCCTAGCCTTTAAATAAGCACTGAACCTCATCCCCAGAAACAAACTTCCTATGGCCCAAAACACACCGAATGGATCCAGACCATGCCATGACAAGAAATGTAAAATCTGCCTACACATCTCCACCACTCCCACAATAATGACACTCCCCAACAGAACCATCATCATTCTTGGATCTCACACCTGCACCTCCAGAAATGTAATATATCTCATCTAGTGCACCAAATGCCCTGATGGAAAATATTTAGGAGAAATCAAACAACAACTATGTACCAGAATGAAGGTGCCCCGAAAATCTCAAAGACAGAAATATCCAATTACCTGTGGGTGCACATTTCTCACAAGACAATCTCTCCCCCTCCAATCTCTCAGCTCTAATCCTCAAAGGCATGGGCAACTGGTGCTTCCCAAGTCTGGAGGGCACCCACAGCAGTCATCGCCTACATCAGCACCAAGGCCAGGGCTGGCAAGCACCCGCAGAAGCTGCCGCCAGTGTCAGCAGCGGGGACAGCCCTGTCGGGCGGAGGGTGGGGGGCAGATGCCCCCCGTGCCCTGCTACTAGTCGCCTATGCTCAAAGGGAATTTATAAAACACCTTTCATAGTTGAGCCTATGAACTTCACTTTGTCAACCTACTGGATACAAAAAATCATGGACTAAATATAGACGTTGGATTTATGGTACGTTATAACCTGCCTACCATCTGATACCCCAGGTAACCACTCTACAACTTACCAGCTACATTTTATCACAAGATCAGTATTTTCCTTCCCCCATGACACCTGTTTCTCACTCTTTGTCATCATCCCCTGGCCCTCACCGCCATGCATTTGCAGTTTCACTGACCTGCATTCTTGCATACTAGCTTTTGGCTTCTGTCCCATCCAGTAAGACAGGGTCGGGCAATTATTTTCGGTGGAGGGCCGCTTACTAAGTTTTGGCAAGCCATCGAGAGATGCATGACAGGAAGCCAGGGGCAGATAAATATTAATTTTCTAAGTTTTTTGGCGGCCCCAAGGGCCGGAGAGAATGGCCTGGTGGGCTACACCTGGCCCACGGGCTGCATTTTGCCCACCCCTGCAGTAAGATCACAAAAGAACTGCAGATGCTCCCTCTGCCTGAAAAAGGGTGTTTGTACCCAAAACTTGCAAAGAAGAATTTTTCCAACTATTTTAGTTGGTCTAATAAAAGATATCAGATTTACCCAAAGAACCTTGTCTGGCAATATTGTACAGTACTTCAGAACAGGAAATAAAAAGGAGCCAGTAATCCATTGAGAGATTACTAGGACAGCTGGTCTTTCAATGTTATTTGCTCCCACAAAGAATGTTGATGTAAAAACTAATGTGCTTCTGTATGAGAATTTTCTTTAAAAGTCTTGCATTTTGGACCACAGAAAGTCCAACAAATTGAGCTAAAGCTGAAACGTTTCACTTTTAACCAAGCATGTTAGACTGCGGTAACAAAATAAGAAACATTGTTTGGTGTTTCAGTTTTTGTTGATAAAAACACAGGAAAAATAAACCACAATGTCAAAAATCCAATAAAAAGTACTGAGAATTAATATTTCCTTTTTTGAGGGGAAAAAAAACATATTTTTTTGTTGGGGAGAAAACATTTCAAGTTAAAAAGTTGCCAACCCCATGTACAGTCTTTAAAATTCTCCAAGAGCCTTTGAAATGAGAACTATTGTAAATTAAGCTAAATTTAAGCTATTAATATTATCCCTTTTGATCCAAGCACTTCACCGATACCCAGGGTCTTCAGGCCTTCTTTTAGGAGAAATTGATGACACAGCTAAATATTTCTTTGCTGTAAACTTATTTGTTTGCAAGGAATGGATTATTCTTATTAATCCTAATAAAATAGGAATTGAAAAATAGAAAGTTGTTTTTTTGCTCATAAGCCTGGGCTCCTTTCCAGCCCATACTCTTCTCGAGACCTCTCTTTCTGTTTTCTTAAGGGTCACATGGCAAATAGTTTTCTGGCTGTCCTCGCCTTTTTCATGCTTTCCGTGTCCTATTTTTGCAGTGTTTCTGGCTGCATCTACTCATACAGGTGTGCACAATTGCATCTAGTAGAGTTGCAGACCATCCTCGCTGTAGTGTTTTGGATGGCATCCTCTATGGATTCAGCCATCAAAGAAGCCTACTCACTTCTTCATTTTTTCTGAATGAAGGGCAGCCATTGCACTCACCGATTTCAACAAGGGTTTAACCTCCCTTCTACCATAGCAACATATTGCTCCTTTTGATAACCAGCTTTGTAAGAAACTGATTTTTTTTAATTGCTTATCCTAGGACCTTTCTTCTACTCCTCACAGCCAAAGCAAGTGGCGGGGCCACAAAACACCCTTCACATGCACATCTTTGTAGAGTGGAGAATGCAGAAAGGGGGCATGTTTTTAGACAAAGCCCTGCTCCATCAGATGCTTATGGAGGCCAGGGACACTGTGTAAGATTAGTCATGGATTGCAGAGTTAGAAATGCCAGGACAAGTGCAGGAGACACCTCAGATCTAACCTATCTATCTAATGCATCAGATTTGGACCACTAAACCAAGTAGCACCCACAAGTACAGCCCAGCCCAGACTGACGAGCAGAACATATACACAGATAAGCAACAGGGGCTGGGGCAATGCTGTGATTAGGGGACCAGTGCACACATCCACAGGAGGCCTCAAATGCTTCTACACAAACACTTGTAGTATGGGAAACGAGCAGGAGGAACTCACCCTCCTGCTAGCTGACCCCAGTCCATACATAGTGGGGCTCATTGAAATGTGGTGAGACCCAATACATGACTGGGCAGTGAATATCAAGGGCTATAGGTTGTACAGGAGGAACAGGACAGGGAAGAAAGGCAGGGGTGTGGCACACTACATCAAGGAGAAATACACATCCTTAACGAGTAGCACTGGGTCAGAGGAGGGGCACATGGAAGTGCTCTGAATTAGAATACAAGGCAGTCGAGGGGAAAGAGACTTAATGTTGGGGGTCTACTGCAGACCACCCAACCAAGGGGAAGAGCTAGACCAGGAATTCTTAAGTCAGCTTATGGAGGTAGTTAGGTCAAAGGACGTGGTCATCATGGGTGACCTGAACTTTCCAGACATCTGCTGGGAGGAGCAGTCAGCCAGGTCTGACTGCTCACGTAGGTTCCTAAATGGCTCACGTAGCCAAAATGCAAGACCTCCATCTAACCTAAGAGGTGCACAGGCCCACCAGGGGAGATGCCTCGTTGGACCTGGTGCTGGCCACGGGTGAAGACCTGGTGCGGGGGCTGTGGGTGCTCAACCACCTGGGTGACAGTGATCATTGCCTGCTGGAATTCACCATCCAGCCCAAGGTGGCAAAGGCCTGCAGCAAGGTAGCAGCCCTAGATTTCAGGAGGGCGGATTTCAATGAGCTAAGGAAAATAGTCAGGGAGGCACTGAGGTCCTGGAGGGAAGGGGAGGGGAGGGGAGGGGAGTCAGGTGTCCAAGAAGAGTGGTTGCTCCTTAAGGAGATGATCCTCCAAGCCCAAAGGGAGGTAATCCCAACATGGATCAAAGGGGGCAGGAGGGTGCAAAAGCCCCCATGGCTCACCAAAAGCATCTGGGAATGTCTCCTAGTTACAAGGGAGGCTACACCCAATAAAAGGGAGGGGCCATCACCAGGGATGACTATTCTTCGGTTGCTCGGGGATGCAGGGGGGGTCAGGAAGGCCAAGACGGAGATGGGACTGGGACTAACGACCTGGAACAAGGACAATAAGAAGTCCTTTTTTAAATACATAGGGAGAAAAAAGTTTCCGGGTAATGTGGGGCCCCTGCAGGACACTTTAGGAAATTTGGTCATCACACCAGACAACAAAGCCAACATATATATCGATTTCTTTGCCTCCATTTTCCTAAGCAGGGACCGGACCAGTCACATCCCCACTGGGCCCCCCCTCAGGTCCCAGGGGAGGTGCACCTAGGCCAAGGGACAGTGAAGATCTAGTCAGGGAACTTCTAGAGGGACTGGACATATTTAAATCAGCTGGTCTGGATGATCTCCACCCCCGAATGCTGAGGGAATTAGGTGAGGTCATTGAGGGACCCCTGGCATGGCTGTACGAGCACTCATGGTGCTCTGGTGTGGTGCCAGAGGACTGGAAGAGGGCCAATGTGGCTCCCATCTTCAAAAAAAGGAAAGGAGGACCTGGGGAACTATAGGCCAGTTAGTCTTACCTCGATCCTAGGTAAGCTTTTTGATAGAATTATTCTGGCACATGTCCATGAGGGGCCAGCAGGGGAGATCATGCTTAGGGGCAACCAACACGGGTTCATTAGTGGCAGGTCCTGTCACACCAATGTGGTGGCCTTCTATGAACACATCACCAAATCCTTAGATGCAGGGGCAGCAGTGGACATCGTCTTTCTGGACTTTTGGAAGGCTTTCAACACCGTCTCTCACCCCGTTCTCATTAAGAAACTGGGGGCTGTGGTGTCAACACCCACACAGTCAAATGGGTCGCCAACTGGCTGGTGGGCTGCACCCAGAGAGCGGTAGTGGATGGGTCATTTTCGACCTGGAGGGATGTGGGCAGTGGGGTCC